>NC_063214.1:39341922-39941922 GCF_020740725.1 Corvus hawaiiensis
CATTTTGGACAAGCAGCACTAACTTTCCTTTGGATACACAAAGGCAAGATTTTGAGTGAAAACCACAAGAAAATGGAAGAGAAACAATCAAAGCACATTTTTCCAGAAATTACCACAGTGGATGTGACAACAGTTATATACTGTAGGGGAGCCACTTAACACAACTGCACTACTTGAGGACTACCTGAACTATATATGTTTGATCTCAGAAGGGATTAAGCAATTCATGGAAAGTCTGAGTGCCTCTGAATAACACTGACATGATCAGGAGAGGAAAAATGCAAAACTAGATCTGGTCACCAGAAACCAGTCAAGCACAGTGCATGCCAGAAATTCAAGAAACAACCTGCAATTAAATATGCATTTTGGTCAGAATGCTCCAGTTTGTGGTCCATTAGCCCCATCTGGCCTGCAAAATATTTCTATTTGCCCACTGTGTCTTCATCTCAGGGAGTGAGGAGCAGTTGCTTGGACAGCAGATGCAATCAGAGAAGCCAAGAGCCTCCTGCTGTGTCTGCATGTGGTCCAGCACAAAGCAGCCAGAAGTCACTGCTTCCAAGTGTGAAAAAGAGAACTGGGGGAAAACCTGGAGAAATATTGCTACTGCGTTAACCCACTGCACCAGACTGCCTGGAAAGACTGATTCCAAGGATAACATGATCTCCCTAGAAGATTTTGTTGGAGGTCATAAATATGCTCTATTTAATCCCTTTTTAGTATGGGGATAATTTATAACTGAGACAAATGTGGCCCTGATGCCTTAATGGCAGTGGTCATTTATCCTTTTCTTATTCAAGTCAGTGGAAGAAAGAAACCTCCTGATGCCATATCAAATGGCACAGGGTTGAACAGAGCAGTGATTCAGTCATAGACTTCTGCAGAGATTATGCAATTTTTGTTTCCTGTCAACATGTTCCTCCTTTCATTTAGTAGGACCGAAAACTTTTGCATAAAAGCAGCTCATTATTGAAAATGAAATATCACAGCACTCAATAAAAAGCCAAGGGGGGGTAAAATGACTTTTTGTTTCTTGAGCTGGGCCCCAGATATATCACACTACCATGCTATGCTCTCCTATCCCCCAGCTTTCATTTAATTAACATGAAGGAAGGGAATGGAATTTTACTAAAAATTTAGAAATTGCCCCTTCAGGCAAACTTATTTAAATAACAAGTTGTTCTTTTCACTGCATTCACTTCCAGTCTTAGGAGTGCTCTTGCTTATTATTCTGGCACAATTTCTTAGCTCAGAAAGAGGAAAAAAAAGCTCTTCAAAATAAAATACATCACAAAAAATAGCAGTGGACATTATTAAAAAGTATCTTATAGATATTTTCTATTTAAAGCACACTCCCATTCTACAGTGCAGTGGTACCAAAATAGCCCAACAAGCACTAAACCAGCTTGTTCCAGTGCTGGGCAATGCCACTGCACTAACATGGGGCTGTCCCTAAACCAGGGGACACTGTCTCAGGGACACAGGCAGATGTACTGCTTTTGAGATCCAGCTCATTATTTTCCATAAGGCACTGCACAGTGATGTGTGGAGATACCTGCTCACACCTTTTGGACTTGGCTCTCAGTGCCATCCTTTACTTCAGGGTGTAGGAGCCCTTAGAAAAGTTTAATGCTTGCATTGTACTTCACTACTCAACAGTAAATGATGATACCACTTTTTTATTTCCACGCTCTCTGGGAGCTACTGTAAGACATTATCTGGGATATTAGTGGAATAACAGATGGATAGGGGAGTTAATTCAAGAGCTTGTAGGAAATTTTAATTAAAGCAGTATCATCATCTGCAAGCTGAACAAAATGCTTGGATACAAAGTACTGCATAGAGCACAAAAAGTGAAATCCTAATCTGACTGAAGTCTGTGGCAAAGCTCTTACCAGTGTCAACTGAGCAAGGATTTAAACCAGCAGCATGAGATTTTATACTCTTGGTATTCAGTTCTTACAAAGACCCACATGTAGGTATCTTTGCATGAGCACACTAAGTTCTCAATACAGTCATGACACACAATCAATACAGCTAATGGAGCTGAATCCCTCCCCTGATTCCTTATAAAAACATCATTGACATTCTCCAAAATCATAATAAAATCAACTAAACATTCCTTCTCCCATGCTTAGTCTTCTCTTTTACTTGTCCTACCAAAAGCACAGCTCAGAACTGATGGATTCAGCCTGAGAACTCCAAGGAACCGACTGTCTGATGGCTGAAGCAGTTTCCTTATGTTCTTCTGGTGCTCTAACTTGGCTGCACCAGAGAGATGCAATCACCTCTCTCTGATAACCCACAGTATCAGCTTCCACCCCCACATGACAAATATTCAAACAAGTGCCTCCATGTTCCTCCCACATTTCCCTTCATGCCTGGGAGGGAATCTCTGTAAACATCTGCAGAGCTATTTCATTATCTCCCTTCAAATTCCTTCTTAAGACTCCTCTTTTCTCTGATATCTGAAAAAACAGGCTCCTGATGTGCTCACTGTAGCTCAGTCATATTCTGGATCAGTACTGTTTCCCTGAATTTTGCTGTCTGATTATAACCATCAGTTGTCTGCTGTTTCTCCAGTTTAAGTTAGTTTGTCCCTCTGCTGTGTGGCTCTGTCTATCAGAACAGCTTCCTGATGCACCACTCTTCAGGGCACCAGCATAACAGAGACCAGAGAAGGACTGCTGGTAACCATCCAAATCCCAAACTTGTATCAGAGACAATTTTTCATATGGTAGGCCTGCAGAAAGCAAAACTGACTACTGCACTGCTCTAGAACATTTTGGAGTCCCAAGCTCAATACACATTTTTCAGTAAAAGCCTAGCTACAACAAATTACAGGATTTTTATGTTTTAAAGAAGCTGTATTTACTACTATCAAAGATTTTAAAATGTTTTCTGCAGCAAAAATCAAGACAGCCACTTCCTTTTTTGAAGTCAACGTACAATACCTCATGTCATTATTTCAGCCTCAATTTAGATGTGTACACTCCAACACTATTTTTCCAGAGGGGTTGTGATCATTGACAGCATTTCAGTACCAACAGCCTTTTAGAAAAGAACCACTAGTGAACAAAGCATGCCATCCTTGTTTTTTACGGATTTCCAAAACTACAACAGCTTTCCAAGGTTTAAAAGTGTCACAAAATGTGACATCTGGCATGCGTGATCAAAGATTCCCATGTGTTCTCCTGACACTGTGAAAAATGATGTTTCCATTAAAGAAATCAGCAGCCCCTTAGACAAATAAGCTTGCAAAACCCAGTGGGTCCAATCAAATTTATATACTGTTTTGTGCAAGATTGCAAAGGGTTATGATTCTAATTCAGGTTTCATTAGCCACCCTCTCCTGATCTTTTTAAACTGCTTGAGTTAAATTTCTGATTGATTTTTCACATTTTTTCCTTTCAACTTCAAACATATTCTTACAGTACATACTAGAGCTTGCAGAAGGTTCCTTCTCTTTTCTACAGAAGTTGATTCCTTGAACAGCTAGTGAAACATCTGATTTTAACAACGTGGATGGCTCAAAAAACTATAGAATCAATTAGCACCAAATTTTCTTCTCATAGAAACATGCCAAATCATTATTAGTATTAAAATCCTGTAAGAACCATCGGTTTTAGTACATCTCAGTTCCATTTATTTCTCTGTGACTGGGAAAAACAAAACAAAACCACTTTTTTTTCAGCTTATTATACTCTCAAGGGCCCAGAGATAACAAAAGAAGAATTTCCAGCTCTGCAACATCCTTAGCAAGAGGAAACATGTTGAAGGCATGATGATAAGGGTAAGACAGTGGAGCAGCTGAACAGGCACCTGTATTTTCATGGATAATGCTCCTCCTGTAGATCACAAACTGAGATATGTGGTTTTCCATGACACACGGTGAAGGTTTGAGAAGATTCCACTGGAGTAGGCTGGAACACTACAGCAGCAGAAGTTGTACAACTGCCTTTTGGGAGCTGGACTTGCAACAGAGGAGTGAGCAGGAGGAAAAAGGAGGAAAAGAACCTCCTGACTATGAATGATAAGTTCAACAAAGCATGGAGATCAAACTACCACTGATGGCAACAGAGAACAGACTTGCAACTCGGATGGACAGCCTTGTAAACACGGCTATTCCTTGTTCATGACTCCCACAGCAATCTGAAAGCAACCTCTCAGACCAAGTTAGTTTTCCTTAGAACTGAATAAAATTATCTAAACATTGCCTGAAGTACTTATGGAGAACCCATATTTCTGACTACTCATTGCTGACTATTACAGGAGAGAAGCAACAATTTAGACCATTCACTTACTCCATTAAAAAGTGTAAAACCACTATGAGAACTATAACCAAATATAATTTATAAACTGAGGCAACCTCGTTCTCTGAAAGTACGTGTACATTCCGTACCAAATTTTTGGGTCAATATTCTTAATTAATGTTGCATTCTTTTCTGTGGCAACCTTTTTAAGGCCATTTTTACAAAATGTTCTCAAAATGTATTCCTTTGATTAAAGAACACAGAATTTCACTTTATTATAACAAGAAATCCAGTTGTACACCTTTTTCCTTAGCAATTGCAATTTCTATTTTGTGAAGTGCTTTGCCTCCCTATAAAATTGTGTCCTACCAATTTTGCCTGAGGTAATCAAGAAAAATAAAAAGAAGAGCATTGGCAATGACTGCACCACCTACTGAAGCTGGCCTTTGAAAATTTATTTGTTACATCATTAAGTGATAAAATGCGGCAGACCAGCAACCACAATGAGGTTGAATGTGCTGGCCATGTTTCTCCACAACCCATTCACTGACACAGTAGTTATCTGCTTATCTCACTGCAAACTGTGTTTCTGCTTTAGAGTAATCCACTTCCATATTTGATCTTTGGTCTCTTTCAATATTTACAGGAAGCTTTCTGTTGCCTATACCGCTGCCTTTGGTGGTCATCTCAGAGAGGTGATGCCATCTAACAGATGGCACAGAAGTAGTGCCAATATTAGCCCTCTTCCTCGCTTGGTAAATGATACTCACTGACAGGACATGTCTCCACACCAGTGGAAATACCTGCAGCATCAGTTTCTGTAGAAGCCTGGAAGGCAAGGTGGCTAATGTTCATGTCTCAGACAGCAACAGCTGGATGGATAGCTGTGGAGCCAAACAAGGATTGTTGGTAGTAACAGCCAAGCATTGTTTGCAGTAAGACACTGCAACTGTGAGAAAGAACAGGATGTGGCTGGAGAAGGGGCCATAGAGATGTAGAGCAGCACTTTCCTGTGATAAACATCCTTGTTCTGGCTCCTGGAGAAGAGCACGACACAGTACAGCACAAGTGCAGGAGTGAGGTCAAGAGGCAGGAATGGACTGTGGGGGGTGGATCAAGACTACCAAAGACCTCCAACCCCTTTCCACACTGATGCAACCACATTTCAGATTTCCAAAGGGGTTTCAAGTTTTCCACATCTCTAAATATTACATATTAACCAGCACTGGAAGTCTAATGTGGTTCCCTCAGCCAGGGTTTGGGTATTTTCAATTGAAATAAGAATGGGAGAACTACTTGGGAGTTTAGGACTCAGGAAAGCCTGATAGTACATACATGAGTTTCCCACCCCTGGCAGCTCCTTTGCAGTAACAAATATACTCAGGAGATACATTATAGCAAAGAGTAAAATACTTCTTCGGATACAGTAGGCTGGGGAAAAAAGAAGACCACTCTAGTTAAACATCCACACTGCCAGTAGGCTTTCCCAGTCAAGCTCCAGTATACCTTAGAGCTGGGAAAAGAAAAGTTGGCTTCTGCTGACAAATCCCAAGGATGACAAAGTACAGGATTTAAAATCCTAGCTAGGTATCTGCAGAAACAAAAGGGGATGAGAGAAGCAGCTGACTGAAGTGCTGGCAGATACAGCTGGCAGCAGATCAATCTGAAGACAAGGACAGGCATATCACAGTTCTCTCCAAAGTCAGCCTGCTCAGGCTCTTTGGACTGGATTAAGTAGAGGTGAAGAATTCAAAATTAAGAGAATATGAAGAAAAAAGAAAGACAAATCTCACAGCAAATTCTGCAATTGGAATGAAGTAGTTACTCCTGCAATAAAATGGGAGTTTTATTGAGGTTTACCTCAATACCTGGTAAACCTGAACACAAATATGCTACCTAAAATGTAATAAAGCCCCTTGAAAAATTTGCCATGTCTCACCACTGACTCTTTTCTGTCTTAGGGCTTACATTGGGTAAACAAAGTGACTTTGTCCAGTCACAAGCCCATCTTTTATCTAGAAAACTCTCTTTTTAAAAGAATGTCTCTCTCAGCTACATTTCCTTTAGGGAAAGATGTTCTCCACCAGCTTCACTTCATGTTCACATGAAGCTTCACTTCATCCTATCCAGGCCAGTGAATGTGCCTGTAGGAGTAAGTTTCCTTCGGGGCAGCTTAATGTAGCAAGTAATTACTGGCTTGGGGTCTGTAAAGTATCTTTGCTTGAATTTAGCTGCCAGAAAGCCTAGAAAGAAATTCTCTAAATATTCCTCTGACAGTCGAAGAGAGAAGTCTGCAAGATAGTGATAACACAACTTCAGATGGCTTCCAGATGTTCAGTGATAGTCAGACAAGCTCATTTCCTTAGGCAGAGAATCTCTTATCTGGAAGGGGATGCAGAAAACTGGCAAGGCCAAAATGTAAAGAAAGAACACCTGCTGAACAGTAGAGTGAACCATACACAGTAAAATGGCAGATTAAGGATGAGATCACCCAACTTGGAGAAGGAATTTCTGAAGTCAACAGAAACCTGTAGATGAGTCTGCATATAGATTCACTGGCAGAAGCTTATCATCTACCAGAAAATATACTGCATTACATCATAGATGAGCTCAATGCAGTCCTGACTATCTTGACCTCTTCTTTGTTTTTCTCTGAATATGCTCCAACTTCTTATTTCCAGTTCTATTTTTCAGAGTGAATGGCCTATTATTGTATGCAGTGTTCCAGTTTCAGTCCTGCCAAGGCCCTGTATAATGATATTATTATTCATAGGTAGCAGTGTCATTGCTATTACCTTTCTAGCCATACAAAGATGCCTCTGTACAGCCACCTTGGGTTATTCAAAATAAAGAAATTTTTATCCCTTGAATTTTTAAATTCCTTCAAGCTCTTACCTTTCTATGTGCTCATATTAACAGAGCCTTACTTCTTAGCATTTCTCTATGAGTTATATATAAGAAGCTTACAGAGAACAGGTGATCCCAAACAAAACATATGAGTGACTTGGTGAGAGACAGAAAGATAGGGGACTAGTGTTTAATTACTGCAAATACCTAATTCTTTTCCTAACCCTTCCCACCCCCACTTTTCATAAATATCCAGAGGTCTACAACCCACTGGGTGTGAGACACTGCTGCAAGGCAAGGTGACTATATGGCTCTGAACATAACAGAGGCTGGGCATCACAGCAGAATGAATACATCTGGCACAGAGTGGGGGCCTAAGCGAAAAGAGCCTCTGCTTTAGGTTCAATACCAGCTCCTATTGACCAGGACTCCTGAAGTTGCTCTACATATATACAGAGAAACACCACTGTGTGTGACTGGTCTTGTCAGTCTACAGAACAAATCATGACATGTGAGATTTCTTGCACAAAATCAGTGTCCTGCACATCCACTCAGTAAAGCTGATCCCCATCACGTTCATCATCATTGTGAAATGCAGATCCCATGACTGTGCCTCACGTCTAACCTAAAAGGACAGTTTTGATCAGTCAGAGGAGAAGTCCACACTTTTAATCCCATCTCTGTTGTGCTTACCCACTGTCATTTCCAGAATGTTGTTTACATCCTCAGTTAATGCTCTTTGTTTTGGTAAAACCAGAAAGCAACACATTCTCAGAACTCCCCTCCACAAGGTAAGGGAAGCTTAGTTTAAGTTTAATTAGCTTAATGCTCAAGTTTACTTGAGGCTGCATCTCAAATCCTGTGTTCAGTTTTTGGTCCCTCATTTCAAGAAAGACATTGAGCTGCTGGGGTGAGTCCAGACAGGCAAGAGCAGTGAAGCTGATGAAGGGTCTGGAGAGTAAGTCATATGAAGAGTGGCTGAGGGAGCTGGGGTTGTTTTGCCTGGAGAAAAAGAGCCTCAAGGGGACCTTATCACTCTCTTCAACTGCCTGAAAGGAGGCTGTAGCCAGACTCTTGTCCCAGGCAACCACTGACAGAACAAAAGGACATAGACTCAAAAGATGTGCCAGGGGAGGTTCAGGTCGGACATGAGGAAGAATTTTTTTACTGAAAGGGTGGTTAAGCATTGGAATGGGCTACCCAGGGAAGTGGTGGAGTCACCACCCCTAGAAGTGCTAACAAAATGACTGTACAAGGCACTTACTGCAATGGTTTAGTTGACTTAGCGATGTTCAGTCACAGGTTGGACTCGGTAATCTTTGAGGTTTTGTTCCAACCTCAATGATTCTATGATTCCAACAGGTTTCATACTCTAATACACATAGACAAAAGGCTGTTATAAGGTATGATCCTAACACTTTTCCTACCTGATGTCAGTCTTTCTTATTCAACAATTTCTCTTTTGATGAACTGTCTGACATTTCTGCCTATTCCAACTCATCTTCCTTTTCTTCCAATCCATCCCCTAAAATTTGCCAGATGATTCAGAAATTTCATTCCATCTGCTCTGACATACACTATCCTCCCTGGTCCAATATCATCCAAGGATTTAATTAACTTGGTTTTTATATCTCCCTCCTTATCATTCATTATTTGATATATTGAAAGAACACATCCCAAGATGAATTGCTCCCTATTTGATACCTCACTAATTTTAAAACTCTCTGCTTAAGAACTATTTGCTGCTTCCCAGCTGTCAACATTGACTTTTTCTTCCTTATTTAATACACTGTGCTATACTCTTATTTAGATAATACTTTGCTGAATTCTCTATAGAAAAAAAAATCTGATTCTAGTACAAAGCAAATGGCAAAAATGTCACCAAATTACATTATATCAGAATTCAGTTCTGCAGGAGTAACAGGTGTATTATCAGGCAGAAATTCACTATAAAAGTAGATTAGCTTTAGTAGAACAGCTTTTTGCCATTTATCCTGCTATGGTGCCTCTGTCTTCAAGTAAAGACACCAGGGCATGGGCAGTACACAGTGGATGAAATTCCAGCCCTCTAGATGCTGTGTATCTACTAAGCCTCATTTTTTGAAGACCTCACTCTTTATCCACCAGCTGTGATCAATGATTTAGGCGTTCCACATGCCACTTACTTTGCCCCTGTTTACGGATTCCCTTAACAGCTGTAATTTAAACAAATTGTAAAGGTAAAAGTGGACAGACAGGTGAATACTTTCTGTTTTCTTGTTCCTCTCTGAGATTCTGAAAACTGCATTAATGTTTTTCCTAATGGCTGCATTCATCAACCATTCGCTAAACCACCACTGAGCGTTTCTAACCTTACTTCTACTACAACTACTGTGAAAGTGCATGAAGATCCCTAATCAAAAGGTACTTCCCCCTTGGTGTAGGAACTTTACAAAGAGTAAAAAGAGAAAGGAGGAATGCAGCAGCTTGGGTGCTGTGCTGGGATCAACCTAGTCTGTGTCATACCTTTCTTAGGAGAACCTGAGCAAGTCAGTTTGACACTGTGTGACAGTATCTACCTGTTAGAAATAGTTGTATTTCTCAGACAGAGACAAGCATTGCAAAAATGACTTCATTAAAAGTTTGTGAGGCCCATAAATATCCTGTAATGGTGGCCATAAACCTCATCAATAAATGGATCACAATCCTTAATGAGCAAGTAAAAGGAAAGGAGTACAACATTACACAAAGGAGTGTTTCTAGATATTTGTTGTTTTATGGTTTCCATCTGTCCAACTGATGGCTTTTATCTGCAGATCTGATCTGACAGTTTAAAAAAGGGTAAGCAATAGCCTCATATCTCATTGGAGAAGCCTTGCCAAGACAAGCAAATTAAAGAAAGGGTAAAGATGACTGTGGATAAAGCCATCATCCTTGTTGTTTCCTTGTTAATACTATTTCATCAATTTGGTTAACCTTAGATGACAGTGTTCAAATACTTGAATGCACAGGGGTGGTTAACACCAGTGGCCCAATGAGAATAAAACCATACATGATTTAGAATTACTTTTGATATATATTTTTCTGTGAAGAAGTTTTAATGGTGCAATGTCCCTTGAAATTTCATTCTCCAAGGACCCTTCAGTACAGAGACAAACAGATCCCAGCCTTAGTAAAATTGAGACACTGTTGTTTTTTTACATGCTAAATATTTCAATCATGAGTCTTCTCACTGGACATCATAAGAAGGACCGAACAAGGGAACAAGCTAAATTTAATTGGCTCGTAATTGCCAAACATTTCCACATGGTGCAGATGCTATTCACTGGTGCCAGAATCTGAGTGCAGGGCCAAATAACTAAAAACAAAGTTAATTCAGTGAGGGGGGTGCCTCTGACCACAAACAGCTGGCATAGCCAGTGCAGAGATAAATGGATTTAAGTTCCAGTGGTGCACTTAAGAGCTGCTTGCAGCCAACCTGCTCTATTTTGCTATCAAATTACTTGAGAGAGAGAGATCAAATTTTGATAGCTCCTGTTTGCATGGATTCTTTGCAGTGGATTCCTTAACTGTAGTGCAAACATGCATCAATAAAAAGAAAAGTTAACCATCAACCACTACACAGCCAGTTACTGCCATCTAACAACATAAAGGCAAAATGTATACAGATACACACTAAATATGCTCTCACTAAGAGCAAAGCACTAATACAGATGGAGCAGTGAAAGCCAGGAACATTCCCCATCTCAGCTTGTGCTCACTCTGAAAAGAGGGAAGTGGGCACTGAGCTCCAGGGACAACGCTTATGCTGCACTCAAAGCTTGGAATTAAGATGTTCAAGTGTTAATGGAACCATGTGTGAAAGAAGACTTGGAGATGCTGAACTCAGCCTGTTTGCTCCTCAGGACACAGCAATTCACAACGAATGAACAAGACATTCCTTCAAACCTCCTCCCTAGCAGAAAACAGAAGGAGATCAGGTTGTTCATCAATACCAACATCGCTCGCCTGTCACAGAAGAGCAGTGCCCAAAGGCTTTCATTACAGCCTGTGCCACTGAACAAGCTCATTAGATTTCGCTCTGCTGATCCCGCAAGGTAAACCTGCTCTTTTGAATTAAGGAATCTTTCTCCATGTAATGTATGGATTGTGCACAAAATAGAAAGTTACATCTTCTTCCCTCCCTCCCTCCCTTCCTCCCTTCTTTTTCAGAAAACAAACTTATTTTAGAGTTTTTCCCTTTTGCTTCAGTTCAGCATCATGTCTGACATATGTGAGTTGAAGCAGAATTTCATGTCTCCTTGAAACAAAACAGGGCTGACAGAGAGGCTGGCACGTAACAACTGCCCTTCACAGAAAGTCTGCTCTTTCTGGATGGAAAGCAGCACAGCACTTCACTCTGGCATAATTGGAATATGTAACCAATGACTATTACAGTGGTTGTGGTTACAGACCAGGTGTGATCATTGAGGACAGCAGCCCCTGCCCTTCCCACTCAGTGACACTGCCACAGACACTGAATTGCTCAGTGCATCATCCTAATAAATAGATTTTGGTACTTTCTAGTATTTCTTGCAACTTATACTAAAAAATTATGGAAAGCCTGAGTTCAGTTCACAACTCCAGATTTTACCTTACACCAAACTGAGTGAAGTGCCAGTTTCCTAGAATTGAGCAAAGTGAGTGGGATCTCTCCAACGCGCTTCAAACTCTTACTCATGGAGTGACGAGCTGAAATCCTAGAGATGTTTCCCTTGAAAACTGCAGTGGCAGGAGATTCTCTCGGTGTATTATTAAGATCACAGAGTTTCATCTTCACAGTGCCCAAATGGCCAGAACATCAGGTTTGGGACCCCTTCACAAGATAACATTACATCTACATGATTTACCTTATCCAAGCTGAAGTACAAGGAAATGGATGGCTCAGTTCTGCCACCATTTCTTTGCTTGCTCTGGTAAAAGAGTACCATGTGATGGAGAAATTGTCAACAGCCACTTCCACTGCTGTGTTGTTCCTAACAATGTAAGAAGTAAGGCACAAAAAAATAAAGTACAAATAGCTTTCAAAAGTCTTTTGAGAAGGGATGCAAATACCTCTATTTTGGAGAAATCACTGGAAATGCATGCCTGCATTTCACATACTGTTTAGGAAACTTCAGTTATCCATGAAAATAAAAGAATAATTTAATCGACTGTAAGACTTTCAGAATTGATTCAATATAATAAAAATATTCAATCTGTTAAGGTAATTTGTGTAAAAGAGGAAGTAATTAAACCTTAAGAATATTAGAAATCACCAACACTAATGTACCTAGAAAACCTATTTTAATTTTGAAGACATAGTATACAGTAAATGGAAATACAAAGCTCTAATATCCTTAGGTAACATCATGATGCACCGTGCAGGGGAAAACAAGACCTTGGAAACTCCAGGCATTTTACTTTCATAAGACATTTTTGAGTATTTTTTGAAACCAGAGAGGATACAGCGATCACTTGCACTGGTAACTCTGGAGGTTGTAGTAAAGGTTATAATTTCCATACTGGTCAAGCGGACTTGGGGTAAGAGGACTGACCCTGCTGCTGTGTGGGTTTTTCGAGTAGGCAGCAATTTTGCCTTATACAAGCTCCCAGAGGAATGAGAAAATTTTAAATGTTTGGTTTTAAATGAGAGTTTGATTCTACATGACTTTCAACCCCACACAAATTTAGTTTAAACCTTGTTTTATAAAGATACCTTGACAGCAATGGATAATTAAGTCATAAAGCAAAGTGTTATATGAAAGTTATTAGGCTCTAAAGCAAGTGATTTTCGTATCTTTTCTTTCTGGTTGTTGCCTATAAGACACCTTCTCTCATTGCTTTAAGGGAAGAAAAAATGTCACCACATTCTTGATACGACAGAAACGCATCGCTAATCACCTCACTTGACACCCAAGTTGCCTCACTTTAGATGCACATGCTTAGACTAATAATCTTCTGCAAACCTGTAACCCACAAGATTCTTCTATTAAAAAACAACAACCAGAAACTTTGACTATCACCAAATTTATCTTCACCATCCAACAAATCAATATACGTCTTCTATTTAAACTGCTTTTGTGTTTGGACTTATCTACTTTAGTCTCCAATTCTGTTTGTGAACAGCCTCAGCCAGCTGATTAGGCAACAATCAGAAAGGATTTGGCAGCTAATATCATGGGCTGTTGCAGTCCTGCAGCTGCTAACAATGTTTTCCAGCTGCTAGCTGTCTGGCCATTCAAAAGCACTTGCACTTTGATTCTTGCAAACCACTTGACAAGGTCGTAGAAGAAGTTTCCTTGGGGCCAGGCTTGGCCCACTGGGCACTATCAACTAGCAGCCAACTCCTGTCCTCACAACTGAGGATAATTAACATCTACAGTAACATACTATAGGATGAGACAGCTTTTCCACCACTGCCAATTTTTACCCCTTCATAGGTCTGAGCTAAGCTCTAGCCCAGATGCTAAGACAGCTTCCTCCATGCAATGGGGGTGATGTAAGTGTTTATCTGGGGATGCTCAGTTCAGGGTGGTCTTCTCAGCATTCCACAGCCCAGATCTCCTATATATTTCTCTGAAGACACACGGAGTGGCTGTTAGATCAACATGGGCCTGTTGCTGCCCCTGATTATCACCAAGAGTTTAAAGGCCAACATGTTTCATGAAAAAGAAATGTGAAGTGTCTCCCTCACATACACGTTAAAGAGCCTGGCACTCGGAACTGAACCACTCCACCAGTGCCACGCACCAAAAGGTTGCTAAAATTGAAATGCAGGCTCATGTCCTGAAAAGAACAAACCATACTTCCCTATTTTATGCAAAACTAGAACACTGTAACAGTCTCGTTTGTCTTGAATGGCTGTGCTTCCCTCTCCTTTGCAGTATTAAAGCATGAAGAGAAACTTGTGGTACACATGAAATGCTTATCTGACAGTTTATCTGCATCTTCAAACCTTCTGTTTGGCAAATAGCCAAAACTGCAATGAGTGTTGATAAATTTCTACCATTGTTAAAGACCAGGAAGTACATTTATGGCTTATGTCTTAAATGAAACACAAAGGATGACATGGCAGGCAGGTTTTTTTTTTCCTTCAAATGTTTAGGGACATAACATTGTCCATTTTGCCCTTTATTATAACTGGAATCTTTCTTTTCTCCCTTTTTCACCATGACTTACTAACAAAACACCAATCAAAGATGCTGCCTCCTTTAACAGTTTCTATGAAAGAAAACAGCCTCTGGGGTCCCTCACCAAATGGGGCCAAAAATAAAATTACTAATATGCAGGTAGGCGTATAGGAGTGAATGAACTTTTATCCACAGAGTCACATGGGACCACAGAATAACAGAATGGTTGGAGTTGGAAGGGACCTCTGGAGGTCATCTAGTCCAACCACCCCTGCTCACACAGGTTCACCTGGAGTAGGTTGCACAGGACTGCATCCAGCAGGAAATTACTACTGTCAACAACCAAAACTCCTTAGCAGTTGTTTCTCTTCTTTTCCAGAGCCTGGTGCTTGGATTTCTGTAACTATGGTAATTGTGAAACTACTTTTCTTAAGCTAATATAAGCCATTATTTTTAAAACTATGATAAAATTGGATATAAGGGTGGAAGGGATCATTTTAACTCTCTTACATAATGAATCAAAGACCCTCACTAATAATTTCAGCATCTAACTACTACAACTTCTGTTTGAGTTGTTTTAAAGAAACATCCCTCAAGACATCTGGTGGCAGATAATTCCCCACAGTCTCATGATGCTGCTCAGTAGTAGACAGGTATGTATCAATCAAATTGGAAAGCTTTATCAAGAACCATGCTCATACTCCCAGATAGCCAAACAAAAACCAGCTCTAATAATATGTCTTACCCCATTCGCTTTGAACAAAGCAATGATTTCATCTCCCAAAATTTGTGAAAGGTTTAATCATCTTTTATTCTCAGTCAGCCATTTCCCATGTTCAACTGGGATTATCACAATGTTTTGCATAAAACAGTTCATGCCTGCTAATAAGCCACAACTATGCTATGATAAGCAGACAAATTCAAGTAGCATTCTAGAATGCTTGGTACTTAAAAGAGAATATGTATACACATGGAGCTTCAATTTTGCATGTATGTTGCTGCACAAATCTCTTACCTTTGTTTTGTTTCCACCACATCTTTCTACCTAGAAAGATTTGTATTTGTGCCTTAGATATCAGGTCTGAGCCCCATTGAAATTAACAGCAAAATTCCCCGTGACTTTAAGGGGACTGGTTCACTCTGTGCTGTTGTTACATGAACTTGAGGCTTTTGGAAAGAGAACAAAAATGTCTTTATTTTGCAAGTTAGTGGAGTACTGTACTGGTACTCTAAACAAATATAGCCTATGTCTCAAGGAATTTATGACCCATATATTAGTTTAATATGTACTCCTAATATTTCAAGATACTGACTTAGTCCAGTTTGATATTATCTGCATGTGTCCATATGAGCTCTTTGTAGAATCCAACCTCGAAGATGTAATGCACAGTATGAATTCCTGTCCTCTTTCTTCCTGTTTTCATTATGGTTTCAACAAAATTTAGATCCAATCCTTGCATTTTTACTCCTATAACATGACTGCTCTTTTTAATGAGCAGCTACCAGCTACCCCATTGCTACTGTTGTTCCTTCCATTTGGTAAAAACCCTTAATGACAGAAAAATGCACTTTACTTAGAATTGGAGTTTTATTGTATTGGAGCTCAGCCTTGCACTGGTTTGTAAACTCTACAGAACAAGGTGTTATCACTGCAAAAAGTCACATTAAAGAAAAAAATTTAAAAAAGAAAGGAGAATGAAAAAAAAGATACAAATCCACAATCCCCTACAAACATTCTTCTCTATAAACAGTTTGAATTTCTTTTAAAGGTCATTCCAGATTCCTTAAGCAGGTCTCTTTTTTAATCAAGTCATCAAAATTCTCTGAAACTCAGGTTTCTGAGGACTCAGACTGATGATGAGACAGTTCGCTTCTAGCCTGAATTTTGAAATAAATCTTGGAGCATTTCAAAACCAGTAATTTTCATGCTTCATGTACAATGCTACACAAAGCATTTAAAGTGTTTGTGTGGGCACTTCTGAAAGGCTCCTTTACTTGGCACTTTCCCATCTGATTTCAGCAATATGGGCAGGCCACGTGTTTTTGCAGTGGAAAACAGGATAGATGTTATTTCAGATGAGAGAGCTGCACACAACTGAAAGGACTGTGGAAGACCTGATTTCTATTTCTGGTCTCAGCCCAAGGAGAATTGTTCCTGGATGATGCTGGTAACTCACATCAGAGCCCCATGCCTCAGTTTTTCCTCTGTAACAAGAGGACATCTTTTGTAAAGCACTTCACAGGAAGCCTTTTAAAAAAATCACTCCTTAGAAGTTCTCCACGTCGTTTTAAAATTAAAAATCTCTTTGCCTTTGCAATGAAGACTCGGCGACGAACACACAGGTCACAATTTTTCCCCTTGCTGAACATCAGGGAAGATGTTGCCTTTGTTTCTAATGCAAACTGAATTGGGTTTCTAGGCCATGATCCTGCTAACTGCTCTTGTGCATGCTTCAATCTGTGATTCAAGGGAATCTCACTGGATGCACTGACTGAGCATCATTACTTCCAGAAGCCACAACTCACTACTTTCTTCAGTTAGACACAAATTATTTTCTGCTAAAAAGAAAAATGTTCTCAAGACAGCTGCAAATAAGACACAAGTTTTATTCCTGAGGTATTATTTATGAAATTTTATCTGTTTCTTGGCTCAGATCTCAAGCTGTAGGAAATTGCCACAGATCCATTACAGATCCATTATCATTAAAATGAATAGCAATTGGGAACCAGAATACACAATGGTTTAGGGAGGGCACTAACTTTCTGTCACCTATTTGTCTAGACTTCTCCATGATGAGAATTGAATAACACCATTTAGCATCAGCTTTTCAAAGATGACCTTCATAAATATCTATTTGAAGATACACATATATATATATATATCTCAGGATCCTGTATTTTCTGGGATTTTTTGTGACATGAAAATTACCAGCATTTTTGTGCATATACAAGAAGACTACCTTAATTTACTACGAATACATGCCAAAGAATGGTTTGTAACTTTATGACTGATGGAAAGTAAATGTATTTGGAATATTCTTTCATTATACCTGCTGGGTTCTAAGTTCATTTTTTTCGCCAAAATTCTTTGTCATTCCACTTTAATAATAAGATTTATTTTTTATAAAGTCAAATTTATCAGTTTAGATTGTCTCCCTGTTTGACTACAAAGAAGTGCTCTTATTTCTCTATGTGCACATTACCAAAATATTTTCTTTGTTTTTCTTCATTTCTGCCTTTTTTGTTTTGTTTTGTTTTATTTAAATAATAAATGGAAAAGCTTCGGGAAGGTTTTAAAATTTTTGAGAAAGAGACCTTTTTAGCAAGCCCTACCCTGCAAGAAATTATTCATTATTTTGTTCAAGAGAAGGGCAAGTTTTACACTGACCTCCAACCTTTTGTATGGAGGTGTCACTTCAGATAGTACAGGACTTTCTTGTTCAGCAGAAAATGGTACAGTGAGATGGAAGAAACTGGATATTGAAGTTAAAAAAATTATCACGGGTGAAGTAATTGACAACTGAAACAAGCTGACCTAAGGCTGGTGAGTTTTCCAGTTTTTAACATCTCAATTTGATTCTAAATTCCTGCTCTGGCTGAACGAGAAACTTGCTGCAGGGATTATCAGTAATGCTCTATAGCTTATGTTAAGAAGGGACTCAAATTAGCTAGAACATAACCGCTCCTTCTGTTCTTAAAATCTGTGAATAATCCAAAAAGTTTTCTACCAAACCCACAGAAGAGTGAAGACTCAAATATTTCTGAAGGGGAAAAAAAAGAAGCAAATAATCCCGCTCAAAAACTCCACATATTTATGTGAGGATTTCAGCAATAACTTGAAAATGTAAAGTACAGCTGAACTGTCAAGTCACTTGTAGACAGAAGAAAACTGCTAAAAACCTGTAATGCCAGTAGCATTTCTGGCACATCCCTCTCAAGTGCTGTTTCGTGCCGTGTCAGCCTCTCTCCTGCCTCATTCACCCATCAACCTAATTTCTCACTCTCACACTTCTTTTATCACTTCCCTTATCGTTCTGTTCTTTTGGGTTTGTTTAATCCTTTTGACACTATCAAGCCCAGCTACAAGAGGCACTTCTCCCCAGCACTTCAAGGCAATTGCGTATCCTTCCCTTGTGCATACAGCACAGGCAGTCAGGAGCAGAGTGGAGTCAGCAGGGAAAGACCACAGAGAGGGGATGGAGAAACCTAAGCCCCTGCTACCACCAGCCACCCGATCACATGCTGGACTCCACAGCCAAATTAATGAGCACAGTGCCTTCTTCAGGAGCAATCCTGTGTAGCCGTTGCTGCACTCTACCAGTTCTTGAATTTTACGAGTGAAACTGTGAAAAAAACATGTAGGAATGTCATCAACAAAGTGGGCAACCAAGGAAAGCATGACCTTGATACCAACATGAGAAAAGCTCCTGCAGAAATGTGCTAAATGTGAAACCCTAAATGGCTTTTTATGAGATACAGCAGCCCTAATGCCCATTGTAAAAATAAGGAGTTGGGATAAGATCATTGCAAAAAGTTTGGTTTGCTGATAGACCTGATTGTGTTGGCATAACTCCCCTCAGTGACTTCAGCATGCTTGTGGAGTGAGGGAGAGCAGGACCAAGCTGCAGATAAGTCTGTCATGTGTTTTGCGTGCAGAGGGTTTTCCTGGGCAGCTACTCTCGGCATGCACCCCAACCCATTTGGTTGCCCACAGCTGCAGGTTTATTCTTAGTTTCAGGAATGCAAATCCTTGTGGACATGGTAATGGCCTCATGTCAGCAAGGAGACAGGTTTTCCCCTCAAAATATTTCTCTTTGTGGACAGGTCAGTTTCTGGATGCGGTTGCTAAGGGGGGTTTAGTAACATCTGATTTCTGAACCACATCAGTCACTTGAGGTATCAAAAAGACTTGCCTGAATTAGACTGCTTTTGCTAGTTCTATAACCTGAACTACATGCAGTGCAGTGTGCTCCATTAAAAACTCCACTCTAGGCATGGGACTGAAGCATAAGATAGAGCCAAGCTCCTTCTGCTCTGCAGCCCTGTGAAGAAAAGTGAGAGGACAAACGCTGCAGGCTGGGCTGACTGGGTGGGTGCTGCACCCATGTGCTGGCAGAGCACTGCATCCTAGCCCATGGGCCATGGTGAGAACTGGTGCTCATGATGCCGTGAGACTTGTGGGCACACAGTGGTACGTTAAGAAGTCAAGGTGATGTGCTGTGTGGCTTTATAAGGCTTGATCTTTGTAAGCTCAGGCCCCTCTAAGTCTCCTGTGCTTGTCAAGGTGATCAGAATAAACTCCGGCAAACACAAGGACAATAAAAAGATCCCACATTTCTCCATCAACTAGGAGGACAAAGCATGTTTCTTTGGCACATTTACCCCAGAAAATCCAGGAAAATGCCCATGCATATTCTAGAAAACTTCTTCCAGCCGTTCCAGTGCATGGACATCTTCTCTGAGAACAACATGCAGCCAAAATTATCCTGCTATTCCCTGGGAAAGAGTTCAGGTCTTAATGTAATAAATGTACAAGAATATAATTCAGGCAAGAACACCAAGGTTTCTATTTCTTCTAAAAGTTGATGGATTATAGTTTGCCCATTTAGCCTTTAATATTTATTGCAATGATTCTGAATATCCTGAGTAGTGCTGAACATCCTCCTATCCAATCTCCTTCCTTTGGACAGATTTCTCTTAAATATGGGAAAAATTTTATCCATTCTACCTACTAAGCCCTGCTTAGTCAAGCTATTCAGCTAAGTCATTACTAAAAATTCTCTTCTATTTTTAACCTTCAATATTCTTAGGATTTCTTTAATCATTACATGCTCCAGTTTGTGCCCTATGACAACATCTCATTAAGATGACCTTCCTGCTCAGATCCTTATGTAGTACAACTAGCCACTGCTCAGCTGAAGTCAGTGAAGGGACACTGATTTATGAGATCTGTCTCTTCATTACCTTAATTTCTGCTGACTCTTCAGTGAAAATGAGAATAGGAAAGGTGAAAAAATGACATGGGAATAAGACAAAATATATTATGAACAGGTTTTCTTCTTTGCTGAACACAAGCACTTTGCTCAAAGACAACCCCTGGGGAAATTCGGACATGTCAATAGTGTTCAATCAGTTTCTAAATAAGCTGTAATATATGATAAATTTCTGTAACAAGCAAGCAAATTTGCACCAATTAATGATCCTATAAACAAGAATCTATTGGTTTCAAGAACATATGAAAACTTCTTTTTGGTTAGGTGCCAAAATTTGGCTGATTTTTGTATGTTAGAGGAATCAGTCAATCTTGCCAAGTAATGTGGCTGAAAGCGTATGTCCTTTCCGTGGTGCAAGGCCGCTATAACTTCAAACAGCAGCAGAACTCCATACAAGCTATTTGCTCTATGGTCTTTGAAGAGCTGAACACATCCACTGTCAGAAGACAACAGACAACCCCATTCGCCCATGAATCTGACATTGCGTAAAATTGTTAGTAGACTTTTTGCCAAGAATGCTAGCAATAAATTGAATGTAATGAAATGGAAACTCAAACATCTTAGGAATGATTTATATAGAGATAAGTCTGTTCTTTGAGGAAGGACAATGAACTGGTTTCTCAGACCAGTCAGACAGTGTCCATATCAAAAATGAAATAATCTAAGCCAAGCAAAGCATAGTACTGCCAGGGTTCCAAAGGATGAGGAGAAAAGTAATAATTCATGGAAGTTCTATTGAAACAAGCAGACCAATCCATCTGCAAAAGGTGCCTTGCACTATTTCATATATTGTACCTCCACAGTATTCCACTAATACAGTGACAATGGACAATACAAACAAGAAATTTAGGGGGATAAAACTGTGTCACCCTTGAAGTCAAAGCAAAACTTCACCATTTTCAGAATCAGGATTTCATCCTTGAGTGCTTTTATTTTCAAGTATTCACAGTGAGGAGGTGACAGGCTTTCAGCACTCAGCCTCTCTAATTGTCTGCTCTTAAAACTAAATTTTATTATCAGATTTTAAGAGATTTAACACCTAGCTCCACTGGCTTCTTACCTATTTCAGAAACCTCCTAAGAATAGTAACTAAAATAAATAACTTTGCTTGTTTCCATCATCATTGGGGGACTGTCTTCATACATCCTTTCTTCCTTCTCCTCCCTCTGTCCACCCTGCACTAGCATTCCGTCATTGCTCATTCTGGTCAGGGTTAATGTGAGGACTATTTCCTCTTCTTTCCCCTTCACTGCCTCTGTTCAAGACTTAGATGAAAGTCACTGTTTCTTCTAGTCAATATATAGCAAAGAGCTTTTATTGTTTCACTCAGGTATGTCACTTGGAAAAAGAAGAGGTATGGACCAGGGTACACAATACATTCAAGACCTCCTAAACACTCAATACTACTCTTTTGATCCCTTTAGGGATATAGGCAAACATATACCCCTAAAAAAGGCAGGAAAAAAATGTTTCCTAGTGTTTGCAGGCTTTCACAGGAAAGCCTGTGAAAATTCAAGGGAATCTGTCACCATAAATGATGGAATCCCAGAAGACAAGAATGGGGATTAGCCTGACTAAACATCTACCTGTGTCAACAGTGAAACAAAGCTCCATCAAACACTGATCAAGGCAACTCAACATCTGTGCTCCACCACCACCACCTCCCCCACTGACAGCTGGGCGTGCTTGCAAAACGTGTCTGCTTCTCCCCAACACCACTCCAAAGACTGCAGAGATCAGTGCAAGTGTGGCTCCCTGACAGCTCTGCCTAAGGACTTCGCACCAAAAGCATTTACAGGGCTATAAATGCTTTACTCTCCCTTGCTGCAAATAGATAAAGATTTTATTTCTCCCAAGAAGACAATCTTACTTACTTGGGATAGCGCCTCTGCTGAAAGATGGGCAGAATCTCTGTATCTTGATTAGAATGTAGAAGCAGTAAATCCCGAAATCTTTCTGTCAGGACAAAGAAAAAAAAAAAAAGAAAAAAAGAAAGAAAACAAACCCAGACTGTGACTCTGCATTATAAATTCAGGCCACAAGTTAGCAAGCAGTAATATCAGTGAATTCTCTTCTCCAGCAATATTTAGCAGAGGACAAAGCTAAGCATATAGGGCCTAAAAATCACTGTTTCCTGTAAAAAACTTTTAATATTTTAAAATGTCTTTTTTTACATCCAATACTGAATTCTAGTAGTGTCTATAAGTTTCTGAGGTCCGCACAGAGGTCTTCTGGGTATCATGCAGAGATAGCCATAAACACTCCCTGCCTTGAAGAGTGTAACCTAAACAGAAAGGAGGAGCCCCTAAGAATTCAAGGATCACAGTAGTCTAAACAAACATAGATTAATTAATTCATCTAAATTAAACTGCAGTACAAATCCTTTGGTAACTGACTTGATGTTTGCAAGGATGGTTGGAAGACTGGACTGCTTTTTTGTCACTGTCATCTATTGTCATCTATTTTAAAAATTGCATGATAGGATTATCTGCAGGAGGTAAAGCTTTTGTAACTTAATTTCACTGACCACCAAATGAAGGGATGGTTGTGCTTTGCATAGCTGCCTTTCTCTTATGCCTTTCTCTAGAGGTAGTTGGATGCAGTAAGTCAAGTGGGATCTGTAGGACCTTCTATCAGGCCTGATTTCTCAGTAGTGAAAGACGGAAACCTCCTCAAAATTCACATAATACCCAGATTCAGGGATAGAATAGGATTTCCCACCCAGATCAAATTCCTTTAGTACATCCTGTAGCTCTCCACAGCATGGGACATGCTCTGTTTCCTTCTTTCCTTCCATCATCTGCAAGCTTAATCTGTTCTACACTGGCACAGAATTTAGGACACAGGTGATGCCCTTTCCATCTCCTACCCTTCCTTCAATACCTTATAACTGTGGCTGAAAGTCTTCAGCTACAGTTATTATCCTTCTTTTGCTACACCAAAGTTTTGTAGCCTGTGTTGTGTGTGGCAGCTGTACCATGGATTTCTCTAAACTAACTCTCTTCCATGAGTTTTTCATTCTGGCAACTGAACCTGAGGGTAAGAGTAGTCCTCCTCCTCTTAGATTCTTATGTATATTAAAATATCCTCTAACAACAAGTTTATGGATAAGGAAATTACAGGACAGAAAAACATTTAGTTTTATGTAATGCTATGTCATCATAACTAAACTCCATTAATTTGGATACGGTTCTGCTATGTAGCCTCTAAAGTGGAAAGAAACCCACCCAAAACCATGCTTCATAAAGTTGTAAGACCTTGAAAAAAGCACAGTAAATTCAGAAAGAGGTCAGCTGTCTCACACCTCTAGTCTTTCCTCAGCTGGCTAAGACGTATTGCAAACATCTTGGATAAGAGACCAGGATCTGCCAGTGAAGAAAGAAGGGCTTATCTTTGTTCCTTTATTTCTACACCTCTTCAGATTCAATTCTGAAAAAAATAATTCATACCTGCAAAATTCTTACCACATCTTCAAAATGTAACTTAACCTTCCTGTACCTAATTAGAACAAAGACCAGATGTGGCCAACAAAAATAAATGCAATAAATGCAATGCTGTAAAGATGAAAGTTAAATCCAATGAGCACCTTTCAGGAAACAGCCTGCTCACTGTCTTGAGAAAAAGCCTTCATTTGAACAACAGCCTTTCTGTGTGCGTGGTGGAGGAATGAGAGGAAGTTTACAATGGCAAACACAGTGACAGGCCTTCTTTCCATGACTTGAGGATTTTGATGTCTAGAACACAGTGCGAGACACCATGATTAAGGATCTGTCTTTGTGCTGGCATGGCTGATTTACTTTTGAGGGCCTGTAATCAGGTGTGACAGTGATATAAAATGTGGAGAGACATGCTCTTACTCAGTTCAGTGCTGCACAACACATTACAGGTAGGTGAGTGAAGCTGGTTTCTCAGACGTTGGTAAGGGTCTGTGACTCTCTGGGAGAGACAAAACACATCTCAGTGAGTGTGCAGATATGTCCCGCCTCACTGTTCTGTCTGAGATGGATGTCACCCAGGCAGAGAGACATATTCCATCTCTATCTCCTACTCCATGACTTTTTCTTGTGCTGCTGCCCTTCCACATTGATCGAGGCCACCTGGCTGCACTCCAGGACTCAATTCAGCAAGCAGTGATCTTGAAAATATTTTGAATAGTAATGTGACAGGGCTGGCCAGCACTGGAGCAAAAGCAGCCAAGTTATGGCATCTGAAATTGGCCTGAACAGTTTTCCTACTAGATCTTGTTTTAGTTAAAGTCAACTTTTTTTTCCCCCCACACTATGGCAAATTTCCCAGACAGATGTATTTTCTTTTCACCATACAACTTTACTCATTTTTCCATGTGGCGTGGTTTAACCTCAGCCAGCAACCAAGCCCTACACAGCTGCTCGCTCACTCCCCCCACAGTGGGATGGGGGAGAGAATCAGAGGAGTAAAAGCAACAAAACTCATGGGTTGAGACAAAGACAGTTTATTAGGACAGACAAGGGAAGAAATGATAATCATTATAAAAATAGTTAGAATACACAAAACAAGTGATGCACAATGCAATCAGCTCACACTTGCCAATCAATGCCCAGCTAGTTCCTGAGCACTGGCTCCTGACCAGCTGTGGTAGTTTAGTGAGCTTTCCTTAGTTTATGTACTGATGCCATATGGTGTAGAATATCCTTATGACCAGTTGGGGTCAGCTGTCCCAGCTGTATCCCCTCCCAACACCTTATATCTTCCAGCCTTCTTGCTGGCAGGGCATGTAAAGATGAAAAGTCCTTGTCTTAGCATAAAGACGACTTGGCAGCAACTAAAACATCAGTGTGTTATCAACATTATACTCATCCTAAATCCAAAACACAGCACTATACCAGCTATTAGTAAGAAAACTGACTCTATTCCAGCTGAAACCAGGACACCATAGAAACACACTATAAGGTAATATTGCACCTCATCTCAAATCTATCCTACAACTTCTCCCAGCACATTTAACCTCCATGTCCTGTAAATCCTCTTAAGAGCAATGGCATGCAGAAATCTTTAGGACTAATTTGTCCCACGGGACCATTGTGTACACATGTCACTTTTCAGCTCTGTGATGTTCACCTATTACACATATGTGTGCGTACTACCAAAATCACTCTAGTACAAATGACACTATTGCCTTTAAGGACTATCCAGCAAGGTGATGAGGGAGGTGACCGGAGCCTTGGCAGCTACTGACAGCACAGGTACTTTTGGTGCTCTTACAAAAGTAAATATGAGAAGATTAATGCTTTACAAGAGAAGGCTTTTCAATTTGCAAGAACAAAGTCACAATGATAGCTTCCCAAATGGGGGAGAATTTCTTCAGAAACCTAAGACCTTGTTCTAATTCACGCTACAACAACAAATGAAAGACTTGAGAACTAATGAAACCAATAATTAGAGCATTTTTACATTATTTTCATTTGCAATCAGTAGTTGATCAATAGAACTAAAACAAGTCACAGTCTTTTCATTACTTGGGTAATTTTAGAGAGGCATCTTCCAAAATTTAATCTTTTTTCCTGTGATGCTTTTGTCTAAGTGCTGTCTAAGTGTTGGCCAAGGTGGTTTACTTCTGAAAACTGGCGATTATCTTCTCTTTTCCTCATTCTGTTCATGCTATTTGCATGAGTTTAAGTCTGCACTAGCTAAAGGATTGTTCACATTGTTCTGAGATCAGCTATACCACTGTTTGTTTTGCTGCTCCACTGAGTGTGACACTGCAGCCTGTCTCACTGATGCTCCCGTAAGTTTGCTCACAGGACAAAGTTCTCAGAGACACCAAGAAGGGTTGTTTAGTCACATCTTATGCTCAAAGTTATGTTTTCAATACGATGAGTGCTTCAACTTCATCCTGGCTTTCATTTTGAGTGTACAGTTCCTTCCAAGTCCTTTATCAGTGAGAAGTCCTCAGTTAAATTTAGGCAGTCTCATTGAGACCATCCATGTTTAGCTAAACATGTAGCATAGTTAGTTACCTGTGATGACCAGGGGCTGGTTGAAATAACACAATCTTATGCCCTGTCCTCCTAAATGAGGAAGGTTGCAGACTATAAAGAAGAAGTTTGCCATTGAAATCTTCATGGATTTAACCTGTTCTATATATATATATATATATATATACACACCTTTCTTCCCTGCTTTTTATCTAATTTTTCTTATCTCTATTCTATCTTTTGCTCCTCCTCCCCCTCCCAGCATAACATATTCACAAGTCAGCCGCTGGAATCTCAGTTATAAATGCCCTTACCATCTTTATGGTAACACCCGTTATGGCAAGCCAGTTAATCTACAAGGACAGAAGGTTGCATTTCAAGAGAAATTTTCCCTTTAAAATATTTAGATTAATGCCATATTTGTTCTCAAACAGAATGGGGTTGTGCTCAGTATGGTGTGTTGACAGTAGTGTCAGAAAAATGAGAGCAAGAATGGGCATACGGTCTGAAGGTCACTCAAACTGATTACACAGTCAAGTTTGCTTCTTCCAGGATACACTATTGCAGAAGGGGAAAGAGAGACAAAGGAAATTTTTGCAATATTTTAATATCTGGGGCTTCTCAAAGAAAAGAAAAATAATTTGTATAGAAGGTCCCTGTGAGTTAAAACACATTATTATTCACATTCTGTAGACAGAAACGCACTGTGGCACAAGGAGCACTGGCCTTGTTTTTTAAAGCTGTCTCGTCCCTGAAGCTCTTATTGCTTTAGCACTTCAAAAATTATGCCAAAAGTCACACACTGCAGTCGTGTAAGGTTTGACTTTAAAAGTCAGGTCTTGTGATCGTCCTTTCCTGCTCCTTCTTTTTACAAAATACCTTACAGAAAATAACAGCAAAGTCACTCCACTTTCACTGTGATTTCACTCTGCTGAATTCCAAGGATCTTGAAAAATCAAATCCCTGCTCCTTCAGAGTTTGACAGGTATGAACTTATGAGGTCACTGCAATATATAACTGCAGTCTGAGACATTACTGGTTTGTTTATCCCAACCACCGTTTACCCAGCGCCTTGTGACCATTTTCTGAAACTCTAATAAAAAAAGGTTGAATTGCATGCAATCAACTCAATTAAGAACACCATTAAACTGATGGCAATTGGCTTTTAAAGGATAAGGATTTTTTTAATACCAGTTTTACGGATTTTTTTAGAAATGAAGTTAATAAGAATAAATAGAAATGCGATGAGGAAGCAACCAGAGAATGGGAGAACAGAATAGCTTAACCAGTTATAAGGCACAGAAATTGCAGGTCAGCAGCCAGCCAAGCTGCCTACCAAATGGTCTATCAATAGTGGCACTCTTTTACATTTGGATATTTTGTAGTCATGTTTCTGTAATTATCTCTTCTGCATTCACTGAGAAACAAATATCAGTTCCACCTTTCACCACAAGAACATTTGTAAGTCCTCCAATTTCAAACTAAAAAATCTGCTTATTTATGCAAAATGCACAGTGGTCTGAACACCTTTCATGTCATGAATAACAACTTGCAATAATTAAAACAAAATAAATTTAAAAAGAAGTCAGCTTTCTTAAAACTGCTGGTGATATTTAATAGGATTTGAGATCCACTAATCTAACTTGTTTTCAAGCTCTGTAAATTTGGAAATGCTGTCATAAGTAGTTCCACAGTGCCTTGTAAAAATAAAAGGCATTTAGGAAGAAGTCCTTGCCAGTTAAGGACTATAAAACTATGATGAGCAACAAGATGTCATAAAAATGAAATGTCTGATATTTTAGTTTGACCTGTGGCTTATTAATGGCCAAAGTTCTTGAAGTTAAGGAGCTATCACTTCTCTCCTCTTGAAGAGTCAGTGCTACAAATATCCTCCATCAGATTAAAAGGGGAGGAAAAAAAAGATGATGAGTTAATGCTGATGATCAAAAGGTTCCAAAATGATTACATCATCAGCCTTGGAATTCCCCTGAAACATACATATTTTGCTGATAGAGACAAGCTTTTTGACCAGATTGAACTTCCATGATTCTCAGTCCATTAGGCCTCGCAGAGTTAATTCTCCTGTTTTTTCACCATCGTTTCCTTCCCTCTTGATCAGTCATCTGAAAGACTAATTAGAGCCATTATTTACAGAGCTACTGAAAACCCCTGAAAACTAGCAAAAACCCAGAAAGTTGAAAACTATATATAAACCCTTTGCTGTTTATATTTATTTAAGGGAAATAGAAAAGCCTTTACAGAAAGGCGAATGGACTCTTCATTTTCCAAGGCAAGTGAATAAACAGTGATCATCCTTCCTTTCAACATTTTCTTTTGCAGGACTTTAGCTTATTTAAGCAGATGGGGAAAAATAAGGAATTCAACAAATCATTTCACAGGTCTGCAATGAACCTCCAGTCACTCTGGACCTGCAGAATAGTCCTACTTTCTTTAAAGAAAGTCTGTGTATGCTCTGCTTTCTCTCCTAACCTACCTTTGCATTCTAAAAAGCTCCTTCTCTTTTCTCTAGCTGTGTGCTTACCAGTTCAAAATCATTCTCCCTCCCTGATTCCAGCATCACCAACTCCTTTTCCTGCTGCAATGTTAGCTGCTTTCTTGTGTCTTTAAATTGTCCCGACTACTACATCAAAATTGACGTGGAAGGATTTATTTCTAGCTAGATCTCCCTTATTTACACTACAATCACACATCTTGCATAATTTAGGTAGGTATACCCATATATCAGCCAATGACGAAAGAGAGCAAAACCCAGTTCTTGTCCCAGGAACCTTAAAAGGTTGGAAGGAAAAGGCATCACTTGTTTTGTTTCAAAAAAAGGAGGAGAGATTCTGAGGACCATATTTGAACTGCATTTTGTACGACTGACCTGGCAAGACATCACTGAGTGACCCAGACTGCCTATTAGCTACACTGCCCAACCCAGGCTCCCCAGACAGCCAGGGAAGAGAAGCAGACACAACGCCAAAGTCAAGCAGCCTGGGTGCTCCATACTGAGCTGGAAATCCTTTTGAAGGTAACATAGCAACTCCCTAGTGGAGCTGGGAATTAGCTGACTGCTGAGCACCAATATCTTAGTCAAGGAACATTTTTTGCCTTAGAGATACCTACTATACTTGAAATCTATTTCTGTCATGACAGTACAGCTCATTCCACAACTCAGCACTTACAAAGTGCAACAGTAAAACACAGTTTCTAAACAACACAAAACTTCAACTTAAAAAAAATACCTTTATAAATACATGCTCTGGAGGAAGCGTTATTTATGCAGATTTTTTTATAGCACTGCATTCTACAGCTGCTGCCTTTGGCCATGAAGGGTTGTACCTTGCTTTTTGAATTCCCCATGAGCAAATGCAGGGAGGCTCAACTACCATTTCCTTCACTAGTGCTGTACTATCCTCTTTCACAACACACCAGAAGAAATGATTAGACATCAGTATATCCTTTTGGGCTTTAAGATAATGTTGTGACATTTGATCTAAAAAGTCCTTACACTCATAGAAAAAGAAAAAAAATACTCAAACTATGCAAAGCAGGGAGGATTCAACCAGTTCTCTCTTTGTAACTTGTAATCTGATACAGAAACTGGAGAAAGCCCAACCTTTCAAAAGCTACATGGAATTTTTTAACACTGAAATGGAGCTACTATCCAGCTGTGCAATTACTGCAATACTATCCAGCTCTGCACATCTCCAGAGAGTTTGCCTCTAAGAGGCTGAGCAAAGGCACAATTCATCAGGCTGTACTGATTCACACCAAGGCCCCCCTACTCTATTATCTGGCTTCATTTGCAGACACATCTATAGAAGAATGATCACAGAGTAAGACTCTTCTGCTTTCAACCTTTTCTATGTCAGTGCATCTCCTGAGTCTAAGGTGGTTTGCCCATTAAGAAATTCTTAGACTTCTCTTTAAAGTACTTGCCCAATCCCCATGTAAACCTATTCCATTTGACAAGGAGTTCCATGTGTTTCTCACCTACTACATGAAGATTCATCACTTTACGTTTGCCCTGAAATCTCACTGACTGTATTTGATGGCCAAAAACTCTGATACTGGCAGAAACTGTGAACAATCAGGCCCTACCCAACACTCTTCCAGTGTTATGCATGATTTTGCAGACTGTGGCTATCTATATTCCCCTGAATTATATCTTTTTCAGGCTAAAGAGCCCCTGCATAGTCAGTCATCCCATGTTTGGAAGCCTCGCCACACTTCTGATCATCTTTGCCGTTCCTTCCTGAACCCTGGCCAGTGTTATGTCTGAGTGATGAAGACCAGACCTGCACACAGGATTGAAGTCCTGGTAGCACCACGTTAACACCCACCAGCTGCACAGTCATCTCCTTGGCTTTACTCTCCACTCCACTCCTAGTAATTTTCCCCTTTATTGCTGCTGAGCACTAAGCTGATGTCTTCGTGGAAATAGTTATCATGACTCCGAAGTGTTATTCTTGGGCTGCCATGGTCTCATAATTGCCAGCCATGTGTATTAGCATGTCACCAAATATATTAAACACCAGCACATACCCACATGCATACATTCACTGGTATTTTTAGCCAGGTCTAAAAATAGGTTTGCAAGTGTAATATATTTTATACATTTGAACAAGCTACAAGAACTTTTCATTAAACAGATTTATATGGCAGTCACAAAATAAAGGAATTAATCTTATCCAAGACTGAAATTCTGTACCATAACAAAACTGCCACCACTCACTGTGAACTCATTCTTGGGCTTTTGCCTATTCCTATTTGGTGTCAATTTAAACTGTAAGCATGGGATCATTTCACCTTCTTACAGAGACAGATTCATTATTTCTCTCAAATATACAAATAAATTACTGTATAATAACTACACAGAATCACATTATAGTTGAGGGCAGAAGAAATCTTAGGAGATTATCTAGTCCTGCTCTAAGCGTGGTTAGAAAGAGCAGGTTGCTCATGGCCATGTTCAGTTGGGTTTTATGTGTCTCCAAGGCTGGAACCAGATGATTTTTAAGGTCCCTTCCAGCCCAAACCATTCCATGATTCTAGGATATAATCAGCGGGTCTGCTTATGGAAAAGAAATGGAATACAATATTTTGTGCTGTTCCCATTGATTGCCACCTCTGGATAAAACTGCAAACCCATGTCTGTTTGATGAGAGGGACACAGCTGGTTAGGAGACAACTTTCCCCACCCAGCTGATAGATATGCAGGCAAGACACTGCCCTTCAATAAGCTTCAGACAGCCTGGGCAGGTTAAATACTGGCTTCTCTTAGTTGGGGCAAGGATGGGGAAGAAGGGGAAACGCCAAAGAAAAAAGGAGTTTGCAAAAGAGAATGGGGTTTTCCTTGTTAATTCACCCTCCCTCACAGTCCTGGAATATAAAATAGAGATTGCCCAACCCTCATCCTTCCAACAGCAACCTTGAGCCATGCTGCTGATCACCAATGCTGCTAATCACTGAGGCTTAGCTGACCTTAGAGGGATCATCAGGCATAACCTGGCCTTGCTCACAGCCAAGATGTGTGAATACCTGCATGGAAGGTGCTAAGTTGTTCCCAGAGGGCCAGAGGGGAAGCTGCAGTGTGCTGGATACTGCGCTCGGAGTGAACAGCACTGACAGACACCCTGTGCAGGAAATGCCTGTCCAGTCAAACACTTAGCTGAACTGAACTGCTAGAAATAACATTGTGGGTGCAAGCAAGAAATAAAAGAAGAAACAGGGTACTGAGGGACTCCACTGATATCTAAAAATCATTTCCCCCGTGTTTTCAGCTGCCTGTCCCTTTCAGAGAACACATGCAATTTTTTGTCTAAAAGCACTAGTTACACTGAAGCATAACACAGGATAATGTGGTCAGAGCTCAGCTGGATCCTATTTTCTATATAAATTTTGCTAATCAGCTGGGGATGATCCACTGGGAAGAAATGTATATTTTTTCCAAAGATCTAATCACATCTGAGGTTCTATTTCTTATAACATCTCTCAAAGGGCAATATCAAAACCTTAGCAGGAAATCATTCAAATGACTGACAAATGAAATGAGCCATTAGATACTGTTTTCCTCTTTTTTGTTTTGATAGGTGATAAAACGTAATGCATACAAGTGTATCAGAAGATGTATCCAAAGCATGGTTTAATTTCACCCTGATATGAGCAATTCTGTTATTTCTTCTTATATTTGAATTAGACAAGTCATTCTCGAGAACTTAAGACGGACAACTGCCTGAATATAAACTACTACATACAACCTAGTCTGGGTAGTTTTCATTTATTTTTAATTCATAATTTCTTACAAATACCTTTATTTGTTGACTTAGCAGTAGCTCTTGTGTAGACTTTCATTAAAATATGCTGTGGGATTTTCCCTTGGATTGTCATCTCCATCCTTCAACTATAATGTTATGAACATAATGAAATATTAAATAGACATGCTTTTACATGACAGAAAGTCTGTTATTACTCAAGGCAACAGAAGAAGTATTTTCAGCCTTGAATGGGAGACGAAAGCTGAAAATTTTTACTATGCAATACTACACTGAGAACTATTCTCTAGAACAAAGAACAAGTGGTTTAACATGATTTGGATCAAACAGTTCCTCACATCACTGTAAGGAAATAACTTGGCACATATTTTTCAGAAAAAGTGATTTTGCCAACTCCTCTAAGTATAAACTATCATTAGATATCAGTTACCAGTCATGACCTGGCGTATAACAACACATCAATGCACCATCACAAACTCAGCAATACATAATGGCACAAAAATGATAAAATCCTCTTCATGCAGACATGGCACATTCTGGTGCATATGTGCTGGAAAGTATGGGACACTTCTAAAGAAATATTCTTTCTTTAAAAATTTTTGGATTAAGGAACTGCTGCTTTTTTTGGAAATTGCACTGAGAAAATTTCATTTGCCATGCTTGTTAATAACAGGGCACAATTAGCATAATCCCCTCAGCCCATTAAAAAATGAAAACATCAAATACCAGAAATTATAAAAATGTCTTTAGTTACAAATTTTTCTTTTTTCAAACCAGTCACAGCTAAGCTCAAGAGACAATCAGCTGACACAGTGTAAATTAAATCCTTGAGGGAAAGCCCTGTGCCGTCAGGCTGGCACCAGTCACTTGGCAAAGCACAGCAAAGCACCACAGCTTTGACTTTGAAATGTGCGTGGGTGTCTGTGGCATTTTCCTTGAGGAAATGGCACTTACAGTGTGTTTAATGAATATGGGAATATGTTAAATTTATGACAAGAGATAGTCCTTAAAGCTGCTTGTTGCAGTGAAGAGCACCAACTGCCCACTGATTTATTTTAATTTCATGTAACATGAGGAGGCTTTTCAGAGGCTGTAGGTGTACTTGTTATCATTGACAGTACAGTAAAATCCTCACAGCAGACACTTGAGCAATACCCAAAATAGCCAATAAGCTCTGAAACTCCTCCTCTCCCCAAAATTCCCCTTCAACACTGAAAGCAGTTGCTGTCACTTCCACTGAGTGCCTCTTTCTCCAATACATATAAATACACTAATGTGTTTATTTGGATCCACAGACTTTCCAGGCTCTCTCCCCAGCAGAGAAGCACTCTCTCTTATTTATGATCATGGTGTTCACTACAGAGTTTTAAGTTTTACTAGCATTTTATCTTAAAAATTTCCTGATTCCAGGTAAGCAGTCATCCACTGGTTATCAGCTTCTATTTACAGAACAGGGTCCCTTCAAATTACTAAAAACACAGTGATGCTTTCTGTAAACCATTGTCCAAATTTTACTCTCTGTAGATGGTCAAACATTTCTAATCAAACTGTTGTTTAAAAAGGATATTGAAATTACAAGAGAAAAAAGGTATTAAAATTTAAAAACCACACCCAGATGCTGAAAGTTTGGGGATATGTGTGGGCACATATATATATAAATAAAATGCAGTACTTCATGCAAGTCATAGTTAAGTTTTCTCATATGCCCATCTCTTTTTGAGTTTCCCTGCCAGGAACTGCACTCTGTCTGCCAAGATGTGAGTGTGTCTCTCTCCAGGAGAGAGTGAGACCATGGCATATTACAGCAAATATACCCTAAGCTGGGAACCCAGCCAAGAGAAGATAAAGAAATCTGGAGACATACAAATCCTAAGAGGCAGTGGGGAGAGCATTTACAAGTGATATTTTTGGCTTTCTGACAGTATTTTTGACCATACGAATTTTTTGAGAAACAATTAGTATTTCTCTATTAAAAAGTTAAATAAACATATTTTTTAAAAAAAGAGGTGTTATATATTATATTTTATTCAGTTAAAAGGCAATTTTACTGCTCATATTTCTCAAGGAAAAACTTGCTTTACAAAGTAGCCAGGAATGTCATTTCATTCCCTTCTCTATGCTTTGACTTTGCCACATAGTTGTCAAACCTGCTGAAGGCACTGCATGCCTGGAAGACAACCTGTTTTTTTCCAGCTGTTTCCGCTGATCTAATGAAAGATATTACTTCTCCCTGCAAAATCTCCCTCTCATGAAATACTATGTCATTACAATGCACTTCGGTTTTATCTGCTACAAATGTCACAAATAAGAAGAGTAATTATATCCTTTTTGAAACAAGCTCTGACACTTTGTCCTCATTTTGAGGAAAAAAAGCTTTAAAGAAAGAGGAAGAACAGGAACATGCCAGAGCTGCAGAAATGTGGGTTATAATATCAGTGAAACAAAATACACACTGCACCCATCAGCTGCTGCACTTCATACCAAAGGGCTATTTATTGCTGCCACAGCACAGTCTACTCCATGTACGACAATGCAGTCTCCTTTGCATTTTGGAAAGTGATTTCCAGGCTATGAATTCCCTCCTACAGTTTCCCCTCACAGCACTTAGTTAATACTGAGATAATTGAGTCCTTTGTCTCACTAAGAAATGCCACATTCAGCATGTAGCAGCCACCATTTCAAGTCTCCCTCGAAACTGGGATGCACTAGTAATTAATTTACATTGCTGCATCATAAACTTTATAGTATATTATATTTAAAGCATTTCTGCCTCACTGCCTTTTGTAATTTAAAGACCTGATGAAAGGAAACAAATTGGGTTTTAATTACAAATTAATTTAGTGGACTCTCACAAAAGGATGCCTTTATAATAAAACATGGATTGCTCTGGCAGTCTGACTCCATTCCCACTAGGAATTTGCCTCCAGCTCTGTGTTCTGCTCTAGGGTATCCAAACTTTTGAGGCATAAGACCACGAGGTTCAAAGTTGAGTACAGAGCTGTGATGTATTTTTGTGTGTGATTCATATAAAATGTGTAGCCATAAAAATTTTAAACCAAACTCTTCTGTTCATAGCAGATACCAAAATATCTGTTTGCAGAAGCTGTGGAAACTTGCTGTTGGCCAGTTCTCATGACACGGTGCTTTCAGTGCAAGTTCTGAGGTTTGGTTTGATTTGTTTCTTTAAAGGAAGAAGTCAACTTTTTTGAGGGCTACCACACACACTGGAATCCTATTTTTGCACTTGATAACTATACAGTTGGTTGGTGGCAGATTTTTATTAATAATATTTATGATTTAAAGAGATCCTTCTCCAGGGAAGGACTGAGGCAAAAGAGAGCTGTGGCTGCAAGATGCCCCTTACAAATTCCTGGATCAGAAACTATTTCCTTATGGTGAAACTCAAATTCTCCAGCTAGTACTTGATGCATCTGAGAAACAATGCATATACAAAAGTCAAAGGACAAGACTGAGCAACAGGAGGGGGTCGCACATGAATGCAAAGATGAGTTGCAAGGGACTGTAGGAACTGAAGATAAAATTTGGAGCGTAGAATTTGCTTCCCACAAACAAGACCAGCATTGATTTTAATGCATTTTGGAAAAGAAGGACATTTTGGAACAGGTAACTGCTCTTTCAAGGATGACTGAAATTCAGTGTAAGGACATGCGGCTCACAAAAAGTAGAGCAAATATACTTAGGGAAAGAATGAGAAAAAATACTGCAATAAAGGAGATGGGATAGCCTAACTAGAACTTCAGTGCTAATACTATGCCAACAAGCAGTTATATGATGTTTGTTGTGGAAATAAGAAACCTCATTTGACCATGTTATTTGCTCATGATGACATTTGCAATGTTGTGGGTGTTTTAATCAACTCCCACAGAATTAACTGCTGAGCACAGAACAAATTCTGAGAAAGTGATGGCCCCTCTCTCCCTTCCAATCCAAGCACCAGTAGAAATAAGCAGACAGGTAGTAGGGACCAAGGAATAAGGTGCAATACAAGGGAACGTGACAGGTCAACCACCACCATTACTGGTGGTCTTCATGCAAAAGAGCTACACTTTAAATCACACCAGAGCCCAAATCAACAAGACTGCAATTGAAAAGCAACCCTGCTTCTGGATTTTAAAGGAATTCTAGAAGTGGAGAGGGTGCAGGAAGCAAAGAACCAGACAAATACAAGGTGTCAAAACTTGGATTTAATACAACAGGTAACCAGATAGAAGGTTCAAAGGTGCCATGTTCATTTTCTGTACGTATTTGCACACAAATGGGCAACAACTAAAATGTACACACACTTCCTAGTAGTGGTTCTTGCCCGGAAATAAGGAAAAAAGGAAAAAAGAGAAAGGAATAAAAGAAAAACATGGGAAAAAACCTACTAAGTTATATAATCATCACAAAGTTGAGCTTCACTTTCACAAAGAGGACAAAAAGAACCCATGAAAGATTGAAGCTGAAAACTCTGCAGAATACAACAACCCCAAGGTTTGGGTTTCACCTATGTTAACTTCAGTACAGAAATTATCCTGAGAAATTTTCAAGCATCATGCAGGAGTTGGGAGCATGTAAAGATAACTGTTCCTTCTGATCATAAAATTTATAAATATCTACAGTTCCTACACAAGTTCTTCCGATTTTTTTTACGTTCTAAAGCTGAAATAGATTTTTCCTCATTAACTATGTCAATTTTTACAATCTGTTAGAAGAGGATCCCAAAAAGAGCCATTTCAAATCTACTTTTAAGATATTTTAACCAACAATTTTTAGTTAAAATGTGGCAACTCAAAATTCCAAATTTGAAACGTGTCTGTTTTTTTCTTCTGTCCCCAAGGGAGAAGCAACAATAAACTGGGAACAAAGCTAGACATTTGGCAGGGATTCTTCAGCAAAACTTGGATGGCATCTAAGAGAATCCCCCAGGGAAGTGCAGGTATGCATGAAGAGCTGGTATTTTGAAATGAACTCTTGTGTTTCTCTAGAAACCATGCTCACACGAAGGAACATGAAAACCCAGCCAAACTTTGTATATTCAGTGCTTGAAACAGTAGTGTACCTCTGCACAGAAACTATGTAAGAATGAGACTTCCCTAAGCAAACATTAACAGAAAAATGGTGAGACACAGGCAACTCCAGAACAGCAACTTGCCTTCTTAAGCAGGCAAACACCGCACACAGTGATTACAAAACCAGAAATATGCCTGGCAGTCCATTCAAATACATGTCCTAGAGTTTTTCTCTCTTGTAATTCTATTTTCAAAGTGGAGAGCAGCTTCTTGCTTTTTTTCAACTACATTCATTCTGATTCTATCAGCTGCTACATGCTAATGTGCTCCACAGGCTTCTCTCCTGTAGTTCCTAACAGTGCTGAAAACATCTGAGGCATGACAAGAAATCCTGCAGCCTTGTGATCTTGGATCAGTTCTTAACTACAGCAACATCCACATATCAAGTACATAATGTATCAAAGGATAAAAATAAATTTACATCATTAAGTCATGTCATTTTCTATAATCATCACATGATTAAAAAGTGCCTGGGATATGCAAAAAGGTGGAAGTTTACAAATAATAGGATGGATCAAGAAACAACTGTGTAGGAGAAAATTTCCTTCAATGCAGCTTTCTCACCCAAATATCTTTTTTCCCCTCTAGACGTAAAACTCATTAACTGTTCAAATTGGATTTGACTCAAGTTACACTGTTTTTGGTACTAAGTCAGCTGGAGTTCAACTAATGTAAAACAATCCAGGTCTGGAGCCAAAAATTCAGATGTGTTCACCTTCAGCATTAGTTCTTTAATCAGAGGAAAAGGGCTTTCAGCCCCTTTTAGTCAGTAAATTAAATCTGTTCTCCTTTTTCTTCAATCTCTTAATCCTGCCTTTTATTGTGCTTTTTTCAGGACTAAATAAATAAGGAACATTAATGACAATGAAGAATAAAATCAGTGTTCTTTACAGTACACTATGGCTAATTATACTGTTAAGGCATATTAGCTTCCCAGTAAAGTAACCGTATTATTTTATTTCTAATGTCAAATTATATTAAAAGGAAACACAATTAAACCTTTTTAGCATTCAGTTCTGCTATCTTCCTCAGAAGTGTAAGTAAGATTCCCTGACAATACAAAAATTGTTAGTCATAAAATCTAACAGTGGAAAATAACACCTATCTCATCTCTGTCCTGTTCTTCCAAAACCACACACCGATTTTGCTGGAACAACTGACAGCAGCACGTCATTAACACCTTTACACCCTGCCAGGAATCTCATGGAATAACTAAACACAAAAAAATGTTACTATGGAATGGAAAAGGCCCAAATCAAACAGAGCTTGAGGTAATAGCAAAAGAGTTGACCAACTGTTCACCACCAGTGAGTAGATGTTTTTAAAGAAACTCAGTAGCAGTTACAGTGAATGTGGGACAACCTTGTCACTTCCTGTGGGCAGACTTTGTAGTCTTATTATTCCTTCTTGTCATCTCCTGCTCCACACATTCCTCCAGACAGAATCAAGATCCACTAACAATACAGTAGATACTGACTGAGTGATCTACTACTTCAATACATCTAAAACTGTTCTCAGAGTTACTGAACACAAAATATTGCTTCTTTGCTAGATCCTACACTTGCTGATAAATTCCAGGTAAGCACAGGAATGCGCAGCCTTGGGATGCTTCAGGCATCCTCTAAATCAGGAGCTGCAAGGGCTTAACAAGGTCATGCAGATACTCCTGACAAACTCTCCCAGACTAGAACATTCAGATCATTCTTCCTTCAGAGGCACTTAAAAGGTATGTCATTTTCTTCTGGTCAACAGGAGAAAAATCCTTAGTCAGGCTCCAAAATCCCAAACAACTGCCTCCCTTTTTTTTTTTTTCTGTTTAAAAACAAGTAATTTGGGGCGTGTACTGTTTGCTGTATCAGGTCTTACTCTTTAGGGAGTTAAACAAGATCCATGTTTTCATACATTTGTCATGTTCTGGAAAGTTGTTATTTTTAACTGAAAAATGGTTTGTTTGTTTGCTTTTCCCTCCTGAAACTTCCTGCTTCAAAGCTTCCAGAAAAAGGACTGTGACAATATGGGACAAAAATTCCCATCATAACATGTCAGGATTCAAAATAAGGTAGCCTGTACCTGAATGACCCAGTGACCAAGCATAACCTCATCTGTAGCACAAAGAATTAAGCAAAGATACATATTTTCTGATGAGAGCTGGACTTTATGAGGGTGAAGCAGATCAGTACTCCATAATCTGTCTGTTCTGGCTCTATGTGGACAGTTCCTGCACACATCACCACCTCCTGCTGACATGACATTTAGTAACCTAGCAGACAGAACTCTCAGATTCAATGGTGGTACTCAAGTGCTCTTATGGCATCCCCACAATAAATATCACACTGCCCAGGACAGGCCTTGCAAATGTCTCTAGGAACATACACAACTATCCAGCAGGATGAGGTCACTACAAGATTAAAATTATAAAAATTACTGTGGAGCACAGAACAGCAGCAGTGTTCTAAACACGGTCCCACATCAATTTGTACCAGCAACACACTGCAACATAACAGCAATGTTTCACTGCCTTAAGGCATTCACCTCAGCACCTCTGAGTGCTATGTATTTGTTTTCCACAAAAACATGTTGCACGGCTCCTGAAGCCTGTTAATTCTGCATCATCAATATCACTTTCTGTCTCACACCCTGAAGTTAGTCTAGTGAATGAGACACATTGTCTTGATACACTGCCATGTCTTTTTTCACTGCTGTCAAGTTGTTGGATGCAAGGCATGGCCCATGGCCTCTCTTTTTCCCTCCAGAGATGCCAGATGAAATGTCAGCTTTAAAACTAAACAAGCAGTAGTACTTGAGGCAGCAGCAAGGACGGAAGAGACATAAGGCTGATAGATGACAACACTAAGGACAAACTAGACAGTAAGTGGGACAAAAAAACCTTGAAAAAAATCCTGTTGTAAATACTAAGCCAACAGTTACTTCAAAGCTGAAGGAAAAACAGGTGACCACAGATACCAAGAGAAGCAGAACAAACCAGGTATTTAGAGGGGGTGGGCAGTAACAAGATCAGTTTATTAGTTCATCCATGTATCTCACAGCTCTGACCGGTGTGTGAGCCATTGCAGGACCCTCAATGTTACTGCAGGATTTAAGCATCCACCAGCTCAGCTTGAGGAAGCCAGGCTGACTTAGCTCTGTGCCACGGGGCTAAACCAACCTGCACAAGTGCAATCACCACAGATCAGCCACTGTAAACACGTCCTAACTTGGGCACTCAAGTCCTGACTGGCCAAATAAGCCATGTTCCAAAGCCACAGGTTATAAAGTGCCACGGAATGTTTTGTTAATACAATAAGTGCTGGCTTAAGCAGCCACATGTCAGCACAAGGATAGCAAGCGCATAATCACAAACCCATTTTTAGGGAGGTCTCTAATAGCTGTTCCCCATGGCACGTGGCAAAAGATGGAAGGAAAAATCAATTTAGAAACCTTTACATGGGAAAAATCACAACCAGTTGCCAATGAACTAAACTACCTACCTCTGAGGCAGTGAGATATAGAGATAGATAGATAGATAGACAGACAGACAGATATACACTCTTTACAATGAATAAAGAGAAAAAGGTATGCTTGGGGCCTAGCTTGTGTCATCCTAAACTAGACATATAAACAGGTCAGAGGTCTACAAAGGGAGCAATGGGAATCATCTCAGGTGAAAGAATGCGCTACAAAGGCATCTGAGGGCACATTACAGCAATACCAGTGCCTGTGTGTCTGTTTTCTGTCATGAACATGAAAGTTAAGCACTATACAGTTATTAATACCACCACAACATGGGTAAGAAATAGAAGATCTCAGATTTGTATTGGAAGAGGAAAACTGGACTGCCTACATAATGGAAGGGAAATTTGTGCTTTTATCCAAATCTGCTTCTGAGGAGGGCAGATTCTCTGCTCTTCTAAGCTCAGATGGCACCATTTTATTTGAATGGAGCATGGAACACGGGGTCTAGATTACCAGCTGGTTTGCAAAGGTCTCAGAGCTACTGTTTCTGGAGTTCCTTCCTCTCTTACCTACTTTTCTGTCCTACATTTTCCGTTATTCAAATAGTTGGTTTTAAAAAGCAAATAACAGTATTGCCTGAAAATCTACTAAGTATCAGCTCCTATGAAAAGCCTTATTTCTAGAATGACTGACTTTTCCAAAAGCCACTTCTTCCAGCTTATTTTATATGAAATCTAAAATTATATACACTGGGATATGGGCAATGAATGACTTTCTATCAACAACAACTTCTCATCAGGGGTTGAAAATACTATTACCCCTTTTCTCTTGACATGCAGTTGCTTTCCCAGCCTACAAAACAAGGTATTCTATTACATTTTCAAAATATCAGTCAGAGACAGTGTTAAGAGACTTGACCCAAAACAACTTGCAGAACTGGTTTGCCAGCAACCTGTACCCCCTCTCCTGTCCTTACAGCTAGTGGCAGGAAATTGTTCCTGCACCACATCTGCATGGTGCAGGTAGCAGAAGCTGAAGCTGTCCAGAGAAGAAATACTTCAACTAACCAGTTCTTCTCTGCATTTCATGGCATACCTGCACCTCTTTTGCATCCTTTTAATTTAGGCTTGTAATTGAGCTCTCTGAAATAAATTGTCAAGTCTCTTTGGTGTCAGGTATAAACTGTCAGGAATGGGAAACAGTGATACAAAAGACAATTTTAATAAATAGGACAAAGGCTGAGAGAACAGGTCATGAAAAGAGCTCAAGTGACAGTATGTCTCATAAAAACTCCTCCAGTCTGATATCCTGTCTGCAGAAGCAGCCTTTAGAGCATGCTTAAGAAAGATAGTAAGGAACGTGGCAAATACAATAATCCTTCCTCAAACAGTCAGCAGATTAGAGACTATTAATTGTCACAGGGCTTAAGGGAACGAGTGAGAACAGGGCTCCATGGTACCGATGCAGCATAAAGGGCTGGGTAAACTGTCTGCTTCTCACCAGCACATTTGACACTGGGAGAGATATCTCTGTTTAGCAAACTATTACAATAAATGGTTTCTGTAATGTGACAGTGTCCTGAATCTCACACAGTCCAACCCAGACAGACCTTCCTCTCAGTGGAGACTATAGATACTGACTTGGGAGAATAATAAATACTTAAATGCTAAAAAGAGAGCAATTCGCACCACGGAGTTAATCAGAAAACTTTAAAGATGCCACTTATTTTGGAAAACTCATTTAGCTAGTACTTCTCCATCCCACTTTTCCAAATAGCCTGATGTCATCTCCCATGTAGGAATGATGATTAACAACAAAAGAGCCATCATTCTGAGGCTGACCAGAGGCTAATCTGCCCCTGTCTGGCCAACGCTTCAAGCAAGAAGAGAAAATCAGGGAGATTACGGAATACAGGTGCATATGGCATTGCCTTCTCAGCCTTTGCCTGTCGAAGTCTTGCAGAGGCAATTATGCAGCCAGACTAAGAAAGTTCAACAAATATGCATAGACTTACTATCTCTGCATTGGTCTAATCCCTTTTAGGGTGACAAGCTCATTTGGCTCAATTCCACAAACACACAAGCTGATACAAATTAACATGGAGAACACTTCTTCGTAAGAAATGAACCAGACCCTGCTGTGTATCTGTCTTCCTTACAAGGAAATGCTATGCTGAGCAAGAACAAAGGCAGATGCTAAGGAATAAGGACAGCTATCACTTGAGCATACAACTGTCACAGGGAGCACCAAATTGCCATTCTCTTCTGCAGGGAATCCTGGCTTCCACCCCTGGTCTGGAGGACATTCAAAGAGCAATGGAAGAGCATGGAAGAGCATGAAAGCAAACCTGTAATCTCAGGGTACCACAGGCGTTAATTAACCTGGCTGCCAGCCAAACCATTGGCATCAAAATCCGCTTATCTGGGAGCTGCACATTTCAGCATTTCTGCAGACACTACTATGTACAGAGGCACTGCACCACACAGGGATAGCAGGCTGCCCAAAAACAAGAAAAAGAGGCAGAAATGGAGGAACGCTGAAAATGATTACAGTTCAATCAGAAGATCTGTTAGTAGTTGGAAAAAACACATTATTTGAAGAAATGGTACATCTGAATAAAGCAGGGATTGCATCAAGAATGTTATAAAAACAACTTTGGGAAAATAAGCATGAACAGTATCTAGTGAGAATACACCACAGTGTGCTGAAGCCAGACAGTGAAACAGTTCAAGAAAAGGCATTTGTCTCTGAAAAGGAATTGTTTTTCTACATACCTGTCCAGTCTCCTACTACTTTTAGGTGGACTCCAAACGTTGCTTTGGTATCTGTAGGGCACTAAAAATATTAAATATATTAAGCACCACTTCTGAGTAACAAAAAAATAACAAAATGCATTCAAAGTACAGTTGTTAAGACAGAACCCAGTGCAAATAGGTCATTCCTGAGCAGCCATACCAGCAGCTGTACCCTTTAAAAAGCAAGTCTATCATCAATACAGTTGGGGAAGCCAAGCATACATTCAGACTTAACCATTTCTTCTGGTCCCAGAGGAGTCTGGATGCTTGCTTGGGGGTTTGGAACAGCCTCTTCACTAAGCAGTACTCAGCAAGATCATAGAATAATAGAATGGAAATACTCCTGTACTATTGACACATCATTCAAAATCAGGAACTGCCCCACCAATCTTAAGGCATTTAAGAGACTTTTGCTTCTTGAGTGTCAAGGCCCATGTTTTCAAGCTGATCATTCTCATAAAACTGATGCCTTCTAAATGGAAACTGAGATTTTGCTGCACCTCACAAGAGCTTACAGTTTGCAAAGGAAAAGCACCAGATTGCATGGTGCACCATAAAAATCACTTCGCAGCCACCATTCTCTCACTCTACACATTTGCCCTCACCTCAGGGCTATTGATTGTCACTACCAACACAGGAATGTTATCACTTACAATCTTATCCACATCATGTATCTATAAACCTCCAGTCAAGGACTAAGGACCACCCTCAGTTTCACTCCTTGCTAGCTAGAGGGACATTTCAAATGCACTGCCTGGACAGCCAGTACACCAAACGATTGCTCACATAAACAGGACAAGCAACTATCACTCAAGAAAAGATTCTTTACTTTCTTTCTATAAACCAACACCACTGGTTTCCTTTTTGATAACAGATATTACTCCTGAGTTTTGACCCCTTCCTTAGAAGCTGTTAATGGTCAATCCAAGCTCTATCATGAAACCAATACCCAACATATGATGCTCTGTCCCTTTTCTTATTTTTTCCACTACTAAAGACAGACAGAAGTTCTGAAGGAAGGCCTTAAATTCAAGGAACATATCTATATTATAAATAAAAGGGGCCCAGGTAGAAAATCCATGCACCAAAAATGTGCCAAGCTTATGAAGACATTTCTTGGCTCTGTTCTGGACCTTTGCCAATAGTGTTCCCAAAATAATCTGTTCTGGACAGTGTGAAACCACTGACCTCAGGGCTGAGAATCAGTGCCTATCAGTTCTGTATTTAGCAGCAGACACAGGTAAAAGATTAGTATCTTCTCTATTTTGGCAAACCTAAACAGGGAATACAAAGTCCCGGCTCATCACTCCATTTTCCTGAGGGGGAAGAGCAATCTTTTTACAACTACTGATTACTAGACAGACTTACATGTAACTCCTTATCATCTTTCAAGTTTTTCTATAAAAATGAGCTACAGAAACCCACAGTCCCAAATATTTCAGCAAGTCTTAGCCTTCAAAGAATAGCAGCATCAAGGGAGGAATGCAGACAAACTTCACACAATGAGGCCAGTGTTTTCTATGTCTCGTAATATCTTTCAACAAAAATATCAAGACTAATTCTCCATATAAAAGCAGGTAAGCAGCCTCTCAGGTGGGAAGTTGTACCCTGGCACCAAAAAGGTCTGTTCTCCTGGAGGCTTCTGTAGGGTTTATTTTTCACTCTGGACTGCCCCAGGGCTCTCTGTGTTTCACAGGAGGTTGACTGATTTTCTTAGTCCACATATCCACAGTCCCAGTTCAGCACATGTTTTATAAAATCATTTGTAATTCCCTACTTCCATGAAGTTAATGTCAGAATACCTCTTGTCTCCAGCCAGAAGAGGTTCAAACCTGTTATACTTTACATCACCCCTATGACTAACTCTTTTCTGCACTACCCTGAAAAGTTATCCAATAAAAATGTGATTTATTTCTCTTTAGACTGTAGGAAACCTATTTTGGTACTTATAACTGGGTATGAGAGATCCTCATAGAGGTCTGGAAAAATCTCATTGTGCTGCTAAATCTTACCAGAAGAAACATGCCAATCTGGGCTACATGGAGTGAATTTCCACCAGTTTAAAAGAGAGAAAGAACGTAGGTGATCCAGCAAAGGGCCACCAAAGCAGTGAGAGGATTGGGCAACCTGACCGTCAAAGAGAGGTCAATATGGGAATGTGTTTGGGTAACCCAAAGAAGAGAAGGTCTGGGGAGATGTCTGTCTTCCAATAACTAAAAAAACAGCTATAGAGAAGATGAAGATGCTCTCTCTCTTCAACACCGTGAATCCCAAGGGGATACAAACTTTGACAAGACAACAGTCCAGGAGCACAAGTTATTTCAGGGGAAATTTCATCTGGATATAAGGGAAGTGTTCTGCATCATAGCATAGGCGGCCAGGGAAATGGTACCATTTCTCCTGCTAATTCAGCTTCACACGACCCTGAATAACCTAATCTGCAGCCTTTGCACCAGAAGGTTGAACCAGATGATCTCCACAGGCCTCTTCTGACTTTCAGACTTTCCTATGTGCCTATAATTTTAACGTTGAAATTTGTATTTATATGTTTCTAGTGCACAAAACATTTATTTTACCTCTTTCATTTCTGTAAACACAGTTAAGACTCCAAACACTGGCTTTTTCCAGACTGTTGGAGAATATATTCCAGCAGCTTAAGAAATATTCAAAGACAGTTTTTCAGAAGTTTAATCATGAAAGTGGGTAAATTTTCCTGTGTTATTAACAGACCACTGGGAATGTGTAATGAAGTACAATGATATATTCTCTTTTATATTTAACCTTCATGAAATCACAGAATCATATGATAGCTGAGACTAGAATGCACCTCTGGAGATTGGCTACATCAATCCCCCTGCAAGAGCTGGGTCTGCAACAGCAGGTGGCCCAGGAGAGTTTTCAGTTGTGCTTTGAATGCCTCCAAGGATGGACGCTCCACAGCCTATCTGGGCAACCTGTGCCACCCTCAGAGAAACAGTGGGGTTTCTCTGAGGTCCAGATGAAACTTCCTGTAAATCAGTTTGTGTTGTCCTGTCACTGGGTGCCTCTGAGGAGACTAACTCTGTTTTCTTCACTTGTCCCTCAGTTTAGCTCTCTCAGCTTCTCCTCATATTCAGAGATGCTCCAGTTCCTTAGTCATCCTCATGACTCTTTGCACCTCAATACATCCATGCCTCTCTTGCACTGGGAAGCCCAGAACTGGACACAGAGCCCCAAATCTGTCGCTGATCGGAGAAGGCTCACCTCTCTCCATCTGCTGGTGACACCCTGTCTCGTACAGCCCAGGAAGCTGTTGGCTTTCTCTGCTGCAAGGGCACATTGTGGGTTCATGGTCACCTCGGGGTTCACCAGGACTCCCTGGCCACTCTCTGCTGAGCTCCTCTCCAGGCAGACAATTCCCATCACGTACTAGTACCTGGGGTTATTGGCTGAATAAAGGTGTGCCAAAGTGGCATCCGGAATGCACCCTGCCCTCTCTGGAGCGGTGAACAAAAACAATTTAAATTATTTTGAAACTGTGTTTTGGCAAATAACATTTGGATTTCCCCCTTCTGCTTTTAACCTGGGAGCCCTAGGAAACAATCCACTGTACTATGTTGAGGGTTACATGCAGCCCCTTACTTTTCCTTTATTGCCCAGTACACTGCCCAGTGGAAAAGTACAAAGATTAGTCAATCTTAAAACAAACAAACAAACAAAAAAAAAAAAACCCCACAACTTTATCTTAGGTCTTTTTCCTTAAATCAACCTTGTTTTCCAAAAAGGGAAATCACTAACTTGAATAGTCTGTAATGAGAAGGGAGAGTAGACATCATTAAACTAAAGGTTACAAGTGCTTTTCAGTAGTTCTTCCCACATTTTGAACTTGTTTGCCACACTCATTTGATTAAAATGCTATGATACACAAATTAACTATTGCAGATACTGTAATTACATGAAGTAATGTTCCCCTTATTCTAACCTCAAGTGTTCTACACCTTTAACACGTGAAAGATTTTATGGGTGTGAATGTCTACATTTATCAGGTTAGCTGCCTGCATTTGGCCCTTCTCCAAAAACAACTGGAAGCAAAGGAATCCTGTTAAATTTAATAGAGCTGTGCAGATTTACACCCTCAGAGAAACCAAACTATGTTCTTAGTATTAAGTAAGGTGGAAGACTTTCCTCAGTTTACAATGCCTATTTTTGTATATATTTTCACATTCAACAAAATTATAGTATTTTACATGTAGGCAAAATTTAGAGAATACAAGTTGATCTACATCATGATAAAAGAACAACTTTCCATATACTTTTTCCTTTTTTTCTTCAAGCTAACTTGGAATACAAATGCAAGTTATCACACAGGGATTTTGCAACAATCCCTGGAGAACTTTATGCTTATAAACCACCAAATTAATTACATTCACCAGTAACTGCAGCTCTACTATCTGTCTCTATGTCAAGATTTAGATGATAATTTTAATAAACTGAATAATTTAATTTATAATGCACTACTAGATTAATACATACTTGAAATGTATTTTATTTAATAATTTTATATTGTGATAACAGTTCTCTGTTGTCCTCTGCCTTGCTTTTATATGAATGCAAAGTGAGCAAACTAATTACTGTTAGATCACAGCAGTTCTATTTTATAGCCACTGTATAATGACCCCAAGTTGCGCCAGGGGAGATTTAGATGGGGTATTAGGAAAAATTTCTTCACCAAAACAGTGGTCAAGCATTGGAAAAGACTGTCTGAGGAAGTGGTGGAGTGACCATCCCTGGAAGTGTTCAAAAGACATGCAGATGTGGTGCTTAGGGACCTGGGTTAGTGGTGGACATGGCAGTGCTGGGTTAGATCTTTTCCAACCTATGTGACTCTATGATTCTATACCAGTACAATCATCTGCTCAAGGTGATGAGCAGTGGAGAAATCTGTGCATGAGAGCCCAGCATAAAGCAACTGAAAACTACGTTATGAACATCTGTGCTTCTAGCTCAGAGTACACTGAATATTTAACATCACTGTTTATCTACTCCTAGTCAAAAATCCTGTCCAGAACAAGAAAAAGGACAAACTTTACTGAAGTTATTTTAATGTTATTAAATACTATTCAATATTTTAAAATACTCTTTTTAGGCCTTGGGGTGCAGGCAGTGGGATGAGACAACATCAAACTAGCAAGAAAATAAAAAGTTAATTCCTAAATGCTTCCAGTCCTTCTGTGCACCTCTGCCATAAGAACTGTGAAGCCTCTTTAGAGAGGTGTTAAGTTTTGATTACTGGCTATCACAGAAACACTAATGCATGCACCAGGATAACACTGAGGAATATCTGTGATCAGAAGAATGGAGATGAAAGGGATGCCCAAGTTACATACCCCTAGTGGCTCTGCAAAGAAAGCTCCTCACAGGTTCCAGTGGAGATACTGCTCTCAAGTAAACTGCAACACAGTAAACATCACCTTCTGCGTTTGGTGCTGCAGTAGGTGGCCTGAACAGTGTGCAAAATTACAAAGAAGATCTGTGCTACAGCTGGAAGAACAAAGTGTCTGATTGGGGGAATTAAGAAGCTTGTTGTGGGATTTGTTTACATAAAAGGAAACTCCTTTAAAGAAGCCTTTCACTTTGTGGAAAAATCCATTATATGGATTTGCAGATATTCTGGCAGGGACTGCAAACAGTGCAGAGACCCTGTTTCCATGTTCCGGCCTGCCAGGGTGAACCAGCTGCACTGCAAACCCTGATTCATCAGTCCATCCTTGCTCCAGACTCAATGAACTCTTATCTAAACCAAGAGAAACACATTAGGGACTTGGCATGTTTGGAAGAGAGGCAGAAGTGAGGGGGAAAAAAAGAAGAACTAAACACAACCAATGTATTTTTCCACCTGTAAAAGGGAAAAAAAAGAAAAAAAGAGAAAAAAAGAAATAAAAGGTTTTCAACTTTGTCAACTGACAAGAAAATGTGAACCTTGGAAGCTCAGTAAGATGCACCTAGTCTGGTTTCATACAGAACTGCTATAAGCATTCCTAAAATGATTCATTCTGACATTAGAAAATGGAGAGGAGTAATGATAAACACAGGCATGCTATATAAAGGTAGCCAAAAAATAGTAGCTAGACTTCAGTCTGACTCATAGGAGGTGAACTCTGTAACACTGGGCTATCTCTGCTTTAACTAATTAATCCCATAAGAAGCAAATTTCAGAGGAAAAAAAAGTTACTATGTGGAGTTATTCTTTAAAACACATTTCTGCCTTAAAGGCTTGGAGATTTTTTAAAATGTCCCTGTTTGTTTCTGTTTCATGTTATTTTACAGATTGGATTTTGGTTAAAAGCTTTTCCTGTTAGAGACTTGGCCTTACAGCTATCCTAATTTAACTGGCAGACATGATATCATAACATCTTGAATGTGGGGAAATCCTAACCATGGAGCATGATTTAAGTATCAAGGGTGCCTGGATGATCAAGGCAAGACCACCATGCCTCAAATACCCATGGCTTCAGCCAGAGCCCTTCCATGGTAGAGCCAACTCCCAGCAAGCAGCCCAGCAAGCAGCTGCAGAAACATATCCCAAACACTTTTCACTTTCCATTGCCATATACTCCTTTCTGTACAACCTCAGACACCTGCAGTCTAGCTAGCGGAAAAAACACACCATAACACTGCAGGATGCATCACTGGGCAGCTGCAGTTCCAAGAAGGATCATTCTGGTCATCTGGGGTCTAACTTCCTCTGTAACACAAACCACAAACCCACACCCAAAAATTCCCATGAGTCTGTAAGTTCAGCATTTGCTAATTCACTCCCTGCAATCTCGGTTGTTACGTTACTCTCAGTGTTAAAAAAAAAAAAAAATCTTTGTTTTCTTTAGGTCTCAGTCTCTGAGATTCCTATCCATACAATCTATTTGTTCCTTGATTTCACTATTGCACCACAAGAAAACGCAGATCTTTAATATAATGTTGTCTTAGGATTGTAAATAGACCAATAGCTGTAAAACATATACAATATTGCATAAAATAAATAAATTGCTGAATATATAATACAAATTTTTTTTATTTGTTTTCTAGCAGGTCTGTATTAGTCCAACTGCTACTCTATTGCTGCTATGGATACACTATAAAGGTACACTTTTAGAGACTAATCAGCATTTCTCTTCCTCTGCAGCTCAACCAAGGCAAAAAACTTGCTGACTACCCTTTCACCCCAGCAGGCATGTTACACATCACAGAGTCACAGAATGCTCAAGTTGGAAGGAACCCATAGGGATCATCAAGTCCAACTCTCTATAACAGAGTAAGTAAAAATGTTTCAATGCTAGCAATATTCAGCCTATATAATTTATGCATCTGAAGTTGCTGGCTCAGAGGGAAAAAAAACCAAATCACAACAATTCAAGATGCTCAGGATGCAAGCCTTTGTACCTGGAGGAATAAAAAGCAGAAGAACAATGCTTCTGCCCAAAGCTGCCTCTCCAAGTCCTCCAAGGGTACACAGACACATTGCCAAGCAACGCTGCACGGAGCTGACAAACATAGGACAAGGAAACTGAACAGCACAAAAGGTCCCATCATCCCCGAGCAAAACTATAGGCCACCTCCAGACTCATGCTAACTGGCTCCCCGTGGTGTGAGACACTCATGGAAAGAGCCATCAAAGGGTCAATACGTTTTCCAGTCAGATCACCACCACCTTGAGGAGCCCTGTGTCCCTCTGAACTCCCCTACCAGCACACACTGTATTTTGCCAGGTTAAAGCAGAGAGCCCCACCAGCCAGATGGTCTTAATTTTACGACAGCAAGAGGCAAGGCCCTGACTTTCCTCTAATATGTTGTCCACATGTTAACTGTATTCTTGCTTAAAGCTTGTGCCCTGGTTTTGTTCTTGTTGTTTGTCTGGGGGGAGGCTGTTGTGGAGTTTGTTTGTTTTTTTATTTTGATGTTCTCCTGCAGTTCCTAGACCTTGCTCTAACCTGACTTAGCAGCTAAACTAGAAGCACTATCTCGATGGGAGAAAACACATTTCTCTGCTAAATTCAGTAGATGGTTATTATGTATTGTAAATTTACTTTCATCGAATCAAAAAACTCCAAAACCTGCTTATTAGAGAGATCTGCCACCTTCTGTTTAAACTATCTGCTGAAGAAGAATTTGGGATTTTGTGAACTTGAATGTAAAAATTTCTGTGTTCCCTTCATCCAAAAGGGTCATATTTTAAAGTTTAAGTAAAAGTCAGGGTTTATGTAGGGTTTTTATACAGACCCCACAACTGTTAATCCCCAAACCAAACAAACAAGTCTAAGGAAATACTAAAGACATCTGCAATATTAATCTATTCTATTTTTGTTTTACTTAAATTCTTCATCAAACAGCTGCTAGATATTCTACTTCTGTGAAGAGCAGACATGCTCTAGGGATTTCTTTAGTTTGCCAGCAAGATACTTCACCATTTCCCTAAACGCTCTGCAAATCATCTCATAAAGACAAGTTTCATAACTATTTGCACATGATATTTAACAAATCTTATTAGAATGTCATCATGTCAGATTTTGTTTTTATTGTATTTATCTGACAGTATGAACTTAGCTCTTGATGTCCTTACATACTTCTTACTCAGGCAACCTTCCTACAATTTCTCCATTTTTTTATGAAGTATTTCAGAATTTGGCCCCTAGGCTTTTCCTGTTGTGGATAGTTTATTTCTTAAGTTTACAGTGCAGGGCACATGTTTCTCCATCATCTCCTTATGCAGAACAAAATTTCTCACTTAAAAGAAGCCTAGAGCTAAAACTTCTCTGCTAGACTGTTACAATCTTCACTGACTTTAAATGAACCCTGGATCATCCAGGGATAAAGAGAACTCTGGGTCTAAAAAGCACTGGTTTTCTCTTACAAAAGCAAATGTGCTATTATTGATGTTGTTTATACTCATGTATTATTTGCTGAGACATTTCTGACAAGCAGTCGGGCCCAAAAACATAAAATGTGCAGATCAGGGCCACCACCTTCTAATCCCATCATGTCTAAATCCAGATACCAAATGGACTTAAACACAGGTGCAGAGGTAATGAGGAAAACTCAATCTACAAAAAAAAAAAAAAAATCAAACCTAAACAAAACCCTTAGAGGTAGAAAATCTGTGATTAAGTAATAGCTCTGAGACTCTTAGGCGAATTATATAACTTGTCATGTGCTTTCATAAACCTCTTCCAGATAATTCTTCTACATCTTCTGAGATGGTTAATGGATTTAAGAGTTTCTCTGCCTGGGAGTCAATATTACTTTACTAATTTGTATACTAAGCAAGCAAGTATTCTTCCTCAATAATACATATTTGGATTTGAGTGGATTTGAGTATCTGCATATGCAAACTTATCCTCTCCTAAAAACTCAGCTTTGACTTGTTAAAAAATGCACACATACCATCCTCCCTCTGGAGTTTTCTTACTCATACAGAGCTGTATGTGGAAGGAAAAGAAGGAAGATGTTGCACTACAAACCCTCCTGATGTGATCTGCTTCAAATTAACCATCTGCTCAAAAAGATAGAGAACCAGCAAAAGGGCAGAAGTTCTTGGAGCTTTTTATCATCAGACTCTTCCAGTTTCTACTTCAACGGGATTCGAGAGCAGACTAAATGCAGCACTGAAATAGGGGAGGTCAGAGCACACTATAACACGGAACAAATTTTCTAGTTGCAAAGAAGGTTTCAAACCTCTTGTTGCAGGTAGTTGATCACTGCTTACCTGTTACCAGAACTGGGATCTAGACATTGAATGAAGAGCCAAAACCCTTTGGAGGATCTGAAGAAGCAGTCCCCCACGCTGTTAATAGAGCACTTATTTCATAAAGGCCTGGAGCCTCAAGGCTGGGATCTTTGCTGAGCCTTGTTTTGAGTTTTTGCTTCCTATGTGCCATTTCTGAGCCACCTGTCTCTTTTAACTCTACCTCATGAAGCTATAATCACTGGATATGCAGAGAACATCTTCTAGAGATGTTACAGAAAAAGCTCAACAAGTGTTTGTGCAAGCTACCTGCCTTTAAGTATCAACAGGAGTATCTTGAGATACATGAGTGTGTCAACTGAAAAGAAAAAAAGGTCATCAAAGGAAAATTCAGGATATTCAGACTTTAGTTCCAGGGGGAAGCAGCCAGTGACAGCCAAAACTTTGGAATAACAGATGATTTGTTCCTGCATTTATGGATGTTTGCTGCAAAACAGAATTTTCCCAAACTAAACCTCAGATCTGAGCCATCTCCAAATTTAGAAGGATTCACCTCTTAGTCTTGTCCTTATTTCAAGGTCTGCTACAGTCTAAGCTCTAAATGAAGTGATGTAATTTTTTCCTACCTTCCTTTGCCACAAGAAAATCAACACTACTGAAATAACAAGGTTACTGAGCTTTATGAGAGTGGACACCAGTCTTTTGATAGCCAAGTGGTCTAAACTGCAGCTTGTGAGAGTTTGTGCTTTGACTCTGTAGTGGATTCAGCAGAGACATCATGTGAGAACCCAGAACATCTTCTGAAATCTTAAAATCTGCAAAACACAAGGCTATCTCCATGATGTTTACTACTAATCACAGCTTGCTAATGTAAGAAATTCCAGAAACACAGCAGAAAAAGTGACTTAAGACACTAACATATTCTAAATAGGACTCTGCTTCTGAAGCCATTCATTAGCAAAAAGAAAAAGAAAGGAAGCATGTAATCATGGATTCATGCTGCTGCAAATCATCAGTAACACAGTTAAGTGTCCAGAAAGAGAGGGAACTCAACACCAAGGGGAAAATGTATGATGGAGATGGAAAAAAAACCCAATGCTACTGTAAATTGCAAGCCTTAGACTCTTCTTGTTCCTACAGGTTGAAATGAAGACCTACCAGAACAATGTCAAAGGAAACAAACACTCTCCAAAATGTTAAAAAAAAAAAAAAAATCTCCACAAACAATTTTTTTCTTAGTTTTGATAAGAGGTTAGGCTTTGCATACTGAAGAGCGGAAGCAATGCTTTGGATATATGACCTAGAATGAAGGACTATCCTTACTACTAGAAATCTACTATCAATAATGTTTGTTTTCTTTTTCAAGGTCTCTGAAGACTGATTTAGACAATTACATTTAAATTGCATTCCACAGCAGACGAGTTCCACACTTTCCTCCAAAAAGTGTAAAGAAATGTCAGTCTCAGGAAGCAGAGCATGTTTCTCTGGATGGTCTGATCTCCAAATCATATCTTGCACTTGATCTGAAAGACAAATCTCTTTTAAAGAGTTCATCAAGAGGCAAACACACAAAAATAATTTGTCCACTTACAAACACTCAGCTAAAGTATTTATATAAAAGAACATAAGTGTCCTCACTACAGATGAAAATATCTTGGAATTGACTGTGTTCTGCTCAAATTCAATTCTAAGATGCAATAATGCCCAACCTAAAATACAGGACTGAAAATGTTACTCGCACTGTATGTTACTTACACAGCACAGTAACAGATGTGTACAGTTGTGTAAAAAAAACCCCATGAAAAATCATGAAAAAAATATTATACAACATGCTAAAAAGTAAACTTTTTGTTGAAATTAAATCCAAACAATGGAGCAATGAAGACATTATGAAGTGAGTGGCCCACCATGTGCTACCTAGAACTGTCCAGGAGGTCACTTGCAGGAATCCCAAATGTTGGGCCATCTCTTCATTACCTTTCTCAGACTTCCCAAGGACAAAGAGTCACACTAGTCAGTACAAAGCTGCTAGTGAATAAAACCCAGTAGAAGCACACTTCAAAAACGGAGATCACACCGATCATGAGAGAAAACTGGTATTTCCAAGAGTCTGAACTTCAGAATGTACAACTGACACTACCAGACGGTTGAGGGGGTGATCCTCCTTTTTTATTCAGCACTGGTGAAGCCACACTTCAAGACCTGTGTCCAGTGCTACGTTCTTCACTGCAATAGAGACATGAACATGCTGGAGAGAGTCCAAACAAGGGCGCTGAAACTAATGACAGGACTAGAACATATCTCCCACAAAAAAAGTTTCAGAGAACTGTGGCTGTTCAACTCTCACTTCTGGAGAACAGAAGGCACAAGGGGACCTTATTAATGTAAGGCACCCAAAGGCAGGGTGTGAAAATAAAGCCTCTTCATGCTCACTCGGTTACAATTCAGAGCTCCCTCTGGCTCCAAGAGAAACATATGGGAGCTTTGCCAGAGTGGAATGGGAGTGGGTTCAGGGCCTTTACACTGCCTCCCTGCATGTTCCTCCACCCTGGTGTTATGTAAGAAACTGAGCTAAACTGTAAATATTACACAACCTCAAAAAGGGAAGGGACTAGTAAAATATCTCCACGACCCCTTCATGCTGACTCACCCCTTCCTTTCCATTTAAGGTTATTACCCACACTTAGGAGTATAAAGATACGCCTGAAATGGTCATTTCTTGTCTCAAGCATGCTCCAGGCACAGTGAGATATTTCACTAGTGTGAACAGGACATCACATAGAGCCTGGGGACAGACTTTTTAGCATGGTCTGTTGTGAAAAGGACACAGGGTAATGGTTTTAAACTGAAAGAGGGTAGATTTAGGCTAGAGATAAGGAAGAAATGTTTTACAGTGAAGATGGTGACACACTGGAACAGGTTGCCTAGAGAGCTGGCAGATGCCCTACTCCTGGAAACATTCAAGTCTGAGATGGATGGGGGGGCTCTGAGCAACATGATCTTGTTGAAGATGTCCCTGCTTATTGCACGGGGTTGGACTAGGTGGCCTTTAGAGAGCCCTTCCAACCAAAGTATTCTATGATTCTAAGTATGACAACAGCACCAGGAAGAAGACTGCAGTCTTCCCTCCCATCTCTGCTGCAGTCATTGCTGCACTGCATTTCCAGTAGCTGAAGCCACACACATCCATCATGATGTTCTTGCTGTGGATCTAAGCCCCACACTCCTACCAACCTAGAAAAATAACCCAGGGACTATGATCATTCGACAAAAGAAACAGCAGTAGCGTTCCAGCTTGCTTGGTAACTACAAGTAGGTCAGATGGGAGTGGAGAAACAACTGAGTTAAGCTTTTGCCTACACATTCTAGAAGCATCGGCCCATGGCTGCCACCATATTAAAAAACAAAAAAGCTTTCTAAGCAGGACATCAGCCCACAGCATATTCTCTGCCCTAGAAAGACATGTGGAAATGTGTCCCCTGCTTAGGCTGGGTAAAAAGATTATAATAAATCTAGACACTTAGAATGCTCATCATGCTGTAAAAGTCATTTACTCAATGACAGCCTTTCTCCAGTACAGTTAATGTTGTAGCAAAATATGCTTGTGGCAACTCAGTGATAACTTCATATCTTGTAATAGAATATATGTGTGATCTTGAAGGATATGCTGTTATGCTGAAGGATATCATCACATACTAAAGTGTAAAACACTGAGCATGAACAGAAATTGGCTGGTCTAGTACTACTTACCTAAAATACAGTGCATTGTGCATGAGTAGAAATTGCTAATTTTAATGTTAGATATTTAATACATGCTTGTAAAACTTACACAAACTGTAATTTATCAACTACACTTACATATTGGAAATATACTGCACATTATCTGTATATAAATGATTTATTTATGTTCACTAAGAAAACTCAAATTCGCAACAAGAGATCTATTTCCCATAGCTCCTAGCTCTAGAAGTTCATGTGCAAAAATAATTTTTCATAACATGCATTGTCATACTATGGCATTTTAAATACTGGATGAGATCCTCAACTCAGGCAAGGAATCTGACATCCAATTCAACTTCATCCTATGACCACACTCAGTAGGTCTGTCAGCAGTCTTGTCTCTGACAAAAACTCTCACCATAACAGCTAAGAAGTTTTACCAGATAAGAGACTACTGAACCAAGCCAAATATTCTTTTATGACATTATTTCTAAAAATTAAAACCACAAAATCCCTTGTTTTAGCAGTGTCCTAATATAAGAAGACTAAACCTTTATAACAAGCGTCCCAGTTTCCAAACTGTGCATTTACTAATAATGATCAAATTATTACCACCATATTAATTTCAACTGAGATGGACAGTGAGAAATTAGGAACATGATGGTTTGAGATTAATGTTTAAATAAGATGTACCCACTGGCAGAGACCAGCTCTATATTAAATATAGCTATGCTAGGGCAAAAATAACTGGAAAGAGCTACCCAAGACTTGAACTAAATTCTTGAAATTTATGTTCTGATCACTAATGTAATAAAAAAAATATAAATAAATACTGACTAAACCATTCTGCATAAATTCATATATGCATTTAATTTTCCAGCATTTCATATCAAGTTATCTTCAAGCACTATACAAAGGACACTCTTAAAAAGTGCCTGCTGCCATTAACAACAGATAAATAACATATTCCTCTGCTTTGTACTGGCAAAATGAATAGCCATGAAAACTTTGCAAAAGTGCCATTAATGCTTTGCTAAGCTATACAGAGGCAGCTTCCCTCAAATGAGATTCATTCCTAGATTTACAGCACAAATTTTACTTTGAGTGGAATTTAGTGTGGGTTCCCCTGTGACTCCTGGCTCAGCATAAAGATAAGTAAATTAACAAACCAAAATAAAACACTCCACAAACCCAAAGAACTGGACCTGGTTGTGCCCTCTGTTTCTGAGGTAGCATTAAAACATCTCAACTGTTCCATAGCACTAGCTATAACTCAGTGGGGATAAAGTATCAGTTATCAGTCCAAAGAAAATAATCAAACGTGAATGTTTATCTCTGCAGTTTTCTTGAAGAAGAATGACCAATTCAGGCAATCCAAAAGCATTTACTCCCATTGGAAGGAAAAAGCTGCCACTAATATTCAACCTCAGACACTGCTTTTGTAACAATATAGCCAGTCAGTGCAGTGGTTTTTTAGCAGAATCTCCCAGGTCTCTGCACTGAGTACTCCTGAAGAACTTCAGGTCTATTTATATACAATTGCATATTATTCCAGTCTGTCTCTAGAGGTTTCAGTTCCCATTCTAGACCAATTGAGTAGAGTAAGTAGTAATCCTAATATTGTATGATCTCACTGGTATATCACCTTAAGTCATCGATATACCTCTTAATATAAAAATAAAGCAGAAGACAATTTTAGAAACTTATTTTTTTAAACCTGATGTTTTTCTGACTTTGGAAAAGGCAGTCGCAGAAATGTCCTTTCATTGAAAAAGAAAGATGGCAAAAGTTCATTAAAATTTGCACTCATTCTGCATTAAGGTCTAGAAGTATGGCTGAAACTTCTTTTAGAGTAATTATCAAAATCATAAGGATTTTATTGATTTTTTTATTATTGATTTTCACTTATGGATGACTTTGAAAAAAGTTCCCATTATCATTTTCTCAACAGCAGAGAAAATTAAATATGTATTGAGTACTGTCACACAGAATAATCATGCCATTTCATATTCATTGGTACCCTCATAAATGAAACATAAGCTCTTTCTGGTGAGAACTGTCACCTTGAAAGAAACAAAGACCGTTTGCTTACCAAATATAAATAGAAGAGAAAGAACCGAAAAGAACACTACTTCTTACCATTGTAAGAGTGAATGGATGGCTTTCCAGGGCGGACACTCTGGGACAGTGGAGAATAACATACTGAAATAAAACCACAGAAAAGATACATTCAAAGCATTCAGTGATGGGCTAGTACTTACAGAGTGATAGTCATCCCTACAGACAATCTCATGAGAAAGCAGAGTGATTTTTTAGAGGCACATTAACTCACCTGACCAGGCCTTGCTTCAAAGTCATCTTTCATCATCCTGACTTCAAGGACATTGGAGGGGTGGCTTATTACTGAGGTTATTGTGACTGGTTTATTGCTGCGGATGTAGCGGTACAGCCTCTCCACACAGTACAAGCACAGAGGTCCAGAAATCCAGAACCAGGTCTAAGGGAGAACAAAAATAGGTTACCTCAAACACTTAACTTTCTGTTTTCTATTTTCACAACTACATGAGTGCTTGCAGGATCTCACTTCACATTTAACATCCACGCCTCTCTACATGCAGAAACCAAGAGTGTTCTGAAGCCTTAATCAGTCTAACCAGCAGCATCACCCACAAGCACAAGCAATTTCAATAATAAAACTCATCAGGAAAAAAATGCCAATGACCTCATTTGCTACCACATTATTCTGGTTTTATGTAGTTAGATTGCAGCTGCTTTCAGCAATGAAAGACACAGTACATACACAGAGCAGAGTACTATACAGCTGGTTAACATTTATGGGAAAACCCTGTCTGACTTGCAATATCATTTAACTTATTACCTTCTTATAGTCATCTCAGGTTCAAGTAAAAACTGAAGAAAGCTCCATTCTTGTTCTATAGAATTTATGTTGATATTAAACTAGTGTAAAATCATAGACAACAGAAAGAAATGAGCACTTCTGAATTGCAATTCATTTTCTCCCATGGAAGATGTGTATGCTAGACAGAAAATGCCCTGGAAATGCCCATTTCTCTGCACTGATTATATGGGGAGTCCTGGGTGACTACTCCAGATGGAGACATTTGCAGCTGCTCAGCTAAATCCCATCCTAAGAGTCAATTACCAATAGCTTATGGCAGACTTATGTACTAATTACACATCTGATCAGTCATTGGAGCTGTGGCATTGAAGTGCCCTCAAACCTCATCTATCTTCCCTCCCTTCCCAATTTCTGATGTTACACATAAACATCTCTTGCTACTAGCAGAGTATTTACTTCCAGCAAAAAAGCCTTGCAAGTCTCAGTACCTCACAGACTTTTTTTTTTTTTAAACTTGGTATCACAATATTTCCAAATCCAAAAAGTCCTAAGAAGTGTTTCAAGGCTGCCAGGAGAATATTGAGTGGCCACTTCTTTCCATGACTCCTTTCCCATAAATGGATCTAAAGCAGGCATCTTAAGCCCCAAGAAGACTCCTTGCTGTCCTGTGGGTCACGTGGAGCCAGATATACACTGATGCTTGTAATTCAGGAGTACTACCACAACAAAATACCAATCCAAAGAACTTAGTTGGAGGAATTCAATGTAGAATTAAGTGTTTCTCATTACGATTACGTGCTCCGTAGAAAAAGGGTTCCCACTGCAGCTAGTAAGGGACAAAAAGTTCAACAGGGAAAAAACAATAAACTCCTGTGGGGTCTGTTATGGGACCATATTGAATGGTGGCCCTTGGACTCGTGACCTCCATATTTGCAAGCTTCCTCAGGCTACTTGCCAGTAAAGCCCAGATCATCTTTTCTCAAAAGAAAAGAGAAAATTTGGATGAAGAAAAAGCTGCTGCCACAAAACACAAAGAAACAAAAGGAAAATGGAAAACAGAAAAAGAAAAGGCTTTACTGTCCCCACTGTCATCATACTCATTTACCCATGCCACATATAAAACAAGCCTGTCTGCAAACAACAGACTATAAAAGCCAAACCACAACCAACTGCAACCCAGAAATGAGTATTAGGACTTGCATCTGCATGGTAAAAAAGAGAACAAATGGAGCTTGATTATTTCAATTAACTACTGCCACACAATGCTTACAAAAGGACCTTATGAAATGTTATATAAATGTTTGCTCTGAAATGCGACACTAAAATCACATTTTTAGCAGGATCAATACATCTCTTACAGTGTTGTTCAAAAAAGAACACTACAGCCAATCTCTTGACATTTTTTTCAGCCTCCCTGTTCTATGCACCACATTGTAATGCACATCAGGGTTAAATACAGATTGTTTTTTCCCCACCAAATCTTTGAATGTCTCGAAAGGTTTTAATATTTTCCATTATTAAAACATCTGGTCTGGAAAAGCAATAATTAGCGGTTATGGCTGACTGAAAGGCTTGGCATGGCTTTTAATACCTGAAATGTCGGATCATACAGACCTCTGGGAAGTGCGACTGGAACTTGGGCTCCTCGGAACAAACTCTCACAAAGCTATTTTGTACAAAGGGTTCTGGTACTGGGAGGTCCTCTGGGAAGGGCTCAGTAGTATAGTCAGGAAGCAGCTCTTCAAAAGCCTTTGGCACAGTCAGATTCTGTCGGAGCGTTTTGTTAGGATTAAAGCAACCAGGAGGGTGTTCCTCTAAGTTGGTCTGGTACTTGAGCACTCCCCTACAGAAAAATAAAGATAGTAAAGGCACTGAAGTAACAGTAAATAACAAACAACTTACCTTCATTTGGAGAGGACTTTGGAAAGCAGTCACAAGCCTCCTCTTCTGTTAGAAATTTTATTCCGTTTGCCTTAAGGACTTTCAATGAGATTGAAGCTTTGCAACAATAGAGCCTTCTGTCACTAGAGGCAAGGTTTAACTTTTCCAGCTCACTTGGCACTCCCCCACTGAACAGCCTCAAGCTTAACACTGCTTGAAAGGGGAAAAATATTGGGGGAGCCTTCAAAAAAAAAAATTAAATAATCACAGTTCCAATTCAATCACAGGCTGTTTTCACTCATCCTCCCTACAGTCAGCAAGCCCTGTTTTTAAGGCAATCTTATAGCAGAAGTGGCCTAAGCTGCCAAATCATAAACTGCAGGAATGTTCCCACTACTTGGTGTCTATCAGGTTTGCACACAAATAAATAGAAGGAAAAAACAAAGTCCTGCATGATAGCCAAGGAACCTTCCTTGCAAATTATTTTATGGGGTTCATCCGTTTTTTTCCCCCCCTCAAGTTAAGTTAAATTTACAGTGAAATGAAGTGAGAACTTTGAAGCTGCAGCTAGAAACACTGAAGAAAGAATTGGAAACCTAAAAACTCTCGGATATCTCAGGACATAAATGAAACATTAAAAATAGGGAAGAACAGATAATAGTAGTAATAAAATTCCTCAGAAGTACTAGTTGTCTCCAAATCTAGCTTTGATGACCGTAAGACCAGAAGGAAGAATATTAAAAAAAAAAAAAAAAAAAAAAAAAAAAAAAGCTGAATGACACCTGTAGAGGACGGTGCTGGGTGGGAAATGAGACATACTGAGACAATGCCCTCTGAGTGCTAAGCCTTGTTGTGAAGGCTCAGCTCAAGTATACAATCAAACATCAAGGACATGTGCTCCCCCCTCCTCTCCTCAACATACACAAAGCAGCAACAGAGTTTAATTCAGAAGAAAGAACTAGGACATCTGCAATATCCCCAACCTAAATGGGCTCTGACAGGCTGCTGGCAATCTTCCCTACCAAAATGCAGTCCTGACAGCTAGTAACAAGCTTCCTACATGGTCCAGTGAATCATGTCAGCTTGGAAGTTAAGCCTGCTCACTCTTAAATTCCACATCTGACCCTGGGAGAATCGTTTGGGAAGTGTCCTTGCACCTACACCCATGCTTCTGCCTGCATTTATTGCTCAACCATGCCTATCGCTTGCATCTGGCATCACTGCTGGTCACCACATACTGGCAAAGTGACAGATACCCATAGCATTCCCTGCTCTATAAATATTATGGTGCCTCATGGATTTAGCTGGAAGTCAAAGCCCATGCAATATTTTTCAAGTGAACCTTGTGTGTATGCCTGCCAGCAACTCCCACAGCTTCTCTGTTCTCAGCACATCCCGAGAGAGGATTGCCTTGAGAGTAGCTGCAAACACGAGCATCCCCTCCAGTGATCTCTAGTTTATTTAAACTATTACAAACATGCTAACTGAGTGGCAAAGCTGCCTGCTAACAGAAGCTCAGTAACTCCCATTTCTGAAGCTGTCAAGGAAAAGTAAGCCTTACACACCCAAGATGAGTGCCCAGAAAGGTTGAGTTCTGCACTGAACAAACCATTAACATATGACAGATGAATCACAACACTTTATATATTGCTGAAAAGTGGCTGGCTACCTGAATAAGAGGATACTGTAAGAACATACCTACAACAGTTTGAAACAAAACAAGAATCCAGCAATACCATGGAAATACTTTACTCCTAAGACAGGTAAAACCTCACTCAACCTGCCTGCACAGTCCAGCCACAGGAGATGCCTTGCTCTGTACAGCAACAGGCCATGCATCTGCAAATCTCTAAGACATCCCACACAGGAGTAATTTGGGCACCTAAGAATGGTTATCTAAGCTTTCTTACATCTCAAAACAGATCACAGAATTATTTAGGTTGGAAAAGACCTCTAATATCATAAAGTCCAACCATTAACCCAGCTCTGCTGTGTTCTCCACTAAAACATGTCCCTAAGTACCACATCTACACATCTCTTAAATACCCCCAGAGATGGTGACTTTATTGCTTCCCTGGACAGCCTGTTCCAGTGCCTGACAACCCTTTTGGTGAAGAAATTTTTCCTAATGCCAAATCTAAATCACCCCTTGTGCAACTTGTGGCCACTTCCTATTGATCTTATCAATATCACTAATGGAGCCAGGAATCAGTCCGGCTCACCTCAATGTAGATTTCTGAAACAGAAAATTAGTTGAAGCATCCTTCAGGCTCCATTGGCTGTATTTATGAGAACTCATTAGACCATAATGGGAAAGACACTGAGAAAACATGTAGAGACCTACATTTAGGCAGCATTTTAAAGTTGAACTGACTCCCACTCTCCATGACTCATTCCTCTCCCACTTCTGACACTCAGTTCTTTCAGATTTGCACTGAATACCTTTGTAATTCTATACTAAGGAGGCTGTGTACCAGAATATGCCGTTAAATGCTTGGTATATTACTGCCGCCTTGGTTTGCAAACTTGGTAAATGGAATATGGTTAGGAAAACAAAGGTAAAGGATAATACCATGAAGGAGATTAATTAAACTGGACATGAAAAATACCCCAAAGGCAATCACTGGAACAGATTGCCTAGGGCAGTTAGACGATCTCAGTCACCAGATGTTTTAAAGAAGTTAGACAAACACCTGTCAAGAATAATTTAGGAAAAGTTCATCCTGGCCTAGGATGGGGAGAACAGGTTAGATCCATCTTCCCCAGCTATAAACAAGTGATAATGCCATAGGAAAAAAAAAAAAAAAGCAAACCAAAAAAACCCAAATAAACCCCTAAAAGAAACAATGACCCAAAAAAAATTCCCCCAAGACCCCCAACAAACTCACCAAAAACTGGAATTGTGTCCAGGAGTTTCAATTGTTTTGAACTCATTATTTCTCAAGCTGCATGTTTTATTCAGCAACGTATTCCTACTATGTTCTTGCTAGGTCTAATTCCTTTTCCAAGTTTAAGCAGCAGTGCTCAGTGTCACACATTCAAGCACCCTGTGTTTCAGTAGGTATTTGATGACATGGAGAAAAAAACCTCATTCAAATACACCTTCCCTCCTCTGCACTCTGCATCTACATCCACAGATGAAACTTCAGAGATGTTAATGGAACAGATTTTCACAGAATCATAGAATAGTTTGGGTTGGAAGGGACCTTTAAATGTCATCTAGTCCAACCCCCAACCCATGCAGACATATGTCATAAGTTTTGGAAGATGCTTTACCTTGCAACAGAGCTCAGTTTGTTTGTGCCTGATACAGATCTGACCATCAGCTTCATGGCACATAAACACTTGTCTGATATTTGTGAGAAAAAGAAGAAAAACTAGAAAATTTTGTAAGCAAAGAGAAAGAGGTAATTAGGGAGAGGCCAATCCTTTCCTCTTCTTCGGAGTCAAAAAGAAAGGTAGAAAGGAAAATGCAAGGGAAGCAACTTTGCTTCATATTCTTGTCTCAGCAAACAGGTAAGAGAGGGCAGAAAAAGAAACAATGTTTTCTTCATTTCTCACTAGACACTGGGCAATGGAAATGGAAAAGGAATAATCTCGAAAGTGAAGAAGTTTGTGCTAGTTGGCTACAGCACTCACAATTCTCCAAGCTACAACCTGATCTTTATTTAAACACACACCAGAGGACAACATCTTGTCCCAAAGTTGGCCCACTGTGCTCAAGCAAGCTTGGGAAAAGCAGCAATCAAGGAAACTGCTCTTTTCTGGTTGTGCTTCAGGAAAAGGAACAGTATTTTCCATTTACTTACCCAGAAACATGCAGCATCAGCAGCATATAGAAGACAAAGAAAAGGTTGTGTGTATACCAGAAGATGTCATAGTTTGAAACCCTGAAAAGAATAAACCATGGTTCAATGCTGTTCCAACTCAGATGGAATCACTGCTAATTAAAAGCAGACCTGTGCACACAGGACATCATTATACACTGCATAGTCATGCAAAATAGTCAAAGCCCAGTATGTTTTCCCACAGGCACACTGTACTTGCACACAATTAAGTGTTGAGAAGAACAAGTGACTGGCACAGAAGTAATAAGCTGAGATGGAGAGTTAAGGATGTAGAAGTACAGAGCCAGCCAGAGAACTCTTCTGAAATTAAGAGACATAGGTCTTTCATAGGTCCCAGATAGTCTCTACGAGATCCTTACAGCTGGGATAGTTCTTCCACCTCCAGTCTCAAAACTCAACCTCTTTACAGTGAGTGTGACCTTGCATTCTCCCTGCCCCAATACAGTTTAACGTGTCACTAAGGCTGTAACACACAAAGAGGTGGCATGGACAGCAGCAGAAGGGCCAGTGGGAAGTGTAAAAAACTTGTGAGGGTATAAAGTGGAAGGAGATACAGGAGGAACAGGACCTAGAGCAATGAGACAACAGGAGCACACAGGCAGGAGAGTTTCCAGGGCAGGAGGCCACATACATTATGGCTCTAGGACTGACGGTTTTGGGAGGAACAAGAACATTAACACTGTGAGATCAGGAGAGGTGAAGAGCACTTCCTTTCATCAGTAATTTGTTAGGCAATATGAAAAGAAGCAAGACCAAACAAAATAACCATCTGGAATGGTTTTGTTTATTTTGTTCTAGAGTAAAATAGTTTTTTCTAGAGTAAAATAGTTTTCAACAAACAACAACCAAATGGCTAAGAAAATACCCTACTTCATAGCACACAAACACACCTCTCACACTACACACCACGGTAGGAGAGTCCCTTCTAAAACCCAAAAACCTACCCCCATTCATAAACCAAACCAATTATTAAATAAAAAACATCTTTAGTTCTGAGAACATGGTTTAAGAAGCTATCCCTCTGACACAGATAACTTTTTGCAGATTTTTTTGCTCTCCTATCTCCTATGGTCTTCTATATAACTGCTCTTCCTTCAAGACAACTGAAGCATATACTGCATGTATTTCTGTCAATACAGAATTTGTTTTCTTTCTCAAGAGAGGAAAAGCAATTTTGATAATACAAGGGCTACCAAAATGAAATCCAAACAGGGAAAGGAACAAAGAAGGAAGCAAAGGAAGGAACAGAGCAACAGCAAGGCTCTGAAATCCTCCCTCCACACTGCCATTCTTCCCCCAGTCAGCACTATGTTAACACTGTTTCCTCCTTGAAGCTGCTCAAACCTTTTCTAACTCCCCACACCCTGAGAAGCATTTCCATGAAGTCACTCATCAGCATCCGTGAGGAGTTGTGGGAGTAATCATCAGCAAGAGGAAAATAAGAACAATGGTATGCAGAGTGGAAGCAGAATTGGAAGGCACAAAGAGAGCAAAATTTACCCTCTGGCCCAAAACAGGTCACAGAATCCTAGAACTGGACCTTAAAGATCATCTAGGCTAAACCCCCATACCATGAGAAGGGACAAGGACAGGTCTTGGAGCTCTGATTTAATTTGGTATCATACTACAATACCAAAAGCTGCACACTGAATTTGTTTTATTGGCTCTTGAACACCTTTTTCAGAATGCACCAATTTTTCAAAATTTCAGTGATGAAAAGTCTATCCCCGGACTGCTTCTGACATGTTGCTTTCAACAGCTAATTATTGTCACTGATTAAAATTACTGTACACTTCTTGTCTGAAAACGTCTAAATGTCAGCTTCCAGCCTGCTGAGCATTTTATTCTTCTTTCAGCACTCCTACAGATACCTCTACTATAAAATCCTTGTTCCTCACATGTATCAAGTTCCCCTAAGCGTGAGCAAGCCCTCTGAACTTCACCTCCTTAAATTATACAGGCGTGTAAATCCTTGAACCTCTTACCATGAAGCGTATTTTCCAACAGTGCAATAATTATGCATTTCCTACTTGTATCCTTGAACTGTGTACCCTACAGATATATACAGTATTCCAATATAGTCAATAATCTTCCTATACACACATTTTTATAGCTCTTCAGAACATTTCCTTTTTTTACATTCCTAGGGCTTAAAATAGACACTATTCACAGAATGCATGCATTTCTTAGGAATGTGAAGTCCTGAAAATTTGAAGTAAGTTGAATATTTAATTTTGGTTAACCTACTTTAGAATTTTGCAGATGAAGACCTGCAAGAGTTAATTTACTGAGAAAGGTAAGGGGAATTTATCATGCTTTAAAGAGACACACTAAGCAGCACAGTTCTGGAAAATTTTTTTTTAATCCTGTTACAGACATTTTTGAAAAGGAAGATATATGTGGTAGTTAAGAAGATGAAATTGAAGACTAGAATATTTGGTTACAAAAATAGATGGCATTGCAGAACCTTATCTTTTTATTGTTCTTTTAAATACGTGACTTCCAAATCTTAAACATTGTTAATTTTAAAGTTGGCAGAAATGTCAACATTTATTGATGGGATTTATTGTGTTTTCTGGTAACTTCATAACCCTACTGAAAACAAATAATGAACACAAAAACGTTGGTCTAATTCTCAGGTATGACATGGCAAAAATTTAGAAAATTTTTCAAGCAATAATCCTTTCCCCCTTTTAAAACATTAGCAGCTAATTCAATCCTTCTAATACTTATTTGCACAGTTTACTGAAAAGGCATGAAAATAGAGGCATAATCATGCATAGAACAATTTCAGGAAGAACATACAAAGGAAGAAATCACTAAGCAGGTCAGTGTGCAAGAGCAGATTAGGGATGAAATCCAAGACTGTAACAGTCTCTGAAATATATTTTACAAAGCTCAGTTTCTGATAGAGAGTGAACATTTACAATTAACTTTCCTAAAACTGCACTGTAAGCTCAGCCATGATAGGGCACGTGAGAATCCACAGGGAGAGAGATTGAAAAGGGACAGAGATGCATGCAGCAACTTGTTTCCTTAGGAGAAAACGCTATAATAAAGACGAGCTTGATCTCTATGCCTGAAGGAGAAGCCAGGACAAAATTTCCAAAGAAGAATTATTGCTAGAGTAACAGGAGATGCAGATTATCTCTTTCAGGGCTTTGATTCTGCTGGCTAGATGGCAGAAAGCTGGGAAAGTATTGGCACTTACACTCACTGTGGAAGGAACTAACAAGCATGTAACTTCAAAAGATGTTGCATGAACCCCAAAATTATTTCCAAGAATGTTTACAACTACATATATTTTTCTATGTTTCCCAATCACTAATACATTATGTTTTTCTAATTTAATATGGCCTTGAAGACAGGACTTTGTTCTGGCTCAATGCTGCAGAGCAAAGTAATTGTTTTATTTTTCCATCTTCCCAAAACTGTCTTTCTTTTCCAAGTAGAGCCATCTGTGTGGACCATGTAATGTGCAGCCATGCTGATATGTCATGCAGCAGCCTAATCCTGCACTTCTGTAGCCTGCAGTGCCTCACAAAAGTCTCAGCCCTGGAAGAAGCCTTGTCTACTGAAAATGCACAAGTATTTGCTGAACTACTTTCTCAAATCACAGGATAACATTGCCAGGTAACACAGCTACTCAGGAAAGACAGATTAGTTCAACAGAGTTCAAAACCACTTATCTAACTCACATGTTAATGGAGCACCAATAATGTTTGAGGATACATAATAAATGTATCTTTCCATGTTTGCTGAATTGAGATGATGCACTTACATAAACACTCTGTGAATTCAACTTCTGTAAAAATGAAGAGGTTATTTTTATATGTTCAGTTGCAGAACCCAAGCCTTAAAAAGACTTCAACATTGGGCTAGATCCCCCAAGGTACCAGTCATTCACAGGTACTATCACATGTCAGAATGTCAACTCACTGGAGGACCAAACCTTTAGAAATCCCAGCAGCTGCTCTGAGCCAATACTGCATTGCTGTTTGGTATATTATAATTCACATTAAAAAGAGTACCTCTGACAACCAGAAGCAGAGCTTTTAAAAGCAACGTTCGACTTCAGTAGCATAATTTTGTCTGTTTGTTTCATTGCTGATAGTTTCAGGTTTTGGGTTTTTTAGGGGTTTATTTTGGGGTTTTTTGGGTTTTTTTGTTTGGTTTTTTGTTACCTTTTTTTTTTACAGTGTATTCTTACAATTAATTGGTGAAAATAATTAAGATAAAGATAACATCTTATTTTTCTTCCAGTGGACTTAATTTATGCACTGGACAGAACTTCCCATATGCTGAGTTTACTGTCTCCCTGTACAACCAGGAATAAAAATACTATTTAAATTTTTAAAAGTCCACATTTTTAACCGAGCACACTCATTAAATAGTTTTTTCAGAAGGCAATTCAATCAGGTCTTGTAATGGTTTTAATACAAAATTCACTGTGCTAATTTTACTGCAAGCTAGGAAAAAAATAGGACAAGAAAACTGGTATTTTTAACACTCTAATCAGTAGGAGAATATGATTACTGAAATGGCATTTTTCAGCATAATGATCAGATTACATCTTACCTGATGGCATACGTGGAAGCTGTGCACATTAGGAATAATACTAACACCATAATGACTCCAGTCAGACCTGGAACTAAAAAGGACATAAGATAGCTTACATTTGAACTGTGAAGAGGTATACTTGTCTACTATGACCTTTTAAGAAAGTGGAATTAGACACACAAATCATAATTTAATCAAACTCTTGAATGTACTTATGCCTTGAGGACAACTCATATACCAAACCAGATAGGAAAGATGAGTTCTTGTGTAATTCCCCACCTTCCAAAGAAAAATACCCTTTTCCTTGCATTTCACCATGCATCACAATTTCCTATTTGTCTTTGCTCCTGTCATCTTTTGCTTGTGACATCTGTGTCTAAGCAGGTAACTAAGAATAAACACTGTTTACTTGCAAGACCGACTGTACAAGTTTCTGTCTCTTTTTTATTCCAAACACTACACTCTGTTGATCATGACAATTAAAAACCTGGTCAGGGACAGAATTTCAAGCAAATCAATTTCTATGCAAGCTGTCACTACAATTTTTTGCCAGCCCATTTCATTCTGGAATGAGGAAGAGCCTGAAATTACTCTCCATGGCATTGTATCATGCCTGAAATTGTTGCCCATAGAGCAAGGTCTGTGAGAGTGATCTGCAGCCAACACTTGGGAAGGAAAGGTTAAAAATATTAATGATTGGACTCATCTGCTCAAATGAAGACTTGTGCCAGAACTAGTTTATCCTCAGCTCTTTTTTAAGTCAAAGGAGAGAATCTCAAATCTTATCTTTTTATAAACTTCTCAATACCCATTCATTGAAAAGTCTGATACCCAAAATCTGACACACAGCAACTCACTCCTGTTTTTACAGCCCTACAATCAATGGTAGTTCTCTCATGGACTGCGTAAAAAAACTTGATTTCGGTCCTTCATGGAAAGATTGCAATTAAAAGGAGTTGCAATAAGAAAAAAATATGCATTCTGTCCACTGCCTCCTTCTTAATTTCTTTTTTCTCAATCTGATTTGATGTGTAGCGTGCAATGAATCTTCCCTCTGACACAAATACCTCCAATGCAATTGCAGTACAGCACTTGATCCAGCTTCCTACACTGCCACTCAAGCCAGAGGTCACCTTTTATGTCCAGTTTTTCAATTATCTTCTCCATCAAACTGAAATCACTCACAGTCTTGCCCCAACTTATCAGTGCATTTTTACTGTTTCCTCTCTGCCCTGTCCCTGACTCTCCTCCACTAAGTGTAATCTTGAATACTTGTTCCTCCCACAGTCTCACACCCTTATACAAGGAGGTTCTTTCCTGGACTGATCTGAAAAGCCATCATCGCTCTATAAATCCTCCTGATTCCTTATTCCTTCTGTTCACTGTTTTGAACTATCTGAGAAGAAACCAGAGGTTTTTTAATTATTTGCACAGCTCCCAGTGGAGCAAAATCTTGGTCCCTGCCTGGGCACTCCTTCAGCACAAATAGTACATGTTACTAACCAATCATTAGGACAGGGAATGAACAGACTAATTTTAAACTTAAGATTACTTAGAATCACTGCTTTTTGCAACAGTGTACTCAAATTTTTGAAAATGCAGTATTTTAGTGGCTGTCAGAGGGTAAAAGGCTTTCTACCTCTCAACTAGAGAGCTTCCAACATGTCCCCACAAGCCAGGACAAAACCTGATTGGACCATTCACTGCTCATTCTCTATCCCAAGTCCTTCTCCTTCATACAAGATATTAAACATAATCCTCAGATGCTTGGTTTGATTCTCCTCCCTTCCATCTTTAATTCCCCCTTCTGCCAGTTACCTTCTTTCAAACCACCACCACTGATTCAGTACCTACACCCATCACCCAGCCTGCTTCCAGTTAGCAGATAACTCTGACCTCAGATTCTGTCACTTCGCTTTCTCACTTCCTCTACTCTCAACTGATCTAAACCCTGCCTAGGTCTTTTGGGGAATACTGTCGTGCCAGCTGCTAATTCCAGCACACCTATTGGGATTGACAAACCTAGAATCATTGCTGTCTATTCACGGATTCGATCTGACTGTGCCCTAAATGCTACCAAGTCGGGATTTTTGTGTTTGATCCAAATAAGGAAGAAAGTGTGATGGCATCAGGAATTTTATCTGCTTATGAAGTGCTACAGCTCAGTCTGATGCCTGCCCCTTCATACCCAAACACTGCTCCCTTCTAAATTCCTGCAAAAATGTCTTTGTCTATTTATCCTTTATGAGTCCTGCAAGCCTGATTCCCATGTAACAGTTTAGATTGCTCAGAAACTCAACCAGACCTTAAACAAACCAGCTGAAGCAAAAAGACTGCTTTCCTGTTATGTTTCTTTTTCTAGAAATTGGATCATTTAGGAATTTGGTTTTAATGTTAAGGAGAATCTCTGTTTGAAACTAATGTTTTCTGCTGACTCATCTGTACAACAACAGATTTGAAGATGCTGCTTATCCTGCTACTGGGTTTATGTAACTCCTGCTTCCTGACTATTGGATAAGCAAACCCAGGTTATATTAACACAAATAACACAACTCCAGATTGCTGAGATACAACAAATGGAGCATGCCGACACAGGATCAAAAGAAGTTTTGTTTGCAGTGTTGATGAGAAGCAGCAAACTTTTCTCATTCAGTTTTGCAAAAGACTTACCAGTTGCAAAAAGTAGTTTCCTCGGGTCCTGAAAAATAGACAAGCAAGAACAAATAAAATCAGCATATGGGATTTTATATCTACATGAATAATGTGATAATAATAAGTAGCCCATAAAGTTCACACATTTTAAGACATACGAAGTCCCTAAATCTGAAAGCAGGAATGAATTTGGCATTTGGTAACAGTTTACATTGACTGCAATTCAACATGAACTGAACCTTTAGCCTTTGCATTCCCCCAGCAAAGATAACTCTGATCTATAATTTTGGATTCAGATAATTTTACAGATAACTGTTTTATTAAAGCTCAACTTTACTCAGTTACCTCATTCCTTTGGGAGGACGGAGTGGAGCAGAAGAGGGAGAGGTTTTGAATTTAAATGTAAGACAGGAGGCAAGCATTTTACTGCCAGCTACATAACCAAGAGATTTGCACTGAACCCTATTGAAGCAAGACTGAACACAAAGAACCTGACAGATGTTCCCATGTCCGTCACCACGTGTGAAAGGAAGAGGGGATATTTCAACATCAGGTAAAACTGCCTCACTTTCCCTGATCCTACACTTCAAGAGGTTTTGTCTTCACTGCTCGGAAAAGTTTTTTATTTAAAGTTGCAGTAAAATGCAGTGAGGGGAGACGTTTTCATACAGGACAGGAAGAATGAAGTGACCCTCTTTCTGACCTCATCTGCATCCAGATGTGTGTACCCAAGTAAAGATGAGAGTAGCATCCAGACTATCCACCACAGCTAAAAAAGTGATTTAAGTGGAATTCAAGTACAAAACTTCAAGAGCTACTAAAGTACCTAAAATTCTGGAGTTTTGACCCTAGAGTTCCTAAAAAACTTGCTATTGTCTCCATTTTCTATTGCAAAATTCCTAAGACTGCTTGGTAGAGGCTTAGAACCCTGGCACGTTCTTGCCTGAGGCAAGCTCCTGCTAAAGTTCCTGATGAAGCTAAGTATATCAGACCACTCCTAACACAAGCAACACACAGCTCAACCCAGAAGCTCAGCACAATCGTTGGTGTTGGCATGTCTGTCTGCCATTGAATAGCTTGGTGATTAGATCATTCACCCAGGGAATGGAAGACCTTGGTTGCTGGTCCTTATGAGCCTGGACTGAGTCAAACTCTCCTTTTCCAGGAAACAATGCAGCTGGGATAGGGTCATTCTAAATATCTCCTAATGAAAATGGTAGAAAAGAAATGCAGACTCAAGACTAGAATGAACACAAACATGAGGGAACTTGATTGTAGCCCAAGAAGAAAGGGTGCTGGTCTCTGGTCTTGCTTCTAAAATCTGCAAATATCTCTCCAGTGCCAAATACACGAGTAAGCACCTGGCCAAGAGACTAGGAATCTGATGTTCCTGCAAGAGATCTACACTACAGTCAGAGAAGACACACAAATCAAGTATTTTGCAAATAAAAATCAGCTTCCTGCCCAGTTCATGTAGATAACTAATTCCATGCTTAGCATATATCCTCATATTTGCATTCACTGCAGCTGAAAAATGCAAAATCAGTTTCAAATATCACTGTATTTTAAATACTGGAAATGCAGAACAAATGTGCCCAAAAAGCAGCAGAAATGTGTCAACCAGGCCCACCCAAGGAAGAGAGAGAAGCAGAAGAGAAGCAAGAACAAGGTGCAAGGTGAAAGTTTTGATGATTGCATTCTCCATCTAATAATCAAATAGGACTGAACCTTGCTGGCTTTAATACATGCTTTGTCCAGAGAAAGAAGTAAAATCCACAGGAATCCACACAATGGTGAGTTTTCAGTGCAAGAAACAGCAGCACTGTATAGATCACACAGTGGCACTGAATATGCAAACATTCATATATTTAAATTATATGCTCAAAAACAAAATATGAAAGGACAGTTGGCTCACCTCACCACGATAGTTTGCTGCATTTAGGGTCACAAATTCTTCGTTGTAGTTCTCAGAGAAGTTAAGAGCATTCACCAGATGAGCAGCAACATGTATGACTAAAAAAAAAAACAAACCAAAAAAACTGAGTAAAGCTGAGGCTCTCTAAACAAGTGCTGGATGTTTCCCGTGGCCACCCAGATGCCAAGCTATAATCATATCACCTGCATGAGATATACCAGGGACTAAAGAATTGTTAATTGTTTTTCTAAAGTAAATCAGCTTATAAATATTAATGACAGAAATCTGTATGTATTTTAGGATTTTTTTTAACACTACAGCAATAATTTCTGTACTGCAATGCTTCAGCCGAGAGACAACATTCAAAGGTATCCAGCCAAGAGTATTTCTTCTTCACCAAACTGGGTAGTTGTCTCCACTGCTCCCTCCTCTGCAGGTAAGCCTGTAGTACCCTGCTTTTTCATTTAAATTCCTTAGGCACAATGAGGGTTCACCGGGAATGGCAGATTTTGACCTGATCTCACATATCTGTCTTTTAAGAAACTAGCATTTTAAGGAAAAGCTTGACATTAGAATGTATGCCCATGTGCTTAAAGCAAAAAATGAACCAAAACCCACACAAATTCGAGAAAGCATTTACAATTTAAGGCAAGCAAGCACAGAGCAAGACTACCCCCAAATGTACTGCAGCAGAAAAACCACAAAGTACTGCTTCACCGTGCTTCCAAAACATGCTGCTGCTCAGCACAGTAAGAGCTCACCTGAAAAGATGCATATTGTAATACCGCATGTCACATGGAAAGTTTTACTTTTATCTAGCAGCCTTCTGGTTTTCTTGCTGGCAACCTAGTAAGAGAAGAATTCAAGCAATCTCTTCCAAAACAAAACAAAGAAACAAATACTAACAGCAACTGTGGTGATATAACAGCATCCTCAGTTTTTACCAGGTTTAGCATCTTTGCAAGCATAGTACCTAAATTTAAAAACTACTAGATTATGCCAGGGAGATAATTTTGAGAACTTAATGAAGAAATTACAGATGAATCTGTATTACATAGATGTCAACAGTACATAATTTACCTCCTGGCCTTAATATTTAGGAATTCCAGCACTAATTGTGTAGGCAACACTGACTCTTTCATAACCAAGATCAAATGGAATGGTGTATTTGCATACATATGTGCATCTATAGCTACCAATCTTTTGGGTATTGTCACATGATTAACAGAACTTACAGGTTCAATTTGCAAGCATCTAGCAAATACAAATATTCCTCAAAAGGATTACTGATATTTTTGTAAAAGCAACTGGTGAATCACAAAGAAGCTAAACCATTGTTTCTCCCATGATAACAAATGTATCAGGTTCAGTATTTTTATTTAAAGTTCTATCATCTCCAATAGGACACTTATGTTCATGCAGACACAAAGTTGTTTGTGCTCTGTTGAATTCTACCAGGAAACAATTGAGAGGACACAGATGTCTCTAATATAAGAGTTTGGAAAGACAGAGGAGAATTCATCTGGCTACAGTTCCACAGCAACTCCCCATCCTTCAAAAATGCACTGAAGAAACCATCCTCATGATGGTCAAATCAAACCAGACAATGCCAGCCCTGTCTTCAAAGGCATCATGAATCTAGGCTGAATGTCTGATATTTGCACCATGCAAGCCAATACTGTATAAAAACCAGATTTTTTTCTATTACTTTGAGACTAAACAGAGACCAGGGCCCTCTTCCCAAGTGCTGCATTCCGGGGGCAGTACTCACCTTCTGGGATCCCCGCAGGAAGGCCAGGAGAACACGGCACATTGGTAGCAGGACGAGGCAGCAGTTGAGATTGAGGACAGATGCCGAAGCTCTGCTAACACACAATCCTAGCTGAACAAATATTGCAAGAGTTAGACTACATGAGAAAGGAATGGTACATATGTCAGCATTGTCTCTTTTTCTTTGCTGTGAAACCAAATAGTTCCCATGCTCTCTGACTTGTCAGAAAAGTGGCGTTTCATGATGTTTTATTGTACTGGAAAAAGCCACAGTACACACAGCATGCTATCCTGTTCTCACAGAGAAGGAAACAGCTCTCATCCTTGCATCAAGAAGTTATTAATAATTAATTTTGTTAACAACAAATGACAGCTTTCTACCAGAAGAGCCAATATCCTCATCAGTGCCCAAAGTCACATGGAACGAAACATCTGAGACAACAGTAAGTGTCCACTGAGAAATCACCTGAAAGCTTCAACAGACATAACTAAATAAAAAAGTGACAAATTTTATGATGACACTAGAAAGCCACTGAAGTGTAATGATTTTCTGTTAAGCCACAAAAAGATGTAAAAAAATATTGATTCAGTCAAACTGAAATGATCGTGGTGTTCCAAGGACTGTTATAGAATTGTCACAAAACTCCTCATCCATTCACATTATGCAATGCCATATTTGGACACAAAGAAAGTAGGTTCTCTTCAGTTTAACTGCTCAATAGCTGGGAACTGTAATAAAATCTAATTTCAATAACGCTTTCCCTGATATATTTGGAACGTACATAATTAGAACAAAAACACTTGTCAAATAAATGAACAAAGCACACATTCATGTCATAAACCTGTATTTTTAATCTTATTATATTATCTCATTCATCTATGATTTTAAAAAGTTAGCAAAATGCCATTGTTCTCCTAGTTATTAGGTTGAATTACCATTTTACTAGCTTATATAAAAGATGCTTTTAGACTGTCAACAGATTTCTGGAAGGATATTTCTTACAATGTTCTTAAAACCCCAAGTTCTTCAACTCCTGAATAAATTAGTTAAAAAGTATTATAATATTAAAGATAACTCAGATACTGCAGGAGTATGTGAATGAGTTGAACAGTTACAAATTATCTAATAAAAATTACTGAAGATTTATTACCTTTTCAAAATGAAACTACATAAAAAAAATGAGCATTTTTTACTTTCTCAGACAAAAAAATTAACCTGTGAAACATCTATTATATTCTTGTCTTTGTTATCAAGAAGAAACAAAATTTATAGATTTATGTTTGTGTCACAGAAATGGATGAATATATAAGCTAGTAAAAATAAACAGAATAACTGCACTTCACAATATCTTGCAAGATCTCAAGCACAACAGCATGACCAGAGTTTCTCCAGTACCAGTACCATAAAACATCACAACTGCCTGCTCTCACAGTTAGCAACATCCATGTACCCGACCCGCTCTGCAGCACACCAGGGCATGGCACAAGCAGGAAAACAAAAGGTAAAAATGTTCAATCTACCTGAAGAACCAAGCTCTGTACCTAAATCCTTTTCCTCTTCCAGCTACTCTACATTATCTAGTTAGATCTGAGTGCTAGGGACCTCCTCACCAGACACTACCAGCTTCCAAAGAACAGAGCAGTCACAAAGGCACCTTCTCTCAAAAGGTGCCCATGAGAAGTAGGAGCAATTACCCCACAAAATGCGCTCTACCTTGTTTTCTACCATGTAAATGTGGGATCTCCAGCAAAAAATCCCAGGAACAGATCATCTCCAACCTACTGAATGATAGAAAATAAGACTAAAATGAGCCATGTCACTTAGTTCTTTCCCACTCTCCAGATGTCCTCCACTATTTCTTCCAATGTACTGTTAGTCTTCTTTTTCCTTACATAAGACCTCCCTTGCTTCTACTTCATCTGTTACTTCACTCTCTGATCACTTGCACAATGAGAAATTTTTCTTGCTACTCTTCACTCACAAGCCATGTTCTTCAGACCCTAGGCCATCCTCTCCTCCCTGCTCTGGGCCCTCCCAACTGGTCCAGAGCCCAAATGTACCAACTAAGGACCAGCTACAATGGCCACAACCTCAGCAGCTGAGCTGGGATTTTACCAAACACTTATGTCACTCTCCAAAGTAGGATAAAAAAATATTATGTGAATAGCCACAAAAAATACTTCTCTATCCTTGCTCTCAGTAGCCTAAAGTGACTTCAGAACGCAGCAAATATTTTTGAACTGTGAGGCAAAATGACTAGAAATGACCCTTGAACTGACTGAACTTAGTGAAAAGTAAAATGTCTCTATAATGCACTGTTTGCATATACAACACTGTCTCTATTTTCGTCAAATCCTCTAAAGAGAAACTGAAAATGAGCTATACACCTCATGGAATCAATAACTTCAGACACATGGTCATTAAAGCATATAAGAATTTTTATGGGGGCTTACTGATGTGCTACAGTATTGCAACGATTAAATGAGCATGATTTGAAAAACTCAAGTATTATGTAGAACTAATGTTATGCAAACTCCAGAAGTAAGCTGAATCACTTTTGTAGCTGTTGACTAACACCCAAAATCTGAAAATGTTGCAATACCATTAATGAGCAGTTTGAAAATTTTAATAAGTTCTGTTATTGAATGACCTATATGATACATCACTAGTTTCTCAAGAATTTATTTTGTCTTTGACTTTAAACATAAACTAGGCATGACATCAGTTATCCAAGACTCTCTTTACCAAGCACAACAATTTTGCTTACAAAACTTCAACAAAGAATAGTTTGGTCTAGAAGAGAGTTAATTCTACACCGTATTGTATTAAATAAATGAAATAATTCCTGTCAGATTTCAAGGAGCATTTGGACAATGCTCTGAGGCACACGGTGTGATTCTCAGGATGTCCTTCTCAGGGTCAGGAGTTGGACTGATGGGTCCCTTCCAGCTCAGCATATTCTGTGATTCTAAGTAAAATGCCAAACAATTTAACAAATATGAAACACCAATGATGTGTAGAAAAGGCTACTCTACTGACCTTCCTTTGTTTTCCTCCATTATTTAACAAATTGCAAATATTCATTCACAATGCAATTACTATGGAAGAATGCCCTTACATTCATCCTAACTCAATGCTTTCAACACCTGTATGAAGCAGGAAAAGATAAAAAAAAACTAAAAAAAGAGAGACCAGCAAACAACTTCTGAAATATGCATTGCACTTCCAAGAAAGTGCGTTCAAATATTAAAGTATTGTTACCAATATAAGGTTTTACTCTGAAGAAATAAAGTTAGGCAGTATTTCCTGCAACAAGCCCATGACTGATTTGCAAACAATGGTAAATACATTTAGCAATTCTTAGAATCAAAATTCACACAAGAATAAAAGGTTTTAAGTTTGCTCTTAATATATATCCAAAAGCTAAAAATATCACCATGAAACTAATTCTTTCCAAATGGTTTCCAATAGATCTCTTTCTTAACTTCCTTTGCATTGCCTGGGTGGCATAGTAACAAATTAACATAGTACCTTGTTGGAATTTTAAACAATAGTAGAATAAAGAATGATTTTTGCTCTAAGGCAACTCACTGGGTCTAGAAGGGAATATATATCCTTATTAAGTAGTTAAGAAATGAGAGAAATATAATCCTCTTTTCTTCCTAAATATTTTTACTGTCTTAAGAAAAAAAAATAGTTGTTAAGCATGTTACTAGCATGTAAAATTTCTGCAGGATCAAAATGAAAAAAAAACCCACACCCAAAATCTCTGCTGGACACTATTTTATCCAGCTTTGCTGATACTAAATTCAAGCATTTAACCACCTCCTTCTGTAACCTGTCTACCTGGTACAACATACACGGGTATCCAATTTTATGGAGGGGCAAAGAGGTGTAGAAAACCTAAAGGATTACTCAAATTTACAGAGTAAATCTGTGGCAAAGGTAGTAGGGAACTGGACCATCGATAAACTCAAATCCTAAAAACTAGATTAGATTTTTCTCCAGACAAGTATAAAGCAATCACCACCTTCTCCACAGCAGCATAAAAGAGCTTCAGAATGTAAGTTCCAGTTATCCCTGTCTGATGTAGAGTCCCACAGAAACCCAGATGGACTCCTTTGTACAATGTACAAAGTAGGACAGAGAAGTGAAGAGTCAGTTCTCGTCATATCTTGCTGTCAGCAAGAATGAAAATGAGATAATGAGCTTTCTCTGTTAGGAAAATGATTTCAGTATTAGACTGAGGGCTGAAGTACCTTACTGTACCGTGTACCCCAGAATTCCCCAAAGTTTATCAGTTATAAATACAGAGATGAATGTTACCTGCAACTGCCATGCACAGAAATCTGATATTTGATACATAGTTGCAAAATGAAGACTTCAACAAAGTCTTACCTTTTAAGTTAATCTTGTATCAAAAAAATATTAGAATAATGCAAACCCTTCCACACCTGAGAGTGATGTGATTCTTTTTCTCAAGACTTCACCACCTAAAAGCAACAACCCTAAACAAGTCATGGTGCAATAGAGACACCACACTTGATGCTCTGTCTGAGAGCCTTTCTTTAAAGTTTTTCAGTCTTCTATGGTTCAGGGCCCCTTGAAATGTTCTGGGAAGACTCACAAGCCTCAGGCTGCTCTGTAGACACGGGTCACAGACTACCTCCCCAAATCAGTATTGGAGCAGCTAAAGCTAGTTATTTTCCTAGGTGGGACAAACTGTGCTACATGACATACCTCCTTTGACCCAACTTCCTTTTCTTCATAGAGTACTCCTTGTCTTGAGTAACAGAGCACTGATAATCTAAGATGAAGGACAGAGCTGAACTCTATGCATAGCAATTATTCCCCTTAGGCCTGTCAGATCTGGCTGGAGATCTAGCAATAAACACATGAAGTAGCTGAAAGGGAGGAAAATGTGAGGGTAGGGGAAACCTACCACAACATGTGAAAATTTCTACAAAAGTTTGACTTGGCTTTGCTCCTGAAGAAGGAAGGTTTCAAGGAAGGACTCTGTAAATCCCAATCTCATGTACTGCAACCCTTTAAAAATTCTTTTAAGTGGTGCAATATTTTTTAATATGTATGGGGTATCTTCCCTGCACTATGCAGAATCGATATTCTCTCTGTTCACTTGTAACTCGTCACACAGGCATTCTTTGAAGGTTTTCCATTTCTTCCTGTCTACAAGTTTAGGTCATGTTCCCATTTTACACGCAGTGTTTTTGTGTAGGATGTACTCCTCCTTCCGCTTACATCAGTCATTCAAATTGAAGAAAGCAACTAACTTAATCTTGAGTGCAGTAATAGCTTCTAGCTTCTCTGATAATCTCCAAGCAAAGTGTATCCACTTGCAGGGTTTTAGGCCAACTGTTCATCTTGATTAATCTATTAATCAGTTAATTTAATGCTAGAATCCTGACCTCAAGAAGGACAATCTAAGAAAGTACTTGTCAGTGTTGCTGAGTTACAGGCTTCTTTATGCGTCACGCAGAATGATGCACACAAAGACAGGAAGGGATCTCAAGCTTTCTTCCACATTTGAGTGTTCCAGATCATCCTTTTTCTATAACAACATCACAAAGAGTGACAGTGTTTTATATATTAATGAGCAACAAGAGCCTGAATGTTCATCCTGCAAGACCCAGCATGATCTAATCTCCATAAATTTTGTCATGAACCAAGGGACTAATGGTACCCAAGTCCCTCCAAGAGATTCACAACACACTACAAGTCTAGATGATATAGTAGTAAAAATCTCAATCATTTGAGATGTACCTCTACTAATTCAACCTTCACCACTGACAGTTTCACAAGAAGTTCTGCAAGGGTGGAAGTTTTCCCATAAAACTTAGTAATATAGGTGTCCTTCACTGGATTACTGCCATTTGAACTTGGGGGGAAAAAAAAAAAAAGCAAAAAAGCAAACAAAAGAAATATATGGTACAATGCTCAAGTTCATCACTGGCTATAACTGAGAATAAATCTCAGCAGTAATGCTGAACTGTTGACTGGGGAGGACAAAGGGTTGAAGGAAAAAATATTTTGGCAAACGAAAAAAATTTAGAATGAGGCAGAGAGTGCAGGAAGAGATTTACTTGAAAATTGAAAGGGACTACAAAGATAAAGTCTTGTGGATTAACACCCTCAGTCTTCACTAGGGAACTCTGTATATATATGTATATATACAGCTACCATAGCAACATAAATCTATTATTAGACATTTTCACTACATGCAACACTCTAAAGAGCAACTCCTGAACAGCCTGGTTAAAAGGCATCTAAATCTCAAAACCACACTGCACTGAGGAAAACAAAGGATCAAGATTCACAGCTTTCTCCAATGCTAAGATGTGGGGGATAAGCAGGTTGCAGTGTGGTTGCATAATAATCAATGAAAGTGGAATTTGGTCTCAATTAGTAAAATCTCTATCATTATGATAAACTAGCAAGGAGAGACATGAAAGTTACTGGAACATCTGGAACATATTCTAAGCAGTGAATAAAAGTGACAAATGCTATGCACAATATTGCACAGTAAGAAGGCAGCAACCATACAGACAAAATAGTGAGGCAGCACTTTTACTTTTCAGCCCCATTTTCAGTTATTCAATCTTTTTCCAAAGAGATCCTTCCGACAATGCATTTTCTTCACTTTGGTCCAAAACCCAGAAGCTTATTTCTCGCATTAACCTTTGACTACATCACAGTTATTTGAGCAGGGACAAGAGAGGGAATAGGGAAAGAGACCTTTCATGCCATGACAAAATGAGCTCAAAGCCCTTTCTGCTCTTGGGGAACTCAAGCAACAAAGAAACAAGTATTTCATTCAATGCTGTTAAAGCAAGACTTCAGTTCTATAAGGCCAGTACCAAATTTATGACTGATTTTTTTTGACCAGGCACAAGCAAACTTCTTGGACAAAAATACAGCCAAGCTAGTCTGAAGGGAGAAATCCTGAAGAAATCCATCATCTGGACAATTTCACTGACTGAGCGGACTCAAAATCTCCAACATTGAAGATTTTGGAGTCAAGTAATTAAAGACTCTTCCATTCTGTAATTTATGCCGACTACACGTTATAGTATCTATCATGAACACAAAGATAAGACTACTCCTTTCCTCTTTACCAAACTCTTTTATAAGAAATTTGTGTCTGTTGGGGATTTCTTTACAGGCTTCTCTTCTTTAAGCAATGTAAGACCACAAGTTAACATATATCAAATCATAAAAAAAATTAGATTCTTAATCGTGTTTTTGAACCAATGTCAATGAATGCATTCATAAAGTAAGACTACAACCTGCAGCGTTACAAGCAATTCAGTATCCAAAGGGATGGTTCATCAAAGCAAAACTACTGGAAAGGGATTTGCATCCCGTGGTAAACTTTCACTGAAAGCATTATGTAACCACAGAATGATTCTGGTTGGGAAGGGATCTCAGGATGTCTCTGCTCAAACCTCCTGTTCTATGTTCAACATCAAACTCAGATTAAGTTTGCTCAGAGTTTTTTGCCCAATTAGGTTTTGAAAACCCTCAGGGATAGAGATTGCACAGTGAAGAGTTCAGGGTCTCAAACTGAGCGAAGCAGAGGTATTTGACACAAAATAACACTAAGTTTCCTGGTACATAAAAGGTTGATCAACCTCCTCCTGGTACATTATTACTGCCTTCTACTTACTTGTTCCCTTTGTGCTTCCAGGATAGCACTATGTTCTTAGTGCCTTTTTACAGGTGTAGAATTAAGGATCACAAAGACTGCCATTGAAAGACTGACTGAGAGTTAGGTACCTAAATAATTTTAAAGTCCTGTTCTAAAGTATCTTGTTCAACATCACAGAGAATGCAACTGGAAAAGAATAAACTCGGTAGACAGCTGAAGGGAAGTAAATCACTTCAGTGACCACTGAATGAAAGACTAACCTCATTCTTTCTCCTTCACATCAGAAAGAAAAGAGATGGCATAAAAACATGGCACAGTTGAATATACTCTGGATATTCAATCCAAGATCTCATTTCATATCACAATCTGATTTCCTACAGCAACCCTTCTTGTTCTCCATTCTGTTACTTGGTAAACAACAAAATTACCTGTGGTAAATCTTTCCATGCTTCAAGTGCAAAAGTTCTTAAGGTGATTATAGCCTATTGTAGCATACTAGGAAAGAAAAAAGCCAACTCCTTAGGAGACCTCGCAGAAAAAAACAAAGAAACTTTTTTTTTAATTCAAAAAGTGCCACTCCTTTTTGGCCATTTTGTTAGCTCTCTGGAAAAAGGAAACAGTTGTCATGGAAGTATCCATAAAAGAGATCACTCGGTTAAGATAAAAAATATCAACTGTTGAATTACAAATGAAGAATTTAATTTAAATCTCAAAATCTTCAGACACCAAGAAATGGCACAGAGGCTCTCAAGCCCCTCACACATGCATGGAACCGAGAGGAGACTGGTTATGCAGATGGGCCATGGGTCAGTGACTATACAAACCAAAAGAGAAAAAGAAGAGGGGCAAAAATCCCCGTGGAAGGCAACTGCAGCTATAGTATTGCTTATGCCACCTCCTGAGGAAACCAAATTGGATTCAGTTTTCCCAACCCTTGCAAAATAATCTCTATGATTAATACACACACAGATATACTGAAGAGAAGGGAGAAGGCTAACTTTGGAATCTACAGGATATATTTAGATTAACTGTAAAAGGTGAATTGCAAGAACATTCTACAGTAGTATTTTCAAAATTTTAAAATTAGTTTCATAACTTTGACCAAAAGTATCTTCTAGTCTTAGCTCTTCACTTTCAACCTTATTTTAGAAGTCCCTAAATTCCTGTGGTACTTTTTCCTACAGTGGCAGACACACAATCATACAAACTTAAAAGCTTGACCTCCTAGTCTTCATCTCCCGACCAAGACAAGGAATCTGTTGCCTGAGTCATCTCACAGGTTCTGAACACACATTAAGTTATTTTGCAAGTTTCTTCCATTTTGAAGTATACGAAAACCAAAAAAAAACCCAACCAGATGACGAGCTGGTACGAGGCAGAGGAGTCATCTGAATTGAGAAAAACTTGCTGATTGATACCAGCTGACAATCTTGTCCAACACATTACCCAAGAACATTTGCTTTACAAACAACCCATTTTCTCTGCCATGAACAAACACAGTTTTCAAATGGATGCACTGGGTTACAAAGCCACTAGAAATTAAGGTAAAATTAAACACATTTTCATGCTTTATCTGTCAAGAAAGTCACAACCGTGAAGGATTCAAATATTTTCATTCCCTTCTTTTTTGCACTACCTTTGCTAAGATTCATTCTGGAACACATCTGAATCAACCATAAGGAGAAAAAAAGGAAAAAATTGTATCAACTCAACTTACTTTTTTCAAGGAATATCACAAAACCTTATGGTATTGGCTAGTTATGACAGTATCAGCCACATGAAACTATATACCCTGGATTTACCAAAAATAAACCCCAGAAGCTCTACAGCAGATTAGGATGTGCATCATCTGTGTTTAATCCCATGTCAACTTTCTATTGAAATCCATTCCTGAGTATGACACAGTGTTACAAAGCATCGTGTTCGTCAGCCACTTTTTCCTGGATTCTCAAATTCCGAGCAACCTGCGAGCATTTTCCAGAAAGATGTTAATCCTTACTCTCTCCCTTTAGATAGATCTTTTTTTCAAATGACTGCAATGGCGTAGCTGTGGATAACTTCCCAAGGCAGGCTGGTACCTCTCATCTCCAAATGATTTTTTGGGTTCATTTGTTGGTGGTTGGCGTTGCCCACTGAATCAAAATACCTGAATCTTCATTAAACCATTCAGAATCCAAGAACTTACTATTAGAAAACAAAACTAAAGTTATAGGCATTACAGAGAATTTACACAGAACAGAGAATCTATGAAAATGACGAAGACTGAAAAGAACTAAGACTTACTAAAAGAACTCCCTCAGCAAGCATGTATATTACAATAATTGGATTGGAAAGAATTTGAAAACATGAGACCATAGCTTGCTTAATGTTTTGATGACGAAAATTGGAGCTCCAGTCATTTGTTGAGCATGTCTGTACTCCTGTGAGCCTGTCTGCTGCTGGGAACACCGGGAGGGAAGAGAGGAGGGGAAAGAATAGCTGTCCCACACTTGACTGGCTCTTTTTCTTCTCAAAAATGTTCACCTTCTACTCCTAAACAACTGTCAGACGTATCTCAGTAATTTCTTACTTGATCTTTCCCCACTTTGAAAAGATATCAGGCAGTTTGTGTCATCTTTGATTAGCAAATGCATTCTGCCCCTTTCCCATCCTCGAGCATCCCAACTTCCAGGGCAAAAAGTAATGTCCAGGTCACTCACCCCCAACATCTGATGCAAATAATAATACTGTAGACCTTGATTATAAAGCAGGAAGGTTTTCCCGAAGAGCCATACATTGAGGGAGAGCCAGAAAAACTGAAATGAAACAGAAACAAGAGACAGTAAGTGAAAGTTACATGTCCAAACTTTTCAGTGTTCATTTCATTCATAAAACTGATAGGTCTGTAGTTTCATAAACATATGTAAATGGAATGGGAAAGCAAACTTCAAGCACGTAGTATGTTTTAAAATATTAGAAGGAAGAGCCCCGATGTGGGAAATTTTTACTCTCATTGAACTTCACAAAACTTTTTGTGTCTTAAGACAACCGACAGCTAGCAAACACCCACACGCAAGACGCTATTCCAAATCTTTAGCTGGATGTTGCATTTAAGAGACTCAAAGAATAAAAACCAGCAACAAAGAGACAAAGGAAGAAAGAACTTGACCTCCGAGAAGCTGCATTTTCTCCCTGAAACTTTCCCAAAGAGAGCCTAACAAAGAGCAAGCACACGCGCAGCGTGGGCGAGCCCGGCAGGGCACGGCCACCGGCACTGTCCCGGGCCATGGCACCCGCGCGCATCCATCCCTGCCAGCCGCGCTCCGGGACGCGCACGGAGCACATCCCGCCCACCCGTGCGAGCCGCGGCACCCGCACGGCGTCCTGCCCTGCCCCGCACCGCGCCGGGACGAGGTGCCCCCGGCCGCCCGGACCCGCGGGGCAGCCCCGGGGCCCGGCCCCGCCGCCTACCAGCACCGACCCCCTCCTGAGCGTCCTCCGCGGGTCAGCCCCGCCGAGGGGACCCCCCCGGGGCCGTCCCTACCAGGAAGAGGTGCTTGCTACCCTCGTTGGCCAGCCAGCTCCTCCAGGACAGCGCCATGGTGCGGGACGCCCGCGGGGCAGGACCGAGGGTGGGGGGCGCCGGGCGGGCGGGCGAGCCCTCCTTTTCAGCCGGGCCGAGCCGCCCTCCCCTCTCCCCACCCCTCACCCCCCCGCCCTGTCTTCCGGCCGCCGGGGCGTAGCGCTCCGGCCCCGCCGCGCCGCCGTCCAGCCCCGGCCCCGTCCCGCCGGCGCTGCTCCTTTGTCCGCGGCCGAGCGCCCCGGGACCCGCAGCGGGGCCCGGGGGGCCACCCCCGGAGGGCAGCCTGCCCTCCCCTGCCCTGCCCTGCCCTGCCCTGCCCTGCCCTGCTCCGTCGCGCTGCGGTGCGGTGCGGCCGCTTCCTCGCATCCCCCACCTTGGGAAGCGCGTTTCCCCGCAGAGAATCCCGTCCGTGGGGATCCCACTTGCCCGGACCCCCCATCCTCGCCCGGGCTGAAATGTGATACAGAAAGCAGGAGGGAGCGGGGGAGCAGCCGTGCATGCAACTGCTCTGCAGTTCGGGTGAAACAAAAGAGGTTGTCCAAGAAACTACTGTTCGGGCAGTACGTGAGGCCCTCGAAAGCCGGGAAGGGACAGGCTGTGTTATTTATTTGAAGTCTGATCCTGCTCCATCAGGTGTCCCTGGAGGACACTGGAAGAGGCCGCCTCCTGCGTGCCGGCGCGCAGTCGAACAGCAGCCGAGAAAAAGGGGCTATGGGCATCTCCACATCCAGTGTCCAGAGTCTGGATTGCTACGCTTTGCAACCAGTCTGCTTTTACTGATGGTCTTTAATGGGTTTGGGGACGGTGGGTCTTGAGGGAAAGTTGCACCAGATACTGATTTTTGTATTAAGAAAAAGCTTTTTTAAAAAAATGGTTGTTGCTGGCAACTTTCAAGCATGACGGCCTTGTGAGTCAGCGGAACAGTTCCACCAGGCATTGTGGTGCACACGTTGCTCCTTCAGATAGCCCCAGCAGTGGCAGCTGGCAGCCGAGCAGGGCTGGTTTTCTGGGAGATGTCAATCCAAGGAGCAGTGCTTAGTAGTCTCATCCAGTCCAGTTTGAGCTGGCCATCTTTCTTTTATGATCTGGAAAGTTGCCATTTTTTAGCTCCTCATGAGCCACTCACCAAGGGTCCAGAGCAGAATGGAAGGGGGCAAAGTGCCATCTTTCTGCAGTTTGTATAAAGGTGGATGGAGTGTCTGACCCGTGTATGGTCCTGGGAATAATGAGTGCAAGTAGGGCATGGCACCTGTGAAACTCAGTTGAGAGTATTTTTGTTGAAGCAGGAGCTCTGTCTCAAAAAGTGGCAGGATTTCTGTGGCTGTATGAAGTTTTAGGTGAAGTTTTGAAATATCAGGACAGAGGATTACATCTATTTATATCATCTAATGACACTAAAAGGAGAACTAGTGAAAGGGAAAATATATATTTTGAATTTAAGACTCAACAGAACCATAGTTTGGTGCCAAAGCAGCCCTAACAGCAGACACAATAGTACACTTTTTATTTATCTTTTTTGCTATTTCTATTCATTTCCTTGCTTCTGTTGTAATGCTAAGGAAAATGGAAACTGCTTGCAAAGAAGCAGATGATGAATCTTCTCTGGACAAGCGTGTCAAAGCTGGAATGGGAGAAAATAAAAACTGTAGGATATATCAGGCGTAATAACATGGGGCCTTGGTGAAAACTGAAGCCGAGGAAACACAAACAAAACCAAAATAATTTGCCCATGCTATATTTGCCCATTAGAAATGGTTCTGAAAAATCAGCTTATGCAGGATTTGACTGCCCACTCACTTGAAGCTGATGACTCATGAGCCAGCACTTCACTGCCTACTTACAAAGTGCCATAAGGCATGTGGAGCACATGACTCATGCTCGTCCACACTGGATCCTACATCATATCTAGGTACAGAGCAAGGAATGTGTTTTTGTAGAAAACATCCCTATTTTCCTTCACCCTGGAAACAGCCAAGGGCTTTGAATCATTATCCCAAGAAGAATGGCAAAGACCAGTGCCACGCTAATACATATACATTCTTCCTCCATAGAAAAGGCTGAGTTTGCAAGTGGCTAAATCAGGCCTTTCCAAGGATTTCTTGATGTTCTGTCTTCATTTTCAGTTTTAAACCATCCCAGATGTATATCAGTGTGTGTTTTAAAGTTATTGGTAAGAGCACTCAGAAATGGCCACAGATGCTAGTTATGATCCAAATAATTAGGAAAGTTATAATATGACTCTCAAACATCACTTGAGCTCATCTCTCTTCTGATTTGTGGACATTCATCCTCTGGTTATGAGTCTTTGTGCTTTGTCCTACCAACTGGACAGAGCACTGCCGAGGTAGGCAGCCCCTCTGTATTGGGTTTGCATGGCCAGGTGTTGGTAGTGAGAGGGTCTGCAGGGGTGTCTTCTGTGAGAAGCTGCTGGAAGCTTCCTCCAGCAGAGCCAGTCCTGAGAGGCTCCAAGACAGATGTGTCTCTGGCCAAGCCTGGGCCAATCAGAAATTATGGTAATGGCTCTGTGATAACATACTGAAGAAGAAGAAAAAAAAGTTATTGTGCAGATGTAATTGGGGCAAGAGAAGAGTGGGATGAGAACAGCCCATGTGAGAGGAACAGCCCTGCAAACCCCTAGGTCAGTGCAGAAGGAGGGGAGGAAGTGCTCCAGGTGCCAGAGCTGAGATTCCCCTGCAGCCCCTGGTGCAGCCCATGGAGAAACAGTTGTTCCCCTGCAGCCCATGGGGGTCCACGGTGATGCAGAGATCCACCTGCAGCCCTGGAGGAGACCCATGCTGGAGCAGATGGAGGCCTGAGAGGAGGCTGTAAATCCATGGAAGTATCATGGCGGAGAAGGCTCCTGGCAGGGACCTGCAGACCCACGGAGAGAGGAGCCCATGCTGGAGGAGGTTTCCCGGTAGGACTTGTACCCTGTGAACTCATACTGGAGCAGTCTGTTCTTGGAGGACTGCACCCTGTGGAAGAGTGATCCACATTGCAACAGTCTGTGGAGAGCTGTTGCTCATGGGATGGCTGCTTCTCGTTGAAGAAGTTAAAGGAGAACTGTCTCCCATGGGAGGGACCCCATGCTGGAGCAGGGGAAGGACTCCTCTCCCTGAGCGGAGACATAATGACCATAACCCCCTTTCCCCATCTCCCTGCACCGCTGGAGGTAGATCTGGAAAGGAGGGAGGGGTGGGGGGAAGGTGTTTTTAAGGTCTTATTTATTTTCATTATCCTGCTCTGATTTTGTTAGTAATAAATTCAGTTGAAATCCCCTATTCCAGTCTGTTTTGTCTGTGACAGTATTTGGTGAGTGACCTCTCCCAGTCCTTATCTCAACCCATGAACCCTTTGTTTTATTTTCTCTCTCCTGCCCAGTTGCAGAGAGGAGTAATAGAGAGGCTTTGGTGGGTGCCTGGGATCCAGCCAAGGACAACCCACTACAGCCTCCTAGACACTGAACATAGAGTTTCTCTGGTAATGTTCCTTCTACTGCATCAGCAAAGTCACCCTGACTGCACAGTCAACTTCCAGGCCTACTTCCCATCAACATCCTCTGCATTCAAATGTATTCTTCTGAAGTGTATTTGGGTATGCTGAGTGTTGTAGTCAATGTTACAGACACAGCTCATAAGTTTTCTTGTGCTGGAATTCTGCTTATGTACCTGAGAGGGATCCAGAGTCAAATCACCTAAACTCCCAGGTGTCTCCATCTGTCAGCATGTTGTGACCGTCATGCAAGTTCCTGCAGTGATGGCATGTGTTGTTGCGAGCACAACACTCTGTCCTTCCAGTCTGGGGAGCGATACAGGCACCTTATCTTCTGCTCTGTTGTGGTCTAGATTTAGGCAGACAGGCCCTTAAATTCTAGATGCACCCCTAAGGGGGTTTGTCCCCTATGCCTTCTCGGAATATTTACCCTTAGCACTGAGGTCATGGGAGGAGAAGAAAATGTTGGCACTGACTTCATTACAGAGAACAGGAAAAGTGCAGATTCTGCATTACAGCTGAGTGGTTACAGCATTTGCCCAGTAGTGGGAGAGCTGGACCTTTGTCAAAGAGCTGGAGCCATTGCTTTCACATCCTAGGAAAGTTTTCTAACCATTGCTTTTCACTGGGGTCAAAGAAGGAAACAATTTCCGAGTCAGCCGCTGCACTGCCAGGAGGGCAAGAGAGAGAGGTCAGACAAAATCAGAAAGAGATGCTGGCCAAGTGGTAACAGCACACTGAGGAAGAGAGAGGGTCATCTAGGAAAAGGAAACTTGGGATGCCCGTTCATTTTTTGTTTCCTTTGGAAGAAAAAATGCAGAACAAATTTCAAAATCCAACATGTTTATAAGAAAACTGCAATCACAGGAGAAACCAGAAACAGAAAGCTTTTCCCACAAATGAACTTGTATTTCTTGGAAACTTTCTCATTAAACTTAAGCTACATGCTGTTTACCTTCATCATTTTTCCTATAACTTTAGCATGTAGTCACAACATAAGGGTAAAATAGCAATCAAAGTGTATGTCACTGTGAAGATCTGTGCCATGTGAGTAATATCCTGTGCGATGGCATACGGCTTTTATGGCATTACACATTGTATCATTTCTTTCCCTTTTTGAAACTGGATCTTTACATTTGCTGCCTACCACAAGATCAGCTTGCTTTCTTGTATGGTCCGTGATGGAGTCGGAGGCCTCCCTAGGGTGAAATGCTTCTCCAGGTTTGGGTGACAGCCAAGTTTATCAATTTCCATGAAGCTACAGTGATTCATGGTAATGCATTATTTTCTGCTGCCATAGTATCTAGGAGTATTAGGCATGCCCCAGGCCCAGAGTTTACCTTATCAGAAAGGTAAAATTTATGTCCAAAGACTTCAAATGAAAAGTCAGACAACAGTAGGAGTTCTGATTCTCAGTTCTTGTAGACATGGCAAAATGGGTAGCAAGGCATGAGTACACTGGTAGCATTAGCAGGCTGTGAACTCTCCTAAACCAAGCCATACAGCCACTGCTCAGCTCCATGCTACAAATTCAAAAATATGAGGGGAGATCCTACAATATTTTGTCCTCAAATAACCTCCTACGCATTCCTGATTCAAAGAAAGATAGCACGAAGACTCCAACACACGGCAACATCATTCATCACAAAAGAATGCAAGCACATAGCACATGGAGAAAATGTGTATAATAAATACAGCTGGAGTGCATTCCATGACAATTTGAGAGAAATGTCAGTTATATTTATTTTTCCAACTATTTGTAAGATTTTCTTGAACGCTTATTTCAGAACTGAACCACAGATCTACGCATCATTAACAGACTGCATCTTGTTCCTTGTAAAAGCTTTTAGATCCTGTCTACCTTCCACTGAATTATGGGTCTTTCCTTGGTTTTGCTGTGAGTGGGAACCAGGTTTGCGAACAGTACAGGAGTTAAAATGTATACTGGATTTATTTTAGAGGCTATTAGATTCCCCCAAGATGGCATTCCAGAGGTTCTCAGCCAATTATTACTGTATTTGGCCAATCAACTCTGAAAAGATCTTTGGAAAAAAGTCACCAAGCTGTTAACTGCAACTCTTGGAGTGGGACCAGCCATCTGATTCCTTATCCACCAAGTGGTCTATCCATCAAATCCATGTCTCCCCAGTTTAGAGAGAAGGATGTGAGACAGTGTCAAATGCTTTGTGCAAGTCCAGGCAGATGACATGAGCTGCTCTTCCCTTAAGCACCAACACCATAACGCTGTCATAGAAGGCCAACAGATTTGTCAGGCACAATTTGCCCTTAGTGAAGGGCTGTCAGCAATCACCTCCTTGTTTTCCATGTACCTTAGCATAGTTTCCAGGGAGATATGCTCCATGATCTTGGTGGGAACAGAAATGACACTGACTGGCCTGGAATTCCCTGTGTTTTCCTTATTACCCTTTTTAAAAATGGGGGTTATGTTTCCCCTCTTCCAGTCAGTGGTAGCTTCACTGGCCTGCCACAAGCTCTCAAATAGCATGGAAAGAGGGTTAGCCACTTCATTCACCAGTTCTCTCAGGATCTGTGGATGCATCTCATCAGATCCCATGGACTTGTGCATCTTTAGGTTCCTTAGGTGGTCTTGAACTTGATGTTCTCCTACAGTCAGGTGGTTTTGCATTCTCGCAATCCCTGCCTTTGTCTTCCTTGATTTGGATGGTGTGTCTGGAGCACTTGTTGGTGAAGAGTGAGGCAAAGCTATTGCGTCAGCCAATTTAACTGCAGTACTACACTCAATATTATTAATGCTTACAGACCATGAATAAAAGCTATTGAACAGAGCTGGTGTGGAAAAAAAAAGTTACTGCACAATCACATTAACACACTACCACTGAATATCAATCCCTTTTCAGTATTTAATAAAAAGGTGATATCTCTCAAAGAGAGACCAGAGCTTTAGTAGAATCATTAATAGTCTTTAAGTCTTCCAACAATCCATGAACTAGGAAAAAACTGGTCAAGAAAGGCTTCATATCAGCACAGTCACTGCTCAGGTAGAAAGGGAGAGCTGGTAAAGAGCACACAGCAGTAATTTAAGACAAGAAATAAAACATGTCCGGTAGCTCACATCCCAAGGTGATGTAGTGCATGCTAACATTGTGTCAGGGTGGATCATTCAGTGCCAGGATACTAAAATCAATGCCAAATAATCTGCAGTATCCAAGTTTCCCAGGACACTCATCAAGAAAACATCAGTTTCAATTGACTTAAAAAAATTTAAACAATTATAGTGCAAACTACAGCTCTTATAGTTTACAGACCATAGTTTACAGAAACTCTTAAAGTCTACAACACAACATCCAAAATCTTGCTTATGCAAACATCATAAGTATCAACATTGAGTAAACACTCATAATTCCCCAACTCGTAGAATAAAAACATTTTTCCTTGGAAGAGTCTAAAGTTAAAAGCATCAAGACCGCAGATCTGAGAGGCTGGCACATTATTCTGCATTAACTCTGCCAAGCTGGTGTTTGCACTTTTACTACAAAATTAGCAGGGCAGGAAAAAATTTGGAAAGGCAAGGCAAAGGAGGGCATGAAGCTAACAAAGGATGTCTGAGAAATAAAGGTGACTTCTATGATTACAAAAAAAAGTAAAATTTTTTGAACATAGCAAGATAAAAAGTGATCACATTTTAGTCAGATATTCCAGACATTACGGATTCCTACCTGAGGGAGAGTTCATTCTTTGGCTATTCACATTGTCACAGATCACAACCCCCTATAATAAAGTTCCATGGACAACTTTATTACTCTAATTTACTTTGGGGTTACATTTGTCTTTGTAAAACCGGCTTGAATGACTCCTGTAGACTACTTCTATAGAAGTTGACTTCTGTCTGCACATTTGAGAAACAAGTTTGCATGGATATGTAAAGAAGAGTTGTTCAGATATATGTCTCCTAATTACTCTGCCTTTAAAAGTTTGCTTTTTGAAAGATGCCTCTAAGTTTCTTTTCTTTCAAGATGTGTCTTGCAGCTAGTACAGATAGGCAATCTGAAGTGCAATACATGCCAAACAAACAAAACAGGAACAAACAACAACAAGAGCAAACCATGCAACCAGAAAACCAACACAAAAGCACATAAGCAAAGACTGGAACCTGTCATGACAGTAGTACAGACTTCAGGCAGACAAGTTGACTCTGCCATATGTCTGCACTTCCTGGGGAGCTGAGGACTAATGCAGACACAGTGAAAGAGCAAGATCTGCTTGGCTTGGAGAGAAATGGTGATATTGATGCCTTGAGGGGCCTCCTGGAAACAGAGACTAGACAGGAGTAAGGGAATAAAGGTAGGTATTTATTTGAAAGGCCTTCAAAGGTACCCCCTGGGGAGCCAGAGGCTGCTGCCAAGATGGACCCCAAGATGGGAAACAGGTCACAAGTTCTTCACACTTTTATAGGTTTGGTTCATTTGCATACCAGGGTTAATTCTGCAATTAAAACTTCAGTTTAATGATGTAATTCCCCTCTGTTTGCCCCCCTTTAGAGGCTTTTGGTTTATACTTTTTAGGCCTAGGACGGTCTGAGTGTCCTTGGAGAGCAGGCCTGGAGAGGCTTTGTTACGTCTACCTAGCACAAGAGAGTAGAAGTTAACAGGCTACAAGAAACTTCAGAGTTACACATTAGGCAGTACAGGATTTGAAAAATATAAAAGTTAAAACCTAAGGCATCAATATGGGATTCAGTCTGACAAAGCAGCTATGGTTGGAGGTAAAAGTGTAAACACTAATGAGGCAAAGCACTCTACTAGCCTTTAAATAAAGAGGAACACCACTACGTGAATAAATATTTATACCCTGGTCATGGTTAAATTTAGCCCGGAAATTAGATAAGGGGCTGGAGTTTGCTGGAACAGCTTTCCAGTGAAAGTAGCAAGAAAAGAAAAAAGAACTTTTTAGGAATTAGAGCTCTACTGTTTTATGAAAATGACTGTATAGTATCTGTCAGAGTAAGTGGAAAATTATTAAATGATACAGTTTCAGAAAAGGCCTTCCACGTCAAACACATCTTCCAGAAATCACTGCAATGACCAGGAACTCCCACCCAGGACTCCCATCAGCCAGGCATGCTCCTGACTTCACTACTTCCAGTTTCAGTAGTAGGTTTTTGGATCAGAATTGCTAATTTCATTCTGAAGTTTTATTTTCAATTTAATACTGAACACACCATTGCTTTCTCTTTTGTTAAATTAAAATCCTCTTGAAGTTTGTCAAGAATGTGCTTCTTACTTTCTGAATTATAGGACTTACTCCAGAGGTCAACTGTTTTTGTAAAAGCAATACTTAATTTTCTTGCTTGATAATTAATTGCACCACAAATTTAACTCATATTTCTTGCTTAGCATGACCTACAAAGGCAATCTCATAACATCAGTGAATACCCACCCCTTGTTGAGTTTCATGAAGCCCAGTGACATGTGGAACTTTCAGGGGATCATGTTGCATTTAGTGCTAAGACAAGGTAAACAGTATCAGGAAAGATAGTTTAGAGAAGAAAGATTGTGAACATTATGGAGAAGATTATAGGGGATAGACTCGAATCCCCTATTTTATTCAATTAGGCTCTCATCCAGTAAAGGTCTTAGGCACACATTTAACTTTATAAAAAAAAATAACAAGCACTGAGGTCTAAGCACTGCCTAAGTTTGCCTACAGTTAACTAAAGGGATTTCTTTGCTCAGTGAGGGCTTTCAGCACATATGTAACCGCTTTGTTGAACCAAAGTCTTGCACAGGAGTAAATGGGAAGCAACATCGCTGAGGTGCATGGAATTGTCTCAGTTAGACTGGGAACAAAATGTGGCTTGTATTTCTCCTTGTTCTCAGTATTCTAAGTAACAGAGCCCATTTTATTAGAGAAAGCCATTATGAAAAACCTTGACACAAAATGCTGCTGGCTTGAGAACCTTTATGTTAAATGCATTTCAAGCTTAATAACACTTTTAACAGTTACTGAATATCTAGAGGCTTATTTATGATTTGCTTATAGCTATTGATATGATTTTTTTTTTCAGACTGTGCCTTTCCTTTGAAAAGTATCTAGGTAGAAAATTAGGACAAATCTTACTTATCTGAAACTTTTTTGTGCTTTTGTACTAGACAGTCTTCTGGGAGAAGCTGAAAGTCTCCTCACTGTATAATAAGGTCTTGTATTAGAGTTAGTGTTCTTTATTCCTGTGGAGTCACAGGCCTTATACAAACCCTTGCAAATTAATGAAACGGTTTCTGGTGAGGCTGCTTGAACTGAACCTACCAACAACATCAGAAAAGGTGGGTCTGGAGTTTGTGTGAGACCAATTCCACAACCGAGAAATAAAAACTCCTGCATGGTAGTTGCACCCCTCAGCTATGCAATGAGTGAACTATTTCCACAACCATACCACAACCACAACTATTTCCACTACCCCGACCACGTTGTATGACAGCACTGTTGTCTTTTTCCTTATTTATGTGGTGCCTCTGAAAACTTTGCTGCAGTCATACCTTGCTGTATTGCAGGTCCAAAATACGTTGGCCAAAGGCTTCCCCCTGGGAACAGTGCCACTACAGATTATGTTAAGCCTCACTGAAACTAAGGGCTGTAACCAGCTTCCATCCCCTCAGCTGAGAGAAGTATATGAAGTCACTGAGGTCCATCAGCGAAAAACTTGTTGAAAATAAATATCTGCAGATATGAGCCACGTTACTGCTCTAAAAGGCAAGTACGACAAAGCTGAATTTATTGCAGGACAGAGTTTGCTACATATTGATTAAGAAGAGAAACATTTGCATTTGCATGTGAATGTGTTGCAGGATAAAAACAAAAGAAATGGAAGAAATGGATAAGCTGTGACACCTTCAACAAGAGTGTCAGGATTTGTAGCTGATGAAAAAAAGCATGGAATGCCTGTGAAGATCTTGTTTGTTACTGGATGTCTTGCTAGGAAAATATAAATGTATATTCTTTATGAACAAACACTTTTTGCAAATACTGTAGCAGGAAGTGCTTGGTTTCTTCGTGCATGTTTTCTTCGAACATTTTTGCTTTCTGCAAGTCTAGCTCCACTGATTAAAAAAAAAGGAATAGCATAGATATTAATCACGTTTTTTCAATTCATTTACATACAAAATTAATTGTTCAGTAATTCCAGTTTTCATCTTAAGGAAAATATATGATATAACTTTGAAAGAAATGCTCTTCTTCCACCAAATAAGAATTCTTCTTACCGTTATTCATCCTTTTTTGTATGAAGTATTATGAACACTTTATAAACTAGATTAGATGAATAACATTAACTTTCAATTATACTGGGCTTTTGGAATAACATCAGTAATTCCTCCTTACTTGGTCATTTGTTGCCTGAAGGCAGTTTCACTCTTTAAATGTTATTAAAAAGCAGAAGTTTTTTTCTCTCACAAATTCAATTTGAAGTACATTAAATCATTTAAATAATGAATTATATGCTTGAGTATTCTTGGGCAGATTTTTTAGATGTTCTTTCATTGCCCTGTACCCTCAGTGGAACTTTATCTATTATTGCCTGCTTTGGAAGGCAAAAATGTGAATTATAGCATCAAATAAACAGTTAATATTAATTATTTCTCAAGAATTTAGAGTGGAAATATTTACAAAGATATTTAAAATCCAAGGTAAATAAACAGCATAATTTTTCAATAATTTAATGCAAAGCTAATTTTGCTGTTTGATTAAGAAACACGAGGGGAAGGTGAAATCCACTTGGCAGAAATGAAATGCATTTACATTTTCCTTCCAGTAATGGTAATGGACTGACATCAGAGGCAAAAAGAAATAAACAAACAAGATATAGTCAATTTTCTGTGAAAAACATGAAATGAAAAACATTTTTCTGTAATTAAATTGCTTCCCCAAGGAAATAAATTTTTCAGTTCAATGCTAGAGTCTTTCGTTAGATAACATTCCCCAGCATCTACAAGGAGAGTGCTGAAACACGAAGGTACTGGCATTTTTAAGTATGTAAATCTGTAAGATTTTATTTGACAGGAATTAATGCTTTAATAGGAAAAAACTAGTTCAGCATAAAATTATTTGTATGAGCTGGTTGCTGTTCACTTTGTTTCTCAGTGTTTTTCTCCTTTCCTTATCTTGCCACACATTGGTGAAGGAAATCACAGACACATTCTCATCATATTTCTCTGCAGGTAGAGCTACATGTCATCTATATTGTCCTTCTTCCACCAACACATGCTTTCTTGAGTAATCTGAGGACCTTAGTTAGCTATCTAAAATTTCCAGACATACAGCAATTTGATCAATTTATAGTGGTGAGTTTTAAACTCTTTTTTGGAACTAGGCCCTGCATGGAGGGTTTTTGTAGGGTTTTGGCAGGGGGAATTGTTTGTTTGTTTGTTGTTTGGTTGAGTTTTTTGGTGCTGCTTTTTGTGGGGTTATTGTTGTTTTTAGGTTTTCTTGAAACATGATCATTTCACTCTAAGAAACCAAAACATAGTCCATGGTGATAGTAGAGCAAATAAGAAAACCATGGAATGAATCCCAGATCACTGAGAATGACCATTAGATCTAAAGTTTGTCATTGAGTGGCATCTCATATTGGATCCATGTGTTCTGTCCTCAGTACAAGGAGATTCAGTCCCGTATTTTTTTTCCCTACCACCAGTTTCCAGGGTAGGCTGGAATGTGGACATGCCACTGAAACTCTCATCCAGTGCACTAAATGATGCAAAATTCAGGAAGCAAAAAGGAAGAAGAGCACAAGTAATATTTTTACTCCTCTATAGTGGAAAAGCATAAATAAAAACTATGAATTTTCACTTACAGTCCCAGCTCCTTGCATTGCTACTGAGTAGAACATTAACAAGCTAACACAACTTGTCAAAAACAGATGCTCCTAAAATTAGTTCACCAGATGTTTACCTTCTTCATTTGTGTATAATGTCACACTATTACAGTAGAAGCAGGTAGATTCAGAAAATCATGTATTTTTATTAGTATTCAATGAAAGTTTTAATTTAAGATACAGAATTTCCCAGTGTATCTTCTGATACATGCTGTGATATGTTTCAAGAAGATGTGATAAATGTTTGCAAGGTATTAAAAAATGTAATTGCAAAAATTAAAGGCACCTGTATGTTTTTCCCAAACAAGAGTTTCATAGTTTCCACTTTGGAACAAATTTAGAAGATAGTTTTCATTGTGATTCAAAATACCAGTGTCTTTTGTAAAAAAGAGTTTTGGTTTCCTTTCTTTTACCAATCTCTCAAAAAACTCAGTGATAGGCAGTGAAGGAATACTGTAGTGACAGAATTTACCATGGGAAGAATGGAAGCTTCAAAATTTGTCAGGGAGAGGCTCCTCTTGTGTCACGAGGTGCAGAAAGGACCCCCTTGCTTTCTAAACTTCTTCCCAGAAGAAGGTGCAACTGGGTCCAATCTTAGCCCCAGACTTGGTAAAAGGCTTCTGTCTAAGGGGTTATAATATGTGTAATTGATCCTTTATAAGATTTTGTCCCACAGGATTAAGGATGGCAAACCAAATGTATTTCTATGACTAAAATAAATAGTCTATCAAAATGGATGGTGGTAATGAATAGACTAAAAACCTTAATCAGAATTATTTACCACACAGAATAGATAGCTACAACAACTAGTGTAGTACACTCTTAATGGAAGCAAGGTTGAAGCAATGGTGTTAAAGGGAAAAAGATTATTAAGTAGAGATTGACTTTTTTCACCCATACCCACCTGTGGCCAAATCTCTTCTGTTCAGCCTGAAGGAGAAACCTTGAGGAGCATCCCTACTTTAAGGTGGAATTTCCACACACACTCTGAGAAGGGGTATGTTAGAAGACCTTGCCATTAAAAAGTGGGACTGGGTTGTCAGTCATGTGTCTACAGCCTCACTGTCACCACCAGTGTCAGCTCGGCAGCCTTAGATAAGTTATCGGTATTATCACTTGTTGATTCCTTTATCAGGAACTTTGTCACATCATCACCGGTGCTAGTTTCTGTCAGGAAACATTGCACTTCTTCAGTGTTTTAGCTTTGGCTTTGATGAGTCTCATTCTCCAGCACCAAAAGAACAGTGACTCCCATTCTCCTCCCACCAGTGATAACTTTTGCAAATAAGGTATTGCTCAAGCTGTTTTACCTCCACTTAGGCAGAGCATCCTGCTACCATAGTACATGCTCTACCAACATAGCTCTGTTTCAAGTCTACTGCAGAATTCATGACTTCCAGCCTATCCTACTTCTGTACCAACTGCTCTTGCTACATCTTTGTCTCCTCCCCGTTCTCTCTGGCATCTGCATCTGGTTTCTTATCCTGATGCTGGAAAGAGATGACACTAAAAGCAAACCACACCTGCCTTCTCCTCTCCCTGAGGTATAACATTCCTTAGGGCAATGCTGTCAAGCATTTGGGATTAGCAATCTCAAGTGAGTGAAGAAGGTAGAGGCTTGCACATCAAGGTAGTCTTGCATATTGAAAGAGTGTATGAGAAACAGCCTCTGCAGCCCTTGCTTTGAGATAAAGATCTCAAGGAACGCTTTGGTGTCTCAGCAAGATTGGGCAGGGAAGGAAGAAAGGAAGGTGAAGGGGAACGACGCCTGCAGCTGGTGTCACTTAAAAACCTATTGAACTGTTTATAAGAGCTTTAGTAGGATTAGTAAAAACATAGATATGTGGGTATTTCATAGGAGTTTGAACAGTATCATCTGTTGCACTAATAGAAATATTTACCCTTTTAACTGAAAGTAATTCCAGTAGCATTTTGCAGTCATCATCTGCTATGCACCAATCAGACAGGTGTGAAGTAACACATGCAAGGGCAACAGTCATGCCTGGATGGGAGTGCTGAGAACCTGGGTGGTCACCACATTCCCCAGGACACAAAAGTAGACATCCTTCCTTGAGTAGGGCTAGTACAGCAGTGCTGCAACTGTTTATCACATCTTCCAGCCAAATCTATGGATCGTATGAGTGCTGTTTGTCTATAGACTAAACACTAAACTTCATCTCTTTTAGCAAAACTCCACAGTGCATGTGCTTATGTATGTATAAAGATAAATGCATGTTTTACTGAAAGTAACATCTCTTTGTTGTAGCCACAACCAGAGAAACCATTGTGATGCTAAATAGGAAAATGCATCTTAAAGATCCTGATAGCATTTTATAGTTTTATTCATTTGTTTTATATCCCACAGTATTTTTAAGTATAATTATTTTCAAATGTAAATGCCAGGAGGAACACTTTTTACATCCATTTCCTTTTCTATGATTGCTGTAGCAATTTATAGAGTTTATTTATACAGTTTATCTTTTTAAATAAAGAACTCCCAGTGGTTTGGCATAAAATTGCTCTAATTCAACAAAGAATCTGAACCTACCACAGAGAAACTGATGTACTTGCTGAAGAATGTTTTGAGTGTTTACCTGTTGTTCTACATAACTCCTAAATTATAGAATTCACATTTCTACTGAATGCCAAGATAACTCTTGACTTTAAGTTTTTCATTGACCCTTATTCTTTGTCTTAACTTCTACAGAAGTTAAAAATTGGTATTTAAAAGCTCTGTTGTTCAAAGAAAGTAAATAGTCATGTATTTTAGGAATAGTGGTTGCTCTCATAACCTTCCTGCAGCAGGAACAAAGGTAGCAAGAATGACTTAAGTGGGCAGAGTTGCAGAAATTAAATAAAACCAAAACAACAAAAACCAGAACACTTAACAGATTTTCAGCATTAATGTTAATTAATTAATTAATCAGCATACTAATGTTCCACATTAGTTTACATAACTTATAGAGCGCATTACTTTCTGAAAGCAAAAATAATTGAGAAAGTATTGGTGTTATTTTTCTAATCACAGCTGTTACCCTTCTGTCACTTTCATTTTTTTAAGATGACCTAGACAATGATATTTCAAAGGAGTGTCAGATATGTACTGAAGTGTGATCAGTGCAATTCTAATTTAGCTGGACTTTTCTCATGTTTTGATTATAAAACTATATAAAAAAACAAAAGAGTGTCATAAACTTATGTATAACAAGTACCTTTATCATGCTATATGAAAAAAAAGAAAGAAATCCAAAATAATTTTTTAATATAACTTTTAGAGTTTGTTATTACATTAAACATTGTCTACTTGTTATTTCAATGAACTAAAACGAAGTAACACTGAACACTACAACAGAGTTCCTAGAAATGTCAGTTCATTGGGGTTGCCTAGCTTGGGGGCTGGAAAGTCTGCTTTCTCATTGGTTTCATTCCAGAAAAAATAAAGCCAACCTAATTCAGAAACAGTATGGCAATACTGTATCTAAAATGCATCACTGATTTACACCAAGGTTCTTGTGCTCAAGTTTATAAAAAAAACACACTTAAAAGAAACATTCTCATAGGGGAATGGCAGAAGTGCATTTTATATCAAAGTAACTAGTCATGTAAAGAATGTCACCACACTGGCTAACACCATCCTTCGCTGTGCCTTTCCATATTTTCCAAAGATAGGAGGCACAATAAGATGACTAAAGTCAAGGCAATGGATATCAAGGACACTAATAACTAGAATAGGTAGTGCAAGCCCACCAGCATGGTCAAGGTTTTTTGTGAGCATGATACTGAAGGATTTGAAGCAGGCCATTGAAGTGGCTTTCAAGATTTTTACAGCAAGATGCTTTTAGCACAAATGACAAAATGGGAAAAAGCCCAGTTTGTGTTGACTGATGAATTTAGTAAGTGGACCAAGAAAGTCAACAGTACTGACTGAAGAAGGTTGTTGATAGATATTGCGATAGCAAATGAGAGTTAATAAACCACCAAGGTACTTAATAATCCAAGTATTTTATGTTTGAGGTCAGTGAAAAGGAGCAATTCACCACGGAGATTGATAAAAATAATAAGGAATTTTCCATATGAGCAAGGGCAATTCACAAATCAGTGTCAAAAACTTCAGTATTGGTAGCAGGGACAAGCTGCAGTATCTTCACATCCCATTTGTAAAAGATCAGTAATAGAGCTCTAATCTTTCAGTATTCAGAGGAGCATTGCTGATTTTACTAATTCTAATGTAATCAGCACTGTAGAAATCTAGATAAACAGGCAGTGGGGGGTTTTTGTTTGTTTGTTTGTTTCTGGAAGATTAATACTCTGGTTTCACTGAACTTCAGTGAAACGAAGCTCAAAATAAGCAACTATTCTAACTGTAAGACATGATTTTTTTTTTTTTTCCAAAATCTTTAACTCAGTGTTTAGAGTCAGATGTTTTAGATATGAAATACATTGGAGCAGAGACTGTAAATGAGGTTGCTTGGATTTTCCACCTCTGCTCAGAGAGCTGTCTTCTGCCCTACAGAATCCTACAATCCTTGTGTAAAAGAGCAGGGTCATGCTGTCACCAGAGGGAAGACACTGCTTCCAGCCCAGCCTGACAGGCTAGTGGTAAGGATACCCTCCCACAAAGCACATAGGGTGAGTTTTAGTCCCTGAGCTTGAGAAATATCTCATTGCTAATCTTCTAGCATCTTGCCCATACGCTCTCACTATCAAGATACTCAATCAAATCAGTTATCATCTTATTCTGTAGTTGAAAGAAAAATAATCCAATAGTGCTTAGCAAAGTTCCCAGTTTGACAAGAGTTTTGAGAAGACCTGTTTGATGTAGCTCAGCTGTCATTAAAATTTTCAGATGAGAACATGACTTGGGTGAAAGCAAGTATTGGGCAGCCTGTTACCTTCTGGGAAGAGATGCCTAGGGCCTGAGTAGAAACACAAATTCTAAGATGCCTCAGAATTGCCAGAATTAAAGTGATGCATCTAAAAGAGCATGAAGTAGTGCTTGAGTTTGCATAAAATGGAGATATCATCTCACTGTGCAAGGAAGGAGAGTCAGAACTGTGGGTATTAAGACCATGAGCATAACTTGGCATCCAGAACCATAATCACAAAGTCTGAGCAAACTGCCATGGTAAAAGCAAAATGAGTGGTCTGGGAACAGCTCCAAGGAGCAGATGCTTGTATGACAAGGTCCAGAAAGGCTTCAGAAACATCACAAGGCTTTGAGAAGATAGATAATCAAAAAAAAAATGTTAGTGGATGTAGCAGATTGACTAGTTACAAAAGTTAAAATGGAGAGATAATAAGGAGAAAAATCCTTACCTCTCAGAGGAAAAGTAAAATAAAAACATGACATGCCATCCTGTCATAATAACCAAGACCTGATGAGAGACAAAAACTGTTACTAGACTTTTTCTTTTGTCTTCAGAAGACTGTCTCTGTACTCTTAACAAATCTTGTGGCTTGGATTCTTTCTTTTTTTTATTAGATCCTTTGATGGAGAGTGCTCAGCAAATGAACCATCTTGCTGTTCAGAATTGTCTTTGTTTCTATTTTTTATTTATCTATTATTTATTTGTTTCTTTTTTTTCTTTTCCTCTTTACCCAGTGTGTGGCCTCACACTTTTCCGTACTGCATCACACACAGAATATTCTATTTCCTTAGGAGCTTTTTTATTGTGTGCATTACTGCAGAAAATAAGCATTGCTAACTTCCACAAATTTGCATGCAACCTTGTGAGATATCGTTATTTTACAGATAAGAAACTAAAGTAGAACAATTTTTCCCTAAAGTGCTCACTGATTCTGAGATGGTAAAGTTCTTTAGTTCTAAATCCTTCATTTTTTCCTTTTTCTGCTCTCCAGTTGTGTTGGCTTTTCACTTGTTACATTACAAGATTTACAAGATCAATAGCCCTCCTCATCTTTTTGCCTTGTCAGTGCTGAATAAACAAAGTGGGATGATAGAAGATAATTTTTTCCCACACAGATTGAGAAAGAATTTGTGGTTTTGGCCATCTTTCCAGGCACATGTCAAGTATTGGTTAGTTAAACAACAGTTTGGGGAAGAGAAAAAATTTGGACTACCGATACCTTTCCTTTGCTTCCACTTTTTCAAAATAGTTCTCAAGCCTATGCAATACACAGGCAGATTCAACTCACAAGGGGATTGCTTTAGGGAATATGTGCTCTCTCCAGCCCAGCAGTCTACTTCTGTAGACTAAACATAACAGATATGTCTCCCCAGCACTTGCAGGGCCTTTGCAGTTTTCAGAGTTGACTGTCCCAGAGGCTCCAGTCTCTCTGCAATGTTAAGCGACTCAAAATACAGGAAGACAACATGCAATTTATATTATTATTTATTGAATTCCAAGAATGCAAGTTCAAATTATAAAAGTCTGAAAAAATGCTTTTGTGTGCAATATCCATTACAGTGTTAGATAAATGGCCTCATACATTGTCCTGTGTCTTAGAGCAGCCAGCAAACAAACCATAAGAAAACAGTGACAGTCTTAGGAAAGCCTCTGCAGAATAATCTTCCAGCATCTCAGTATTTGTGGTTCAGGGTGTTCCTGAGAGTCAGTCAGAGGTTTTTTTAATACTTAAGGTGTTTTCATTCCATTGATTCTCCATCCCTATAAGAACCATGTAGACTTTCAGTGTCTACTACCTCCACAGGTAGGAAATACTACAGCTGAACTACAGCTGAACAAATATTTTCTTTGCCCACTTAAGATCACTTACCAGTTTCATCTGACATCTCCTGTTTATTGTTTTAGAAGTATAATTGTTATGTATTGATTTTTGCCAAAGCACTTAAGATTTTGAAGGACTGTATGTACCCTTCTCCCCAAAGGTATATTTCTTCCTGGGTGATACCCCTCAGTTCTGCTATTAGCTCTTTCTCAAACTGGTTGCCTTCTCTGTTCCTGTCCCAGGTGTACTATAACCTTTTGGAATAGGATGGATGCTGTGTAGCACTGGTTCAAAAGAGCCCTGACATCGCTTCTGGACTGCGTAATTCAAATATATGTAAGGAACAAAGTTTTACATAAAAGAAACGGAGAATTTTAGAAGTAATTGAAGCAGATTTTTATAATCATCTGGCAATTGTCAGTTTTAGTCAGACTTAACCAGAAAAATAGGCAGCTTGATGAATAAACCCAAGAAAAAATACTGTAATATGTGTAAAGGCTGTACTGAACAGGCAGAGAAAAATAGGCACACTGTAGATCAAAGTAATGAAACAAAGTGAACAATATGAATAAAAAAAATATAGCTTAGGGTTTTGTGTTTTGTTGGGGGGTTTTTTTTGGTATTTTTTGGGTTGTTTTGTTTTCTTTTTAATGTTGACTAGACTAAGAACATATGCATCAATATTTAAGTAATATTAAATCTGCAGGTGACGAAACAAAGCTGATTTGGAATTGTTAAAAGATGCAGTGACCTAAGTTCCCAACATTTTGGATGGTAATAAGCCACTTAGCTAAATCCTATCAAGAATCCTACTTACTAAGTGATGGTACAGTGTGGCCTAACAGGAGAAGGAAAAAAAGAAAATACAAAGAAAAGGAAACCCTAGAAATAATGAGCAATGTCCTAAAGTATTTGAAAGTAGAAACAAACTGTGAAAAGAGACATTATTGAATAAGATTGGGACTTGGGAATCTCTTGCAAGAGGCTGAGGAATGAATTTGTGAGAAGATAGTGAGGAGAGTAATGTTACTGTCAGCTGGGAAGAAGCTGCAGTATGACAGCCTCTAATCACAGTTGCACAGAAGAACTAAAAACAGACTAGGAAAGAGAGGAAAATGGATAAGATTTAATTGCCTCAACAGAGCTAGTTTTAGCCACATCTGAACACAAATAGAAGAAAGGTCATCTGAAAGAATGTGAAGCTGCTAAGAAACAAAGGAAAATGGAAAACAACTTTTCAAATAATGAGAAATGGGAATAAGGAGAGGAAGAACTCCCAGTCCTTATCCTTACTAAACAAAATTTTGTTGAGTTTAATTCTGTAAAACATTCAAACATAACAAACAATCCACTGAAAGCATAAAAACAAGGATCAGGCTGCTGTAGTAGTTTGTAGAGTAATTCATCAGGCCTGACCCCTAAAATTGACCAAAAGTTGCAGGCACGAGAAGAAAACTTTAAAATGCTTCAGCGAAGCTGGCTCAAGGACTGCCTTGGACTTCTCTATCAGTCCCTTGGAATGAGGGTTCTTCTTGCAAAGCCAGAAACTTGTCAAGGATTGTAAGACTGTGAAAGTCCACAAAAAATATTTATGCTACAATCATTTGCTGTGAAGCCATATAAAGTTTCACAGGGCAAATCACATTGGGAATAATTCAGATCAGACTCTAATGCAATTAACTTCATAACAGGACGCTCATCCTAGGGGAGAAAGCAACACAACGAGGTCTCATTGAATTTCAAAATGCAGTTCAGATCCAGAAAAAAGAGTGGGTTTGTCCTCAGAAAGAATAAAGTTAATAGAAGTCATTGTATAAAAAATCTCCATTGTTATCGAGGAAGAACTAAGAGTTCTTTGGAACTGCTCTGAATTTCATTTGCATTCAATGTCATCTTCTAATGCATATGCGCAGGTGGAGAAAGGCGTGAGAGCAGCCTTCAGAGGCTCCTGGAGATGGAAATCTGCAAGTCTGAGTCTGCACCAAGTATCATCTGGGACAAGACATCACCAAAGTGCTTCTGTGTGACTTCTGCCTTCTTATTTCTGAATTTTTTTTCAAAAAGATGTTTCAAATTTCATAGCCAAGAACTGAATTTCTTTCTGTCCTACAAATCAAACTTACTGTTTGCATTTTGATCTCTATTTAAAGGGAACTTAGGTGAATCTTGCCTGTAAAAGACATTTTACTTTTTGGGGGGCAACCAATTGCAATAAAATATTGCTCTAGGTGTCCTCTCCCTCTTCTTAACACAATCCCCATTGCTTGCCACATCTTTATTGCAGTGACAGAGGAAATGATCGTGGCACAAGTGGCAGGAATGTGCCATGACGTGTCAGGAGGCAAGTGACAGCTTTTTTAAAAACAGAATGTGTTAAGGGAGACCCAGCAGGAGGAAGAGAACAAGTTGTTCCCTTCTTCACTCCCCATAAATGAACTATCATTTACCATGTCCCTGATGTTCACCTTAAGGTGTCGTAAAGCAATTTACATCCAAAAAACCGGGCAGGTAATAATACTGACTACATATCAGTGCCCTCAGTGTCAACAGAGATTCCTACCAACCATTATGCATATTTTTTTTTCCAGCAATAGGCTTCTCAGGAAACACTTTTTCTATCATTATTTACGTCTTCACATTTTTCAGAAAGATGGGTTTCAGTGATCTTCTCCCACTCTGTTTCCACAGCTAGCTCCATTATTTTATGACTTACTGTGAAGTATTGGAATTATTTGCTTTTGATTGGAAGGAAAGAGTGCTTAAATCACAGCTTCCAAAGAAAGATGCCTAATCATAATTTACAGAGATCCAATTGAGAAGTCTTGTCAAACCTGAGAACGATAGGTTGGGGATTTCAACAGCAACTACTTCTCAAAAAAACAGTTTAGAAGCAAGGTACAGTTAATGTCATCCTGCCTTACTTTCGGAGTATCACATGTCAAAGGACTTTATCCAGCAATTCCTACAGTGTAGAAAAAATACTTTATGCTTGATGTTTCTTAAGGATACCCACTCTCATTTAAACACTCAAATGATAAGTCAAAAATCTTCCACTGCCATAGTTCTTAGTAGTTTGTCAACTGTTCAAATGTTTCACTCCATTCTCAATCTGAATTTTGTCATCAGTTTCTAGAGATTGGCAGACATACCTTGTTCTCTTAGGTCAAAGAGCATGTACTGTCAGATTTTTTTTTTCTGTCAGTATATCTAAAAGGCACAGCACTGTAATATTTCTATTTGCAAACAAATTAGGCTTAGTTATCACATCTGAAAACAAACTTCAAATCTCTCACTTCTTTTCAGAATGCTTAGGAATTGCTTGATACTTCTTTATGAAGAAATTAAACAGATCTAGTAGAAATATTCCAGTAGTGGTCTTCTCTGTTCTGCACATGACTGTAACATCACTCCTTTTTTCTATTTAAAGTTCCTGTGATGGTAGATCCAAGTACTCTGTTTATCTTCAGCTACAGCACCACACCTTAAGTTTGCACTTGATTTGCCATAGATCATGTCCCAGCTCCTATCTCAGAATCACTTTTCCAGGAGACAGTTTCTTACTGTATGTATATGGCCTTTTTCCTTGGCTTTCCCTATAAAGAAATAAATTATTCATAGGTACTCTCCAAATGCAGCAGTAGAAACCTATTGATATAATTGACCTGTCCTCCAAATTTCATCTACATCTGCGTTCATTTTGTGTTTTATTTTGAGCCATATTAGCCAGCTCAGAAGCACTGGACCAGGACTAACACAAAGAAAAATCAGATGCTTGCTGGTTTTTTTTAAGGAAAATACAAATCACATTTTTGTCATTAGATATATGCTGCACTTATAAGCATGAGTGTTGTTTCAAGCAATTAACATTTATGAATATATACTGGTATCATTGCTTTCCTGGAGACAGTCTTAGCAAGTTAATAAACTTGCCCACAGAGAAATTTTGAGGACTAAGCTAAGTGTCTTGAGTACTTGTGCTTCAAGATTTAGGGTGTTTAAATATTACAATTATTTGAAGTTTAAATATTTTTATGAAGATTTTAAACTCAAGTCAGAGAAGAGGAAACAGCCAAAGAGCAGAAGAAAAACAGCCATCAGTCATTCCAACTGAGATAAACAGAGACTGAATAACTTCAGGATCTTTTTTTTTTGTCCTGGCAAGATTTTATGTTTTTAATTTGCTAGACCAGCTCGTTGATTTTTTTAAATTTTTTTTCATATTTGCCTGGCTGCAGAGAACTGCACATGAACCTAGGGGAAAAGGAGTTGTACTCAAAACAGTAGCACAGCATAAAATGTTCAGACACTGGATAGGGATGACCTCATCCTATTTTGCCTGAGTTGACTGGCTGTAAGAAGTAAGCCGGCCATTAATGTGTTCCAACAATTCTTTGGGGAACTGAAGTTCAACACTAAGAAGGATAAGGCCATTCCTCTTCATCCATAGCAATACAGTGGATATTTTGGAAGTTTAAAATGCAAAAAAAATTAAAGGAAACTGAAAGGTTATTGCTCCCAAAGCAAGATTAAGGAGGAATTATGATTAACATCATAAAGGAATATATCACAGCATGCACTACAAGCAGTAAGAGAAATTATCCAAGATATTGTTTTGCAGTAGGAAAAATCCTGAACAAATTAGAGCAACTAAATTCACTCCTGAATGCTTGTACTGTTGTTGTGACACCATTTAACAAGAACATGTTTGCTCTTCTAATAAAAACTAAGGAAAAAGCTGCTTTCACATAAAAATGAAACTGAAATGGAAATTATCTAATCTAAAAGCTATTTTCTAGTGAGGCTATCTCTGCAAGTTCATCTCATGCTGTTCATATTCCTGTTTTCTGTCCTCCAGCATGCTTAAATGAGTTTCCCAAACCCACAAAGCTCCACACATTATTCAGCTTTATTATCTCTTTCCATAAAGTCAATCTTGTCACATTAGTCAAAGTATGAACACCTCAGTCTGTTTTTCTCTTAGCTGTTCCTTAAGTTCCAGGAAACAAGCTGTGTCCCTCACGTGCTTACCAACAAAAACCTTCTCAGAATAACCAGGACTAGCTTTCTAGCAAACTGGGAGAGGATAATATGTGGCACAAGAAAAAGCAAATTTCTTAGCTGTGGTTAGGCACATCCAGAATTATGTCATCCACTTAGACACATTGATTCCAGAATACAAATCTATTTCCCCATAAAGCTTGGACATAGATTTTTATCCTTTTCTGAAGGAAATGAGAAACACTGGGGTTCCAGACTGCAATGAGTCTACATCTTCCTCCTCACTGCAGAGCGGTGTGGGTGCACATAGACACAGAGATAACCTCTCTCCAATGTTTTGAAAGAACACAGCAATGAAACTTATGTCTCCAAACTACATAGGTTTTTGCAATTCATATGTTCTGTTAAAGGAACAAATTAAAAGTATCTTCTATTCATAGAGGCATTTATTTGGGGTTGTGGGGTTTTTTAAAATCAAGACAACATTGAGTGGCCTATAAATGATTTTTTCCTGACAGCTCTTAACACATGAATCATCTATTAGACTGTAAAGCAGAAATCATGATGGTTTCCTCCAAAGAAAACAGAGAACAGTTTATGCACAATGTGCAGCCTTGTTAAAATGTTTTTTTCCCAGTGGGGCAATAGAAAAGTTCTGAGAAGTCATAGAAGGGAGGGAAATGTTTTATTCCCTTTTTGCCTTTGCTTCAGAAACAGCATCTGTGCCAAAGACATGAAAGGATGGATGAGAAATGTTAAGAAGTGGAAAAATTAGCAGATTTAGGCTGCTCTAATTCAAACTGTAATAGAGGAAAATCACAGCTACCATATAGAGACAGAAGAATTATGAATATGAATGAGAGAATTTTATATGTAATTCATTTTATTGAGAAGCATAATTAATTATATAATGGGAGGGAGATTGTTGCTTCCTAAACACTCCTGAGCAGTAGAGTACCAGGCACCTTGACACACACTTACAGGAATTTCTGTATTATGAGCAGCTCATCTGCTTCATAGAGATGCTATCCTCTCACCTTAATCTCTCAAAGGTGTTAAGAGTGGCCGTGGAATCATTTCCACCTCTCTTCACATCACAGGAGGAGGTATTATGTCTCAATGAAATGGCTGCAGTGCTGTACTGAGGCATTTCAGTGCTCAGGGCATTATATTAATTTGCTTTCCTCCCACTGCTCCTCCTCCACCAGGCAGATCCTGCGTCCAGTAATGCTCTTGTTCTACATCCCTGATATTCCCACACACAAACCAAAGGAGCTTTTTACACTCTGAATATAACTCTTCTTCCTGAAAGATATCATTAAGCTGTTCTTAAAACGGGAATTCAAGCTGCACTTTTTCAGCTATGGGAGGAAAATTGTAACTTTCTAGAAGGCTGGTAGACAGAATTTTTAAGATAGGTATCTGTGAAAATAGGCACAATCATCTATTTGGAGCAGAAAACATCATTTTGCATTGTGTTGACTATATTACATTGGACACAGTCTTGCCACTGCTCAATGATGGAAAATTATCTCCATAAGTCATCCATTAACCAACAACACAGGACCAGTTAATTCAGCAGTACATAAATATTTCTCATTATTAATATGAAGATAAAACAGTTTGAAATGTGTGAGAAATTGAAGGACGCAGTAATAAAGAATAGACCGCGTACAAGTATAAAGGGGAAATGACAATTGTCAGAGTTTCCAAATAGTCTTGTGCTCTGTCAAAATCAATCCGTTCTCAGTCCATTGAGAAAAACAACATGACTGGAAGGAACCTCTTCATTCAGTGTACTCAGGCCTTTGAGGAACCTCTCAGGGAGATTTATTTCATAAACTGATTATTTCTTAAAATTCATTCTAATTTCAGTTCTGCTCTTCTTGTTGCTATTGAGTAATCATCACACAGCTTCATTCTTCAGAACCTAGATACTTTCTTTTGCTATCCAGCCTAAATATATTTACACTCCCTGAAATCTATCCTGAATTTGTTCCAATATTCTCTTTCAGTTTAGTTTCTCTTTTTCTCAGTTCTTCCCTTTCAACACTATGCCCTGTCCACTCAAACCCTTCTTTGATAAGCCAAATATAGAACAAGGATATTTTCTAGGGTGGTCTGAAGTCTTGCATCCCAAATATGTACCAAGGTTGAGTTATGACTCTTTCCTGGAAAGAGACCGCAAACACACACAAATTTCCAGAGCCTTGGTCAATAACATTAATACTTCCTTCTCTCTGGTCGAAACATGTTGTTCAATATATCACAGCATTTTGTTTGTTGTTTTAAAATTCTTTACTGAAGTCAAGATAAGGGAAATTTATTGTGTCTCTTTTTTTAGCAAAACCCAGAACTCTTATCAGGGAGAATGTTTGGGTTACTGGTTGGTTGTTCTTGGGAAGTGCATCTTGCCTTTTCTCCATTTCCCAAACACAGTTCACGAGTAAAGGATTTTCTTCCTCAAATTACACTGTAAAGTCTTTAATACAACGAATTCAGTCTAAAATAATCAAATTCTGTTTTATCCTTTCTACAAGTTGCATTTAACTTCTGTCCTCTCTCCCCTTCTTCCCCCACCATTTGGCTATAAATCTTACTAATACACTCATGTTTAATCAGAATATCAGAATTCTGGAATTAAATATATCTCACTCACCCCACATACACACTCTTGCCCTTGGATGATAAATATCTTGAGATTAGCTTTCACTTCAGTTCTGGCAATTTTAAATCAAGATATTGATTGAATGGAACTTCAGATCTGGCCACTCGCGAGATAATACCTAAGCTCCTACTTAGAATTTCTGCAAAAAGGAAATTTAATGTTTCTTGTGTCAGGGAGCAGCAAGAGCAAGGCTGTTGCACAGGGGAAGATGAGCTGGGAGCTGCAGATGATCACAGCAGAGGCTTACTGCAAGACCCAGGTATCTGAGCACACCAGGATGCTGATAACAGCTGTTTTGTTGGCAGTCCCAGACAAAGGAAGATGATGAATCCTGTCCAATGTGTATCTAAGGGGTCCAGAGAGGCAAGAGACAGGCTGGAGGCCAGACCAGAGAAAAGCCAGCAAGATACGAGACAGTACTACAAATGTATATGTACGGTATAGCTCAGGCAAGGCATAAAGACACAGTGCAAGCTGAAGCACAGCTCCTGGAGAAAAGGACAGAGGACATGGAGTGGAGAGCCCAGGGGGAGGTCAGTCAGGACATCAGGGCCTGCCGTGCACTTGAACATCATGGTGGTCCTGAAAACCAGTACCTGCTCTACTCCCAGTCACTGCACTGCTTTGACAAAAAGCAGCCCTAGAAAGGGAAGGAATGAGCTATATAAACTTGAGAAAGAACCTAGAAATAGTGTATTCAAATGAATATTTCCTTGATGCTGACCCCTTCATAGCTACCCACTTCTGCAGGTATCCAGCAGACAATAGAACTGCTTCACTATTTCATTAATCTTAAGAGTATTTTAGGGCCCTCACTACGGAAATATTATGACAATAATTTGTAAAATTATAATTTCAAACCTACAGTCACAGACCAGAGTTTATTATTTTCATTAGGATATGACTCCCCTCCAACCAAATAAAGCAAAGCTGTGATTTACCAAAGATTTCCTTCATTTTTGCACCAATTTGACTTTCCTGTAAAGAAGCCTACTTGTCTCATTATATTAATAGTGATCGTCTAGTAGAAACCTTCTGTGTAACAATTTATCTAGATAAACTGAAAGTCTTAAACCACCAAAATCAATAAAAAATATCTAGCATTCACCTCAGTCTTCTGCCACTTTCTCTTTTTAAAGCTGCAGGCGCATTTGATGCCATTTCTACATTCCCAGTAATTGTAGAGGCTGGATTTAGTTTTTACTGTCAAGAGAATCTCACCAAAGGTAGTACAAGGTGAAAATATTGCTACAAGGTTTTCTGGTTGATAATTGGTAATGCAGCAGAAGATAGACTGAGGCTGTAATGACAGGGAATGCATATTTGATTTACAGGTGGAAGAACATGGCCTGAACCAGCAACTAGACGTTCAACCCCTAGCCAGGGAACACCAATGGCAACTGCTTCAGCATGTTTGAAAGAGAGTGGGACAGAGAAATAGGAAATAAATTCACTTCTGTCAGGTAATTTGTCATGGATTAGGAATGGAGTCCCCAGTTTACTGCTCCTGCTGAGAGTCTCCAAACCACACTGTTGCTTGCTCCCTGCCACAGACTGGAGAGGAAAATTGGATGCAACAAGGGAGAGGGGTTGAGATATGAACAATTACCCAGAAACAGCAATGAGATAAGAAAACAAACAGTAGCAGTAACAACATTAATAACAAAAGTGTACAAAAGCAGGAGTGATTCATGTGCAAAAATGCCCATCGTGAAGCTTGATCCAACCCCACCATAGCCACACTGCCCTGACTGGTCCCTCCAGCTCAGAACCAGGGCCATGCAACCACTCCCTATGCCACACTTACTGAACTGGAAGGAACCCCTCCTCCTCGGAAGGGACTCCTCCCTGTCCCCAGCAATGACATGAGGTGCTGTAGAATAACCTCCAGGTCCTGGACATGGCTCCTCCTGGCCACTACAAAAATTAACACTGGCCTGTTGGAACAAGGGCATAAGTACATCTCCAAAAAAAAATATTTCCCCCCTTCATTTCCTTATACAGTAAAGTTGATGGGTAGTGGGTTGATGGATGGATGATTTTGGATGGAGCTGCCAAATCTATATATGAGGTTTTTTCTGTTTTGTATTCCCTCTTTCCCATTTTCTGTTGACTGTGCTGACACAAGTCAATGACAGGTGTTGCTATTAACTTCCATCACTGAGGTATTTTACATCAGGAAGTACAAAATCTGGCTACACAAACCTAAAGCACAACTGTAGTTATAGTGCTTACAATCAAGACAAGGTTGATCAGGGAGCAGTTTTCTCTCATCTCACAGACTGCACAGTCTACATTTTGTAGCTGGCTACAGCTTCTATCAAGAGAAAGCAGATGGGGATGTCATGATATTTTCATAGTTAGAATCCTAAAACACTGTAAGACTAATAAAAACAAAAAAACCCTAATGATATACAGACTGCTAATACTTCCCCTGCTGTAAGATGCAGCTTTAATTAAATATATTCACAGCTAACTAACTGCAGATTGGAAGGAGTACTGGGACTGAAAGGTTGCCAGTGAAAGATAAACAGTCACATTGAAAAAAGAAAACAAAGCAACAAACCTAGTTTCTGGGCACTGCCTGGGAAAAGAGACAATGTCTCATAGGTGATCTGCAAAGTCATGCCCATTTCTGAAACTTAAAGCATAAAATATCACTCAAAAATAAATAAACACCACCAGCAGCACCCAAGGATGCCAAATTTCAGATGGTGGAGGCTTCAGCTGCAGGGCAGAAAAGATTCCCAAGACAATCTTTCCCTGCTTTGAAATGTCACCTCTCACTCACTCAATCTTTATTTAGCTTTCTCTTGAGACCTGCCAAGCCCAGTAGCATTTCCTCCAGAAGAATTTTTTATAGGCCAAGGAGTTATTCCCAAAGGGAATGAGCCTTTATTAGGGAACAAAAAGGGCATCTGGTTCAAATCAAATAGTGGATCAGAGAGCAGAAATATTTTGTGTTTACTGATACAAGACTTCTGCAGCTTCCAGTGAACAGAATGGGGCACAGAATGCCAATTCAATTAAGCAGCACTGTTTCCTCTAACTCCAGCAGGGAAGTTTGCTGGTGCAAGGCAGAGACTCCTGGGAGCTGCTAGTTACTTCCTATGTGACCTTGGGCAAGATTCTTCATATTCTCATGCCACACTTAGCTGGCAAGAGTGTTGAAGTCTTAATTAACATAGGGGAAACATGAAGGGGACTGTAGGAGAAACACAATTTTGTCATTATTACATTCTCATTTGGACTGGTTAATGCATCTCTTGCTCCTATTCATCTGCTTCCAAAACTGCCTCAGTTTTAAAGGAAATACAGTGGCTGTTCTAATACACTAATTTATAAAGTAAGAGTTACTCTACAGCTAATCAAGTCAAATCTAGGAGCTTGCTGAAAGGAGCAGTCAGGACTCCCATCTTCTCTCTGCCCCAGTGCTGCCTTGTGCTCATGCTTTCCTGAGTGCTTCATGAGCTGGTAGTGCTTACTAAAGGCAGGAAAAAATGCATCTCCCCACATGAAAACATGGATTCAGAGAACAGACCTGTCTCATTTAGGTCAGCCGAGATCTTGAGACAGGGTACAGCAGGAACATAATTCCAGGGAGCTTGTGTGGGGTGGAAGAGGGAATGGCAGCTCCACCCTGGCAGGTCTGAGCTGCCCACGTCCCGTCTAAGCCTTATCCATGAAATTTCTCCTCTGTCCAAGCAGACATCGCGACAAATGATTCATTTTTTGGACAAGGAGCCCAAGACAAGTAAATATGACTCTTTTCAATAGGCAAAGGGGAGCCATCAGAAGGTAAGAGACCTTAAAAATCAAGAACCATTTTAAAAACAAGCTCACCTATGCCTGTTTGACACTCCACGGTCCTGGAAGCCATTTCTCCTGCTTTCCTTTGTTTACTTCTTTCAGAGCTCTTTCCAGAGAGATAGACAGCTGATAAGTGAGCCTGGAGCTGTTGCACAGGAAAGTATAAGACTAAATTTAAAGTCTCTAATAAATGTTTAGACTATTTTGTCATAATCATACTACAGCATCAAGAAAGCTTGCACGTTAACTACAGCAGATGAAGGGCAAAAGAGAAGGGAAGAATGCAGTGATGTTTCAGAGGGGAAAAGGTTCGCATTTTCAACTCCCTATGTTTCTTCCCAGTGACTATGGTTAACAAAATATAAAGTGGAGAAAAAAATTGCTTTCTCTTTCAAGGTAGGATTTCATCTAGCTAGTTTTCTGTGCTGATAATTCTCCCATTTTTTCAATACTGTTCAATCCTTTTGAAAGAAGTGAGAGGGGACAAAGTAAAGGGAAGAAAAAAATTCCAGTTCACTGTAAAAAAAAATATCGTCCATCTCCTGGTCATTAAGCCTTTGTTTGACCTAGTGGAAGAACATGATTTCAAAAGACGGATTTATTTTTTTATTTAATTAAAGTTATTTCAGTGAAAGCTGGGTGTTGTTGATATTGCAAAATCAGTACTCTTGCCCCTAGTAGAAGGGCCTAGAATGAAAAATTGCTTCAGCAGTTGTTTTGGTCCAAGGCATATTCATGCTCTGCTTTAATGTTTGTAAAGTAAAAATTTACCAGTAAAAGAGAAAAAATTTTCCTCATGCTTAATTGTTCCATGAAATTCAAACTAGCTCCTACAACTACTGATGAATCAGATTAATATACCTACAGTGCACAGGCATACTAACACGTGAATGCCTTTGTTTGGCTCTAAATTAAGAGTTAACCTGTGGTAGTTAAAAATCAGAAATTGTTCTTATGATCTTCCTTGCTTTTAGAAGAAGCCTGATAAGAACCAAACTACATTTCCTTGAAATTCTTTGGTTTTGTTCTGCTTGTTCCCACCCTCCTTTGGAGTCTTCTGATGCTGGAATTTGTCATATTTGTTATATAATAATTGCGTAATCTTCTATTTTTACCACCCTTAGTCCTTATTTTTAAGGTTCAGCCACTAAGAGCCATAAAGAGAAAAAAACAAAGTTCTCACTCCAGAAGTGACACACTGAGTTGATCAGTTGAAAGGGCCTGTCACACAACATTGCAAAGTTTAATTCTACATTTCACCTTAAAACAGGGGAACTAGGAGGTATTACCAAAACGTTGATTAACATGCATTCACATTAACTCGGGGAACAGAAGGCATGTGTCCTTCAGAGATCTGGCCTGTTATCTTCAAACTTGTGTTTGGAATAAATTTTAGTGAACCCCAGAGGATAAATCAAAACATTTACCATACCACTAAATCCATCATGACCCCCTTGCTAAGGAGAAGCCAACAAACATATCCCAGACTAGGTATTTTGGAATTTTAGCAGAGAGAGACAGGGGAGATGTTTTCTGACCCATATTAATAATAGTGTTGCTTCAGCAACAAATGTAGTGTGTTATCCAATTACGTGTGCAGTCAATGGCTCGGGTCCATTGGAAGCTGACCAGTTGCCCTCCAATGAGCATAAGGATGTGTTTCTGGTGCAGCAGGTGTGTTTTCTTTCCATGCTGTGCATCCACCCAAAACAAGATGGTTCCCCACCACTTTTCAGCTGCTATAAAGTCCTTGCTCTGAACTGAGGAAAATCAGAAGCAGAAGATAAGCAGTGTAGTCCTTACTCAGGAAAAGTGCTGTAAAACCACTGTTCACATAGGAATTAGCAGAGGCCTTTCTCATAGGAAAAGGGAGTAGGCTGTTGATCTGTTTCTGCAGCAGATTCTCAGCAGAAATATATCGACTAATCAACTGTCCTCATTCTTTTCCCTACTCTTGTCATGGTCTTTTCTGCTAATTGCACATGTTTCTGGAATCCTGAGATTTTTTGAGATAGAATTCATTCAGGACACAATGGAAGAGGAGGCTGTTACCCTTTGATGAATAAATCAAGCAGCAATAAATCAAGCAGCAATAATGACCTCCGGTTCATTTCTGTGTAAACTACAGAATTTTTAGGAATGTGTGTATTCCCCGCCCCACCCTTTTCTCTTTTTTTTTTTCCTTATAGAATATCTAAACTTACAACAGTAAAACAAAGTTTCAAAACCCCCAACAAACAAACACAAAATCAACACTGACCCTATTAGTATGCAGTTTATAATACAGGATGAGTAAATTTTCTAAAAGATATGGGGATTGTTTTTTAAATTTTAATCACAGGTTATCAGACTCACTGGGCTACAATGGTTGTGAGATTAGCAAGGTTACAGTCTCAAGGATGAAACAGGACAAAGACTGAGCCTGTGTGCTTGTACAGTGATAAACCCCATGCTGCTCTGTTAAATTACTCTTTGTACTCCAGCTTAATAAGTGAAAGCAGGAACAACAGAACTACACTGACCAAATCAGTGCTTCCAGCTTCATTGTCCCTTCGATCAGTGCGGTGGCCAATTGACTCAATAGTTTCATGCTTTAAGAAGTCAATTTACCTCTAATGTACTTAGAGTGTCGATTAATTTATGAACAGCTCCATCCCCAGTGTGGAAGAGACAGGAAAACTTGAGAGAGTAAATGATTTAGGTGTCCCAAGCTTTGCCATATTGCATTCAGCTCTGGGGTCCTCATCATAGGACGGACATGGACCTGTTGGAGCAAGTCCAGAGGAGGCCACAAAGATGCTCAGAGGGCTGGAGTATCTCTCCTGTGAAGACAGGCTGAGAGAGCTGGGGTTGCTCAGCCTGGAGAAGAGAAGGTTGCAGGGAGACCTCTAGGCGCTTTCCAGTACGTAAAGGATCCTACAAGAAAGCTGGAGAGGGACATTTTATAAGGGTGTTTCATGATAGAACAAAGAGGAATGGCTTTAAACTGAAAGAGAGTAGGTTTAGATTTGATAATAGGAAGAAACTCTTCACTGTGAGGGTGGTGAGGCACTGGATCAGTTTGCCCAGAGAAGCTGTGGATGCCCCATGCTGGAAGTATTCAAGGCTGGGTTGGATGGAGCTCTGAGCAACCTGGTCTAGTGGAAGGTGTCCCTACCCATGGCACAGGGTTGGAACAAGATGATCTTTACAGTCCCTTCCAGCCCAAACTATTTTATGATACTCACTCATTCCCTTTAGGATCCATGTGATTTTCAGTAGGTCCATGGACAGCCAAGAGAACACATACAGAGAAATGTTTCAGACACTTGAATCTCACGAATACATTTGCTGTAAATGAAATAATTCACAGGGTTGCAGAACTAAATGCATTTAGCTCACACATGGGTTTATATAAAATGTGGGAAGGTTTACAGTGTTATAGATTGTGATTTTGTTTATAAGGCAACTGCAATGCTGTTGTTGCCATCATAAGGGCTTCATCATTTTTAAACAGACACATTTTGGAAAAAAATGGTTACCATTCCTTTACAAAGAGTCTTAGTTACCATGACCCAGAAGCGTACAAGTAGCTGTGTGAATCTCCAGAGCACTGGTTAATTTTCATGCAGCTTTGAGAGCTCTCATAATTTGCAAATTTTACACCAATGCGAAATAAAGTGACCAAATCACTCCTAACTACAGACACTTAACTCTAAACTGAGATAATGCCATTTGACTTACAATAATACTTTCTTGGATTCACAGTAAGATGAAGCACAGGTCAGAGATTTACAGCCTTTACCACCCAGGACAGGTAAAAATTTCCTTTTTATTTTAAAAAGCCTATTAATAATTTGTATGAATGGACTGAGCATTAATTTGTTGTATCAAACTTCAAAACAGGGTAAATTTAGCAGATGCTCTGGTAAACATCTGTAGCTCTTGTTAAAATGATAAAAAAAAAATTGGTTTTCTTGGAAGGTCAGCCTAAATGTCACCTTCTGTTTTCCTTATCCTTAAAGATAGGATTTATTTAGAGAAGCAGTTCATATGCAACTGTTTAGTGTTATAAATTCCTAGTCCCAAAGTTGCCAAGAGTGTAGCTTTCCTGGCTTTCTTACAGGTTTTTTTGTTCATCTTATGCATTAGAAGGAGCTCTGAAATTGTTACCTTTAATACTTAAAAATAAATATATCGATACTTCCTTAAAAAAAAGATGAGGATGTTCTGCTTTGAAAAATAAGCAGTTACACTGTGCTCTGCTTAAATATATTGTGTCTAATGAAAAAAATACAATGTGCAAAAAGAAGAGCTTGGGTAAGGCTATATACACAAAAGTGATTTTCTTCTGGCAGCATAACAGTTTATTGCTTGGTAGTCATAAAACTGAGGCAATTTCCTTCTCAGCTGAAGATGTCTAACAGTGGTTAACACCTCCCTTCAGCAGGCAGGTAGAAACCACAACAGAACCAATAATTTTTAATCGTGAGACCAGACTTTCAAGAATCTTGGCACAAATTTAGAGGCAAGGATTCCTGTGGTCTAAGCATCACACCTATATTGCACTCCTCCACTGGGTGTAGAGAAAACAACTCAGCTTGCCTGCAATAAGCAGGCTCATCACAGTAATTCAGAGCTTGACATGGGGTGATTTCTCCAGTGGAGAATCTGAATACAGCCTTAGAAACAAAAGAAGAAGTGTTAGTTCAGATTTATCTAAATAACATTGGATGTTTTGAGAATTCAGACACAGAATAGGTCTAGCCAAGTGAATCTTTACATAGGATAGTCACAATGTCCTGGATGCCACCAAGCCTTCTTTCTTTTTACTTTCATTATTTCATTGTTTTAATTCTCCCAGCCGGAATATGATGTTAATATCTGTTTGATGTATAGGGTTTGTAAAATGTCTTTGCATATAAAGTATTTTGAAATATTTCCGATTGTGCCAATGGGACAGTATAAAAGGAAAAAAAATTGCCATATTTATGCTTACTTAGATTGTCAGCTTAACAGGGAAGAAGGAAGTATATTACCATAGGGATCCTTAAGTAATCAGAGGTTTGTAAGCATTATTGCTGTATAAATAATGTCTGAATCTCTTTGAAATTCTGGAATTGCTGACTATTAGTTATTTTGTATAATAAAAGTCAAACTAACCAAGCTCATTTATTTTAGTGTCATTAATAAATAGAAGAACACAACCATGGATCCATTACTGACCCTGGCATAGTTCAGTGCCACAGCATTCCTATTGCAGGTCACAACTGTTCAAAGACCTCTAATATATCTTCCATTTCTGTCAGAACATATAAATCAAAATATTTCTAGCAGTTTCATGTTTCCTTTTGAAGAGAGCTTTTAAAGAGGAAATGCAGTTCCAAAGCCATCTTCTGTCCCCAGTACAGAGTACAGGCTTGGGAAACACCTTCAGAATTCATTTTGAGCAATCTTTTTAAATGCATGTTGCCAGCAAAAGCTAATACCATGATGGTAGCAAAATTGTCACTGTGAAGCACTCTGAGATAATGACTTAATTAAATTCTTCAGTTTCAACACAGAAAAGGACTTTAATAACTATTCATATTAAATAGTGATTCATAAATCAGCACATACAGTGTGAAGGTCTTACAAGCTTTAGAAATACACAACGTAAAATACCATATCTCTGTTTCTCAGTTGGGATAACAATGAAATAACCAGACAAAACAGAAATAAGGGTATTTACTAGTACAAAGTAAGAGAGCTAAAGAACAGTTCTTGCTCAACTTAATTACTTATTTCATTGCAACCTGCACTGCAAACATTCTCAAGTGCTATATATCAAGAGAGCAGGTTAAAGTCCAGATTTGGAGTAAGAATTAGAGCTGTGTTTTAAGGCTTGATAGTGGTATGCTACCCCATTTTTTGCCATCTGTGTTTAAAAGGCAGTATTTTCTTTGGCTGTAACATCAAATAACAAAAAATTATCCCCCTGGCTTAGAATGCAAGCATCAGCATCAGTGTTAGCATTTACTTTGCAGAAAAAGAGTGGTAAAAGTGAAAAGTGACAAGAAGTACAAATCTAGATTTTAAGGTGATGTGGCACACTTACTGCATGTCCTTCACAAGTGCATGCCTCTTCTCACACTGGAGAAGAGCCAACACAAAGCATCCTCAGAGTAGATTTCAGCAGTGACTTTTATACAGCTGCCCACTTCTGGCATGGTAGGCTGGGTAGCCTGTCCAGCTGCAGTTCAGTTCTGTGGGCTTTAGGTGATAAATTACCATCCACTGGTACTATTTCAACTCAGTGTGAACAACTTTGGCCAGAACTACTTCTCCTGTCTGCCCATAAGTGCATCCTAAATCATTATCAGATTATCTATCCTTAATGTGCAATCTGTTGCCTGACCTAAGCAGGCAGCATGTAATTTGTCTGCATAATATTCTTAGCCCATCTGTGGGATCAATAACATGAGCTCTTCAGATTTTTCCAGCCTTTTCTGGGATGTTCCATAGAAAGGATAAAATGATTACAAAGAAGTAGCATTTAAGACACATAGGCTACCTTGCTGCATTTGTTAGGGTATCAAATTTAATAACGTAAAGGTTAGAAAGCTTATCTATCTGTGAAATATATAAATGACTTTTAGCTTAGGATATAAAATATATTCATATATATAAGTTAAGTTTGTAGATGGAGTAAAAATATTTATAATTATAATAACAGGGTGTGATCATATCCAGTGGCCAGGCAGTCACTTATCCTTTTAAACTTTTTATTCTGAAAATGTCTTTTAATGGATAGCTTCCTAAGCATATCAGAAATAATAAATCCAACATAAAATCATATAAGTAATTTCAGCTTCCTTGGAGACATAGTATTAGTGCTGAACCTTGAATTAATGAAAAAGACCATATACAAAAATAATGATTAGTTATCTATTTGTCTTTTTTTTTTCACTGATCAGAGTCAGTCCTTGTTGCATCTCAGAACACCATGGATTTTGACAGATTCACAATAGAAGTTTTGATTCATGAGGTTTTCATAAAGTCTGCTGGACATGACCTAGTGAAACAATCTTTTTTAACTGTGATACCACTACTCAAATGTGCAAATAGAAGGATAGTTGTTGATAAAGTCCCAGTTTAAATAAGATGGAACCAAACCAAATATCTGAGATCTAAAACAAAATAAAAACTGAGTAGTACAACTTAATTCATGGAAGTATTTAGCCTGCAAAGATGCATGTTCTCCCTCAAATCTGTAGAGAATTCTAATTTCACCTCTTAAGCGTACTGCAGATCACTCTTTGTGGGGCCAGAATCATGAAACACAGACATTATTTCTAGCAGAAACTTGGAAACACTTGTTCCTTAGTTCTAGCTGTAACTATTTAATATTTTTGCATAGAATATTCTTGGTTCAGTCTCTGGGATGTCAGTACATATCATGGCAGTCATGCATTCAGTGTCATGAAAAATGAAGTTAGGGCCAAATAGAATAGTCCTGTAGTAACTCAGAGAAGACAGGTTTAAGAAGTGCCCAAGTGGCACTTAGTTAGGCAGCTAACCTCCCAAAGGATGTCTGTTTATCCTTTTTTGTTTTGACAGTGATTTATGGCTGTGATTCCTGCATAGCAAGTAACAATAGTACTGCCTTAGACCACATGTTATGAGACATAAAGAAAACAAGCCTGTCCAATAGTTGTATTCCCCTATGTTCCACCACAGATGTGAATTCTACAGCAAGATAAAACACAGATTAAGACATTAAGACATTAGCTACATCACCTCCTCACCACCTTTCAGCCTGCTACTCTTGTTTCTACTCTGAGACTCTTCTCTACTGCTTTAAAATATGGAAGATGTTCAGCACTCAGAGCAGACAAGGATCAAACCTAGCATAAGTGGTATCTCTTTCATCCTTGAATTCCTTGCACATTTGCAAGTGAGAAACTCGTTTGCCATACCAGCAAAAAGGGTGATGCCCAGCTTGCATCAAACAGAGGAGGCAAGCCCCTCAGGCTAGAAGGTCCTGGAGGGGACTTGAGAATTTAAGTGAATTGTGAAGGTGCTGAGAGCCCTCAAATAGAACAGGTTTCCCATTGTGGTAGGTGCCATTTGCTCAGCAAACATCTCTCTGCTGGAAAGAACCCACAGGGTTAAAGCAGTCTGTGGCAGACAAACTGTTCACATCTGCCTTTCCTCCTCTGTAACCCCAAGAGGGCAGAGTGGGGAAAGAGCAGGAATTTTCAAGGCAACTATAAGCACTTTGGTCAGTAGTTGTAAGTCTTTTTTTCTTTATTATATGTTTTAAATGAATGGAATTTAAATTGACTACCATGTGGGACGTACAGAGTTCAGCCCTCTTCACAGTGTACAAATAGAGATTCCAAACAAACATTCTTTAAGGTTTCACTTTTAAAAATAAGTAGGAATGTGTTTGACTGATCTCATACAGTCCTTCTTCTGGGACGGGACACAGAGCCTTAGCTCAGCAGTTACAGTGTGGAGGGACAAGTGATACTGGAAAGAGTTATAAGGTTTGTGATGTTTGCTTCTGTTCCATCTCTGCTGTGGATGAGCTTGCAATTAACTTTATTCCATTTTCCCAGTCAGTTAAACTGCCAAGAAAAAGCAGTAACAACAAAGTCCTTCAGCACCTTGTTTAAATATGACTTTATGATTGAGGAATGATACCAAACTCTTCAGCAGACTAATGGCAACAGAGGGTACATTCTTATCTAAATGGATTTCTACTACATTATCTAAGTTTTCTCAAGAGCCTATTCTGCTCTCCCTATATACAAATACATTTATACAGACAGATAGTTTCTGCAATGTTTGCCCATACACAGGCAGCTTAAAAATCACTAGAATTATTGGGAAGCTTGCTTGCTTGCTTTATACACATGGTACAAAAATTACTATCAACATGGGATATGTTAGGCATTTTCAAAGCACTCTATAAGATCTCTTCTTAAAACCGTTGACATTCTGACTAAAAATTATAAGAAAAGTGTCACCGCCCCCTACGGATGAAGAACTCACCTGAAGACACAAGACAAGATAACCTGAAAAGATACCATCAGTGTGTAATGCTTGGGCTGAATGTGCAAGAACTCTATATATTTATCCATTTATATGATGTGGTCCTGATTTGACTTCCTTACAAATTTCTCTAGTTATGATATATAATAATGGCTGGACTATTATACACTTCCCTGCCCTTTGCAGAAGGATCACTGGGTTACACTGCTATAAATAAGGGCACAGTTTAAGTGGTAAGTGGGAGGAAAACACAGCAGGTGCAGAAGACAGCAAAACAAGCGGTCTAGGACTAAAGAAAGCTGTCCTTGTCCAGAGAAAGGAAGCAATTATCTTCAGCACTCAGTAGACAGACAAAGTACTGTTACAGTGTTGGTAAAGCTCATTTCCAGTTCCCTGGAGATCAAGATTCATTGCTCAGTAGAGACATGCCTATTGAAACTGGTTTGTTTGTAAAAGTAACACTTTTACCACTGGAAACAGTAGAAAAAGTTAGGTAGCTAAAATACACTCAACATAATAGAAAACAGATGTTTTCTATAACAAGACCCAGCCATAAGGTCAGGGGACATCATCTACAGTCAGCATTGTGAAGTTCATGTAGTTTCATCTATTGTCTTTAAATTGAATAGTCATCCAGCTATCTCTATTGTGCTCAGCTTTCTTAAAATTATAATTTGGTAGATATTACTTTTTATAATAATAATAATTCACCTTGGAACTCTTTGCATGTCCATAATGTGGAGCTGAAATAACAACAATGAATGCAAACACAAAGAGATGCTGTTCTAAGTTTTATTCTTATTGCTGTACTCCCTTAATGAAAGGGAGAGAGATTCAGTGAATGCCTTCCTGGTGTCCAAGCTCCACCATCTCAGCTACTTTCAGTATACAGTTGTTAATTTGTTCATCCTCTAGTCCATTGCTGTGAAACATTGCCCTCACATTCCAATATTTTATGAGAAATGTAATCCGTAGGTATCCTCACAAACCAGAAAGTTTGAGGAAAGCTGTGGCTCCATTTCTTTTAATGAGCACTCATTGCAAACCAGTAATCCCTCAGAGTCTCCAGTTTAGTTGTCTTAGAGGGAAAAGAAAGTTCGCCCTTCCTCTTAGCTCCTCTTTAAGCTAACTTTACTTCCACTTAAGCTCTGTCCTAAGTGCAGTCACCCCTGGCATTTGTTACTCTCTGAAGAGGTGACAGCTCTGAGGGTGAGGATGTGCTTCATACAAAAGCTCAACCATCAAAAGCACCTCTAGCAATGGAAGTGTGGCTGCTAGAGGAGGAATCAGGGAAGTTTGCCATGTCTTGTCCTTTGTCACACACAGATAGTGACTTGTATCCTTTCTCCAAGAATATCACCCAATCAGGGAGAATAAGAGTCTAGATATCCCAAATAGTAAAATCAGCCCCCAAAAGAGGAACTCTGACCTTCAGGAGGACCTGAACTTCAGAGCTAAATCTAGTATTCAGAAATTTAGTAGCTCTCCATTTTTTCTTGTTAATTCAAGCATTCTAATAAGTAAATATTTAAATCTAAGAGCTGTCCTTGGGATGCTTTTCAGACTGGGGAACTGTTGAGATACATGAGGTAAATAAAACTAATTCTCTCTCTTTTGCCACAGATTGGAATAGTCTAGGTTTTCACCAGGGACTAATTCCACAGTAGTTAACATACGACCATGCCAAAAGTGTTTTCAAACTCTGCCAAGAAATTTCAGAAATTACTGACATTCAATTCTTTCTATCTCATTTAGCAAGAGATCTGTTTTAACCTTGCTTTGTTGTATAAAATGTTCTTTGCCTGGTTTAAGGATTATAATAATATTTTGATTTTACCTTTGGATGACAACTCAGCTAGTAGAAGATTGCCAAACTCAAGCATTAAAAATACATCTATGAGTTAGCTCCAAAGAATGCAGTAGGGGGAAAAAGTAATTTAAAAAGGCATATTTTTACATTTAAACATCTAAGCTACTTTGAACATGGTTTTGATATTTAATCTATAAACATGAGGTACAGTCACTTCTTTTTTTTAGGGAAAGATACATTAGAATTGGACTTTTACACTGAGCAAAATGATATTTGTTTAATCAAATTCAACAGCTGACAAAAAGGTTAGTACCAAATTCCATGTAGACTTTCCATGGCCAACCATTTCTACAATCACAGACCATTTAAGTTTCAATATATTTATCCTCACATAGTTATCTCTTTGAGGCAGGGCAGTGATTACATGTTTCCTAATGTCTCACAACAAGTCTAGGAACAGAACTCTGGCATTGTTTGCTCTGTCATAGTAATTTATTTGCAAGAACAATTTTTCACATTAGACAGCTATTTTGTTTTCAGCCCCATCGCACTGATTGAGCCAGACCTTGTTTACAGTTTATTCATCAGAACTGTTGTAACCAAAACACCAAAGTTCACCCAAAACTGAAGCAGTACAACAGTCAGAACTAGATCCCAGGGATCTTGCCTTCCATACATACATTTTTTCTTCAAATCATGCATCCTGCTTACCATGAGAGGTAATAGAAATCATCCATATACGATATGCCCTCCTAACATGCTTGTTCATGAATAATATCACTGAATATGAGTTGATTTCCAGCTGAAGAGCCTGTTAATATTACTGTGTATAGAAAGAACTGAGAGAATTGAAGATATTTATGGAGATGAGTGAATATCTAAGAGATATTGGCTTCAGTCCTATGTCATGTACTAGTGTAGCAAGGCATGCTGTCTGCATGGTATTTCAATAGTCTGTCCCAAAACAACAGGAATTGTGAAACTTGTCTGGCATTGTGATTCTTTGGAAACTGAAATTAAAAAAATGTCATTACAAAGACCAATGTTTTCAGTTAGGAAGCATTTCCAAGAAATAAATGCATTCAATTTGGAGGTGGGAATACATATTTTAAATCAGAAAATGCACTTATATGGTCCTGGATTTCCCCACAACTCAGACAACTTGTCTAATCTCCAGATGAACAGCTTTATCCACAGTATTATTATTTAAATTGAATTCTGGAAATTGGAAAAGAGAGCTTCATTGAAACTGTTATTTCAGGAAATATATTGGTTTCAGACAATAAATATTTTTGGCTTCCTGCCTTTTTCCTGTTTCATTACCTTTACACTCAAAATGAGCAAAGAAATCCCAACAAAATTTACCCCATTCTACAGCGACAGCAAGAGAGTAACTTCTAACGATGACAAGGGAAAATGGCTATTCTGAGAAGGCCACTCAGGCAGATACCAAAGCTTAAAGTTAAGCAGTACTAACAATAAAACTAACATCAGTCAACAACACCTGGAAGTGTTTGATTCCATCCTGATGCAGTTTTTTAACCACCATTTTTTCTGAGAATATTTAAGGAGAATATTTAGACCTGTACTTCAAAAGCAAAGGCCAAAAAAGAAAAAAGTTTCATTGCAAGCAGCTGCTTTTCAAGAGCAAGCTATCAAATTTATCACTAAGAGTACTTCCAAATCACGCCTACACACCTTGAAATTCTTTCATGTCCATTTCAATAACTCAAATACACACACAAGATCCAAAGCAGACAGGCCCAAACTGCTCCCCGAATTTCAAAGTGTCCACGTGTTCAGGATAGATGTGCAGGGAATGTGTCCCCAGCTTCTGCTGAACCAGAGCATTCCACGATGGTCTGTGTTCTTTCCCCTCAGAAACACCTAGACAATGCAGAAAGGCAGGGAACTCTTGATTCATATCAGGCCCTGCTGATACACAATCTAATTCATATCTGCACTATTAATATGTGTTTTCTTCAGCTCAGAGAGACTGTAGCATCTCAAATCAGATGTTTAGCTCTCTGAGTTAAGACTGAAGTAACTAAGTGCTTCCATCAAGATTTTTAGATTTTGTTTTCAAACTTGAGTATCCATTCTCTTACTCTAAATCACCAAGCACATCATCAAATCAAAAAGAAAAGCAGAACAGCAAAGTAAAAATTAATGAATGCAGCAATATTTTATGTACAAGAAGTCCAAATCTCAGCAGAACACTGGAGAAATCTAAAGTATTATTTTCTGTTCTGCAACCTTCCTTGTGTCTGAAATAACAAACCTACATAGGAAAAAGTATTTCAGGACAGTACAGGAGATAGTGATTTGGTTGTCCCAAAGAAACACAAAGAAATTATGAATAACTGCTTAGGGACAATGAGTAATTAAAATAAATCCCTTGCTTTTCAAAACAGATAGGCCAGTAATGAGGAAATATATCTAAGTTATTCTTGACTAAGGAGCCACTTAAAGAAGAACACAACTGCAGAGTTTTTAAAGAGAAAGGAATATAGCCGGAAGAGCTAGTGAAAAAGCATGTGTTCCTAGAATTATTAAATCCTCTGGAAAACAAAGAAAAGTTAATGATAGTAATATAATCCAATGAACCATAAAGTCTAATATTAGACAAAAAGTAGGGCAATGTTAAATGAAAAATAAAAAAAAACAGAAAAATTTTATCTAAAAGAAATCTAGTTGCGGTCAGTAGCAGCTTCTAGGGGATAAAAACTATTTTGTTGGAATAAAAAAATATAGAAGGAATGCTCTCATGCAAATGACAGATGAGTGACCTATCCTTATCAAAGTACATGGTAATATCCAAAAGAGAAAGAGAAATCAAGCACAAATTGAACAAATACACTTCTTGGGAATTAATTAAGAATATAAAAGTGAACCCAGAGGAAAGAGATCAAAACAATCTTACAGAGGATACCTTTACACATGCACATGCATTGCTCTCAGGAAAATTCACAGGACAACTCTCCTGCTAATATTCCCTTGTGAAGAGATGAACACAAGTCAAGTATCCTGACTTAGGTATATAACCCAGCAGAGAAAATTTCTTCAAAGCAATCGAAGTACACAAGAACCAGAGCTAAGAACAGCAGCTTCAAAACAAAGGAATGCTTATCCACAGCTGATCTTACTCAAGACAGAAAAAGCACTACCAACAACAATGCAATTCATCTGCTCCAAAAATCAATAGTGCTCATATTTGTCTTCCCACATATAAGCTGCCCAGCTCTTCACTGCTACAAAGGGAGGTGCATGGGGTGGAACGCAGGAAAAAAGAAACACTGCCCAATTTCACCAAAGACACATCTCTAGATGGGGATTTAACTGTGTTGAACACTAATACATCTCTATGCTTTCTGTGAAGCTTCTTTCTCAGGGGAATAGAATATAGCAGGGATCTTCCACACAACATACTAGTTTAAGGGCTTGGTGGCTGATGGGGAATAAGTGATAGCCCTGCTCCTGGCTGAAGGACAGTCTGATTGACAGACTACTTTATTGTAGAATGTGAAACTCAGCCTGCAAACAGATTACAGGACTCAGACACACTATCACTGACAAAGAAAATCCCATCTGTGGCCCTAACCACACCAAAACAACTGGAGATGATAGAAAAAAAAGTACCTAAATGGGAACACACATTATATCCAGTGGAGAACATTGCTACAGAGTAGGCTTCAACTTAAACTGAGTTCTTTGTCTAAAATGTGCCGAACAATAGCTCAGAGACTCTTCTATCACATTGTTTCAGTGTGCCCTTTGTCTATTATCGCTAAGAATTAAAGCCTACTCTTTTGTCAAGGTCAGTGCTGGCATATGTATCTAGATACCTCAGCTTTTTCTAAAGCTATTAACCACAGGCATTCAACACTGCAGACATCCAAATTCTTCTCTCTCTCATCTTGTAAAAAGGGCTTGTGATATAATTGATACCAATTCTGGGAAGCAGAGAGGAAAAACAAATGTTTTCATTGTGGTGTTTGTGAATTCATTTGCTGTAAGCGCATCATGTTACAGTGAAGCTGTCCATAAGGGCTTTGAGAACAAGAAAAAGCAGTGCATTTTAGACTGACTTTTTGGGAGAAGTATCTTTAACAACACTGCCCTGAGAGTATCTTAAATGAGGCAGAAACGATGCATCTCACATTAGCTTCTGTATGTGAACCATCAGTGTCAAGTACTGCTCTACAGTCAATATTCACTGCAGTTGAAAGGCTTAATTACATAGAAGCCTATTGTATTTTTTGCTTGAACTGAAGAAAAAATATCCATCAGAGTTGTACTAACCCTGCCATTACAGACTGGGTTAACAGAAAGACAGTATCAACAAAATGTTCTTAAACACATGCACAGTGAGGAACAGGACTAGGCTGGGGATTTCTTTTCCTCTTAACCCAGATGACCAACAAGGAGATACCTGTGTCAATAGTGACCACCTTGCTGGCCAAGTGCAGCTTATATTTACATCATATTTCTGCCAGAAAAAGAGGATAATATGACATATATCCATAGAACTTACATTTCAATAGGACTTACATATCCAAGTAATATTCACAGCCCCCAAGCTGGAACTGGTCTCATAGATGCAGCTCTCACTGCAGTTAATGGAAACCTTATCTGTATAATTGTACCAATGTAACTAATAATTTGATTTCCAATGCAAGATTTCTTTGGATTATTTTGGCAGTGCTTACCTGACAAGACTGTGGTACCCCTAGTAGTTCTGTGTATTTGAACAGACCTATTAAAAGAAATTGAAAGGATACCACAACAAGCTCTATAATAAACAGACTACTAAAATTCTGTTTCAGTAGCTAGAAGAAGCATGTCCCTTCATACTGGTACTTTATGTTCTACTAATCTAGAAGATCAGTGGGCAAATAAAATTAAAGCAGAGTCAGTCTTCAGATGAACAAGTAAAAATTGAATTTCATTGTGTTCCCATCAAATCCCTGGATCTGTATCTCCAGATCTCTGGATAAAGCCTTTGCATCACGATAAACACAAGAGAAGGCATGGAAAGAAAAAAATTGGATGAGCCACATATCCTTGATTAAAAAATCAATCTGGACTCTTGTGTGCAGGTTTTAGATTTTTTCAGCTGTTGTTGAAAAAAGGTCAATGTAAGGCTATATGGTTTGGGATGTTTTTTTAGATTGCCCACAATAGGATGTTTTAGTTGTGTCCATTCTCAGCAGAAACAGCTTATTGTTGAGGCTATAACATCTTCTATCAGACCTCACAGCAGCTTTTTTTTCCACACTTGCAGGAATGCACATCCCACTGGAGCCAGTTAGCTCCCCCATGACAATTCAAGAGCCTTGCAGTTCCCACTGCTCTCCCCACCGATTTGCAGACCAAGATGACATTGCACTGCTTGGGTCTGAGGTACCAGCCACGAGTGATAGCAAGATAGCTCCCTTCTTTAATGATACATGAGAGAGAGCATCAGCTGTGTGACCTAGGGAGATAAGAAGCAATTAACTGATTGACAAAATTCATTCTTGAGAAGACATCATGCCAAGAACAGGACTGACCTGGAGATCTTCACTCCACCCTCCATTCTGCACCACAAAGTTTGGAATTTTAAGGTGCCTCAGATTGCCAGCAGTGGAAATCATCTGGGCATATCCCAGTGAAGCATGGATTTAACAGTGGTGCTGTTTTACCTTTCACAATATTGTGTAGGAAAAGGCAGTATCATATTACCCTATCTAAGTACTGCACTGCAGATAAATTCTGTCCTGACTTGTCATTCTGCTATCTGATCTTCCAAAAACATAACTTTCCGAATTTCTGCACTATGAAATTTTACATACAAGAGATTAACAACTTGTAACTTTTCCAGAAGTAATAAATTAATGAAAGCAAACTCATGTGTCTAATTTCTGGGGGTTTTGTTGCTCTTTTTTCCTTGTTGTAGGGGGTGTATTTTCTTTGTTTGCTTGCTTGTTTGTTTTTTAAACATTCATGCAGCAGAAATACTTTGGTTAGACAGAAAACAGCCATTGAATTTTCTGGATTATCTGAAAGGTGAGAATTCCAACAGTAGCAAATAAACTCATTTATTTCTAGTCCTTTTCCTTCAACAGCTAGTAGTAGACTGATTTACTGACAAAAGCAGATATTTTTCCCCACAGCCTGATACAAAATAAATCTGTTCCCTTTACAATGCAGTGCACAGAATTTAATATAATGCTGCTGGGACAAAGGGCACCTGCAAATGAACCAGATGTTGTTAGATCATGAAGATGACTGAGCGATATACATTTGCACAGTTCTCATTTAACTGTGAGCAGTCTGACAGAACATCTGGTACTGGGAATTCATCAGCTATTCTTCACCAATATGCTTTCTAACAGACTGGTCTAGGGGTGACTGTGAATGCTGATCATATTTCCCTAGATTCCAGGGAAATCACGATATGTAAGCAGAGTATAAAGGAGGAGAAATAAGGCATGGATGTGAACAACATAAAAAGAACATAAACAAGTAAACAGAAAAAGAATTGTTGGAAGCAGGGAAGAGGCAGGTAAAACTACAAATAAATGTAATGTATTTTAACATCAGAAACCATGACCTGATATGAAAATATGCAAAATTATTATGAGCTACTTTTGGCAAATAAAGTTCCACAAACAGCACTATAGAAGCATCTACATTATAGCGGACTTGAGCTATGCATGCATGTTTATCTGTGCAAAACTTTTATTACTGCAGTCTATTCTGACACCCTTGCAATTAGTGTCTTAGCAAAAAGGCCAGCGCCTCTTCCACCTCTGCAAAGTATGAGCAAAAAACCAAGAGACAATATGTCAAATATGCTCATGTGCTTGAGCAATGATGAATTCCTTTCTTTTCTACCTATGCCTTAAAGAAGGCATAAGAGTTACCACACTTGTGCCTACACTTGCTTTTCACTGAAAGAACAGCTTTACAGTTTCTTCAATCATTTGGGAAATTGCTCTGCAAAATTCTAAGGCTTTGCTGCAGGGACCTCACTCACAAGGCTCTTCCCATACAACTGAAGACTGAAGAGTTGATTTCTAATTGTTAATCCCCTCTAAGAATTCATCACTCTGGTTCAATTTTCCCTCTCATAGGAATTTAGACTTTCAATGTTGCAAGCAATTTAAGAATTTATATTCCTGCATCAAGACTTCCCCCCCAAATTAAAAGCACTTGCACTGCCTAACAAGAAAATGTTTTTAAAACACAGGTAGCCCAGAACAGAAAGAGTGGGCACAGACCTCAAACCTGAAAATGCTACATAACATCATGTCAGTTGCCGAAGCGATTTGCTTAGTCCATGTGCTAGTAGGAATAACAATAAAACTGCCAAAAGAACTCCCAACCTCAGACACAAACCATCAAAAGGTCTAAACCTTCTTGTTAGGAGAGCTGTGGAACTCCAATATAGTAAGCTTATGGAAAGCTGTGCACCATGCAGCCTTAAATCTCTTTGTTAGCAAAAGTATCCTCCTTCTTCCTCCTGGCTCTGGACCCAACTGTATTTTTTTGGATTTTAGTTCATGTTGCCAGCTTTTAACTCTACACACTGCTATTCAACAAGTAAGCCACCTTCTTTTTTTTATGTTCCCAAAAGTTTGATACTATTCTAGGATAAATATCTTGGCACATGGATTAACCTTTCTGCTTTCACTAGTGAAGTACCAGTTTCAGTGATCTGTGCTGTGTTGAGTCAAAATTCCACTGTCTTCTGAAGGGAGTGCAATAAGATTGTGAATGCACAGGAGATAACTCAGACCTGCCAATGTTGGTAGCTCTGAAAGAGGCCAGCAGCCCACTGCAGGGTACTCCTAAAAAACCTCAGCTGTGACAGGTGTACAGCTCCAAACTGATCCCTAGATTATCTGCTGTGAAAATAATTCTCCAACAAATTTGACAATTTCTTATACTGCCTGATGTTCTGTTTTAACAGTGAGTGTCAGACACCACAACCTGCTACATCCTCCAGGGTATAATCTATCTTACTGTCAAGAAGTGTTTAAAATTACTTCATCTAATTGTCTGCAGAGTCTGGTGCTCCTATCTTTTTTTCTTAACCAGAACTATTGACATTATTGCCAATTTCCTTCATGTTTGGATAGTTCAATAATGGTATGACCTGGGATAAAATCTTCTCTTCCCTGGACATGGTGCTATACATGGACCAGCTTCTGCTTTCTGTCCTTCTCATGTTTGGCACCACGGTAAATCATGTACTTTCTGAGTGCCACAGAATCACTGACTGGGTGAAGTCGGAAGGGACCTCTGGAGGTAATCTGGTCCAAGAGACCTGGATACAAACCAAGATATAGGAGGTTCCCTCTGAACATCAGGAAATATATTTTTACTGTGAGGGGGACTCAGCACTGAAATAGGTTGCCCACAGAGGTTATGGAAGCATTCAAAAACTCTTTGGTCTTGGTCCTGGGTAACCAGGTCTAGGTGAGCTTGTTTGAACTAGCTGACTTTTTACTGCATGCCTGTAACTGGCATCATTTCTGACCATTTCCAGACCAGTCTGAGAGCAATTTGTTCAGCTTTATTAGGCTTGGGTGACTTTGTTTGGTCGTTAATATATGCCTTCACACCTTGTCATTTATTTGTGCTACAATGATGAACTAAGAAAATAGGGTGTCCTTATGCATTTTTACGTAAGTTGGGACGTTCTGACATCTGGCTGAATGACAATCTCTCTAAGCTTTCCTACCATTACAGAAAAGACTTTTGTAACAGTGTGTTCCAGCCTGACCAGAAATTTTGCATTTATTGTTCTAACAGAAGTATTCAACTATATGCCATTCTTTTACTCCTCTTTATGGTAATAAAAATACAAGAACATTTGTATTGTATGAAGCTCTTCCACTATTTGTTCTACATTATTATAGGAGGGTACCAGCTCACAGCATATCTTCTTGATTCTTCAGGTTACTGTCCTGACCAGAAAGAAAAGCTAAATTAACTTTTTTAAACTCAGGTAGAATCAAATTTTGAAGAAGCCAGGTGACAGCATATGTTTGATGCTGCTGGTGGTTCATAAGTATCCAAACCCTACTGAACACAAGCCAAGAAGACGGTTTCCTGGCCTACAGCAAGCATCTTTCCAGCTGTCTTCTAACTCATTCTCCATATTCTAACTCATTCTCTTTCTCCAGGCAGCAACTGACAGAACAAGAGGACACAGTCTTAAGCTGCACCAGGGGAAGTTTGGGTTGGATATTAGGAAAGAGTTTTTCACAGAAAGAGTGGTGAAGTACTGGAATTGTCTGCCCGGGGAGGTGGTGGAACCACCATCCCTGGATGTGTTTAAAAAAAGATTGGATGTGGCACTCAGTGCCATGGTTTAGTTGAGGTGTTAGGGCATGGGTTGGACTCAATGATCTTAGAGGTCTCTTCCAACCTGGTGATTCTGTGATTCTGTGATTCTAAATTTAGACTGATTCTATCTTCCAGCCTCAGCTTCAACTTCTCATTTTTCCACCTCAGAGTGTGTCATGCACACCAAATATCCTTCACAGATATTATGCTAACTACTGAATGTCATTACACTTTCTTCTCTCTTGGGCAAAGTATGTGGTGAACTCTCTTCCATAACAATTACATGAAGAACAATGATTTAGCTATGTGTCTCTTGGTCTTTTAATCTTACATAGTTCATTGTTTATACCTCAAAACACTAATGCAGAGAAGTTAAGAGACAAGGTTCTAACTCCTCTGCCTTTTCAAATAAGCATTGTTGATTGATTGAATGATATATCTCAAGCACAACACTATACTGTGAAATCTCTTTTTCCCTGTAAACTTACAAACAAATGCCAGGTGTTTCTAGGAGGTATCAAACAAAGCTTTCACTTTTCAGCAAAACCCTATGCTGTTGAACAAAATGGGTGTTGTACTTCATGCAAAATATCAAATGTGAGAGAAGCAATGAATGTAAGGAGCTCAATGACAAACTTGACATATCACCAAGCATTCCACCTAAGGTATTTGTGTGTTAGAATGACTGCTTCAGTCAAGCAGCCCAAAGTGCAATAATCCAGCTGATTGACGCTAACAGCCTGTTCAAAAGAAATGACAGCTACTTCACACTTCATGCCTTCTAAAGCACAGAAGTCTCAGCTTCACAAGGGTGTGGTGCAGCAGAACCCAACTCTGAATATATTGAATTCATAATGCAATTGATATATCATCTGGGAATGTCTGTCAACTTTATCTGGAGCGTCAGATTTTGATGAAGTTCAAAGACAGTTGGTTTGACTGCGTAAGCTCAGCTTCACCTATGTCTGTATTTCAGTTTTTCATATGCATGAATCTGAGTACATTCCATTCTTGGAATAAAGACTATCATCTATCCTCTGTATCTCGTCCAGGACACCTCTTTATATGTCTGGTATGTCTAGTCACTGAATTTTCCACATGGCAATCTAGAAAGGATGTGGATTAGCTGGAGAAGGTTCAGAGAACAGGGCTAGTAAAAGACAACCGACATTTACTAGAAGAAAGAAAAACATGGAATTTTTTTCTTTAGAGAAGGAGAACTAGAGAGATGTGTATTGTTTTTTTCAAATATTTAAGAGGTAGCTATGGGATGATAAAGCAGATAAACACCTCTCTATGCCTACCATGAGTAACAATAGCATTAGTGTTTTCAATTATAGCAGTAGAGCTTTTTTACCTCTACTGACAACACTGTCCAGCATTGGAAAATAAAAGCTTTCTCATAATAAGAACAATGAAGAAGAGGAATAAGCTGTCAATCAAAGTCAGAACCTCCATCCCAGAAGATTTTAAGCATTTGGTGGATAGGAACCTTTCAGAAATGAAATCCATTTTATATACACCTACTTTATGATTTCATGTACACCTTCTTCATGTATACCTTCATGTATACTGTCCTTTATCTGTGCTCTGTTGCACCATATTTTCTATGATCAAATCTTCCCTATAAGTCAGGTTCAGAGAATTTTTTCAGGCAGCCCAATCTACTCCAAAAGGCTCTTAGATATCTGTCTATGACTTTTGATGTACTTCCAACTTTAACATTTTCAGATAATGCAAAGAAGCATTTCAGTTGAAGATTCATTGTTTGATATTTAAGTCATGGATTTTTCTATGGCTCTGAAATGCAATTGCAGCCTCTTCAATATATGCCATTTATTCTCTCTCAAAATTTCCATTGATTGTGTAGAAAAAGATCACTTTGGAGTAGCAGCTAATGACTCTATTTTGCTACATAGATACAAAATCTAGGAGGGATTGTGTGATAAGTGGATTTTAGCACTCTTTATTAGTGTTGGGCCACAGAATTTTGATTATGCCAGTTTTATTGCTTATCTTCCTTGCCAGATTTTTTGCTGCACAAGATTCAAATATATCTCTACTGAAAGTCTTATGAGAGAGAATACTGATAGAAAATTAAATAACTGTTTATGGACTTTTCTGATATGAAAATCCCAAGCTGCCAAGATTCATCTGAATCAGTTCTGGGAAAAGAGCAAGGCTGCAATAATATAATATTTTTCTAGTTCACTTGATGATATATATCATTAACAAAACACTTTGCTCTAGACCCTGGAATGATGATTGCAAGGTACAATCAGCCACTGTCATGGTTTAACTCCAGTCAGCAACTAAGCCCCATACAACTGCTCCCTCACTTGTCCCTGATGAGATGGAGGAGAAAATCCAAAGAGTCGCAATGAGAAAAATCATGGGTTGAGATAAAGACAGTTTAACAGGTGAAATAAAAGGTGTGCCTACAAGCAAAGCAGAACAAGTATTTATTCCCCACTTCCCATAGGCAGGCAGGTGTTCAGCCATCCCCAGGACAGCAGGGCTCCATCACACATAATGATGACTTGGGAAGACAAACACCATCATTCCAAACATCCCTCCCTTCCTTCTTCTCTCCCCAGCTTTATCTGTGAGTATGACACCTTATGGTATGGAATATCTGCTCAATCAGTTAGAGTCAGCTGTCCCAGCTGTGTCCTGTCCTGACTCCTTGTGCACCCCCAGCCTCCTGGTGGGGTGGCATGAGAGGGAGGAAAGATTTTGTAAAGTGCTGCTCAGCAGCAACTAAAACATGCCTGTGTTATCAATGCTGTTTCCAGCACAAATCCAAAACATAACCTCATACCAGCTACTATGAAGAAAATCGACCCTATCCCAGTCAAAACCAGGACAACCACCAGCTCTATTAGTCTTCACCAATGTAAGTTAAACTGTAATTTTGCTGAAGGGCAGAAGAATGCTCCATTACAGAAGAGACAGTTTTCTGCAGTACCTTACATAACTTATTAGCATCTTTCATAAATTCTATACACCTTTCAAAATCTTTCCTGATGCTCAGCCTCTCCTTTTACCACGGGAAGCAATATACAATTCTCTGCTCCTCATGGTATGGTGGAAATACAGAGAAATTTTACCCTACTTAAGCTCCATTCTTTTCCCAACTCTCCAGAATATCTGAGAAACTTAGAAGATATAAGAAAAGGGCATTAGCACAATTTTTAACACTAAGCAGTGAACTTGGAACAAATATCTAAGTGTCCTACATGGCAAAAAAACCACACAATACCCAGCTCCAAATACAGAACACTATATGCAAGTAATTTAAGAGTTATTATATATTCTTCTGCTACAAAATGCATAGATTAGCCAAGGATTGATTTTTCTAGGGCAAGCAGTTCTACAGGACATGTTTTACTGAATGATCAATATATTATTGCTTATTCAGTAAGTGATGAAGCTTGGCTGCCTCATAGGGCATTATCTTCCCTGCTTCCTAGTACAGAGAAGGGCCATGAGCAGTGGATATTTGTGACCCAAACATAATCCACAGTGGCAATGCCATTGTCATATTCTCCCTAGTGGCTGGAATATTCCTCTATGTCACTGTCACAAGGGACTGAAAAAATACTTCAGGATATGCTCTTTACTAAGAGCACACTCTTACCTTTTCCTGCCACATTTCCCTGACTTCTGACATTGCAATCATGAAGAACTGAAGGACAGAGCTCACGTCTCTGCCTAGTAATTTTCTTTCCCCTCAGAAGCCACATAAAGCTAGGTTGTCTGCCCATAAAACCCTAAAAAGAAGGACATGATGCCTATACTGTGAATAGTCTCTTCCTAGTTCTCATTCATGAGTGAACCAATTAGGCTGTCCAAGAATAACTGTATCATGTAAACTCAAAGGTCCTTCTAGTCCCGAATTTTATTTCCAACAGCTATAAACACAAGAGTGTAATAACAAGACAAACACACTGTAGTACTAATGTACTTCTTTAGACTACACTCACTGGCTGTAATGAATTTTGGCTTAGGAAATCACTGAGCCAGAGTTGCTTAATGGTTTGGTACGACTGTATCCTGCAGCCGTAGGGAGGAGAGGAGAAAAGATCCAGCAGGCAGGAACTGTGCAGCAAGATTGATTTATTTAATTATTTTACAAACTCTTTAATAGACTTTTTTCTTCATAGTCTAATTGGTCAAAGGATCAGCCACCCCTTGGGGTGATTGGCTAAAATCCTAAAACCACCATTGTCAAAATATTTTTCTACTGTACCATAAACAAAGCATTGCAAGGTCACAGGTGTTCATAGTTTATAGAACTCTGCTGATATCTTCCGTGAGAGAGAAAAGTATCTCACGGGACTGGAAAGAAGCAGGAAAATTCCTTGCTAACAGCATTTTTGTGTCCACTGTTTGGGTTGGGTTTTTTTGATAATACACAACCTAAGACTCACCTGCATGAGTGTAGAGTCTGTGCAGAGAACAGAAAGTCTTTACTGAAGAAGTTGTTACTGAAACAGCCTCCGAGTTAATTCAAGATTCAGTGTTGCAGTTTATGTTGTAATGATTATCACTTGAAATGTTTCAAAGGTGTTCAATTAAGGTTCAGATTTTATATCCCATTGCACCTGTCTCCATCACTATCACTTTGCTGCTGTGGCACTTAAGAAACTTCAGTATGCTCTGAATTGGGCTTAGGAAAACATTCAAGTCATAACTTTTGGGAATTGCTGACAGGAGTTAATTAAAAGTTTCTTAGAGTAGGATTTCCTTCCTTTCACTACTTACAAAGATTGTATTCCTCTTTTTTCCAAAATGCTTGTCTAAAATTGGTGACTTTGCTTTTGGAATGTTTTCATTTTCAAGTGGGCAAAAATTATTTTGAAAAAAAAATAAAATTGGAAAACCATATTTCAACAAAGAAACTCTTGCAAAAAGTATGTGTCCTTTTTCTAATTTTTTGAAAGAAAAGCATTTAAAAATATTTTCTTCTTCCTGTCCAGCTTTCTTTCATATATTGTTTTCTAATTCAAACAATATGATAAGAGAAAAAGCCAACATTATTTGCCATATGTAAGATGACAAGAATTGTTAATGAAAGAATTATACACCAATATAACAGGTGTTAAAAGTAAGAAAAAATGCATGGCATTTATCAAAATTATTGCTTGTGTGCTTCTAAAAAAACATTGTTTTATTAAGATTGACTTAACACTCTCATTTTTCAGATTCATACTTGCCATTTTCTTCTTTATTTTGATTTGCCTGATTTTTCTCTGCCTCATATAAAAATTAACCACATTAGATGGCTGAATTCTGCAGTGAATAAGAAGCTGGGAATATATCAAATGGATTAGATGATGCAGCAAACTAATACTTTCTCTAACTTCAAGATTTTGGAGCATCTCTGCACCATACTGTGAAGATACTAAAATGACATCACAGAGTTTTGCTTGTTAGCTAGTGGATAGACAGCTGAAGCTACTAAGGAGATATTAACATGGAATAACCTATGTAGTACAACTGGCTTGTTTTTAATGGACATATTTCCTTGATGTGAAAAAATTTAGGTGCAATGGAGATAACATAGATATTCATTCATTTTCAGATGTATGTTTATGATGTCTGAAGACCTTCAAATAGAGACATAGTTCAGAGAGGCAACTGCATAAATTACCAGTTTACTTAGGCTGCCAAAAGACAAATTAAAAAAAAATGACTCAGGCTCCCCACTTTGAAAAATATCCAAGTGAATGAAACATCTGAGCAAATTTTGGAATGCTCTGGGCTGAGAACTGGTAACCAAGCCAAGTTGTGAGGCGGTTTCAGCAGTTATTTTATGTTTTGTGTTTCTTCCTCTCCTAGCATGGCTCCCTTTGGATGGCTTCAGTTAACCAGCTGTAATTTTAGACTTTCAGGAGAAAAAAGATAAAAGATCAAAGAATAAGGATATTTTAATTTTAGTTGCTTAAGAAGTACTTGCAAATATTAGATGAAAAAGAATGCTGGGAGGAAATTTAAATCCTTAAGACCCCTTCATGCCAAGAACTTATTTAACTGTAAGGTGGTATGTCAAGGGGAAAAAAAAATTGTACATTTTTAGGGCTGCAGAGAGGAAATAAAAGTCACATGTCTTTGCAGAGCTTCAGCTGTTTTGATTAGAGGAAGATTTCTTTCTAAGGAAGCTATTAACTACAGGATTTTAAGTATGCTATTTTAAGATACAGAAATAAAGCGGTTGCACCTCAGTGAGCTTTGGCACATGATTTCTGGCCACTTTTAAGGGGGTGCAGAAGGGTTAATTGGCTTTCTGCAAAAATGCAGAAGGATATGCTGACAGATCCAAGTATTATTTTGAAGACCAGATAAGGAAATACATATGCACACACATGGTTTGTGGAAGCACTCAGCTAAACCAACAAGCATTTAAGCTGCACATTCACAAGGTGCCTAAAATCCTGTAAAAACACCATACAAACCTTAGAGGAGGAAAAGACAGCCTGAGTGGTTTGCTCATTTTATGGGTACACCAAAGGGAAAACTGGGATCCCCCTCCAAAGAAAGCTTGGAAGGGCATGAAAAGTTTCTAAGAGACTCTAAGAGAAATGTAAAGAGAAAACCATCTATGTCATGCATTTTTCACAGGTTTGCCATTTTGCAGCAGACACGTGGGATGAGAGCCTCCAAGCCTCAGTGACTATGGAGCTATTTCAGTCAGCCTGAAGGCTTTGGGGTACAAGAGTTAGGAAGGTTGTCAGTGCTGTTATCAGATGTGGATCTTGTCAGTCCTAGACCAACCATGTGAATGGGGTCCAGTATGAAATAGCCCCAGCAGCAGCTGTGAAAAACCTTGTGAGGGCACAGTGAATGCGTAGCAAGTCTGGTGACTTTCTGTGCCTGCAAGATTTCTGCACCAGGCTCCAAAAGCACCGTAATCCTCCCTGACACTGTTGGCCCCACCACCAGTTTGTCATTGCAGAGGTAGGTTCATCCAGACATACATGCACTGAGGACAAGATTCCTGCTACTTTTGCCACACTGAGAGGAAAAAAAAGGGCAATGCCAATGGTGGCTTATCTTTCCCACAAGAACAGAGACCCAGACAGCCCCCTTGGCATTCCAGTAACAGAAAGAGCACACAGTGCATCACTCTGACACCCAAGCCCAATAAGCGCATCTTTCTTGAGTTTATTTAAGTTCATCACCAGTTCTGCTCTCTGCACTTCTATAAGCTCGTCACTTCATACTGGCACTGTTTTTCTATCTACTCTGTCTGATGCCATCCATCAAATGTGCAACAGAGACACTTCTTGTTTTGAAGTCTTTCCCTTACATTCATTTTAAACCCAGCAAGGGACAGACGGCCAGGCCTCAGGACTCCTGCTTCAAATTATACAGTTTACTTCAAATAAGCTGGCAGTAAAGTTCTGAACATGCCCTTCAGCGACAGACATTGCTGCAGAAAGGACTGCACCCATTTCAAACTGTGAGTGAAAACAGATTTCAGATGCTTGGTCTCTCATGAACAAAATCATCATCATTTAAAGTCCCCCAGCACAGCTGAGTCAATGTGCATAGCTGAGCACCAGAGATGCATGAGGACAGATGATGACACTTGATCAGGGTTACAGAAATGTAACCCAAACATCTGATTCCAAGGCAGGCTTAAAAAAGTTGTAACCAAAAAACAATTCATTTAATTAGACCACTCAGAGTGAAAATCTACAGAGTGAAGACACTGGTTGAAATGACCTAAGATTAAAGCACTAAGTCAACCCTTCATTTCTATTTAATTTTTATGGAAATTTTGCTGAATGGTGAATTTACTTAAAGAGAGACAAAATGAAAGGAAAATAACAGAAGAATGCAGAAATATAGACAACAGGTAAATCCAGAATCTGTCCCTCTTAGGGAATCTCATTGATATTTTTTACCCTTCTTTTGGCAAGAGAACATTTTTTTCATTATGTAAGGCAACACTGGCACTTTACTGTCCCTAATTCTTGCCAGTTAGTGTGCCTGACTGCCCAGAGAAGAAAACATGTTAATTAAAAAGCTAACTCAGTGCAATAATAATTCCTTTCTGCATCTGCTACCCTTTCTAAAGAGAGGAATATACCACGTTTTGCAAAGTTCACAAAGGACTGGTATCACAAAGATACTGCTACTAATTTCAGACAGCTACTATAATGAGAAGTATAAATGTCCTGTGAGAAAAGGATGTTGGCAGCATGAAATATTATATTTGAAAATCTTTTTGAGATTGACCTGGCTTTCAGTTAGTGACAGCTTTAATCATAATGGAGGCTTTGTGACAGAGTCTTCAAACTTAAACTACTCATGGGACACACACATTAATCCTGGGGAATAAAGGCTATTAGTCCTGCTTTTCAGAAAAGCTTTCAAATCTGACCAAACTCTTATCTATCTTAGAAAAACCATCCTAGTGAACCCTAATAATGGGAAGGATAACCCAGACCATGATTTACAGGAAAACATGAATTTCCTAATGTAGAGTTCTAACCCTACAAAGAAATTCCATTTTTTCTGTCAAGAGCAGTGATTTCACTCCTATTATGCAATTCTACATTTGAAGCAGTACTGCTGTTATAAATGAATTGCTTATTTCTTCCTTAGTGGTTTCACCTTTTGGCCCTCATCCTAACACAGAATTGCCATTTTCAGGTTACAAAAACTGCTCTAGAAAGTTTCATTCTAAATGAAATAAACCACTATTATTCAAAAATCGCCCAAGAAAATGTTTGTATGTCATATACATAACAAAATTTAAAACCTGAATAAATAACATGACATCAAACCACACCATCTTAAAATTTCTCCCTGTCATCCAAGGGATTTTGCAGCTACCTTAAAATAAGTCCTAAACAAAGAGATGTAGCTTTACTTTCAATACAGTTTGAGATTTGTCACTGACTTTAATAAAAGCAGGACTCAAATCTATAAACACTATTCAAACACAATGAAAGAAGATGGACATCTAACCATGCAGCTGACTCATCTCAAATAAATGGTATATGATTTAGAAACCAATCATAATCTGTCTTCACACCCTTTCTTGAAAATAATGCAATTTGAAGGAGTTTTATCCAAATATCACTGCTCTGGAAATCATCATGAAAACTGTGCTGAGAGCATGACATCAGAGTACATGTCCGAAGGTCCACAGAAATTTTCTATGGAAGATACACTGAGCAGCAGTTTTAAGGACAGGCTTATCATTTAAAAATTGTCTATTAAGCATAAAGGAATACAGACCAGAATGCTAGCAAAACCCCCAAAACTTAAAAAAAAGTTTTAATGCAAAAATACCACAATAGTACTAGACATTAACAAGGCAGCATGAGAAGAAATAATAAATTCAGGAGTAGTATTGCAGCCCTAATGGTCCAGTGGGTAGGATACAGAACTGAAAACTCCTGCATGCAGAGAAAACAGGGAGTCTCATGTACTCTCAAAGGAGTTCACACTATCAGGGCAAGGAACACACATGAATATACAGAGAATTAAAAGTTAAAGGTTGTTGGTTTCTTTCCTGATAACTTGAGAAATGAATAAGGCTTTTCAAAGCTTTTATAAATTCTACAGCACAAACTTTGGCCAGGAAGGCAGTAATTTCTCATCCTCCTGATACAGTTTTATGACAGTGACTTTTACAGGAGCATAGAGCAACAGAAAGCAATTGCCACAACCTAGGCAGATCTGCTGACCTAAAATAGAAAGAGAACTCATTTATAAAATAAAGTGGTGTCTGAATAGCTGTCAGCACTCAGCAGAGACAACTAAGTCACCCTGATGTGTGTTGCTGAATGATGGATAGAAATAAGGTACAGGTAGGGGGAGTTTTGTTGTCTGAGTGAGGCAGGGATGGAGTTGGGATACAGTGGCCCATGCACTAGAAGGAAAAGATGCAATACCACAGCATAACAGGCAATATTCTGGTTTCAGACTTCTTTTCCTTCCACTTAATTCTACTTTATTTAATACAGAGAGGAATCTATTGGTCATAGTACCTGAGGGTATGTTCGAAAATCCTATCATGTGTTAGAAAACAGCATGACATTCCTAAAGTACTGGTATTTAACTTCATAGCCCCATTCACATCCTCCAGACCACTGGTCTGTTTAGGGTTTCTGGGCATCGTGAGTATTTAAGTCCATGCCAGGTACTCAACAGGGATGTACAGAATGGCACACACACCATTGGTCTGAAACACTACAATGCTTTGTCTAAGATGTCATACACAGAAAATACTGCAGTCCTTCAACAAAAAATACCCTCCAAATTATTTTTGGGTGAAATTCAAGGCAGTGAATCTGACTATTCAATCTCACGTTGATCTAGGCTGTTCAACAGCTTTCAATCCTTTCAGCTACGCCCATCTCATTTTCTTTGTTCCAAGCAGTGTGTTTTTTCTAGCTTGATCACTTTCTCCCTTTGCTCTACTGTCTTCTACATAGGAGTAGGAGTACAAATGAGGGAAAAACAAGAACCATTTCATTGTAATATTTTTCATTTGAGGACTGCTTTATATGTTTATGTGAATGAAACTGAAATGTGAATAAAATTGAGTGTGCTCTGTTTTATTTTATAGAAAAGTCCTGAAAATAACAGAGAGGATCATTTTCCAGTTGACATAGCAAGTCAGAGCCAGAGATCTCGGGTTCTCAGATGTGAACATTCACACACCTCAGAGAGAATGATTTTCCAAGAGTAGATTCCAATGCCTGTCTGCAATTTAAATGAATAACAGCAAGATAAGGTCTTTTGATTTCCCTCAAATTGAAATATTGCAATAACTGGGCATTTTTGAAAGTCTTAACACAGGTTTCTATTGCAGTAGTTAAATAACACTTTTCTCCAACATGCAGTCCAGAGTGGCATATGAGAAGCACACAAAGATATAAGGGCATACATTGCAACAGATATAGCTGATGGGGTTGTAAAGACACAGGTATTTTTGTGTCATCTCAGGAGCAGTACCAACATTGCTCACTGCAATATAAACAGATAACTTCTGTAATAATAATAAAATTTCAAGATGTTTCTATTCTAAAAAAACTAATATGCAAGATGGAATTTCCTCATGTTTAACATCTGGTAGAAATAACCACGGAGCTCTTCTGTTGCCATGCAGCATGAATGTGTCAAAAAGGTCCAAGAGTTGAGTCTATTGCACAACCAGTTCCTGAAGCAGTAGGATCAAGACAAGGACCAACAGTCAAACTGAGCTTCACAAACATTTCTCCTATTAAAAGTGACTGACTGGTGAAGCACCATAGCATCATTCTTCACTGATGACTCCATTCACAAAATGAGGAAGTATCCCAACATCCCAGTAAAATACCACATAAAGAAGTTTTCAAGGGTACTTTATCTAACATAAAAAAAATATCTTCCACCCCCACTTAAGCAGTTGGCAACTTCAAGGATCTCTCATAATATAAATATTCCACGGGCAGTATAAATTCAAATGCATTTTCAAAAAATAACATTACTCTGGTTTTGCAGCAAGAGGACTCTGGCAAGTAATTTACAGTTTCTGCAGTGCTCTACACTCTCTGTTGCTCTTAGGTAATAGCAATATAATGTGTGGTTTTTTTCTGCATATCTGTGTGCTGAAAGTGCAGAAACCTATAATATAGAAGCTATTAGAGATCTATAAATTATACAATATATATTCTAGGAGGTCAGATTTTACCACTACTCTAATGCAATACTAAGCTGAATAAAACCAATTTTTTTATTAAGAATCATGATATTGTTTCAAAGCAACAAGCGTCGGCTTTATACTCTTAGCTGTGTGAAATTGCTTTTGTGCTTGCTTGTTGGTTTCAGTTTTTTAAGACATTAGGAAGTCTCAAAAGCTCTAACAGAAATGAGCAGTAGCTTAACTATGCAAGACCCATTACCTGACCTTCAATCTGGAAACAAAAAGCATCATCAGCTTGGGGTGTCCATGCTGGGCTCAAAACATCCTGAAGATAAGGATGCGGCATATTTTCTTTTAGTGAAGAACTGGCAGTTAATATCCAAAGCAGAAGCTCTAATAGGCATGTTCTTTCACATTACCTAAACTGAAGGCAAATGATGACCTTGCCCTAGGGCATGAGTAACATTCTTTTTTCCTAAGATGAAAATAAAAATAGTATTGCCTGTTTTACTTTCCAGAAGAGAATGATCAGCAACTGCTGAAAACCTTCCCGGGTGAAATAAAGTAGGTCAGGAAGCAGTCAATGGCAAAGCCTTTCAGAAAACTACCAGCAAATGAAATGTGTGGGAAGGAAAGAAGTGGGCCTGTGATTTCTCATCCGTTCAGCCTTTCAAATGTGTAGGCTGCTGTTTAAGGTAGAACTGAGACACAGCTACTTAGACATCAACTCCTTAGCCATGTTACTTTTGAAGACCAGTTCTCAGATCAAAACCTAGGAAAAGAAAACTGGAATAGCAGCTCCAGAACCAAGACATATCCTGCCTCAGCATCTTGTCTTCTCTTTCAGTCAATGTGAAAGAGAGAGGGCAAAAGCACGAGGGACCCATGCCAGTAGCCCCCTCTTTGTGCTCCCTCCTAGGTACATCAAGGTGTGTCATCACAGCTTCGTTCCTGCTAACTGACTGAAGGTGTTGGCTGCAGCTGGCTGGCCTGAGCTTCATCCCACCACCGTGCTGCACCTTTCGATCAGATCAACAGAGCAAGAGGAGAGCCTGTGGCACTACCCCTCAGCTACAGATTTACAGTCCAACACGGTCCTGTTAAAAAGGATACTGTCCTACTATGAGACATTTTGATCTCAATACTCTAATACACTTTTCCATTTGAGCTTGCACATGCCTTGATTTCCATCAGCCTCGAGTAACCTCAGAGTGACACTAGAGCCTGCTGAGCCAGGAGCTTGCTGGTGACCAGGATGTCATGCTGGAGAATGATTAGGTTTTTCAATAGAAAAGTAGTAATGCAGCAGGATGGAAACCTTCCCTTTATTCATCCACATCACATGGTGACTGAAGAAACAAAAATTACCTTACTTGGCTTCTTACCTCCTCAACCTACACAAGTGTAGGATTCCCCAGCCACTATCACATCCCAACCATGCAAAAAGTTTCATTTTTTTCTTTTCCACAGATGAAAGACATACACCTCCTACCCCACACCATTCTAGATTAAAAGGCAGTTTTGGGGAAAGTTCTAACATTATTTCTTGTCATCCACTCAGTCATACAATTTTTCCTTTTGGATTTAAGCTTCATTTGAGGGATGGCTTCTTTTTTTACTTTTTCTTCTAAGGATAAAAGGTGTTCAAAGATAAATCAAAATCCAACAATCCTCTTAGAAAAATACTGTCAAGGCTGGATAAAGTCCAATTAGATAGATAGCCATTTGCTGCCCTTCCTTGAATCCAGGAAATCCAGAGAAACTACACTAATATAACGAGATTTTCTCTGGAAAGAAGCAAATGTCATTTAGTCACTAGGCCTTATTTTTTTTTTAGTATTCATCCCTGTTGTGTACGATCCCTCCCAGGCTGCTTACTCAAATTATCCAGTGGGGCAGCTTATCCAGTGGAGCAGAAGGAGTATTAAAATTCTAGGGTTTTCTATGTCCTCCAAACCCTGCCAGTTCAGAAAACCTCTCAGCACACAGGCAAAATAAAAGCCGAATACAAAGCACACATCTGTCAACTCACAGGAAAAATCAGCTTCCCCTGTTGCTATTCTTGTGTCCTCCTTGGACAGTAATTTCTAAATTGAGTAGCCACTACACTAAAATTGAAACCAGTTCTAAGAACTCCAGAAAACAACAGGAGTTAATAGATATTGCTTATACAGTGAATGCTACAGTGCTAGTGACCCAGAATCCCTGGGATCTCTCTTGGTTCTGTCTTGATAAACTCTGTGATCTTGGACATGGCCCTGCGCATTCCGGTGATAACTCTTCCAGACTATTTAGATAGCAAACCTTCTAACAAAGTCCCACCCCATGACAATTTTGCACAGGGTCCAGGCCAGCAGAGTTACATCTCTACAAATTGCTGGCAATTACCTCTGATTGAAAAAATTAAGCACCTGCTTTCAAAGTATCCAAGTCAGACGTCAACTTTCTTGCCCCTGATGATGTGAGAGTGGGAGAACTAAGTTATGTTTTTAACATTGGTATATAGGAGTGGAAGACTGGGCTGAAACAAGGAGATGAGATCCTAGCATGTTCCTCACAGGAGAAATACTCCAAGTAAACGACAGTATTGCCATATCTCCCACACAGTAGGCATGACACGGAATGAAAGAAGGCATAAGAAGGCAGGAAAGAATACATGGGGGTTAAAAAGTCTGGACAGACCCTCTCACATTGAATGTATGAGATTGATTGAGTGTTGGTGCAGTCAGCTGCATGTCACCAGATGCTGTCAAACTGGGGCTATTTTTTTCACAAGCTTAGGCCAGTGTGAATTGATTGCATGTGTATCATTGTTTAGTTCCACAAGCTGAGGACCTGACCTGACCTGACCAGATCAGAAAAGGAGCTGTAAGGAGAACATAACTCTCAAAGAATGAATTAATTTCGTTGATTTAAACGCATTATATTTGCACACATATACAACCAGATTCCTCACTTTCCCAAACGGTAAATGCTGTAGCTGCACTTATATAAAGCAAGCATAACTGGAAATCAGAAGAAAAAAATTGCTCAATTTTCAGTTGTATTTATTTTTGCTGACTTCCTTGAAAGCAACGCAGCTCTTGTTAGACTATGGTCTCGGGTCATAGATGTTATATAAATAGGAGGCGGGTATGCTCCAGTCAGTGGGCAGTCTGTGGCTGCCATCTGGTGGGTAAATGTAAAAATTACATAAGGAAAATAAGGAAATACTCCTATCTCTCGATCAAGCTTTTTTAAACTGCATTTTTAAAGAATATGTGTGTATTATCTGTTTCTTTTATTTCGGGGTTAGTAACATGTACGAGATATTCCAAGAGTCATTATTAATATATGCAAGTTCTCAGGAATTTAATTCTCATTACCTTTTGCTTCCAGAAATCATCAATTATTGTGTCCTCCCTCCCCCTCCCTCATGTAACTTATGCTCTGAAGACTAGATGTAAAAAAACTTGCTCTAAAAAGTAGTTGCATGTAGAAGGGCAAGAGATTCTCATGTGGTCTTCATCCCTTGTCTAGCAGAACACCAACCCTGCAGTCATTGCCACCCCCACCACTCCTGTACCAGCACATCCCTAGATCCTTTAGAATCTGGACTATATTGTCACACAGTAACAGAAGGTGTTGATTGGTTGTGATGTCCAGGAGGCTGATATTGAGGAGGTCAAGAGCTCCAGAAGAGGGACTGATGATATGCACATTGTGAGGAAGTCTAATGACTGAGGTTTAATGCTACTCAGGATGCAATTCTATTAAGTTTATGTAGGATAGATTGTTCGCTTTCACTTCCCCATCAAAATCCTTGCAATTTAGGGCTGTTCTATTTACATTTTCAAAATAGCATTTATTCTCCCCAGCTTCCCTCTTTCTATGCTGTCTTTTCAAATAACTTTGTCTTGTTCCAACAAAAGAACAAGTTGCTATTGGAAACATTTCTTTTTTAATCCCTTCTGTAGGACTGTCTGAAGGATTCACCCTGGGGTTCAGAATGTAGAACACAATTTCTCCAAGGACTCGGTGAAATACTGTGAGTAAGTCTGACTGCCTTTATTTAAATTCTTCAGGTGAGGAAGAAATGATTACACGTTTTGGTAAAATACTCATGTAAAACCTTCAGTCAAATATATATGGTTACAGTGCCATATTTCACAGGCATCCCTACATATGCATAGCACTAGTCCCACCTGAGGATGCAGGTGCCCCTATAGCACAAATTAATAATACAGCACATGAAATCTCACATATGATCCACATATGAAAATTAATGTAATTTTATTCCAATGATCACATTTATAGATTTGGATGCTAAATGAAGTCAACCTTCACAGCTCCTTCTTAGCATACAAGAAATATCCAGCAAGTTCTCAACAACTTGTTTATTTTAGTAGTCTTTTAGCAACAAAACCTAAAGTCTGAATCAATTTCACTGACCATCATCAGCTGCTGATGGGACATACTGAACTGATCACCATACATACCTACTGCCATATATTTTTTCGCTTCAGTCATCCACTGTGGAGGTGCAGGAATTGTGTTTGGTTTGTATTTCTCACATTTGTGAAGAGATCTTTTTTCATGATAATGGTATTCAGCAACGAAAACAGACTAAGACATGAATGGGACCTGATCTCTCATGCCTGCCATTCACATAGAAAGAAACAAAAAGATAGACATGGCAGGTCTCCTCAGAGTCACTATTTTCATTTACCTCACACTTGAAGGTTCAGAGGTAGATGTAATTTTAAACCACAGAGGCATTGGAATTATTAAGTTATCTCTTAAGAAGAAAAGGCATTTACAGCTGAAGTAAGTAATCTTGTCGTGAGAAGGACTGGACCCCACAGAACCAATTTCATTCACCTCGAAAGCTGGCAGAATCTCATTTCAGTCAATTTAGTGTAGTGCTTGTTTCAAGCTCCACTAGAATGCATTTTCAACATAAAAAGGCTCAGCAGAAGAGGGTTTTTCTTACACTGCTGGGTAGGACAGCCAACATGACTGAATTCTTGAAGTGAATTTCTTTCTTCAAACAATATCAAATTCACTGTCTGAACATGGAAAAACAGATGTTAGCACTTCCTTTTCACATAGAGTTTCAGAGAACTGATGACTTCTCTTTAGAGGTCAGGGCAGGAGAATGAATTTTTCCCCTTACACTGCAGGACTTCCACAAGAGTTATTTATTTTAAAGAGTTGTTTATTTCTTGCCTTGCCTTTCTTCAGCTTCTGTCTTTAATCTGACCTCTGTCCTTTGCTCACATTTTTTTCTACAGCTGCATATACTTTTATTGCTCTCCCAATTGCTTTCTTTATCAGGAGGTTGAGTGCACTTCAATTTGTCCTTCACATGGTGATCACACAAAGTTCAGGAGTCTGATTTACTTGTGTATCATTCCAATTTCACGCCAGTGCAGTTTCTTTTTAAAAAGACTAGAGAGGAAAACTGCTGTGGTTCAGGCCAACACTACAGGTTTGTATGCAGTACTCAAAATCATTCAAGTATTTAGGTGCCTGGGGGACAGTTCCCAGGCCACTGGGATATTCCTCAAGGAAAGACAGTGCTTGAAATATGCAGACAAACGGAAGGGAGGAAAAACCTCCCCAATTTTAACTGACAGTGGAAATTATGATACAGTAAGTAGAACTTTCTCTGGTAGCATTTCATTTTTCTACATGCACACAGTGCATAACTATCTTTGTCAAAACAATTTTCCTTTGCAATTGCAGCAGTTGCACATGCAAAGAACTAGTTAGCTCATTGTCTGAAAGAAGAATGCAGACTTATAGAATACTACAGTCTGGCTTTGGAATATTGTAGTCTTGTGGACACAGTCCAGGACACAGTACTGAGAAATCAGAGAATTTTGTGTCTACTACAATGACCTCAGATAAGTCAGAAAGACTCTGCACTTCAGACTCTATGAGGATCAAAAGTATAATGCATAAAGTGTTTCAAACAATCCAGGACAAATGGTGCTAAGGCCAAGTATTCTAATTTCTCTGTATAATAAAGAGCATAAAAAGAAGTAAAGGAGCATGAAACCTTCAACCACAGAATTATCCTGAATAGGACAAAAGTTGAAATAGACATTGTAAACTTCTTGAGCAAATACTTATTTCTTACATCTGACCACAAAAATCCCACTGAGAATTATTAGCCTCTCATTTCTGAGAAAATAAAATTCACAACAGGAAACTATTAAAAAAATAAGCTTCATATTTTGTATTATGATGTAATCACACAACAAACACAAATGTCCATAACAGCAGTGCCTATTTTTAACTTGTTTTTAAAAGTTAAAGCCACTATGTCTTGTACACCAACATAATTGAAATGGTTTTCTGCTTCTGTCTACTAAATCTCTTCCAGCTGCAACAGAAAATTTTAAAGAATAAGCAGCTAGGAACAGACAAATAGCCCAAATGCATACAATAGTGATAATCACAGCAACAAAACTATTCTATAAAATTCCAAGAATACATGCTGGCTAACTGTGACTCACCGTCAATAAAGAGGGGAATTTAATGTGCAAATAAGCACAGAAAAAAACCCCTCTTTTCTTTTGCTCCTGTAGCATGAAAAACCTAGGATATTTGTAGGCTTCAGAGCCCTCCAGTGCAGCTTTGAGGAAAGCAAAAATGGTCAGGATGCTCATCTTAAGGCAGCTGCAACATGACTAAACTGCAGTTTATTGATTTCTTGAGAGGCACATATTTTGATATCAGCTATGCTCTAACATCTGAGAGAGTTTCCATGCATACATTAGTCTGCTTCATTCTCCTTGTTTTCCACACTGACACCCCAGTCTTTGGTGCAAGAACAACAGGAAGAATATGTACTTGCGGTACTTACAATATGGGAAAGACCAGTGCCCTGGGAAGGCAAAAGCTGAACACACAGAAGAAATTCTGTATATTTCTATAAAAACTTGTTCTTAAGCTGTAGAATGATTCAAGGCAATTCAGCCATGGTGGAGTCAATTCTGCAGAAACAACAGACCATTTATGTTCTCATGGTGACCTTAACACAGGGCACCTTGAGCTGATTCAACATTCTGCTGCCAGAAAAGGGGCAGATACTCCCTGCTATCACATATGCAGCCTGTCTGCCTCCTCCACATACCAAATCAACACCATAATCCAGCAGTAAACTGAAGTTGAGAGCAGTAAATACTCTTCTGTGCCATAGTGATGAAACCTAATGAATCCATTCATCAGCAGGCCAGTGAGTACCACAATTGGAAGAGAACTGAGTTGTGAAGCCAAGAGCAGTAGTAACAGCAAAAGCTACTCATTCTATATGAGAAGCTTTTAAATCAGCGCAGGCACCTTCCCTTAACTTTGTACCTCTGCATCTTGCAACACTGGAGCTGCTGTTACAACTGGTTACAGTTGCGAATTTCCTCAGGTCTTTCCATGTGTAGCCCAGATCCTTGTGGGCCTTTACACTAGTTCACAGTACCTTCCTCTTCCTTCTTTCACAGTGTACTACCCAAAATGCTGTACTATTTGAATAACCAATCTCCCTTCTGCAAATAGATGGATATTTACTTCCATGACCTCTGTAGAAGTTAGTGTTCCAGCATTTCATTAGGAAGGCCCAGAAGATGGGAGCACAGGTATTTCAGACACAGTAACAAGTAGCACCACTCAAGACAGAAGGGAGTCAACAAAAGAGTGCACCTGGACGGGTAGTTACTGTGGCAAATTCATTACCATTTCCTTTAGGGTGTAAAAATTAATTCCCTTGGAGACCTTTAAGATCTGGGAGAGGAGGAAAGAGGATACAAAAAGAACCCAGAAGAGGGAAGGAGGACAAAATGAGTGAGCCACGACAGTAGAAAAGCAGCCTTGCCACTGCTGCTTTTTTTGACAGTCACCAGAGTCACAGGAGAAGGAATCTTATCACAGCAAATACTCCACAGATCTCCAAGCTCACAGCATAGGGTCAAGGCACAAACCCAATACAGCAGGTAATAAACTTGACTACCAATTATTCAAATCGAGGATGTAAGAGAAATAAGGAGACTTTTTTAGTAGGGTCTGTTTTGATAGGACAAAAGGAAATTATTTTAAACTAAATGAGGGTAGATTCAGACTAGATATAAGGAAGAATTTCTTTACAATGAGGATGGTAGAACAGTGGAACAGGTTGTTCAGGAAGGTGGTGGATATCTCATGCCTGGATAGATAAAGGCCAGGTTGGAAAGGGCTCTGAGCAACCTGGTCTAGTTGAAGATGTCACTGTGCATGACAGGGGGGTTGGCTGAGGTGGACTTCAAAAGTCTCTTCCAGTCCAAACTATTCTGTGAACCTATGATTCTAGGATTGCTTAGTGCTTTAAGTAGGCACAGAAGCAGCATTCTGACTTCTTTATACAGAGACCTGTAGGGAGAAAAATATTAAGCAAGCTCACCTTTTCTTTCCAGTACATAGCCATATGTGGCACCTTGCAGAACGGGATATTTCAGAAGCACTGTAGGGACTTATGAAAAATCAAAAGCAGCATGTTTTCTAGGCACCTTCGAAGTTTAATCTAGGCACTTTCTTATGCAAATACATTGAGAAGAGTATATAGTATGGGAAAGGAAAGCATGAGTTATAAAACTAATTATTTGCATGCCTGATACGAATAAAAAGTGTGAAACTGATATTTTGAATTGTTTGAAAATACGAAGTTAGAATAAAGCACAAGAAAATATTTCTAGGTGAAAAGACTTCTAGGTTTCATTTCATGCTGTTCTATTGAAATTTTACAACAATTTATGCAATTTATTTCACTTGTGAAGTATGTAACAATAACAAAATACATAAGATTTAATTAGTGATTGTTTCTATAGTATAATAAAGACTTGGAACTCATTAATTTGTTTCTTCATTTTTTTTTTTTTTTTTTTTAAGAAATAATTTCATCCTATAGAACCCCTGGGAAATAGGCAAGTCTTTTTATTTTACTATCTGTACCTCAAATTTTCAACAGAGAAACACAGACTTTAACATTTACAAAGCAGACCACATATTAATCCACAAGCACCTCTCTATTAAAATTACAGAATCATAGGAAACATTAGAAGGCACCCCAGAAGGGCAAGTCAGACTGACTCCTGCTCAAAACAGAGCTAGGATCCAAGTTAGATCAGGTTGCACAGGGCTTTGTTCAGGTGTTTGGAGAAATTCCAAGAATTTTTATGCCACATCTTTGGTCAGACTGCTCCCATGCTGAAGGCCCTGCAATCATGAAACTTCTTCTAGTTGTTTAAAGAAGGCTTGGCCCATTTTCTCAGCTTGATAGAGAAGTCAGTAGCAGGTGACCCCCATGATGTCCTCTTGCTGGCCTCCTCTCAAACCCTGACACATAATTCCACAGCAGAACTCCATGCGTTTAAGCATCTTCTTTTCATCTACTCTCTCACAGTTAAAACCGTAACAAAGACTGGCAGCTATAAGCAGACACATCTTTATTTGACAAATTATAAAGGCTGTCCTTGGACACCACATTAGTGTTACCTCCACACTAAACTGGCTGTTCCTCCAGCGGGTTGTAAGCGACACCACCAGTTCCACCTTCTTTGTTTTATGTCCTAAACAAAAGAATTCAGAACCTACTAACTCTAACATCTGTCAAAATAGCTTTGTGACTCAGAGTAATGAAAGGCTACTGCAAAAACCAGCACTGAGACAACTTTTCTCCATCCCTTCCCAAGTCCCAAACCTGAGTAAACTCAGAGCATGCATTCAGTAGGTATATGAAGAACCCTCCCCACAAATATTTCCGAGTGTTACATGCAGTAAATTACTGTGACATTTTCACATGCTAAAGGGCCAGCAAAGAATAGAGTTAACCTGCAAGTGTATAAAAAGAAAGTAACACAGAAGTTGAACTTATTGTATCTGTATTTGAACACCTTAGCATACAAATAGGTTCCTCAACATCTGCAAGTAAAGATCCTACCATTGGTTGCAGCCGGACCTAAGCAGAACTGTGTCACGGTAAATTATATATAAGTGGATAATCCTAAACAAAACATTGCCCAAAATTTGCATCTCAAAACCAGCAAGTTTGTTTCTTCAAGCAGGTGAATTGAAAAAGAAAAATTTTCATACATTCCTTGAATCTCAGAGATAAGAAAAAATAATTTCTAGTACTTTGATTAGTAGAAGATTTTTCACAGAAACAGGAGAAGCATTAACTTTTCTTACTTTTGGTTTAATGAAACGGCTTTGCCTACAAAGTGACCTGTATGATTCTGTATAGAAAAAGCATAACATTTTATGCATTTATCACAACCACCATTTACTCTTGAATAAATTTTTTCTATGACCTTTGGATGCTGCTATTGTATGTTTAAAGTTCATAATGTGCTGCCTAAGCTACAAGCACACTGAAAAATGATATATAAAACATCTCAAAGCAGTAATTCAGAACTTCTAAGTGGTGTGGGCAGGTCAATTATTTTTAGAGTACTGAACAGCACCAAACTTTTGACAATATTCCCATGTCAATTTCCTCACTGCTCCTTTCCATCTTATTTGACTTGAAAAAGTATGGCCATAAACCACTGGGATTGATGAAATCCCTCTGGAATATTAATCAAGAGATATGTTTTTGTTCAGTGCCTAGTCCCATGGTGCTTCATTAACCTAATTTCCAAGTGCTTCAAAAACTAATTAACTGATCCAGGGGCTCTCCCAAAGGTTCCTTATGCCCAAAGGTGCCCTGGCCATATTAATCTTTCTAAGAATACCAAAAGACATGTCCATTCTTCAGCCCACTTAACACTGTCTTGGTTCCATCATCCACCAGTGAATAGTTGAGGAGAAGCAAACACAGGCACATTCTGCAGGTACACGATGGGGAAGGAAAACAGACTGCAGGATAGAAGTAAAACCTTCCACCACGCACATTTCCAAACCAACTGTCAATAAGCTGATGGCAACTTGTCAGGCATCTGAGTTTTACTTTACAATGTGACAGAGTACCCTGCTCAGAGTATCTCTATAAGCAGGACTTTTGCACAGTAGTGTCAGACTGCATACGATAGTGCAAAGCAGGAGACATGACCAGTATCACAACCAACACTTCTGCTTTCGACTACCTCAAATGTTCCTGTATCAAGATTTCCTAGTGCAATAGGCTCTGCAGATGAGGCAATGCAAAGTCCAATGTCTGGAATTCATCCTAGGTTCAGGTTTTGCCTGCATCAGCAAGTAGTGTGGCTCAATAGAAGCAGCCCTGTAGAGTGCACAGTCCTTGCGCTGCTGCTGCGTACAAACTGCCCGTACTGTATGTGGACATGGGTACAACACAGTTACAGACTTTTTGTCTTAAACATCAGCTGTCTCCCTTGCTGGAGCCTGAGCAAGGGTTCTGAGGATGAAAATCCACACAGAGCCAGTGAGGTCACCTCTGCAGGCAAAGTTCCACTCTGTTCACGGCCTTAAAGGTACAGTCTTATCCCAAATATGACAACTGAACTGAATGGGGGGGTTTTTTGCAAAATCATACAGTGAAAATCTTGAGAGGAGAAAAAAAGACACCAGCAAAGTCAAAAGTGCAGAAAGTTTCAGCCTTGTCCTCAAACCGGCAGCTGGATGAACCCACTCTCTTTGGGGCTGTGCCTCCATAAAATGGAAGGAAGCACAGGGCATGGAGATACATGATAGTCAACCCACCCTCACAGGGGCACATATCTCTCTGAAGAGTCTTTATAGCCTGTCAGAATGTGTTGGGTATTGGAGTAAAATGTTTCTTAAAATATGTATTTTAAAACACAGGCTTTTACATTTCTTCCCCCTCAGATTTGCCTTGCTGGTGTTGCCAACTGTGGTGTGTGGCCCGTGGAGGACAGCATGGCATAGCACAGTGTGACAAATCCACAGCAAGCCAGGTGTGGAAGTCATTGCTCTGCGTTCTCACTTAGCTTTGTAATAAATCAAAAGAACTGTGTGCCCAGGTGGCCAAGAAGGCCAGTGGCATTCTGGCCTGTATCAGCAATAGTGTGGCCAGCAGGACAGCGAAGTGATTGTCCCCCTGTACTCAACACTGGCAAGATTGAACCTTGAATCCTGTGTCCAGTTCTGGGCCATTCACTTCAGGAAGGACACTCCAGTATCCAGAGAAGGGCAATGAATCTGGTGTAGGGTCTGGATTGCATGTCCCATGAGAAGCAGCGGAAGGAGCTGGGGACGTTTGGCCTGGAGAAAAGGAGGCTCCTTATCACTCTCTACAATTGCCGGAAAGGAGGGTGCAGCCAGGTGGGGATCGACATCTTCTCCCAGGCAACCAGTGACAAAACAAGAGGGGATAACCTCAAGCTGTGCCAGGGGAGGTTCAGTCTGGACATTAAGAAAAGTTTCTTCATAGAAGGGGCGATTAGACATTGGAATGGGTCCAAGGAGGTGGTGTAGTCACTGCCCTTGGAGGTGCTTAAGGAAAGACTGAATGTGGCACTTGGTGCCATGGTCTTCTTGATGTGGTGGTGTTCGGTCATAGATTGGACTCGATGATCTCAGAGGTCTTTTCCAACCTAACTGATTCTGTGATTCTGTGAAACACGGGGCGGCAGGATACCGGAGGGGTCTGGCAGAGGGGAGGTGGGCAGCCTGGAGCAGCCGCCAGGGCTCCGCCAGAGCGGGGGCCGGGCGTGCCGGCGGGAGGGCCTTTCCACGGGCGGGACGGGGCGGGGAAAGCGGGGAGAGCGGGGCTCTCCCGGCCGCGCCGAGGCGGGAGCCGGCGGGGCACAGCGAGTCGTGAGGCTGCCGGGCCGGCAGCCATGTGGACATCGCTCGGAGCCCGCTCGGAGCCGGCCGGCCCCAGGGCAGCCAGCGGCCGCTTCTGGGCTGTCGTCCTGGGCACAGCGGCGGGGCTCTTCCTCCTCGGGTTCCTCATCGGTACAGTGCAGACTAACCCTCCTTCGCATCGGGGCTCGTCCAGCCGGGGGACGTGGCTCGGAGACGGGCCGAGGAAGGGCCGGGGTGGGGGGAGAAGCGGGCGGGTTTCCAGCACCCGGGAATTTGTGCCAAGGGTGCCTGAGGTGAGTCCGTGCTCAGCCGGCCGATACCACCCTCCCTGCTTCCCTCCCTTCACACCGGGCAGGTACAGTCAGTGACCCTCTCTGGGATATCCAGCTCCTCCGCAGAAGAAGGGGTTTTTGTGTCTTTGCCTTGTTTTTCTATTTACTTTTTGTTAAAGTTAATAGAAATAAAATAATGCTGTGGGCAAAAGAAAGGGGCGCTGGGTTTGTGAGGAGGGGACAAAAGACATACCCCTCGACCCTGCTGCCTTGAAACAGCCTCAGCCCCAGCCAGAAAACCTGGGGCTGGCGGGGCACGGACAGGAGGGGAGAAATAGTCTTTAATTCAATGTCTCACCTACTCCTCGTCCCAAGCAGACAGGACTGAGGATTGCTGTCGCGAGAGATTCCCCCTCTCTACCTTTCTTTTGGTTCCACGTATGAATCAGGATGAGCTTAGGGGAGGAAGGAAAACAAAAGAGGCACTTGTATTTTGCAATGCCATTCGGTATGTACTTGGGATTGGTGCCATTGGGAAGTCCCGACTGAATTCCTCTCTCATGTAGAGCCTTTCACTGTGCCCGTGACCATTGCCTCATTGGTGCCAGCTTGTTACCCTCTTCAATCCACTGGTTCTCTCATTCCCACTACCCATGTAGCTGCTGCTGCGTAAGCTCTGAATGTGTACAGTCTGACTTAAAAACAGATGTCAGGAACACTTCTCTTTCTAGCCAGGTGTTCCTCTCATCACTTACTCTGATAGTGCTTGCTCAGTAAGGGAATGATTCCAGAATAAGAGCCAGACAGACCAGAGAGTGAGAAAGGAGTTAAAAGACATCTGTTCCTTACAAAGTGTGCCTGTGTTTCTGTGCATTTTTGTAAAGCTGCTGCCTTATTATGGAGGTAACTGTATGACTGACAGCATGATGTTCTGGCGCTCAAGGAAGACAGATAAGTCTCCTTAGCATCTACAGGAAAATAACAGGTGAATAAATATATATAGAGAGAGTATATAAATATATAAGAATATAGTATTTTATATCACTCAACATCTACCTAGGCAAATAAGTTCTCTTACCATTTGTGGGATTAACACATTAGGTTATGGTTGCTTGTATGTGCTGAAATAAAAACAGTTGTAAATGTAAAACAGTGCAAACCTTGTGGGGAGACCAAAGAGAAGTGGTGTATGTCATAAGAATATTGCTCTGATGTTTTTACTGTTGTATTTTTATGTGTTGTACAGGCTGGTTTGCAAAACCTACAGAAAAGAAGACATCTCTGAGTACTCATGAGGAGATGAGGACAGCATTCATGGCTGAGATGAAAGCTGAAAACATCAAACACTTTCTTTAGTAAGCAGTGTGTAGACTAATCAGTTCAGACAAGAAAAAAATAATCAAGTGGGAACCAGCCCAAGGATCACAGAATTGTAGAATGGGTTATGTTGGAAGGGACCTTAAAAATCCTCTAGTTTCAACACCCGTGCCATGGGCAGGCACACTTTCCACTAGACCATGTTGCTCAGAGCTCTCTCCAACCTGGCCTTGAACACTTGCAGGGATGGGGCATTCACAGCTTCTCTGGGCAACCTTTTCCAGTGCCTCACCATCCTCACAGTGAAGAACTTCTTCCTGATATCTAATCTAAACCTGCCCTCTGACAGTTTAAAGCCATTATCCCTTTTCCTATCACTACATGCCCTTGAAAAATGTCCCTCTCCAGCCTTCTTGTAAGCCCCCTTTAGGTATTGGAAGGTGCTGTAAGGTCTTGGAGCCTTCTCCAGGCTGAGTGGCCCCAGGTCTCTCAGCCTTTCTTCTCAGGAGGGATGCCCCAGCCCTCTGATCATTTTCATGGCCTCCTCTGGGACTTGTTCCATCAAGTCCTTGTCCTTATTAATGCTGGGCCTCAGAGCTGAGCACAGCACTGCAGGTGGGCTCTCATGAAGCAGAGTAGAGGGGCAGAATCACCTCTCTCAACTTGCTGGCCATGCTTCAAACAATTCAAAACAATGGAACATGACAATATAGATATTTTAAAGTCTATTAGAATTTAATGTAATAAATTTCTGTATTTTAGTAACTTAGAAGCTTTAACTGCAAGTACTTGATCTGTTTGTTTTAGGGATCTTATAAATGGATTATTTTTCTCTTAAGAGAATGTAGTATTTGTTAAAACTTGTACTTGATTTGTTTGTTTTAGGGATCTTGTAAATGGATTCTTTTTCTCTTAAGAGAGTGTAGTATTTGTTAAAACTTGTATTTACTCCAGTCAATAATAGACCACAAGTCATAGTTTATTGACAGGAATTTAGTTTCAGTGTAAAGAAAGAGCATCAGCTATTGTAGGAATAATCAACAAATTTGGATTTGCCTCATACTCCCAGTCTGATTACATAACATGGAGTTATGCAAAACTAAATTACTAAAAGACCATTTTCAGTTTATAAGATTGTGGCAATCCCACTGCTTTCATTCTAAGTGCATTTGCCATGAACTATTGCAAAAAAATTACGTGGAAAGTATGGTCTCTTTACTACATAGCAGTCATGTACTGGACTATAACATACACATTCAAAACCAAAGATTTAGGAGTTTTTAGAGTCTTAACCTGTGTTTTGGCTCCTGCAAAGTCAACTGTTGTTAAATAGCTCTGTGAAAAGACCTTCCTGCCCTCTAAACTCCCTGTCTGTACATAAACAGAAAACATTGTACCTCATTAACTGTCATGTGGCCAGACCTGCAGTGAAATAAGGCAGATGTTTAGTCACTCCTCAGAACTACCATTACAGGCAGTCAGATTAGAAGAGAAAATGAAGAAAAACACAATGTTCAGTTAAATGGGAATGTAATAGAGGAAAGTGTTATTGCACAAATCAGCTTTTAATGAAAATGTGATACTTAAACACTTACAGAAAACTTAAACTCATACAGAAAACAGCCATTCTCACTCACAATAACACATAAGTGTGGTCTTGGTTCAGTATATGTCATCCAGAAGACGATGCTGTCACTAAAACAGTGACTTTAGTACAGTATTAGATGTTGGCATGATCAGAGGAATGTGATTTTATACAGCAGCATTTGGCTGCCAAGGACTTTGTCTAGTTTGGAGAAAAGGAGGCTGAGGGACAACCTCATTGCTCCCTACAGCTTCCTAAGGAGGGGATATGGCAAGAGAGGTGCTCATTTTTTCTCCCTGGTATCCAGTGGTAGGATGCATAGGAATAGTTCAAAGCTGCACCACAGAAGCTTCAGACTGGACATGAGGAAGCATTTCTTTACCAAGAGGGTGTTCAGACTGGAAACAGGCATTCTAGAGAGGTGGTCAATGGCCCAAGCCTGTCAGTGTTCAAGAGGCATTTGGACAATGCTCTTAAGAACATGTTTTAACTTGGTCAGCCCTGAATTGGTCAGGCAGTGGGGCTAGATGAATGTTGTAGATCCCTTACAACCTATACTATACTATACTATGTATAGTTCTTTCCAAGTGCTTTCTTTGATGGCTTTGGTCTTATTTGAACTCAAGAATTTAAGTTTTTCCTAATCTCACACCCCTTCGTAATCGAAGATACAATTTCCTTCATTAACACCAGCTGGTGCCACACATGCTGCTGTGGCATGTTTATGGCATGGTCATATGATAGAATGAGGACATCATGATGACAGCCTCATTCAACTGAGGGTTTTTTCAGCTGGCTTCACCACTGGGCTTTCACAATGGTCTGGACAATTTTTTTTTTTCAGACAATGGGCTGTTCACTATTTATGTTCTCTTTTGCTGTTTGTTATTCATGCTGGCATGACTTTTAAGTCACAAACTGTTGAGTTTTTCTTTTCCTTGTTTATACAGTACTCAAAACTCACTCTCTTTTACTTACCAACAAGACACACTAGGAGTGAACCTTTAAATAAATCACTATTTGTGCCAAAATTAATTAAAATAGTGGGATCCAAGGAGAATATCTAGTTAATTGCAAGTAAGTATCAGAGTAATTATGCACTTTTCTAAATTGAATACACTAAGATAATTTTACTCAATTCTTTTATCATTTCACAGTGATAAAGTCTAATTGTGCATACGCCTACTGCTGCTCACAAGACAAGCAGTAAAAAAAGGACAACACCCCATAGCTGGTGTCATCACACCATTCTTGCTAAACCATGCTGCAAGGAAGATAAAAATACCTGTGCTAGATCAGGACAGCCTGAAACCCTTCACCTCAACAGAAAAACTCATAGATGCAGAGAAGTCTTGGTCCTTATTTAGCCTGAGTATATCTGATCATTTCTATGATGTTTATTTCCAGCTAGTCTAAGAGGAGTTCTGATTATGACCTTCAATGCCTGACCCTGCTCATTTCTTCCTTTTCTCTAGCAATTTTACACAGCTCCCTCACCTAGCGGGAACAAAGGAAAATATGCATCTGGCACAGCAAGTCCAAGCTGAGTGGAAGAAATTTGGTTTGGATTCAGTTCAGTTGGTTCATTATGATGTCTTGCTCTCTTACCCTAATGACACTAAGCCCAACTACATCTCAATAATCGATGAGCATGGCAATGAGGTACAAAATCCATAATTTTTCCAACCAGGGAACAAAATCACCTTCATACACCTGGGAAGGCTGTGAGGGAAAACTGTCCTCTGTTCACTTAATGGTTTTGGGCCTGATGCAAAGTTCATGGAAATCAGGGATTCCAGTTTGCTTTTATATTTTGCATATTTGTTTCATAATATATGTGCTAAGAATACTAGTATTTACCCTGATTCATACAGCATCCTGACATGTGGATTAAAGGACAATTATGTAAGTGAATTACTCCACGTAATTCAATTGTTTGAAAATCACTCCATTATTTAGAAAGAGGAAAGAAACCATGGTCAGCACCATTCTTTGCACTGATTTGTTGTACAGTATTGATGATTCTGCTAAATTCAATTTCTGGAAGATTAGAGTTTAGGCCTTGAGGTGTGCTATCACAAGGGGCATGAGTTCATTACATGCTAGCTCTAGTGCATGTAGAAGCTTCAGGGATGAGCAGAATGCAAGCAGTTTTACCACTGTGATCTAACCTGCTTTTATCTGCTGTACTGAGACCACTTCAGGGAACCCTGTGTTCATTTATGCAGGATTCTCTGTGAAGAGTGGAGATGGGATTTGTGTTCACACACTGAGCATGCCTACTGTAAAGGATGCCCAGTGCTTGCTGAAGTTTTGGCCACTTCTTTTGTAGAATTCTAAAACTAGAGTCCTTTAGTTTGCAAAAGCTTGTGAAATGTGCTTGTGAACAGAAAGTACTTATTTTCCATATTGCCTTGTTTACTTTATTCCTTTTCTCCTTTCCCATCAGATTTTCAACACATCATTGTCTGAGCCTCCTCCTCCAGGATATGAGGCTGTTAGAGATGTGGTGCCGCCCTACAGTGCCTTTTCAGCCCAAGGAATGCCTGAGGTAACGTAGTAGGAATTGAAGTAGTAACAGAAGTAGGAAAAGAAGCAGAGGCAGAAATAGAAATAATAGTAATAGAAAAGATGGAATACCACAGTGTACTGTAGCATAGCACAGAATATCAGAGAGCAATACAGAATAATGTGAAATTCCTTAGGCTTTAGTTCAAAACCCAACTTACCCCCAGCAGGAAAAGTGACCTAGCTCTGATATTCTTGGGATTATTGTCATGAAGCCATGTTCAAATTGAGCAGTCATACGTATCTTTGATTTTTTTCTCTAGTTTGAGTCAGAACTGGATTTTATTTTTTCTTTTCCTTAAAAAATATGGCAATAAATCTTTAATACCAGCTGCTGTAAATTTCCCCAGACATTTCTGTAACTATGCACCATTGTTTCCCTTCTTGGTGGACAAATAGACTGTTACATTTACACAGCCAAATGAACAGTCTCACTTTTCAAAATGCTGCTTGCCCAAGGCTCACATTGACAGGTATAGCTGCACAGTGTTGAGTATGCTTGAAAAGCTATTGGTGGCGATGGAAGTGTTGCTGTGATCTGAATTTAATGCTAATCCTTCATGTCTTGTTATAAATATGGTACCAGCTGATGGACTTTCTTTGATAAAGCTAGCCTGTGAAACAGGAGTTTTCTGGTCTGTGATCATTAGTGGTTTCAATTAATGTTTTGTAAGATTAGAATTTCTTGGTGTTTTTCGCAATATCTTTCCTGTCTGTACGTAGAATAATTTAGGTTGGCAGAACCCTGTGAAGTCATCTGGTCCAGGCTCTGCTAATGCTTCTGTTCACACAGCTGAGTATTATATCAGTCATGTACTTTGTGAAGTTTGTTAATAAGCTGTTCAAGTCCAGAAAACAAAAGGTATACTGTATTCATTTGCCTCAGATACTCAAAAGAAAGCTGGAGAACCAGGCAGAAAACCAGCTGAAGAACCGGTACAGAATCTGTACCCTGGGACATAAGAGTTTTGAGTGTTTCAAGAATTGCAGTGGGAATTTTGGAGCATAGAAAGATAAAATTAATGGGGTTTGACCTTTTATCATAATATATCACCAAAGAAAGACAGAATAACATCACTGCTTTATTTGGTTTGTGGAGAGAGTAAGTGATGAGATGTGGGAAATAATGAAAACAAGTTTAAAAAGCTTTAGCGTCCTTCTTTAGGAATTTGTTTTATTTTAATTAAATATAAGAACCTTGTAACCAATGAAAACAATACCTAAAGACAGATTGTCTTCTCAAAATATGATGCTGATTTTCACCTTATTATAAAATAATAGCTTGACAAGACCTCCAGGTTCTTAGCTAGGGCTATTAGCAATAGCATTCTCCAGTGAGCTGTTGTCTGCATCTATACTGCAAACAGCACAGGAGGAGCACGTATAAAGCTCCTCAGCAGGAATACCCAATGGGGCCAAGGCTCTTCTGAGTCCTTGCAGGCCAAGAATTTTATGTTAAAAACCATTCTATTAAACAAGCTGTGAACTGCACTGCATAAAATACAACTGAAATTTACTGTGGTGTCTGTGTCCAACATACTTACAGCTATCCAAGACTGACTCCAGCTTAAGCAGACTACAAAGAGAAGCAAATGCTATCTGAGCACTTACTTTAAGTTTCTGATACAGAAGTCATATGTGAACATTCTCTGTTTTGCACAAAGTCTGGCAGCTTTGGATTGCAGGATTCACTAAAAGTCACTTGTCTACGTAATTGCTTTACAATCAAAGGACTCATACTGCAGCCAGTCTCAGAGATCATTGTTCCCAGGTTGTTATCCTACTAGATCACATCCTCCTTTCAACATGCTCTTTGACATTGTTTCAAATCCTGCCTCCTTCTCTCAGGGTGAGTTGGTGTATGTGAATTATGGCCGCACCGAGGACTTCTTTACATTAGAACGTGTAATGGGAATTAACTGTACAGGAAAGATTGTTATTGCCAGATATGGGAAGATCTTCAGAGGAAATAAGGTAATCCCTGTGTATAAAAATGTTACTGCCCTTCTCAGTGTTATTCCCACTTCAACTGTTCTGCTCTTCAGCATTTTCAAGAGACTGAAACACTTCCCTAAGCTGTTCTGGAGATTAGAGAGTAACTGAGTTTTCATAGACCCTGCGTTCAAAGATGATTCTTTAGTAGAGCTTGTCAAATGTACATTTCATAAATATGTAATACATTTGTAGGATAAAAGTAAATCAGTTGGAAAATGTTCCATATTTTAATATTCACTTGCATTCTATAAATTGTTCCAAAATATCACTAATAGAGTGTCATACACTTAATTCTGAACTAGATCATTCTTCCCTATTGGTTCAGCTGTTCTTTACCAGGTCAATGTTGTGTTTCTTTATAATGGTTCTGTACACCAGACAGAGACTATAACTATATGGAGGTTATTTTAAATTCTGTATTTGTTTATTCAACGTCCCCGTCATATAAATTTATTTTTAAACTACAGTTTTAGGCAGATTTCCATGACCTAACAGGAAAGGACATAATCCTGTACATACTTCAGGCATACACTCAAGTTGTTTCTCAACAGAGATGTAAGAAGACAGTCTATTTTAAGTGTGTTTGGCTCTTGTACAACAACTAGTTTGACCCTAATTTAAGCAGGTCTGTGATTTGTATTTGTCAGTCACCTAAGGGGGTATCAAGCATGGAATTCACTGGAATGCCAATTCTTATTATATGCTGTTGATTAATCTTGTGTGAAGCTTTTAAATAGATAACTCACTGGTTTACAAATATATCATTTTCACCAGTGAAAAGTGGTATATAACTCATATTCTGGGTCAGATAATATTTTCACTTAATTGTTTACCACTCCAAAAGATACTATCTGAATGGAAAAGACTTAAAAATTGACAAAGGTTTTATTGTCTGTGAATCTTTTCTTAAAATGAAACACCAATACTTTAGAGTTGCTACTATCTAGAGAGGCAGTTTTCCTGTGATTTGGAAATTATATGCCCTTGTTGACACAAAGGGATATCTTAATTCTTACAGTAGTATTTCTAATGACTGCTTATATACTGAAGAATTTGGTAGCCTGTATAAAATCTGGAGGACTGTACAGAAAGTTTTTCAACTTCCTAATGGTGTGCAAAAATAGGATGGAGGATGAAGGCAAGTACTGCATTTCCTTTAAAAAAAAAAAAAAAAAGAAAAGGAAAAAAAGCTATGATATTTCTGAGTTAAAGTACCCAAATTTAAAACTGTTGAGGATTAGTTGTCACTCAGTCACTATCCATCACTTTCATATCTAGTAGCAAACCAGATTGGGATGTCAGAATGACATATATTGTACAATAATAAAGTCACACATGAACACTTTTAAAACAGCATCCAGGTCAGTCCTTCTGCCACAATAAGCCTAAAATATGGGCTCTCTGCAGTTAATCTTGTTCACAAAGAAAGAAACAGCCAAAGGCAGTTTCAAGCTCTCCAATCTTCCTGCGTAGTCTGAACCCTGAGATACATTCAGGAGTCATTTAGGTAAATAAGGTAAGTACAAGACTGCCTGAAAGATACTGTTGCATTAATGTGATACAGTTTTTTCTGTTCATAGTGTGTACATTTCAATAGTCAGCTGATTGTATTGATCTGGATGACTGAATGAAAACTCAGGTTATGCAGCAATACTGTGGAGGATGTTTTCCATGCCACTGTTGTTATCTCCCAACTAAAAGTCAAAGCAGCAGCAGACCTTTGACTTTCATATGAAACCTGATATCTGCATATATATTTTTCAGGAAATTATGAGACAGTTATGGGCTTCTTACTTATCCCAAGCACTGTAAAAGACCCTGAGAAAAAAATCATTGTAATTTATACTTTCTTTTTCCCCTTGGACTCTGGGGTCAAGCTATAAAGGACTGGATAGAGACAGGAGATGTACTTTGCAGGTGAAGAATGCTGAATTGGCGGGTGCCAAGGGAATTATTCTGTACTCTGACCCTGCTGACTACTGCGCACCTGGAGTAGATCCTTATCCAAATGGCTGGAACCTTCCAGGTGGAGGAGCCCAGCGTGGGAATGTATTAAACCTGAATGGGGCAGGGGACCCTCTGACACCAGGTTATCCTGCAAAAGGTGAGTGACTCTAGAGAAGGCATTCTCTGAGGGTCTGGTATCAGGAAAGGGCAGGGGGTGGGGATGTTTTCTCCCTTGTAACAACACACTTTTTTCTTAGTCTTTGTTGCTAAAAGAGGCAGCTTCAGGTTTCACTGCAGTGGGCCACTTCTGTAAATGGTGCATGAGAGAAAGCGAGGGGATATTAGGGGGAGCCCTAGAGTGCTGATCTGTATTCACCACCTTCACCTTAGGCTTCCTCAGCTGCTTGAGCTGTGCCTAAGCTGTTTCATTTAGCAACTGAACCAGATAATTTTGACTGAAATTCATTAAGAACTATCTATGCCAGCACTTGGGCCAGCATATCTGAGAGAGGCAGTCACCTCAAGAAAAGTAGTCCCTAAGTGAGGGGCAGTGTTGCCTCTAGGCAGCAGAACTTGAGCTGGAAGGAGATACATGTTCAAAACAGCAGCATGCCAGAACAGACCAGGAAGAAAATTTCTGGTTCCTCATGCTAGAGTCAGTGGTCTCACAGATGAATCCCTATCTCTCACACAAAGGGTCCCTGTAAATGTTGTATTAAGGAGGAAACTCTTCCATATACGCTTTTGTCCACATCATGAAGAGTAAGATTCTTATTTGTTTAAAAAAAATTATTTGTATTTGAGCTTTGTCAGAACAAAATCTAGATTTTGTTTTGTACACAAAAACAACAATCCAGAATATTCAGCAGTCCAGTGTATAAGATTTTATCTGCATCTCTTTCTCAACAGACAAATTTTTTTTAGTTCCCAGCTGAATGTTCCAAGCATCAGACTATGGGCTCCCTCTTTGTTCTAGTTCTTTCTGTGTAGCTTAGTCTGAACTTCTTTGTCAAGAAGAGAAATATTTCTACGTAAAAGTACTTCAACACAAAAAAGGAACAAATAATTTTAAAATTTCCAGCCATCTTTAAATGCATGACTGTAGACACTATAGGAGAACCTTCATTAGTGTCTCTCTGAAAACACATTGATAAAGCACAAAGAATAAGATCACTGGGAAGATGTCAGCTCAGCTTCCAGGAAAATGAAATGATTATTCCTGACTCCAGTGTTAGGACTGTGCTATGAATTGTGCAGCTTCCTTCTGAGACTTGTAAATATACAAATATCTGTTGTTTGCTTTCAGAATACACATACCGATTAGACAAAGCCAGCGGTGTAGGGCTCCCAAAAATTCCGGTTCATCCTATTGGCTATCATGATGCAGAGTTATTACTGCGGTAAGTGCATGGGGGGCATGAGGAATTTTTAGCAGATTGTTTTTTTGGAAGTTATGGGAGTATTTGAAAAGAGAGTAAAAAGACTTTTGTACTGTGCTTCTCCTGTAGCCGTTGAAATAATATGTTTGTTCCTCATTAGGAGGTAAGTGTGGTACCTATTGTTACATACCAGGTATGTTCAGAGTTGAAAGGATCATTTGTTATACATCTTGGTCAGTCAAGTATATTGGAATTACTAAGTGCCTCTCAGTGTGAATAAAAGCAAACATTTTTGCTTATCATGCCATTGAGGCTGGCATGATACCTGTCATGTAAAAAAGACCACAGATGAAGTCATTCATTTGTCCTGGGAAACAGTTGCCATGAATGTTTGATGAGACAATATCTGTCCTGTTCGCTGTTAAAGGAAGGTGTATTCTCTCTCTAATCAGGTGTATTATGTTGTTTAAATATGAAATGATGCTAGTGAGGCCACTGAGGAAACTGGGAGTGTGACAGGGGATTGAATAGACAACTACATGTAAGTAAGTGTGCTTGCTAAACATGCAAGTGGCATGGAGGCAGGCTACCAGCTTGCCAGTGGACAGCAGTCAAATTCATAATGGTTTTAACAAGCCAAATAAGTTCTCTAAAAAAAACCTATGATGTGATTGAGTTGACATACATGTATCATTCCCCTAAAAAATGTAGTAGAAATCATCTGTATCAAATGTAGAGATGCAGAGCAGGAAATGCCAGGGTTGGCAACAGTATGATGGATAAGTGTTTAGGGCAGTAAATGAACATAACCCTGGGTAAGTGTTTGTATAGGAATTTTATGCCTAAATCACATGAGCTAACATTCTGCTCTGTCAGATGCCTCTATTTGAATACTAAGTCATAAAAAAAAAATCTGTTGGTTCTCTATGCAAATTTCCCTTACAGTGTTGAAGCTATTTATTTTCATGTGAGGCAGGATTTTACTGTCTTTGCTGTTTTTGCATACCTGATGTTCATTAACACTGTTCTACTGTTTTTCCTATTTCCTCCCAAACTTTTATGGACTAATCCATCTACAAATTGTCTTTTGTTTAAAACTTTATAGTCATCACTGTTACCAGGATAACTGTGATGTCTATAAAGGTATAGGTTAAAAACCTCTTTTATCCACTGCCTATTAGTAGTGATAGAGCAGATTTATGTATAAATAAGATGTAGCCAGACATTTCTGTTTAATAAGTGGTAAATAATACTAGAACTTGATTTTAATAATTATAAATGAAACCTAAATCCTTTAAAAATACTGGATCATTGTTTTCACTTTTGTCTTGAGAAGTCATAGCTTCTTGTTATTGCTGCTATCACATTTTTATATAAAAAATTTAGTAAGGGCCTGAAGACTTGTTGAAGTGTTCTGTGGAATAAAGCTTGACTGAGTATTCATTTACAGTAGAAGATATGCTTTCATTTACAATAAATGTATTTTGCTTCCTGAGAGCCAGAAAATCCAGCATACCTTCTTTGTATCTCAGAAGTTCATGTCAAAAATATAAATCCTTCAGGGGAATAAGTCTGGGTGATTGCAATCCACTGAATTACTGCATTTCCAGTTGTCTTAACAGGAAAAACATATCACTTTTGACAATGGAACAAGAAAGGGTGACTTGGACTGATCATGTTTCTCCACTTTAGCCATCTTTGACACCCATCGACTGTCTATGCTATGAGATTAAACAGTGTGCAGGGACAGGCACCAGAAAACAATGGCCTGTGCTGTTGAAGAGTTGGAATAGGCCAAATTGCTCTCTGCTAATTCAAATGCAAATGCAATCCAAGGCAGTAGAATGTTCCAGGGACCATTTAGAAGAGGCAGTTTATATGCAAGACCTTTTGAGGCCACCACTGTTTCCCAGGGTAGCTGGAGGCCATTCCAAGCTAATCTCTATGCTCAGGATTATTGCTTTGTGTTAGTTTACTAGTATTAGTGTACCTAAAACTCCAGGCTATTCTCCTGCCAAAGCTTGTAGTATAAATTGTCTAAAACAAAGACCAGCACTGGTTTGTGTGTGCATGGGACCTAGCAAAGTGTGGTTTCTGGTTCCTCATTTGAGTTTGGTGCTGTTCTAAGGTGTCTGTAGCTAATAATGATTTCTTTTTTTTCCATAACAGTAATATGGGAGGAGAGGCACCACCTCATAGTAGCTGGAAAGGAAGTTTGAATGTATCTTACAACGTTGGTCCTGGTTTCGCAGGAAATTATTCTACAAGGTCAGTTTTGTTTCCTAAGGAGAGTGTGCTTGGGATAGAGGAAAAAAAGGTAGAGCAATAGAATTTGACCAAAGATAGAGTAGCTGGCTTTATTTACATAACTCCTTTAATTTTGGCTATTTCCTTGGCTCAGATACGCTCAGTGCAAAGAATTAGTACACTATGTCTTGATTTTATGGATATGACCTACTTCTTTAGTTTCCAGCTAGTCCTGAACCAGTTTCATTTGACAAGCATCTAGCCTTTGAAAAACTATTTGTTGAGAGTGAATTAGTGATTTTTTTTTTTAATTTTTGTTGTCTTTTTTAAATTCATGTGAGTCTAGCTTCTTGTCTTAGCTATTGACTTATATAAAGCAATATTAAACTGCTTTATATAAGCAGTTTTTCCAGTCATCAGGTTTTCCAGAAAAAGAGCTTAAACTACAATGTCAATTTATTGCTTCAGATTGTTTTTAAACTGAATTAGTAATTACAGTTTAGGACTAAAGTCTATGTGTTTCAATGTTGTCTGAGTGCAATGTACTGACTTCATATGAACTGTTTAACTTCATATTCAATTGTTCATACTTTTTGAACTTTATATGAACCCTTGGGGCTGAGTTGTTACACCTTCAGCTGTGGCACAGATAAACAACTCTTGATGTTATAGAAAAAATCTCTTGATGCACCTCAGGTTGTCTGATTTTCTGCTGCCTGAGATGCTGCAGTAGTATTGATTGTGCTGGAGTGTTCTTGTTTTGGCTGGGGTAGAGTTTATTTTCTTCACTGGTGGCTGGTATGAGCCTGTTTTTCGTTGGTCATGAACACAGGGTTGATAATACAGAAATGTTTTTGTTATTGCTGAGCAGGGCTTACGCAGAGCCAAGGCCTTTTCTGCTTTTTGTGCTGCCACACTGGCAAGGATGTTGGGGGTGGCTGGGAGGAGACACAGCCAGGAGAAGCTACCCCAACTGCCCAAAGGGATGTGCCAGACCATATGACATCATGCTCACTACATAAAGTGGGGGAAAGAAGGAGGAAAGGGAGACATCTGGAGCAATGGTGTTTGTCTTCCCAAGTAACCATTACACATGATGGGGTTCTGCTCTTTTAGAGATGGCTGAACACCGGCCTGCTCATGGGAAACAGTGAATTAGTTCCCTGTTTTGGTCTGCTTGTGTGCATGGCTTTTGCTTTATGTATAAAATTGTCTTTAGCTCAACCCATGAGTTTTCTACCTTTTATCCTTCTGATTCTCTCGCTGCTGGTGAGGGGGTGAGCAAGTGGCTGTGTGGGGCTTGGATGCTGGCTGGGGTGAAACCAGGACATGGAGTCAGTTCTGATTTGCACCAAACTGGAGAAAATTAGAACTATTTACCTTTTTAACATTAGATGTTTTCCATTTTTCTTGCACTGTTTAAAAAGTAGCTGCTAGCAAAAGATCTTTGGAGTTCTGATCCCGTTATCTATATAAATATTGTTGTCATCAGAAATATTACATAGCTGTCGTGGGCTAAATGCTATTCTCATTTGCACAAGTATGAATCCAGAAAAAACTACACTGTAATATTTTCAGATTTACTTTGGTTTAATAGGAGATAAATTTGGTCAAAATGCTTTCCTTATCATTTATTTTGTACACTTTTGAAAGGCGTCAAGACGTTTGATTATCTAATCTGGTGGATTTTCTCTTTGTATTTTCTTCCCAATACACTAGAAAGGTGAAAATGCACATTCATAACAACAATGAAGTAAGAAGGATTTACAATGTGATTGGTACCATCAGAGGCATGGTGGAACCAGGTAAAACCATTTGCCTTCAGCATAATGTGAGTGAGCAGTGACCTTCATGGTTAGAAGGGGGACATGAGGAATATAGTTTTCTCTGAAATACTGCACTGCATGATCTTTGGTGTTGAAATATTTATTGCACTGGCTTTCATATGGTTCAGGGTATGTCAGTACTTTCACTGTAAATGCTAATTTTCAAAGGGGAGTCATAACCAAGATGGAAATACTTGTCTTCAGGCAAGTAACTTTGCAATTGAAAGAATATTCTTAAGTGGATATTCTTCCTTAATAAACATGGCAATGGATTTTGCATTCCATTGGAAGACACTAGATCCACCACAATTGACTTTTTGTCTGTCTTACAGTCTCTTGTAACCAGTGTGATTTTATACTCCAAAAAACCAGATATATAGACACCCCTATGAATGATGATAACAACTTTTATCTTCTAACTGCAGCACTTTCCTTTTGCCTAAACCACAACTATTAACCATATTATAGTAGAACAGAGACCTAGTCTGAATTTTATCTCAATAATCGTATCTCTGCCATGATTTGGACAACCCTTTTTGTGATTGATTATATAGATCCAGAGAGAAATACTTCATTCAGCACACCCTAATGTTGTGAATTTGTGTGCTGTACAGATACAATTAGTGTGTCAGCTTCTCTGTGAAACATACTATTGTGAAGTATGGAAAGATGCTTGTATCTTTAGAGTAAACCTGTAGTATGTTTAATAATAGAAGTAACAATACAGAGTTTGAGGTTTTAAGTCGTGTGGGATCCAGTTATTGGGTTTGACAAATTCTTCAGCACTGACCGAAAATACAGAGAAATGTCTTCAGAAATTTAAAACTTTTTTACCTTTCTATCCTGTATTTTATAAACTTTTAATCTCTGTTGCCTGATACATACGTGGAAAATTAGAAATTACTTCAAGTTAACATCTCTATGTCAGGAAAAAGTTTTCCTAAGTAAACCTCCAAAATTAATTTCTCTAGACAGGTATGTCATCCTGGGAGGCCACCGTGACTCATGGGTATTTGGTGGCATTGATCCTCAGAGTGGGGCAGCTGTGGTTCACGAGATTGTGAGGAGCTTTGGAAAACTGAAAGAGAAAGGTAATGTAATGAAAGAATAAAGCACATCAAAGTAGCTGCTCTCAGCTGTGCCCATTGATTTCTGTGAGATTTAAAAATATGCTTGAAATTAAAAATGTGTTATTTCACTGATGTCTTGAATAAACACACTGCTGTGCACCTTGGTACATGTGAAGTACTTCTGCTCAAGAGATAGTACACCTGGAGGGAAACAAAACACACAATGGGGGATGCTGAAATAAACACAGCATTTAGGTACAATTGACTACTGTGTATTTGAGGCTGGTCAGACTGGATATGTCAGTGGTGTTATAAAGGTGACACGGTGGTAGACTGATAAAGGCTTCATCAGGGCAACACTGAGAGCCTTTTCAGCACTTGACTGTTGCTGGGAGGCATACTCAAGAATAAGTGAAGGATGTCAGTGTAATGCAGAAAATGAGCTGTGCAAACGTAGTAGGAGGTAGTGGTTAAAAATACCTCATGCCTAGTTGCATTAGAATAGGAACAAATGTCAACTGCACCAAGTTTCTGCTCCTGTCAGAGCAAATGCTGTCTCCCTATCTGACATTTAATGGAGAGAAGCTCTGACATAAATACTATGCAAGAGAAGTGTTCTTTGCCTGCCTATTACACATAAAACCTATTGACATTTAGTGTTATTTCCATTTCCTCCTGGTAACTGAATATCAGGGGAAGCTGTCTCTGGAATGCAAATGGGAAAAAAATTAAAAGTTAAAAAAGAAAGGGACTAAAAGATGAAAAAGTTCCTGTAGCTTCAAAGAAAACTTTGGGCTGAGACACAGCAGAAGGGCAATAGAGCCTGTTCCATTTGGCCTGGGTTTAAATTGAATGGAGGACTTCAAGTGAAAGATTTTTCTTTTGAAGGTGATCTGTCAAAGTTACAGGGAATCTCTTAGGTTTTGAAATCTGTCATTTGAAAGACAGGTCAAAGAATTTCTGTAGCAGATATGAAAATATGCCACTTTTCAGTCAGAGTAGACACTGGTATACAATGTATACTAAATAGAACCGACCAATAGGATTAGAAAAGCCTTCTTTCAAGAATTTGTGCACAGCACATTATTTTTCCTTGATCAGTTTTAGATTCTAGAAAATTTTCTTGCATTTAAAGGTCAGAGATGCAAAGGAATACATTATTTGGCACAATATTGAAGTAGAGGTGAGATTGCCACAACAACAAATCATTTCTTAAATTAGGTTACTGAAGTTGATGCTAAAGTTCCTTATAAATATCTCATTCCCCACAGATCATGGTAAAAGATGAGCCCCCCAAAAATGCCATATGTTTTCACATTAGTCATGTAACAAGCATCCTTTATTTTTGTAATACAATTTTCATGGTCTCTCACTGCAGGATGGAGACCAAGGAGAACAGTGATATTTGCAAGCTGGGATGCAGAGGAATTTGGCTTGTTAGGATCAACAGAGTGGGCTGAGGTAAACCAATAGTGTTCAAAAAGAAATTTCCATGGTAGCTGCTCTTTGAGAAATCTGCACTAGAAAGCAGCACTTCTTCCCTCCCTCCCCCTCTTTTCCTCACACACCACATTCTCCCTCTCCCTTGAGTTTCCTTTTGAACTACCAAGAATCTCTAGCTCCTTGCAGTATATCTTTGAAACATCTGTTTCTTTCATGAATGGGAAAGTAGTTCTGAGGGAAAAAAAGTTTATCAGCATTTTCTTCCTTTTTCTCTTTCTCACAGGAAAATGCCAAAGTATTGCAAGCACGGGGAGTGGCTTATATCAATGCAGATTCTTCCGTCGAAGGTACATGGATTTGACTTGTGTTTTACAGGAATAGTGATGGTATGACTGGGAGGGATTTTGGCTGGGAGATTTATAAGACCTTAGGTGTGATAATTTTTGTTGCATTAATTCAGAAATGGATATGGGAAGAAACTGTGACCTGGAATCATAAAGTATCCTTCAGATATTCCTGTTGTGTCAGGGAAAAAGTCCTTTACAGTAGCTACACTATTTGGGAGGTCATAGGAGAGGCAGGAAGTGTTATGCCATGAGTTCTGTGGCTTTAGAGTCAGCTTTTTCTCTTATAACATGCATAATAATCATGGGGCATAAGAAAAGCTCTTAAGACTTGCTTCAAAAGCTGGGCTGTAATTTATCCCAGCCAACAGAAATGCACTGAGAAGATCACAGGAAGGCTCTTGTCAGCTTGCTTCTCATAAAGAGTGTAGCTCCTTAATCCCTTTCTTGTTACTAAACAATGGCATGAAATTTCAGCTGAGGGAACTTCGTTCTTCAAATAAATAGCTTTTCATGTTTTTTCAGGAAACTACACACTGAGAGTGGATTGCACACCACTGATGTACAGTCTGGTGTACAGTCTGACTAAAAAGGTAATATCACTTGAAACTTTTAGCCAGTATGTTCAGTGCTCACTTACTTGATGGGGTTCTGTCTGTAAAATATGGTGTGAGATCTTTATTTTCTGACTGCAGTATCCCTTTTAGGTCAATAGCTAAGGAACTGGAGTTTTTTCCCAGGAGGGATAAGGGGATTCCAAGCTTATACCTTTAAATTATTAGCTATTCAGGATTAGGGGATTTTTCCACTCCTCCTGTGAAAGCATTACTTCTAAGAACAAAAGAATAAGGGAATGCTGTGAACTAGAGGACAGAAACAAGCACAAACCTGGCTGCCCAGATCAACTACTAGAATGCCCATGGTGGTGGGAGACTCTGACTCCCTTTAGGCAGGGGAAGAAAGTAGGGTGGCTACCATGTTGCTTTTGTGTGATGTGACAGGTTTGGTCAATGTGCTCAGCTTCAGTGTACCCTGTTAGTAATTCATTGTCTCTGACCATGATGCTCTCACACATTCGTGTGGAACACGAAATTAAGAGGTAGGGACCTTTCTCAGGAAATAGCCACAACATCCTAGATGTAAGATGTTCCTTGCTCTGGGAGTGGGTCTTAGAGGCTGGCATTTTATTTCTGAGGGTTTTTTTTCTGTTCAACTGTATCAAACAATGAACATTTAATTAGTTTTTGTGTATGTTTTAGATGCCAATGTAATGTATATTCAACTACTGTGTATATTCTGTGATCTGCTTTATGTATTCAGTTATCTGTCTTTTCTTGGGTTGATAATTTATTATCACTTGGAGGCTGGCATTAGACTGGTGCAAAAGTAAAGGAAAAGTAGTAAATCAATATAAAAATTTTCTGACAATTAAAAGACAGCAAATAAAATGTAACTCTGTTAAAAGTAGGTACCCAGATAAAGATATTTCTGTCCTGAACTCCAGAAGAGTTGATCACCTGCAGTTCCCATGGTAACCTGTGCTAAGTGAAGGTGTTCAGAACTGTCAGGAAATCAGGTCAGCAGAGCCTCAGTTTGGACACCAAAGAGCTGTCATTAAAATGTTGACCTAAATCCCAGTAAAAATGCTTGTGTAACCCTTCTTCGAGCTGGGAAGCAAAGGCTGATGAATGCATGTAACCACAGCTTGTTGGTGGCTGACGTCTGAAGAGAATACTGATCACGAAGCATGTCCCATGTGGTCCCATCCAAAGTTAATCTGTGGTTAAAAGTCTTCATGGTGATAATTCTGTTCTATGAACAAGTTCCTTCATGGACAAAAACCCAAATAAATCAGTTTTAATTTGATTCCTATTGTGGAGTAATTCTTAGATAGAAGATAGGTATATTAATAATAGAATGTATATTAATAATCTTTAATAGATCCAAAATAGTAAAACCTCAGCAGTCCATCAATATAAAGATGAAAAAACATCCACAGTGTTTAAGCTGCTCAGTTACCTGCAAATTAGCCAGTGATAGGAATGAACTTTAGAATGATCATGATTTGTATGCCCCTCTAGCAGCTATGATGACATAAACACCAGGTACTGTGCACTTAGCCCTTCTAAGGTGCTTCTGCATCCATAAACATATTTTTTGTGAATTGAAACAAGGTAGAAACAGTTCTGGATTTAAGTAAGACAAAATTGAAATTTCCTGCCAAAGGAAAGCAGATTGTTTTGGTTTTGTTAAGAGGTTTCTCTGCTGAATATTTAAATTAAATGGCTGAAAATCTCATAAAGAAATATCAGAATGTAAATATTGACTTGAAATGTTTTGCTTTCCTTGTGTTTTCTTCCCTCTAAAGTTACCTACTTTTTAGCAAATAAACTATTTTTCTGGAAAATGCTATGCATTTGAAGTGTTAAAATGGAAATGCAGAAAGGTTGAGGGACTTAAGATGATTTGCTCACTGCCCTAAGCCATAGGCTTGGTGTGATAACAGGTTGCTTGGTAACATTTAAAATTGTACTTTTTGTCTTTTTCTAGATACCAAGTCCTGATGAAGGGTTTGAAGGAAAATCTCTTTATGAGAGCTGGTATAAAAAAAATCCATCAAGTGAATATAAAGAGGTCCCCAGGTCAGTGAAAAAAGGAAACAAATTATATACCAAACATTATTATAACTTGTGGATTGTGGGTTTTAAAGAAATACTCCTATGAAATGCTGAGTGCTGAAAAGAAATGGTATGATTCTCAGCTGGTATTAATTTCAGAGTTGCAATGATTGCAGCTGATACCCTATTGTAACACAGTTTTGTGAACATGCCTTTGTAGATGAACAGGAGGCTTTATATATGAAAGTTTATAGAGATTTAGACAAATAATGGTAGTATGCACAAGCCAGTGGCAGGTGCACAAGATGTTAACTCAACAGCTTTCCTTTGCACTTTTTTCCTGTCTCCTGGAAGGCCTCTGAGTTCAGGTGGCTGGGGAGCACACCAGGCAGGATTTTGCAAAATTGTCCTTCAAATTTACCAGGGTGTTTCTACAGAATCTCAAAAACTGATATTATTTCATGAAGCCATGCTGGTACTGCTGTGATTTCTCTGAGTTGAGAGCTTGGGATAGTGGAAGCTCAGCAGAAGGAAGGTCATTGGTTCTTGTCAGTGATAAACGACAGTGAGGTGAATTCTCCTCCTGAGAACTGGGTGTCTCTGGCCTGGAGAAAGGAGACTGCCCCTCTGAGAATGCAACTGATGAGGTGCAGGTAATGTAGGAGTCAGAGGCAGTTCATGGTGTATTGACTAAAAAGAGCACACTAGGAAAAGACTGTGTAGTGTGTAGTGACTGACTGCTGAATAAATAACTGCCATGGTATACTTGAAAGCAAACTAAAATTATACTTTAAGTATTGTCACTCAAGACATTTTCCTCTTTCTTTAAAGAATAAATAAACTGGGTTCTGGCAATGACTTTGAAGCCTTTTTTCAACGTCTTGGCATCGCTTCAGGCAGAGCACGTTACAGTAAAAATTGGGTAAGTCTGTGTCTTTGGAGTTTGGTTTCCCTTGTAACTGCCTGAATAACATCACCTGTAAAGGACCCTTTTAGACTTCCAGCTTTTTAGGATAGTTCAGTTCAGTGTGTCAGAGTGGTGTTAATTACTACAATTGTATGTGCTACCTCAACACAAATATGTAATAAATAAGAATGATTAACTTGGTGTTAATCAGATAAAAGGACTTTTGCTCAGGACTAATGAATGTGCTCAAAATTATCTATGGTTGATGAAGGCTTCTGAGTAGCTTATGGTGACTTTTGAATGATTTGTAACACTTTACAAAGCTTTGAGTTCAAAATGGTTTGTATTTTATTGAAAATATGGGTTGGGCTCTGGAGCTTACTGTGAGAAGAGATTAACTGAGAAATGTTGAAGGAGCAAACTATTCAGTGCGGTCATTTCCTCTGAAAAGGAAGAAATATCCAAAGACACAAATGATCGTTGAATCCAGCAAGAGAGGAAGTCCAATCTCACCTGGATTTAGCCAACTGAGAGTTACGTGTCTGTGCTTAGCTACCTTCTTTGGGCTGTGTATGTGGTCAGTGGAGAGAGATTTCTCCAAATGACCATTCATCTCATCATAGGTTAATGTCTAAGAGAACCACCACTGACCAGTTTTTCTCCTTCGACTGTCTATAGTGACTACATAGGATTAGTATGAGCTGAACACATAAACTTTACTGTGCCTTGAATCCCACAGCAAAGGTTTTCAAGCCACACTGAAATATTCATAGCTGAAGAATGGTTTTGTTTTGGTTTGGTTTCTTCTGTTCCAGAACGTAGAAAAATACAGCAGCTATCCAGTTTACCACAGTGTCTATGAAACCTATGAAATTGTGGAACAGTTTTATGATCCCACTTTCAAGAATCATCTGACAGTAGCTCAGGTACGGGGAGGGCTGGTGTTCGAATTGGCCGACTCTGTTGTGCTTCCTTTTGACTGTAGAGATTATGCCTCAGCTGTGAGCAGCTATGCTCACATCATCTATAATTTGTCAAGGAATCATGAAGAGGAGCTGGCAACATACAATGTATTCTTTGGTACGTACAGTCTTTCATCACATCCTTCCTCTGTTAATGCTAACAGTGCCTTATATTAATGGATGTCTTAGTCACAACCTGGTATTTACCTGGTGCTGTATGAACAGTAAATAAAACAAGAGCAACACCCTCCATTAATTTGAGATGGGAATTATTTGGTCACTAGAATGCCTATGTAGGGACTATGCCACCACTAAATAGAGCTAACACTGATAGTTGCATGTGTTTTGACCTGCGTGTAATTTGCCAGTGTTGACAACAATATATCATTGCCATGTTTCCTTAAAAAAAAAAATCACACAGCTTTGCAGCTTATAGTGTTGGGTAATTCTGTGCCTGAGAAGCGTTTTTTTAATTAGCAACATTATAGAGTATTCAGTTTAGGATTTGGCTGCTAATGACCAAGATCAGGTACACGTGCATGTGTGTGGACACACACGCATGTTCTCAGTCTTTCTCAAAACTCTGTGTGGAGGGATGTAACAGTAACACACAGGTTGCTGGGATTTATAAAATCTACACAGTCTGGTTCTCATTCCATGATCCAGTTTTTGATATTTCTGTATATTCTTCAAGTAGCAAATAGTAAACAATATTCACAAAAATACTTATTTCTATTGTTTCTAAGAGAGGTTTTCACACAGAATTACATATTTTTAATGTAGGAATATGGGGTCACCTTCTTTTCCTTCAGTGAGACTCCTTAAGTGAGACTTTTAACAGTTCATGATCATGATCACAGTGGAAGATAAAGCTTTAATTGAAGAATTTGATTTGTTAAATGATATCTTCAGAATCTGAAGTTAAATGCTTTCTTCCTGCTCCCTCCAGATGCTCTGTTTTCAGCTGTGAAGAATTTTACAGAACTTGCTGCTAGCTTTCATGAGAGACTGCAACAAATAGATACCAACAAGTAAGTTTAACTCATTTTTTCTTCCAGTCAAATACTCCATGTAGTTCTCTGTGCTCAAGAGGGCTTAGTCTTGACTTGGTGCCACTTAATTGAAAAAAAGAAAGAAAATGAAGCTGCAGTTGTCGCAAGCGTTTTGATGAGCTTTCAAGAAATTCTATGCACCACCTATGCCAAAAGGCCTAGTTTGCACTTGACTTAATTCTTAATGTATTCTTTGTAGGCCATGCCCAGAACGACAAGCCAAACTTCCTTTTGTATATACATATATGTATGTTCCATTTCTTGGGAAGAATCTACTTTAGCCATATGCCTACCCTTAGGGAACACTAACTGAGAATAAAAGCCATCTTTTTAATGGCAGCAACTTTCAGATAAAGGAGATAACAGTAACCTCTTATGCAAAAGACAACATTTATGACGTATGACCTGTATGTGATATTTTCAAAATGGCTTTATTGATGGATGGCCAAAATCTATGCTTTAATTCAACCAACCAGTTTCAGTTTCTGCTTGCACCACTGTAAACTTGAAGCAATTTCCTTAGTGATAGTAGAATTAATCCAGGTTTACTGTGATATAAATTTTAACATTTTTTATTGTTGAATGCCTTTGAAGGTCTACAAGTTACTTTGGATGTAAACCACCAAGCCCACATATACTCTGTATAACCTTCTTCACAGTTCTTTTATTTGTTAAGCATCGACAGTATGCTCAGGGCTATTCAAAGCACACAGACACAGATGGTCTATGCTCTAGGGAATTTAAAATCTACCATCAGAAAAACTCAATCTCAGATGGCTCAAAAGATGATTGTACCATCACAGGGTTCCTTTTTCTGAGATGTTGTGATTTTACATAAAAAAGAAATGCAACTTTATTGAAGTAGTTTGTGGCTGGCTGGCTTTGTGGAAAAGAGGTTCCTTAGAAAACTGTTGTACAAAAGAAGAGAATGCTCTGCCTAAGCATCCTCATGAAAAGGAAATAAAGGAATAAGAGGCAACATGAGACAAAATACCTGAAATGCTGTCTTCTTCAACACTATCACTTGGCCTTTAAAAACAGCTTTAAGAGACTTTCCAGTTACGAACCAGACTCTGTCACAGGATAGATCAGCATAATTCTGTTGTGCAGGTTGGCTGACATGGGCTATCTTTTGTGGGCTACACTTAAAGTTCAACATCACAGATCTGCTGTCCTTCATAAATACCAATGTGTATGCCAGGATAAGAGTAGGTCAAACACACTGTAGTTAATGTATTCAACATATTGCCTTTTTTTTTTTTTTAGCCTGCTTGCTGTCAGATCACTAAATGATCAGCTCATGTTTCTAGAAAGGGCTTTCATCGACCCTCTTGGATTACCTGGCAGGCCATTCTATAGGTGAGAAAGGCTTACTTTTCTCAGGGAGTATGCTATGAGAATTCCTTTAAGATTTACAGGTCTCTAAATGGAGCTACAATGATTTTATTCACCACACTAAAAGTAGATGAGACAGGAGGAATAAGACTGAAAAGGGGAAACGACATTGGGGGAAACTTCAGTGTGACACACTCTACAGAATGAGGAAGAGTCTTGTAGGAAGCCCATTCAGATAATTCCTCTTGGTTTCATGTGACTTCTAAACAGATGTAAAAGTTTCGCCCTGGAGTCATTTTAAGTAATTTTTGTTGTAGGGACTTCAGGAAGTTGTTCTTATTATTTGAAAGTGAAATAGAGTATAATTGAAGTACCTACAATTTAAATAATTTTAAGAGCACAGTCATGGTAGCAAATGTAGTGTGGAGAGCAGTACTGAAACAGCTGGGAAGGAATTCAGTGGTCCTCTCATCCAGTTCAAGAAGTAAATCTTATTTAAGAGGCAGTGAATTAAGTCTAGCTTTTTGGTCCTTTTACCAGTCTGCATAATTAAGAACAGTAATCTCTCCACTAAAAACTAACTGCAGAAGGAGAAATTAAGATCTACAATCTTTGTACCTCTCATAGCTCATGGTTAAAAATCTACTGAGAACAGAGTCTCTTGTTAAAAGTCTTTCCTACCTCAAAGCCTGCCTGTATCTGATGGAGACTCTGTATAGCTCTGAGAAAAAAAGTTGGCTTTTTAAAAATCTTTTAATTTCATCTAAGTTGAGGGAAAGGAAAATACTTTAGTTAACTTTATCTCAAGTAGCTAAAAGGCTGTGGAATTCATATGGCTTAATGTAGCTTATGTTATTTTCTTGTTTCATGGACTTTAGCTACTATTGCTGCAATAATCTTATTTATTTACATCTTCAGTGTCAAGAGTTTACAGCTGGTATAGAAACAGACTAGTTTTATCCATAAAATAGTATGTTTTATTTTCCTAATGCATAATACTGTTATTTTTTTTTCCCTCAACTTCCCCACAGACATGTTATCTTTGCTCCAAGCAGCCACAACAAATATGCAGGAGAATCCTTCCCAGGAATCTATGATGCCATGTTTGATATCGAAAGCAAAGCTGATCAACATGAAGCCTGGGAAGAAGTGAAGAGGCAGATTTCCATTGCAGCCTTCACTGTGCAGGCAGCAGCAGAAACACTGAAAGAAGTAGCATAAATATGAACAATATAGTTGTCAATGAACACTAAATGTGACAGTTTGCAGAGGCCTTAAAAGTGGAGCATTTGAAAACACTAGGAGGATTATGACAAAGAATAAAAAATCAAAAAAGTCTTGGTCTTTGCAAATAATATACCCAAGTGGAATGCATTTAGTAATGTTAACAAGGTAATGTACTCCATTCTGAGAGCTCAGGATTTAGATGTCTTCTGAAGTGAGAGTGAAAATGTTTCAGGTTTTCTCTCAGCTTTGTATTTTAATAGTTGCTAACCACTGGATTTATTTTCAGAATTTTGAATTTTTCTAGCTTGATTATTATAGTGAGCTTCATAGTTCTTCAGGAAAAAAGAACTCATTTCATGTTTCTATCAGTTACTAATTTTGTTGTTGCCTTTTTGTTATTTACCCTGGGATTGCATAATTATACTTCAAGACAGACCTTTCAGCCCTCCTTTTACACAAAGATTCATGGATGGAGATGGGAAAACTGTCACATACCATGTGCGGGATGTATAATAATCATAACAAGTTTTGGGCAGCCAGCCCAGAATACTCATCCATGACATTCTTTTCCTCACATGCTGAACCTTGCAGCTGTTTGCAAATAAATTTAAGCAAGAAGCTTTTAGTCACTGGAATTAAAACAAGGCAGTACATCTTGTCAGACATATAGTCATCTCACAAAATGTCTTTCGAGATGAAGACCCTATTGTTACTCTTTTACCCAAAATCCACCCGTGCTATGCCTTGCCCATATAAAGGTGTTTTTAATATGAAGACAGAAGCAAAGAAAATTCATCATGTCCTTAGTTTGAAAGGATATCAAATTATTACCATTTTTGTAGAGTCTGTATGTCAGGTTATCATGTGCTGCTTACTCTTATGATGGACCGTGGGACATCCAAGATCAGACAGGGAAGACTCAGAAAATCAGATCCCTTCACCTGACATTTTGCCACTGGAGGATTACTAACCTCTTGCAGAGCTAATATTTTGTGTGATTTGATGTGCCATGCTAGCTGAGGACTCTACCATGTCTTAAAAAAACTATGATCTGATGGTTTTCAGTATCATGGTAGATTATTTTCTTTTCCATGAGGCTTCATTTATTCATAAATATTTCTATACTTCACATTAAAACCTTTTAGACAAGTTATTATAATTAAGTCATTATCTTGCTTAACTGTTGGTCTTTCTGATAAAATAATCTAGTTTACCAGATAATGGGAAATGCTCTTATAGTTATTGCCCAGTTATTTTCACATTTTTTATTAAATTGATAGGAGTAAAACCATAGAGATATCTTCCCCCAAATCTAGTGCTGATGGGAGACATTGCTGACTCTGTTTTCTCACTGCTGGCTGCTCCACTGCCCCACTTTTACCAGTGGAGAATTCATTATGAATGTCTATAATCCACCTCTGAAAAAAATTAACCAGGTTAGTTTAGTTATCTTAACCTAGAGGATTTTGTTTGCAGCAGTCAGGAGATTGATAAGCAGAGGGAGGCAACAATAAACAGCTCCTGTTGACCAGCTGGACACAATCACAGTATTTTTCTATTGCTAAGGAGGCTGAACTGAAGTGCCAAACTCCAAAATTGTGGAGATCTTTCCCTATGTGACCTGTATGCTGCTTCAGGAACTTTTTATTTCAGTCAAGAAGACATAATTTTTTAACCTCTGGCCTAAACATAGCATTGTTTCATTTGAGTTTGATTAGGGCCCTTTTTGTTAATAGTTAGCAGATAATATACAATGTCAGGGCCCAGGACCACACAAAATAGAGAAGTAGTCGCACTTAAACTACAGCAACATTCATGAAAAAAATCTGTTGCCTGTTCCCTAATCACTGCAAGGAACAGGATACAGGAATAGAAGTTCTCTCTCTCCTGTTGAGTACAAGCTGGAGACATAGGCTTGTGTGAACCTTACAAACTTCAGTGGGGCTGAGGGCCAGGTGCTGCTGTGTCAGGGAAATTCCAAGCACAAATCCAAGCTGGGCAGAAAATGGATCAAAACTAGCCCTAGGGAGAAAGATTTGGAGGTGTTTGTGGATGAGAAGCTCATCATGACCTGGAAAAGTGCACTTGTGGTCCAGAAAGCCAGCTGCATCCTGGGCTTCACCAAGAGAAGTTGAAGTTCACCATCAGGTTGAGGGAGGGGATTCTGTCCCTCTGGTCTGCTCTTGTGAGACCTCACCTGCCGTGCTCTGTCCAGCTCTGGGGCCTCAATGTAAGAAAGGCCTTTTGTAAGGAGTCTAGAGAAAAAACACTAAATCACAGGGCTGGAGCACCTCTGCCATGAAGACAGGCTGAGAGAGCTGGTGCTGTTCAGCCTGGAGAGAAGAAAGATCCATGGAGACCTCGGAGCACCTTCCAGTACCTAAAGGGCCTAAAGGAGGCTAGAGGGGGATATTTTATAAGGATATGCTCAATAGGACAAGGATGAATTGCCTTAAGGTGAAGTGCACTGTCCTTCTATTCAGTGCACAGTCCTTTACTCTCTCTGCCTCACTGGGTACATTCCTCCTGTGGAAGAAAGGGTCAAAGTTTGCAAGCTGCACTTGTCAGCAGTCAGCAGTGTAAACTTTATTTTAGTTGGAATCTGATAATGGTCTCCTGAAGCTCAAAATAACAAAGACTCCAACTCAAGGCATCAACATCTACTACCATTTTAATCTGATAGAAAGACAGCAGAGGCCGTGAGAGAGTTCAGGAGACTGTGCAACTGGCAGAGTCAGAAGGAAACTACTGATTTGAAACTGCGATTGAGCATTCCCCTGTTGCCATTTTTCCTGCCAGAGCTGTCTTTCCCACAGACCAGGGTCCCTTGATCTCTCAAGCCACAAGTTCAACCCTTAGTCAAACAGTAGGTCAAGCAGCACAACCGTAGTGTATCTTTCTTGCTGCAGATATTAAACTTTAGGGCCCACTTGCTGAGCAGCTACAACCTACAATTTACAAGCCCTGGCATCCGTCCTGTGTTTCATGTACCATGACTGGCTTTACTAATTGGCTGAATAGCATAATTATGCATTCAACACAAAAATGCATGCTAGTTTTGCATTTGGCATGTGTATCCTTGCCATTCTTTGAGCTTTTTTAGTTTACCAGGGAGTTCTGCATTTTAAGTGAGTAGAGGGTATGTAGCTCCCTGCAAGTGCTCCTAGCTTCAGCTGAGCTTCATTCTTGTTTTCACTATCAGAATGAGCAAGTCTCACCACTCCTGAACTCAGTATGAGGCATATGTGGTAACTGATAATTTTCCTCATAATTCTAAAAGTGATATTAATTTAAAGAAGTACTGTGCATTCAGGAGTTTATGGTTTGGATCATTTTTCTCATCTGCGCTAAGAAAAGGAGTCCTTTTACCCTGTAATCTTTTCACAATTTGCTTTGCATAATTTCTCTGACTACTTTGGCTTGGTTTTTATCTCCTTCCAGCTTCAAACCTTTGATTAAAATTAGATCAAAGTGTGTGTTTTCAAAATTGAGTAAAATACTCAGCTATTATCAGCAATGCCCTTGTAGAAGTATCTCACACTGGTAATACCTTAGTTCTAGCTGGAAAAGCCCAGTGTAAAAGAACAGGGTGGCTGATGGATGTGGCTTTGATTTCGCCAGGGAAGGACTTAAAGGAAGATGAGTCTTTTGGGCTACTGATCATCTCAAGAGCTCTGAGGTCACTCTTTGGGTAGGAAATGAGATGATCAGTAACAGCTACGACTGAGATGAGGTTTGGGTTGGAGCAGCTTCTTCCACCTTCTCACATATGTGACTTTGCATTCCTGACATGCTTTACTTCAGATCTTGCATGTCAGGCCCATTTTTCTCTTGACTCCAGGTATTCTGAGGAACATTTGTAAGACTTCATACGATGCCTTTAGCTTTGTGGTTGAGTTGTGTGTGTGTGTGTGTGTATGTATGCATGCAACCACACCTCATCTCGCTTCTGTTTCACCCAGATGAATGGTAATTACTCAGCCTTCATATGCTGGTTTTCTTCCAAGGAGTTTGTAGGTGAGATAACTCAGGGATGCTTTTGCAACCTGTCAGCAAGCAATTTCAAAATGTTTGTATATAAAACAGATATGATCCAAGGGGAACAACTAAAATTCTTGTGTAGTAATGTCACTCTTTTCAGCGGTCTCCACAGCACACCAAGCTGATTCATAGAATAGAATAGAACAGTTTGGGTTGGAAGGGTCCTCCAAACACCATCTAGTACTTTGTTGCTGCCTGTTCTGAGCTTCCCTTCCCCCTCCCCAAGACAAGCCAGCACTTGCCTCTGCCATGTGCTCTGACCTCCTTTGTTCCAAGCGTGGGCAAAACCAAATGTAACTCAAACTTGTCAGCAGTGTCTGATTGGCCGGTCACCCCGGGTCTGGCCCCAGTCCTCCCCTTTCCCCTTCTCCGAATAAAAGAAGGGCCCAAGAGGGGGCCCACCCTCTTTGGCTTTGCACCCCTTCTGCGAACATCTGTGTGTCTCTGTCTCTGTTTGAAAGCTTCTAATTTCAGGAATTGGCAACGGAAGGCTGTATTTCTGCCTCTTTGCTTCTGCTGGTGGTATCAGCTTTGCAGCTACCATTTTGCCGCTTTCAGAGCTACTGAAATGCTGGATTGCCCGTGCTATCTCTCTAGGCTGCCCGACGCTTTCTAAGGCATTGAACTACAAGCATAGCTGGTAAAAAGCTGTGAGTATTTCCACAGTCCTTTCCCTCCCTGCAGTGAGCAGGGACATCTTCAAGTGGACTGTGGTGGCCGGTTGACCTGTGGTTCAAGAGACAGAGAGAGTTCTTGGTAAGACAGTCACTGGCGCCAAAGACCTACCGGTTATGGTGATGGAAAGGAGCCTCTCCCAGGATGCCTTGTTTGGTTATGGTAATGTACCCCAGCTATGCTTCCCCGGTTGGCTCCTGGTGTTAGCCACACCCCTGTACTTAAGCTCGAGCTGTCACATGCTCAGGGTCATTTGCCTCTAGAACCCTTCACAAGTTGTAGCAATAAACTGCTTTCGTGGAACTCTACACAAGGACCCTTCTCAACTCCTTGCCATCGGCTTAATATTACTGAAGCCATCCCTGTGTCTGTGTGCTTATGCATGTGAGCCACAGAACCCTAGGGGACTCAGTAATAATGGACCAGGTGGGTCACAGCCCTGTCCAACATGACAGTGAATGTTTCCAGGGATGGGGCATCTACCACCTCCCTGGGAAACTTGTGCCAGTGGCTCACCACCCACATTGTAAAAAATTTCTTCTTTATATCTAGTCTGAATCCACCCTTTTTTAGTTTAAAACCATGTGTTGACCTATTGCAACAGGCCCTACTAAAAAGTCTGTCCCCATCAGTACTGGGTTTGTGTGGCAAGGCTTTGGTAGCAAGGGGCTACAGTGATGGCTTCTGTGATGAGCCCTGGAAGCTTCCACTGTGTCTGACAGAGCCAATGCCAACCAGCTCCGAGATGGACCCACTGCTGGGCAAGGCTGAGCCCACCAGTAATTGCAGCAGCACCTCTGGGACAGCAGATTTTAGAAGGGGAAGAAAGTTACTGTGCAAAAGCAATTAGAGCCAGACTAGAGAGGAGTGAAAAATGTGTGAGACGAACAGCCCTGCAGACCCCAAGGCCAGTGCAGAAGGGTGGAAGGAGGTGCTCCAAGTGTCAGCAGAGATTCCTCTGCAGCCCGTGGTGCAGGCCATGATGAGCACCCTGGCTGCCCAGAGCAGTATTCAGTTGTCTGAAAACAGGCTCTGCAGTTTCACTTCAGGTGTTGGGAGAAGTCTCACCTGGCCTGCAGCTCTTACGTCAGAGCTGGACACAAGTGCTGCCCTGTACTGGTTTGCTCTGTCTAGAGGTTTTGGACACTCCATGAACTCCCAAATGGCACTGGCTGTTTTTCTGTTAGGAAACAAACACTCTCAGTACAGAATAATTCAAGTGCTTAAAGTTAGGTGCTTATCACACTTTAGGATGTCTGGCCTGATCCCAGGATGGCCTCTGTGTTGCATATGGTAATCCTATGGCAGTGAAATCGGCAGTGAAGAAGGTTAAACTGAAAAAAATAGTTGCATTGTGGGAGAAGATGTCAATTTTTGGCTTTGTTTCTCACTATCCAAGTCTATTTTAATTTGTAATAAATTATTTTTCCCTAAGTGGAATCTGTTTTCAGATTGCCATATGATGGTAATGGGCAGATAATATCTCTGTCTTCACTTCAACCCATGAGCTTTTTCATCTTATTTCCTGCCTCGGTCTTGTTGTGGAGAGCATGTGATTGAAGACAGATTTACACTGTATGTTACACTTGCATTTAATTGTAACATAATATACTGCACCTGTGCCCAATCCATGGCGTGTAAGAACATGTCACAACTAACAACTTACAGTAATAGGACTGTATTTTAAGTGGTAGAAGCCACTTGGCTGCTGCTCGTTGTTCAACCTCAGCATTGCTAGTGCCCTTGTCACTTTAAAAAGACGTACGCATAGAAATAAATGCATTTCATACATTCTTGCTGTTGCTATTCTTGCCTTCTTCCTCCACTGATGTTATTATCATGTGAGGTCTAATTTTGATAGTAATCTCCAAAAGCCCTTGTCACTTTGCTGTCTATTATGTGCCAGTCCTACACCTGTGGTGCTATATAAATGCTAATAATACATCAATATGCTCATTCTTTTTGAATTCTGTAGGTGGAATTCCATCTGGTTTGTATATGTCAATTCAGATGCTGGTGTGAAATGTCATTGCTGTTCAGAATTTGTGATGGCTTATGAGCAGTTGGGAAATGACAGGAAAAATCACAAAACTGGACGTGTTTATCATTTGAACAAAGACATCCAGCCCTATGCTTAAGACAGTGGCTGTGACTGGTGCAGAATACCCAAGTGGTGTAATTTTTCTCTGAAAAGCCTTAGTTTAAGTAATTGGGACATTAACCAGTCTTTTCTGCTTTTTCTGAATATTTTCAGCTCATCAAAATGTATTTAAGAAAATTTTGATACTCGGAGTACTGAAGTTTCTTTCACAAAATGTATCTACTTTGTCCTTTGGGAGTGAGTGGTAGGAATTTGGAGCAATCCCAGCCTCCCAGAAAAGCGTTCCTGCCTTCAGCCATATAACTGGTCTCAAATGGGTGAGTCCTCAGTTCCAGAAAGGTCAGTCTTGGCTTCTGTGTCCCCATGAAGGGACTCAGCAGCAGGGAGTGATGTGCAAGGTCAGAGCAAGTTTGTGCAAAATGTAACGATTCTATGAATGTATGTTTTGGCTATTCCTTGGGCTGCAGTTGTTTCCTTCCCCATGAGGTACTGATGGATTTGAATAAAGTAGACTAGGAAAACTTGATCTCGAGAACCTTGTAATTCTAAGTGCAAGTTGCTAGAGAACCCAGGAAATAAATTTGCAACTTTTCCCAGTTGCAAATTGGATGATATCTGGAAGTGTTCTTGCTGGCCGATCTAAATTCTGTTCTCAGTTGCTCCATGTACACATTCCTTGCTAACGATTAATGTTACCATGGATTAAAAAGGGAAGCAATTCAGTGTTTCATTGGTAAAGAGAAAACAAGTTTTCCCTTAATTTCATCTCTTGGCCACTTCCACTGGAACACATTGTGAACAAGCCTAAAACAGGAACTTTCAAAACCAGAAACTCCTAATAACTAATAGAAATTAGCCTCTTAAGTAGTATATGTGCATTGTGTGGTGCACAGCCTGGATACATATTTGTTACAGAAGATACACATGCAGCTACACAGGAGCTGTCTGGTGGGGTGAAGCTAAGAAGTGGAAGAGTTTTGTTTCATTTGGAAAATTGTATCATCATCGCCTAGCGATTAAGGCTGGTTAGGCAGCGTGAGAGTTGAGAAGCAAAGAAGACAGGGACAGCCCTGGGGCTGTGGGTGGAAAGGGGAGGAGGAGAAGGAGGAGGAGGAGGAGGAGGAGGAAGGCAGCTGCTTGCCAGCCCTCAGAGCCTGCCAAGCTGCCGGCCGGTGCTGACCGTATGGCCAGGAGCAGGAGCAAGGCCGCCCTCCGTGCGTGGCTCGTGTGCCCTGGGCTGCTCGGCTGTTTCTTGCTGGGCTTTCTTACAGGTGAGTGCAGAGACCCAGGGGCTCAGCTCCCGGCTTCTTTCCCCTGCACATACTTGTGTGCAACGCCTGATGTGATTAACTCACCATCAGGGAGATTATAGTGCTCTTTAGCGACATGGTAAAGTACTTGTCCCACTGCTTTTCTAAGAAGTTTTTCTCTCAAGCATTTTTGGTCTTTAGGGAGTGAGGAACAGAGTGGTTCCGTGCTTCAGCTCAGGACGAGCCCTGGTGAACTGGCAGCTTCCCGAAACAGGCAGCCAGGCTTTCAAAGAGGAAAGATTAATACAAGAGTTTGAGACTTCAGCGATTGCAAGATCTCCCAGATTGTTTAAATTTTTATTTCCTGTTTTTTACTGAAGATATATTTAAATACTCCTATTCAGTTGCTATTTTAGAAATTAAGGGTAGAATGTAGAGAAGGAGGAGGAGTTTGACTGACAGCCAAGTTACTGAAATTTTCATCATGCACAATGAACTTTGCTAGAGATTCTTTTCTGATGTCACTTGCAGCATTTGATTTTAAATCTAAAACTGCATGTCCTTTTTAAACTTGTGTTGTAACACAAACCTAAGGCTAAAGCATGAAAGAAAAATCCATGAGGGCTATTAAATATATAAAATATTAGTTTAATTTAGGAGATCCCTGAGCGGCAAATTTCTGGTACTTGCGCTGTGCTTATACATTTCCCTGAACATCATCGTTTGGCCCTGCTCCAAAACAGGACACTGGGAAAAATGGACTTTTGGTCTGATCAAGCATCACTCTTCAGTTCAGAGAGTTACTACAATTGTATTTAAGTGTAACAGATCATATATACTGTGCATGTGACAGCACATATATTTGTCTTTCTTACAAAAAATTTCCCAGTTTGGGATTGTCTAGCTATAATAATAAAAGGATTTTTTTTTTTTGGTTGTTATTTTCTTAAGACAAACTCATACAGTTGATATACCCTCTCCTACTACTATTTATGGTTAATGAATAAACATTTTAAAACTGGATTGGGTGACAGTTAACTTTATTCTTTTAATTGTTAAATAGACTAAACCCACCCTTCCCCAAGTCTGTAACTATTACAGTGCTGTCAGGGTGGCTGTTGAGTCCTAGACCTTCCATTTAAATATGCTAACATATATGTTTTAAAATATATGCATAAACTAAATAAAGTAAATTCACCATGAGTATCAGGAGTTCAAACCTCACATTGCAAACAGTTAATTGAGAATTCAAACTATAGTTTAGAATTAATGAGAGACAAGTGCCTTAAAAAGGGGATTTACCAGGGATTTAGGGTGTAGTTTTTTCATTATGATACTTTTAGGCATTTCAGTCAATGAAATATATTTTACTTTTCTGCTTCACTTCTCTGAGCCTACAGACACTGACAGAGGGTGCTCTAAGCTCTGCTCATCCTTGTGGTTTTAACTGTTTAGTACCACAGGTGGCACCTGCGCTCAAACATGTGAGGACATTCTTGCTAAGTCGGAAACTTTTCAAATGTGTTTCAGGATGGTTTACAAAACTGACGGAGAAAAACCCCAACTCTTCAGATGTCCGTCAAAATGTGAGACAGAAACTTGTGGCTGAAATGAAAGCAGAGAACATCAGGAAATTTCTTCGGTAAGCCTTGTGCATCCTGTTTTTTGAACAATGTTATCAGGCAAGAAAGCCAGAAAGTAATAACATCAGCTCCAAGGAAGGGCCTCTGAAAGCAGAGCTTTTAAGATGCTTTGGAAGTATTTAGTTTGTATGGAATGTCTGAGGGAAGAAGAGAGAGGCTTACAACTCTTCTGTTCCCCCTTCCCCATTTTTGAAGTTGCCTTTTTGAAGTGGCTGTACTGTCAAGTGTACTTCCCTCAGCTGCATTACTGCCAGTGCTTACCAGTCTTCATGATTTCCCATCTTCTTGGTTTAAAGAAGCATGATTTTTTTTTCTTGCAAGTGTCTGAAGCTCTAACATCAGATACCTTTGCTTTCTTTCAGACTGAGATGATTTTACTGTATTTGGGATACAATGATTGACATGAATTACATCTGACTGATCATCTGCTCAGTGTCTCCTTAAACTTTCCATTTGAGCAGCTAGTCTGAGTAGAAAATTAATCTGTTAAAAATTAATGCTACAGATTTGCAGAGCACTGAGTTGCATGTATGCTTACAGCTGATATTTCCTTTAGTGTGGCCATACTGGATAATGTGCTGTTAATTGGGAGCTCTGACATCCCATTATACCCTGTCTTCTGTTTTAGAGATAAAGGGCTCTGTCCATGGTCAGTGTGCTTGTACAGTTGATTAAGGTTTGCATGATGCAATTGTTAGTAAATAATCTTTTTTTGCATCCCAGTGCATCCATGCAGTTCTTTCAAAACATCTAAAATGCTAGGGATAGAAAAAACCTTTTTTTTTCCCCACAGAAAATGAAAAAAACACACATTATTGTGTATATTTATATTTTCTACAGAAGAAAAAATATATTTATGTGAAAAGTAAATATATACAAACTCTGGTTATAAAAGTGTTGGTATTCAGCATGTAAGTCAGCAGCTGCAACAAGAACATCAAAGGATTACTGACAAATTAGATTTCTATACATTTATTCTAAACCCAAAAGGTTTCATACCTAATATCAATTAGCTTTTTAAGTCTACAGGCCTAATCTTATTTTGTATTTCTTGCTTTCAGTACATTGCAGAGTTCCTGAAAATTATGTTTGCGTGAGAATCTAGGCAACACAGCATGAAACAGCTCTGTAATTATGCCAAAGTCTCTTGGCTGTGGGACATTAATGGCTTCTCATTTGTCTGCTTGCTTTGGTGATGGGCCAAATGCTTCATGCTGATTGGGGGTTTTTTTGCCTAAATTCAAATAAAAATCAGGAACTGCAGAAAAATTGTATTAACACACTATCCAAAAAATTTGTTAAAAGCATAAAAAAATGTGAACTTGAGAATTTTGGTCCATGTTCTTAGTTTTTCACAGTACTAAATCTGCTTTTATCAAGTGGGGAAAAAATCTGTGAGTCTCAGAAAATGCAGACACTTTGGTCTTAACATTGTATCATAGCTCTGAAAAGGATTAAACTGCTTAGAAGGGAAAATGTGGAAAAAAAAAAATCATCATGTGTGTTTTTCCTGACGGCATATGTAGTATTTAGTACACTTAAAGAATTAAAAGGTACTTAAAATGCTTGTGAGAATTAAAGTGCAAGAAGACAACAAGCAACAAGGTTTGGCAAAGGTTGCTCCCAGACTTTGGTGCGTACCCACATAGTTTAAAGAGCGGGGATGGCAACAGCACAGAGGGTGTGGTATACTTAGAGAATCTGGATGCATTCAGATCTTGGGGCCAGGTGGGACTCATGTGAAAGACCTTGATATTATGATTGCAATGTTGCTGTAGTTGAGAGGTTCTGATGATTGAAGGAGGCCGCAGGTGGCTGAAAAAGGCTGATATTGTGCCCCTCCTTTAGTAAGGGCAACCTGGAGAGACCGTGAGCTGGTCGGCTTCAGGTCTGGAAGGGCGACAAAACATCCTTCTGGAATCTGTTTCCAAACACATGAAGGACAGAAATACAGTTAGGAACAGTCAGCATTTATTTCCTATTTGTTTGTGTGATCAGCACGATTGCATTCTGTAAGGAAATGACTGGCTACGTGCATGAGGCATTATAGTGGCTGTAACATCCTTGACTTCAAAAAGGCTTTGAATATCATTCTCCTTTGGAAGCTGAGGAAGTACACACTGCAGAACATGGGCTGAAAACAGTCTGAAGTGATATTAATCATGGTATTTGCTACCACTTATTAATGGTAATTAATAAGTAATTGCTGGTATCTGACATCTGTGGGGCAACCATTGACAAGTAGCCTGTTGGGAATTGGAAGGTGATGCTGAGTACCCGGCTGACTGATGAGCTTTCACCATTACTTACTTGTTCAGTGGGCCGAACAAACTGCAGACAGATTTCTTTAGGGTAGTCCAGAGGGACTGGATCCTGTTCCTGACTGTTTATCACCAGTATGTGTTTTCTGATATGGAAGTAAATGTTAAGAAGGATTTTGTTACTCAGGCTTTTGAAAAAGAAGAAAAAAGAGCAAACCTATGCAGATAATTTAATGTAATGATTTTCAAGCTAAACTTATTAGGACACTTTATGCCCACAGTACAAATCCATCATCAGATACCAGAATTTTCTGGAAGGCTCCTTTCTGAATGTGTAGCTCTCCTATATTTATTTCTGCTTCTTGCATACTGCTAATGTTCTTTTGCTGAATATTTGACACTGATTTTCATTGCTTGTGTGTAGATGTGGCCGTTCCTGTCATGCAAAGAGAAAAGTTCAGCTGACTTATTTTAAGGCCTGAGGAAAGATCTTCTGCTCTGACTATATTTTCTACATGTCATGAAGCAGACTCTGATGAGCAATCATGTTATATAGCTCAAACTTTAAGACTTTACTGTCCATGGAATGTGTCTTGAAGATTAGCTTTATACACACTGATCCTATTTCACTATTGTATCTCTCTGCATTTGATGCTTACTAGTGGTTTTCTGTTTTATTCTAGCTCATTTACCAAGTTGCCTCACCTCGCAGGAACTGAAGAGAATCTTCTTCTTGCCAAAAAAATTCAAGGCCAGTGGAAGGAATTTGGACTGGATTCAGCAGAACTTGTTAATTATGATGTGCTTCTTTCATACCCAAATGAAAAGCAGCCAAACTACATTTCAGTAATTGATGATCAAGGGAATGAGGTGATCTTTTCAATGACAAAACTATATTTATGTAAAACCAAAAAAACCCCAGTGACTTCCTGTTAAAAAAACAGTGTCTTCCTCTGTATTCCTACCTACTCAGCTCAGCATGTGCTTTATATTATTAAAAAAATCCAGTGCAAAGGGAATTCATATTTAGAAATGGTTTTCCAGGCTATGCAGAAAACACAGCAGAGTGGCTGAGATCTCAGTGCCTCATAACAGAAGAGCAGGGATATGTGGTGAGGCTGCAGTTAACACCAGTAGACCATAAGGTGTTAGAAGAGTTCAGCTTAAGGATATATCTAGGCTAATCTCCTGCTTCCATAAACAGCCTTAAGTGGATGCACAGGGACGTTTAAGAACAAAGAAATGTACTTCAGGCATGCAGTTCTTCCCAGTGTCCTGCTGTTTTCAGCTCAGGGCTTTTCCAAATGTGCTGCAATTAGTCTCTTGAAAAAATCCTTGTTAGACCTTTTCCAAGTATTTATCCAGTCAGTGACCCTCATTACATCTCTCTTCCAAGTACCTATCCAAACCCTGCTTGAACATCTGTACAATATTTGCTTCCACAACATACTGAGGTAAGGAATGCAGAGATATTGTCAATTTTATGTAGTATTGCCTTGTTTTCCTTGCTCTGAACCTGATTCCACTGGCTTCCCATGGTGTCTCTGAAGTTAGTGTTGGAAGTACTAATGAACTAGTCAGTCTATAGACATCTTCTCCCTTTTCAATACCCAGGGAAATAAAGAAGTAGATGTAGATTCTGACAAGGAGCCTGAGCAAGGAAAGGAGGTGGAACTGCTAGAGAAGCATCATAGCATATAGGTAAGGATGAAGAGCCAGGATAGAAAGTAAGGAATATGTGCTCAGGGATGACATGAGCTTAGAGGTGAAAGAATGAAGAAATTCTTCCAGAAACCCTGTAACAGTGTCTCAACTATAATCTCACAAGGTGACAAAAGGTGGTCATGAACCTTAAAGCAACATGAGTTTTACAATACATAATGATAAAAGGCAGTATGTTTAACTGGAGCATTACCAGAAGAGACATGAAGAGAATAATAATAATAATAATAATAATACAGGTGGGAGAAACCACAAAAGACACCTGGGATGGCATGGATGAACCAGGTGTGTTTTACTGTCCCCACTTCTTGGCAATTTTCAGTTACTTCTTTCCTTAGGTTTAGGCAGTGGCTGATGAACATCTTCTGACACGTGATCCATCTCTTTGTATTTATATCTGCATTCTATTACAAAAGTTCAGCTCTGGATCCCTAGCTGTGTTTTTGTTTGAACTTGTGTGCTAGTTAGAATTGTATTTTTGCTAGCAATTTATGAAATTTATAGTTTAAACTGCTGAAAAAGCTAACTAACTTGGCAAAAGCCAAGGCTTTTGATATTTTTCATCCATAGGACTGCAGTATTTTGAAACAGTAATTATTTGACAAAGAGCCTGATGCACAGAAACTGAATAACTGTCTCTTTTGACTTTAGTTTAAACTATAACTAGCATTTGCTTAGTGTGTGAATTTGTGCCTGGAGTGTTTGACCAAAGACTACTGTTATTTTTTTGATAGGTTTTCAATACATCATTGTTTGAACCACCTCCACAGGGGTATGAAAATGTTACTGATATACTACCACCATATAATGCTTTTTCAGCACAAGGAGTGCCAGAGGTAAGAAAAGAAATTATGTCAGGGTACTATTACCTATTTTTTGAAATACTTTCTGGGACAGTTGCTCCAACTTCTCAAAATATTTGTTGTATTAGTTTTAATTACCATTTGTCTTAATTAAAGAACACTTAGGCACAGATAGGCCACATATTATGCAAAGGTTAGAAGTCTTTTATGACCAAAAAAAGGTCTTTCTTAAGTTGCTAGAACTCTGAATCACATAACAAGTGAAATGTTTTTATCTTGATGGAAAATTTAGGATACATCTCAGATTGCTCCATATTATTCAGTCATATGTAGAGGAGTTGTTTAAGGCACAGGTAGAAGCAGCAATATTTAAATCAAGTTGGAAGACATTTCAGATTAAATGAATGCCTTCAAAGGCCACAAAAGTTCCTCACTTAATCTGCTAATTCATTATGAAGCAGGTCAGGGACAACATTGCATTGGATAAATAAATGAAATTATATAGTAGTGAGTGTTTGTGTATGCAAAGCATGCCACTGCTTTGTCACAGCCAGAGAAGTTTGTCGGTTTAGCAAAGTACATTGGTTTATTTTCCAGCCTGTTTGTAGGACTGTTGTTAAGTGTGGGATAATATCCAAACATCAGAAGCTCGAGCCAAAGCTTCCTAAAGAATATTGTGGATATCTTTTGCTATTGTTTTTATGGGCACTGGATCTCATTTGTAGAAATGCAAAAAAAAAGAAAAGTCCTCTATGATACATTGTGAATGAAACTGTATTTCTGATAATGGGTATTTTGTTTGTTCACTGGCCAGTTGCCACGACGTTGCTTTTCTTTTCTGCCCAGGCAGATCTGGTGTACGTGAATTATGGTCGTACAGAAGATTTTTTTAAGCTGGAGCGTGAAATGGGAATTAACTGTACAGGAAAGATTGTCATTGCCAGATATGGGAAGATCTTCAGAGGAAACAAAGTAAGGGTTGTGCTTTAATTTTTCCTCCGTGGGTCAGGCACTTTCATGGTAGAGCTTGAGGGAAGCAGTGAGGGCTGTTTGTTGGAACATATGAGCAGAAGGAAGCCTGCAATGTATCCATTGTGACTGCAGTCTAAGAATAACTTCCAAAACAATAAAACCAGATGAATGTATTAAACTCCTGAGAGAGAGATGACTGCAAACTCCCTAGGCAGTTCTTGCAAAAGAATAGTTTAGGCAACTGAGTAGTTTGTAGAGCCAAGGCTTTTGATACTTGCCATCCATAGAACTGCAGTACTTTGAAATAGGAGCGTTTTGACAAGGAGTCTGATGCACAGAAACTGAGAAACTATCTCTTCTGACTTTAGACAACAAATCTGGCAAAATTTGTGATAGTGGGGCAGTGGGGACAGTGCCTCAGTTTTATGTTCTGTGCTTTATTTCATAGCCTTGACCTATGACTAAAGGTTTGACACAAATAATGAACATATTGTGTTTCACTGTGCTTGGTCCTTCTGCTGAATCTGGGGTAATTTTCACTCTTTCACATACTCATCTTCTTGCATGGAAGCAAATCTCAACATTCAGATTTATTGCTGCATTAAAAAAAAAAAAAAAGCCACATCTTAAAAGCAAATAATTTCACAGGTTAAAAATGCCATATTAGCAGGAGCCCAAGGGATCATACTTTATTCAGACCCTGCTGACTACTGCGCACCTGGAGTAGATCCTTATCCAAATGGCTGGAACCTTCCAGGTGGAGGAGCCCAGCGTGGGAATGTTTTAAACCTGAATGGGGCTGGGGACCCTCTAACACCAGGTTATCCTGCAAAAGGTGAGTGAAAGTTCTGTAGCCTGGGCCATCAAGTACTTTATAAACTGGTGCTGAAAGTGTGTCACTAGAAATTCAATTATTTTCAGTACAGATGCAGAGAAAAATGCTGCTTGAAATTATTATTGACAGTGGTTAATTTCCTATTACATAGCAAGTTCTATCTGTGTCATTCTAACTGGTTTCAGTTAGGCAGGGGAAGAAAGTTCCTAGCAGAATCTTTGTATGGTCCCACACTTGTGACACTTAAAAAAGCAGGGTGTGTAGGTTTACAGACTGAGAAGCAGCAGAAAATGACTGAGAATTTATAACCATTTTAAAATATCTGTGTTTCTCAAGAGGACCAGTTTAAACTAGATTGTACCCTACCATCAAAGAGGGCTAATAGCTTTACATGGAGGTATGTTTCCTTGCTGATCATAAATTCCAAGCAGAAAACCAGTTTAAAATCCTTTTTAAGGGGAATTAAATTCCTGTAGCAAAAATAATAGTAGCCTGGAGTCTTTCAAAAGTTGGCACCATGTGCTTGTCTTGTCCTTGTTGGCATCCTAAACTCAGTCTGAACTAGGTTGCCTGCCAGTGCTGTCTGCTGATGGGATGGCTGTACAGGGGTGCTTCTGGAAAGCTCATGGGCTTGTGTGACCACTGTTGGGGGTGTAAGACAACCTAAAACCAGGTGAGATTGTGTGTGCCAGGCCTACCAGACTCAGAGGGACATTGCCTGTCTTCAACCCAGGTAAATGCATCTGTGGATGTTCTCTGTACCTTGTCAACCAGCTGCACAGGTGCCATCTTCACCTCACACACCAGCTTGGTTTCCCCACAGCCAGCCTAGAGGAGAAGTTATAATATGGTTGGACTGCAAATGTAAGCTTGCATCAAGCCTGGGGACTTCTTTTGCACAGCTGTGCAGATGCATTCCTGGGTTTGTGGTTCTGTCATTACAGTTTGGTTTCCTAGAAGCAGTATGTGAGAAATGATGTAAGAATCAAAAAGAAGCATATATGCTTGTGGCTGCACTGCTCAGAAGTGTTTCCAGTTTGGTAAAAGTTGCTCAGAACACTATAAACTTGACATTTTGTTCTGGTTTCTCAGAGTACACTTTCAGATATAAATTTAACGAAGGTGTAGGGATTCCCAAAATCCCGGTTCATCCCATTGGATATCATGATGCAGAAGTATTACTGCGGTGAGTATACATCAGTCCTCCTCACCAGAAGTCAGTATTCCCAAATGCATAGATAAATTTTTCACATTAAGATGGCAAAATCTATGCTGTTACTTGTATTTGCTACTCTTTTGTAGTAATGTGTGCTTCACAAAATGTGAAAAATTCAAAGCAATCTGTTTTTTGCAATAATGCTTTTAGGAATTTTGTAAAGCCATCTTGGTTTTGCTGCAATAATTATTAAGGGAATTTAAGATTTTAGCCTACTTGTCAACTGCATTTGTCTTGGTTTTCACTTCACAGTGCAATGGGAGGACCTGCAGCACCAGATAGCAGCTGGAAGGGAAGTCTCAATGTGTCTTATAACATAGGGCCAGGATTCACAGGCAACTCTTCTACAAGGTCTGTTTTAATACTTGCCTGTTTATACAATATTGCAAAAACAAAAAAGGAAAAAAAAAAAAAGAAAAAAAATCCCCCTGAAGGAAAGACTCTGAAATGATACATCTAGAGATACTCGGGAGAAATTTGCTACCTTCTGCTACAGTTACATTTGGTGATAATTATTAGAATTTGAAAATAAATTACATTAAAAAAAGATCATAGATTAGCAGATCAGGCCACATGACAATGACATTTGGCACTAAATTGCAATAAATCTAAAGATCACTTTTGTGTGACTTTTCCACATAAAAATAGTTTCAGTTTACATGAGTTATTATTCAGTGAGGACTGGTAGAGGATCTCGATGAACGGGGTAAAAATGCTGTATCATTATCACTACTCCATCTCCTGGATAACAAGAGTATGTCTGAATATTTAATTTTATAAAGACTTCATTTATCATTATTCTTTCCTGCTCTGCTTTAACACTAGCTGAAAATGAATAATGTAGGAATAACTAAATAAGAAAGCATATTTGACATAATTACAGCGCTGTTTGGAGTATCTTGAAGAACAACAGTGAGAAAACAATATGATTCATCTGCAAAACTTGTATTTTTGAATTCACTTTTTAACATCTTCCTACTTGGCAGAATAACATTTTTTGTAAATATGGATTAATTCTGCACGTAACTTCTTTCTCAGAGTAGTTCCATATCAAAATGAAGCTTTTGATTCTAGGTAGAAAGTCACTTGCACATGGAAAGTGTGCGCATATACGCATGCCCAAGGCACTGGTGTCAGTTATTTTCTGGGCAAAGATCCAGTGGCTGTCCTGAAGTAGGTTTTGATTTTGACAGCCATGCAGATCTGCTGCTGAAAAGATAACTTCAAATGTGAAACTCCTGAGGTTTTGCCAGACACAACCCCCCCATTGTTTGGTGCTTTGTTTCTCCTACAGGTTAAGGGGGACGAATACTGTATTCATTTTATCTCTCCCAGTACCTGGATTCCCTTTGTTTTTATGATATTTCACAAGTGGATTTTATTGGTGGGGGACAGGGAAGAAAAACCTGTGCTTCTCGTAGAAGGTTTCCTGCCTCTAATGGAAGATTACCTGCCCATGGCAGGGAGGTTGGAACTAGGTGATCTTTAAGGTCCCTGCCAACCCAAACCATTCCACTATTCTATGATTGACAAATCTTGGTCACTTAGGTCTGCTGTCCTAAACAGAGATTTCAATTTATTCCTGGATGAATATTCCTAATGAACTTTTCTCCAAGTTCTATATTATTACATGGACCTGTGCTAGAATATCAAAATGTATTCTTTATAAACATATGCATATCCACAATTATCATTTTGGTCAAAATGTAAATGTATTTTTAATTACTGTGCATGTTTTTCAGTTTACTCCTCTAGTACACAATTATCTGATTGGCTCCCATAAACAAAAATTCAACAAATTCTGTAAATCTTTGCAAATTTATAGACTGGACCAGCTTGTAGCGTTTTTTCTAAGGCATCACCAACAGGCTAAGCTGAAATAAAAAATGGGACTCTGAGACAGCGTGACAATGCTGAACACACATAAAAAACACAAAGCAGGACAGAGGCACAAACTCTGGTTTATATGTTAATATTATTGGCTTTTTTATTGGCTTATTAGTCAGAAATGGATATTCCACACTGCCTTTCATTTCAGAAAAGTCAGAATGCATGTTCATACAAGCAATAAAATAACACGAGTTTACAATGTCATTGGCATCCTCAGAGGAGCTCTGGAACCAGGTGAGCATCAGGTGCTTGATGACTTTAATTCCTTCTTTATTTGTGTTTGTTGAAGTTGTACTTGTGTTGTAAGAAGCTTAAAAATTTTTAAATGCCCATATAATATGGAGTCTTAAGAAATTCTTAATAGTTTTTCTGTCCTTCCCATCACACAATTTTTCATTGACATTACCAAGAATGCATTTTAATGGGAATGCTACAATGGTAGATGTCAGAGATTTTTTTTTTTTATGCTGCCTGCCATTTTACAGTAGGTTTCCCCTTACATCAGTCATACATTTTGCCTTTGCAAAATTTAACATCATCCAAATTACAGAAAACTAGTGATGATTTGGGACCTTAACATTATACTGTTGATACTTAGTAGCAGGTCATACACATGAAAGACTTTTAGATGGAAAAATATTTATTAAATATTTCTTGTCTTTAGTTGCATACCTCAGTAGAGTAAGCGAATGATTGCAGATTCCCCTAAAAAATAAACTTGTAGCACTGGTATTGATCTTGGAATTTCATTTGATACAAGTAAGGATGCAGTCAAAAAAAAATACAGGTAATCCATGTGCATTTTTAATTATGCATTGGTGGTGTATGTTTGTTTCCAGACAGATATATTATTTTAGGTGGTCATAGAGACTCTTGGGTGTTTGGTGGCATTGATCCAACGACTGGTGCCGCTGTTCTGCAAGAAATTGTACGGAGTTTTGGTAAAATGAAGATGGAAGGTAACTTACTACAGGTGTAAAGTAATGGATATGGAAAACAGAAGCTTTAAGGGACAGTGTTTTCATAAGCTGCTGTATTGATTTAACTTTTCACCTCTACAGAAAGTTTTATTTCTCATTATGAAAGATGCAAATTCATTGAAGAGATGCATATGTAGCACTGTGTGGTAGTTGGGTGAATTTATTCCCTCATGAGCGTAATGGTACCCTCTTAGCTGTGCAGAATGAAAATCTTGGATTAAGAAGAAATGCCTCTACAATAATGTATTCCTCTAAGGATTTTGAGAGGATTTTTTTACTGTTATATCAGTTAAGTGCTGTTTTTAAAGCAATTTCAATTAACTGTAGTTAGTCGATTTTTAAGTTGCATTTTCAAGTTTAACTATGTGATTGCAGGTTGGAGACCTAGGCGAACTATTATTTTTGCCAGCTGGGATGCAGAAGAATTTGGATTATTGGGTTCTACAGAGTGGGCTGAGGTAAATAAAAAACTGTGTAAAGCAAAGCAAAACTTGGAAGTGTGTTGCAGGTGGCTGCAGTACCCAGCATCTATTCCTGGACTGCAATCAAAAACTTCAAGGTAAAATTGGAGCACAACAGACTCCTTCAGGTGCTGTGAGGCACTCATATATTTATATAAATTACCTACCTACCTACTGTCTTACAACATAAGTGCACTAACTCTTCTAAGATTTACAAATCTCCTTTGATTCAAAGCTAATATTCTGCAGTGGTCTCTATGTGGAAATCTACCCCATCATTTAACAGAATGATAGTATTTTATATAACACAGACCAGTCCTTTTTCTAACTCTCTATTTGAGAAATTCCTTAGTTTCTCTAAATTTAAGTCCAGGTCCTGAGGCTGTGATCCATCAGCACACCAAGCCCTTTGTATGAAAATCAGTCTTAGTGGGCAAAGCAAAGGATAGGTAATCTGTGAGTGAATAGCTCAAAATTCCTGTGAATTCCAGCATTGTAGAGTCTCAGGGGCAGGACAGTCGATTAATTCTGTAGGAGGATCCCTGACTATATTCCTGCCTGAGAGAAGAATGTTGGAAAATTCAGAAGTGAGGTTCTGAGTGTTTCTGTCTTCCTTTTCCTATTGGGCATGTTATTTTTATCTTCCTTTTCCTGCCTGAGAGAAGAATGTTGGAAAATTCAGAAGTGAGGTTCTGAGTGTTTCTGTCTTCCTTTTCCTATTGGGCATGTTATTTTTATCTTCCTTTTCCTGCCTGAGAGAAGAATGTTGGAAAATTCAGAAGTGAAGTTCTGAATACTTTTATCTTCCTTTTCCTGTTGGGCATGTTCAGTTCTTAGTGGATTTGTTCAACCCCAATAAGAAATATAGGTCTTACGAGAGTTTTCATTGCTTTGTCTGTAAAATCCAAATTAGAAATAGAGCAGGCAGAAAATTGCCTGATGAAACACATTTCTGCTGAACTATGTCAATTTATTAGTATTCAATGGTTTAATAGAAATGTGTTGTCTTGTTCTTCTATTAGAATTTTATTTACAAGTTAATATTTAGCTATGTGGATAGAGTTTTCAGAATCTATAAAATAAAAAATTTTAATCTTTTTAGTTTAGTTTATTGGCATGTATTTCAGGAAATCACAAGATTACATAGCAAAATGGCACATGTCAGAGGAGGTAACAAACCCAGAAATAGGCTCCCAAACACCAAAGAGATTCCATCATTCTTCTGTTAACAAAACTGAGATTTTTATTCCTTCAGATTTGCACTAATTTTTTCACTCATAAGTTGTTTGTCTTCCAGCTGTAACAGAGTCTCTTCATCTTACTGTTGGTTTATGAAACATTAGAGGAAGAAAAAGTAATTTAAATTATTTTAAATCATTTACTGAGAAATTTTAAGGAGTTGGCATTAAAGTTTCATCCCACCTGAACTCTACTGGTGGCAAAGTGTGCTGTATATAAAACTTTATTTGTGATTTCTTTGTCTATGTATCTCTGCATACATTTACATGCTGTCAAGAAAAAACACACAATTGTTTTAATTATGAGGCATACAAAACAATGATACTTAAAGGATCAATTTCTCTTGAGCAAGTCATTAATAAATTAGGGAGTTTTCTTACGTTCTATTTGTTAAATATTGCTACTGCTGTTCTGTGATGAGTTTTGTTTAATAATTTGGTATCTAGTAATCTGTCATTCATTCTTCCATGAAATGGCAGCCGTATAAGGTTAGAAAACTGCAAGTGCAGTTCATATTTGAACCTGTGTTTTGATATTATTGTTTCCTTGCTTCATCTTGGTGGTGTGCATTACTACTCTTTTAGGCCTAAATTAGATTCAGTTTCCTAGAGACATTCCTCACAGCTTACATTCCTCTTCTCTGCAGCTGCCAGATCTGTCATGTATTAAATCTCGAGGAAAATTAACCCATGATTTTCAACATCTTCTGTGTAACAGAAAGAACTGCGATTGTGGCAGCATCCTTTTGCTACACAGATGATCTCCACTGCTCATAAACAAAGGACTTTCTTTTGCTGCAAATATGATTTAGCATGCAGGCAAGGCCCCATGTAGGCATACACAGGCTTGCTCCCTCCCGTCATGTTCTTTTGCAGGGTCTCCTCTACTGGTTTTTTTTAAGATATTAATTTCATTAATGTAGTGTGTAGCTATCAATTACCAATTAAAATTTTAGTTCCCATGACTTACAAATTGTTAGTTGGGTTATAAATTGAATGAATCAAGTAACAATTGCTAACCTAATTAAAATATCTGTCACAAAGCCAAAACCTCGTGGAATACCACTTACTGAGTAGAATATCAATTTCAAACATAATTACATGTTTGCAAAAAAAATAAACAAGATGTGTGTATACATTTAGCATGAAAGCAATGCTTAGGGGACTCAAAATAGTCAATCAACTGCATTTTAGTAGGGAATTTCGGGCTTTGACTTATACCTTTTTGAAATGGAAGGCTGTAGAAATGACAGGAGTGTTTGGTTTATCAGTGTTAAAATTGAGTTCAGTGCTGGGAGCACATATGAATAACTAGGGATTAAAAGCATGGAGGAATTCTGGCTGACCTCACAGTCACATCTTGCATGTTCAGAAAGTCCTGAAGTGCAGAGCTAAAATGCATGTAATAACCCTATTTTACCATGTTACAATTCTTTTCAATAATTTTCTTGTTCCATCTTGCTCCTGTGTGATGCAGCAGGCAGCATCTACATTTTGTGGATGTTTTCCACAACAAATTAAGTCCCAGAAAGGAATAGTGAATTTTATGTGCCCAGATCATTTACCCATCTTCAAACAATATAATTAGTAAGGTACACAGTAGTAATTATCCTGACTGAGATCTTAAAGGCAATGCTGTAAAAAAACAATGTACTTAACATGCTCTTGACTAAATTCCACTAATCGAAAGTAACACATTTACACATTTACAACCCTAGGAAAACGCCAAAGTCCTTCAGGAACGGGCAGTCGCTTACATCAACACAGATTCTTCTATAGAAGGTGGGTCTTTTATTTTTAACCTTACCTTACTTCACAGATGTAATTTTTAATAGTTCTCTGTGAATTATTTATTGCTTGAGATAGGTATTGTGCTGTACAGAATAAGTGTTACAAATACAGAATTAAGTGGAGAGAGAGAGCAATTTAAATTTTGATGCTGCTTTCTTTTGCAAAGAGTGCCATCCATGAGCTGCAGTCCACATGTCTGAGTCAAGAATGTCTCCTCTGAAGGAGTTTATTATTCTGTGCTAAGGAACTGAGAATTCTGTATGTTAAACTGTCTCTTAACAGCATTAGCTCTAATTTACAATTGTAGTTTTAATATATGACAGTCTGCTCCTTGCCCTGATCACAGCCAGCTCCCTTCCCTGTGGCGTTATAATATTTTGAGACAGTAAATTATTATGATTATAAGACCTCAGGCTTACACTTTGTGGGGGTGGGAGACGCTTTGGTGCTTTGAAACAGTGTGCTCACCTTTGTTGATTGCCAGGAGCAGGGAGTTATATATTTATTACAGCAGGACTTTTCTAGAAAAATAAGCGCTGAAGAGTGTTTCACAAAAAACCCTTATGCACCATTATCCAACTATGGTTGTCCTTCAGACTATGAGAAGAATATGTCATTCAGGAATGCTGCTTAGAAATTGGCCTTTTTTTTTGAGGGGGCCCAACACTATGATCTGTATCAGAAAATCCTTCTGAAAATAGGCTGTGCTTTTTTACAGAAAGACCTTTGTTGCTGTTGTCTGTGCTGAAATAATAGAAGAGTCCTGCGAAGCTGCTCTGCATCATAACCTCAGTTATTCAGGGCATTACTCTTCCCATGTCAAACCCAACTTATTTGGGCTTCCTGCATGTGAATAAAATGGATATCAACAGGCATATTTAGGAACTCTTTTTATTACTGTCAGCTGAAAATTTTGTCTGTCACAAAAGGATTGGAAAGAAAGAAAAGCCAAACCCAGTTTCTAAATGCTCAGTTGGAGTTGGGGAATAAGGAGGGTTAGAGCTGTTTCTTCATTTATGCTGCCTACATGCTGTGTAAAAAGTAGAGCTGAATTTCATGCCTAGAAAATCTCACAAATGAAATAATGGCTTTACAGCTGCTTCATATTCTCACCATGGATTGTAACGCATATTTTTTAGTTGGTTTGAAGCCAACGTGCTGCTGCCTTAAAAATTTTCTTCTAAATCTTGATTATTCAAACATGTCTCTTGCTTCATGCATTAAAGAAAATGTGAAAGCAAAACAACTGGAAAAGAAGTCTGTAATAAGGAAAAGAACACCATGTTCAGTGTGCTGGTTTAAGTATCTTGGACATTTTGTTATGATCCAGTTTTAAGGTTCTTAGAAATGCCTCTGCCCAAATTAAGGTGCAAATGAGACCATATGCCAGTGACAATACTAAGGGTTTTATTTGATGGTAAATATGAGAGAGAGAGAGAGAAAGAAAGAAAGAAAAAGAGAAAAAGAAAGAAAGAAAGAGAGAAAGAGAGAAAGAAGTAGAAGATAGGTGGGGGGGGACAGAAAGAGTGACTGGGACAGAGTAAGGAAAATATCACCACTCCATGGATCCCAGTGATGTTGGTTGATCCTCTCCAGCTGCTCTCTCGGTGGTGAAGGTCCCCCAAAAGGCACAGAGTCCCATGGGTGTACATGCTCAGGCTGGGTGGGCATGTCCGGCCATGTCCCCCTGGGGTGGGGGTCAGTCTCTCACAGCAGACTCTGGGTCTGTTGCACCACGTGCAGCCCTGTGGGGCCAAGCCTCTCACGGGAATGTCCTGTGGATGTGCCCTGTGGGGCTGGGGGTTCCACAGCTGGGCCAGTTTGTGTAACGGAGGATGGGTGTTTATTGCCTCTCACCAGAGGTTGCACCATGCACCCAAAACCTCCTCCTCCCCCTCGGCTGGGTGGAGTCTGTGTAAACCTGGCTTCTGTGAGCTGGGCTCTCCTCCCACCCCAAACTCAGCCAGGGACAGTTGCAGCTGGTGGCTTTGACCTTTTGTGGATGCAAACCTTTCCCTCAGCCTGAGATGACTGAACAATGCATTTCCCTTTATCTAATCAACAGTTTGACTTTCAGTTCAAAGTCCTACTCTTCAGGGAAACTTCTTCGGTTGTAGCTTCTTTATAATGAGCAAAACTTTATATCAATGTTTGAGGCATGAACTATTTTCAGTCTCTTGACACATCCCTCACCTGACTGAGCAGTAAAATCCCCTGTAGACACATAGCATCCATATACTCTTTTGAGATTTTGGTTTTTTTATTTATGTTCTTCAGAACACTTCTTATACCACTTTTTGTACAGCAAATTATTTCTATTTATTGTCCTACGGCAATGAAAAGAAGCAAAGCAGGTCATTGTTTTAAGCACTTTTGTAACTTGAATTTCCAGTTCTCAAATTCTGACTCTCCTTGGAAGTGGTATTTTTTCCATCACCTTACTTTTTTTGCCTTCGGTTTAACAAAAGCTTTGGGAATTGTATGAGTGACAAGGGCTTGTAGCTAATGAGGGATAATTAGGCATACTTCAGAGCTATGGGAAAGCTTACTTACATTACTATGGATGTACTATACCCAGTACATCATCGTCATGTAGTGGCAGTAACTCATACAGTGAGACCATGCAGTCTATTTCTGTATATATTCTGAGGCAAGATATGAATTCTTCCCTTAGAGTCAAAAAGTTTATCTAAGAAAGGACTGCTGGGTTTAATCCACTAAGAAGATAATGCCACTGGTACATGAAGGGAAAATTTCCATGTCTTTGTTTTATTTTCAGGTAACTACACATTAAGAGTTGACTGTACCCCTCTTCTCAACAAACTGGTGTATAATCTGACAAAAGAGGTACAGAATCAGTCTATTTTTTCTGCGTTTCTTAGAATAAGTAAGATTCCAAGTTTATTTGATGAAACTGGATTATTGAATAATGTCAGATTTATTTTATTGCTGCGCTGGAAGAATCTTGATCCCACCAAAATGAATAGCAAAACATCCCATTGGCAGTAAACAGCCCATGCTCACAGTTCCTCAGTATTCTTAAAAGGATTTAAACATGTTACTGACATAAGTGAGATCTTATTTGCAATATATAGTAAAAATAATAATAATAAAAGCAAGATGGCAAAACACTTCAGCAAGATCCATTCTCTAAAGTGATAATTGAAGGAAAAAATTTTCACATTGGCTAGCTACCATTTTCTCTCTGTCTGTTCCCCTGAATCTCCTCCATATCTCACTGAGCCCCTGAAATATGTGATAAATACTGAAGGATTGAGAAGGTTTTGTAACAGGTCTGATGTATGGATTTGCATGATTACAAGTGCTCTAACCGTGACTCCTTTACTTTCACCTCTCAGGATACTTTATCGTAAGGCTGAAAGGTTGTGATCCATTAAAGCATGGAACTTTATTGGCCATGTGAGGAGTTAACCAGATTAGGCACCTCTCATGAGCCACTGCCACCATCCTCAGATGTGGATTCATCTCAGTTAACAGAAGACAGCTCTGTCTGACTTGAGCAACATGGGCTCCCTGTAAAGGCATTGGGTAGAAATAGGTGCCTTAAGGATGAGATTAATTTGACCAAATGTGGTTGTCTGCCTTTGTATGTGCAAAGGTAGACAACCTGTACTATTGTATAGTACTATATTTACTGTTTTCCCCCTGATCTTAAGGGAACTCAGGTCACTTGTTCCAGTGTAAAAATCTGCCCTGCAACAGGACTTGGTAGGATGACTCCAGGTACCAATCTCCCATCCTGCCAGATGCATTCATCCTGAGTTATTTTGAAACCCAGTATGCTTTTACCACCTGAAATGCCACAGTTTAGATCTGGGGAGGTTTATCTATGCTATTCCCATTATTTCCTTTCCTTTCCTTTCCTTTCCTTTCCTTTCCTTTCCTTTCCTTTCCTTTCCTTTCCTTTCCTTTCCTTTCCTTTCCTTTCCTTTCCTTTCCTTTCCTTTCCTTTCCTTTCTCCTTTCTCCTTTCTCCTTTCTCCTTTCTCCTTTCTCCTTTCTCCTTTCTCCTTTCTCCTTTCTCCTTTCTCCTTTCTCCTTTCTCCTTTCTCCTTTCTTTCTCCTTTCTCCTTTCTCCTTTCTCCTTTCTCCTTTCTCCTTTCTCCTTTCTCCTTTCCTTTCTCCTTTCCTTTCTCCTTTCCTTTCCTCTCCTTTCCTCTCCTTTCCTTTCCTCTCCTTTCCTTTCCTTTCCTTTCCTTTCCTTTCCTTTCCTTTCCTTTCCTTTCCTTTCCTTTCCTTTCCTTTCCTTTCCTTTCCTTTCCTTTCCTTTCCTTTCCTTTCCTTTCCTTTCCTTTCCTTTCCTTTCCTTTCCTTTCCTTTCCTTTCCTTTCCTTTCCTTTCCTTTCCTTTCCTTTCCTTTCCTTTCCTTTCCTTTCCTTTCCTTTCCTTTCCTTTCCTTTCCTTTCCTTTCCTTTCCTTTCCTTTCCTTTCCTTTCCTTTCCTTTCCTTTCCTTTCCTTTCCTTTCCTTTCCTTTCCTTTCCTTTCCTTTCCTTTCCCCCCTCTCCCCTCTCCCCTCCCAATTTTCCTTTCTCCATTCTCCCCTCCCAATTTTCCTTTCCTTTTTCCTTTCTTTTATTTTCCAATCAATTCTTTCTATCTTAATCTTTCATCCTTGCAGAGGGAAGAAGCTGTGCTGTTCAAATATTAGCTCTGACACTTGGCACACTGAAGAGAATTCTCTTCTGACTATAAAATTTTTCATGTCCTTAGTGCTGCAGGGCCCTTGATAAAATAATTTACTTTCTGTCTGTAGTAAGCCACTAACTCAGGAAGACATTTTCCTGTGAAAGATAAACAAAGTTTAAAAAAAAATGCTCTGGGCTAAAAATAGTAACTTGCTCTTGATCTTAAGTCAACTATTCAACTATTGCTGGTTAGAGTAGAAAACTGCCATTAAAGTACCATGCAAAGTACTTGAGACTGACTTTAAAAAAATTAATGCCATATTCACTGTCATTTTAGCTTTTAACAGTGGAAGCATGATGTAAACAATAGAAAACCTGGCATCCTGACCCCTGATTATGCATGTCCAAAGGAAAGTTATTTCTGTTCCTATTAAGGAGTCCAACATCCAGTTATCCAACATCCAAAGATCTCTTTGCTCTTCTTGTTTTTTAGTGAGCCAGTTCTCACCAGAAAGAAGTGCAGTGTGCACGTGAAGTGTTTCCTTTCAGGGAGTTCTCATTTAAGTGTGGTCCCCAGCATACAGATGGGACATTCACCTATTGACTGTCTTTTTGGCCCTGCTTTACTGCCAGGGTTTAGACATTTGGTCAGCACCAGAGAGTGTCTGCAATAGTTCAATTCCAATTCCCCTGTGATTATCACTTCTCCTTTTGCATTTATACTTAAAGAACTCTGCATCTTCCCTTGAGTTAGCAGGAAGCTTATGCTGAGCCTAGATTGGGATCTAAGTCAGGGTAAATATTATGTTTTACTATGCTCTCAGTGTTGTATGAAAAAGCTGACCAATGCTTTTTTTACATGACCAGAGCTGTCGGAATAACATCTTTGCCAGAGCATAGAGTTCTTTTGCTCCCATATGTCAGAGTTCAGCTTGCTCTTATTAATTTGCCATTTTCACTTTAGCCCGAGGACTTGACCAAAGTACCCTGAAAATGACAGCAGCCAAGCAGTTATTTCACAAAATTGTTATTTTCCTGCTAGCTGCTGACAGAATCTCAGAGGTCAGAACCCTTTGGAATTTCAATTTGGACTCTGTATGTTTTTCGGTGTCGAATTTAAGTCCCAACAATATGGTGGGACTGTGTATCTATCCATGAATATTTATGCTTTTTATTTTGGGGGAAAAAAAATACATTCCTCTGCACATAATAACTAATCTTATATGTTTATATTTAAATTTAAATTTAAATAATTTTAAAGGACAATGTCTATTAAGGTTCTTTAAGTGTAGGTGGAGACCAGGGCTGGAGTCTTGAATTGTTTTCACTCTGCCACAGATTTTCTAAGAGCTTTGGTCAACTTATTTTATACTCTTTCATAGTTTTGTTGGCAGCATGATGACAGCACTAATACTTACCTTTTCCATCCTGGTTACAGAGATTTTGGGGTTTTTTTTAGGGTAAGGGTGAGACCTACATTTGTACATACAGTGTCTTGCACAATGATTCTCCAGGCTTGGTTGAGTCCCCTTGGCACAGCTGTAATATGCCTGGTTTGGACCCTTCCTTCCAGTACAGTTCTTTTGTACCTTTCCTACAGAAAAAGCAGTCAAATTTTAGGTTTAGCTGTGTTGATAGAATATTGCTGCTGTGCAGGCCAAACAGGCTTGTGGTTGTCATCTCCCCATGCCTGCTGAAAGGAAAGCAGCTGGGACACCCTAGTTTCTGGAGAAGTCCCATAGTATTTTATATGCTGTTGTGTGTGTACACGCACATTCCCCCTGTAGTAGATGAGCTCCAGGTAGCATCCTAAAGTTTTTAACCTGTTCTTTCCTACTGTCTGAGGTTGGTTCCAAGTGCCTGTGACATGCTTTCCTTGTTGGGAATGCATAAATGTGTGAAAGAGGCGCCAATATTCACTTCCCTGCACGCAGCAACACTGCTGGTTAAGAACGATGCAGGGAGCTGTGAAGATGTCCTTTGATAACAAATCGAGCTAGAGGTACTTCCAGTGAGATCTAATATTTCCCTCTCCAGATTTTAAGCCCTGATGAGGGTTATGAAAATAAGTCTCTTTATGAGAGCTGGCTTGAGAAAGATCCCACGACTGAAAATAATACCTATCCCAGGTAAGCTCTTAATATGTTTGGGTTTTTTCCCCCAGTATTTTAATCATATCATGGCATGGCTACTCACCAGAATTTTTCGAGGTGTGCTACTTATGGCAGCAACACAAAACCTTTTAGCACAAGGTGACTCTCTAGCAATATCTTTTATAGTAAAATAAAATAAAATTTTATTATTTTCATTCAATGATGGTGACATTATTCCTGCAGTAAAATGAAACCTCATACTTTAAAAAGGCCTTTTAATTAGTAGAAATGCAATGTGGAAAGCAATCAAAAAAAAGCAGGGTGGGGAAAGAGTTCAAAACATAGTTTAGTCACCTACTAGACAAGATAAAATCAAAATTATAAGGATAATCAAATGCTCAGTTGAAAAAAGCTGCCTAGAGCGGTAATTAAAAAGCAGTAATTAAAAAACTTGTGATAATTATTCCTTGTTTATACAATGGGTGTAAATGTATTATATTACAAATCTATGTATGAGTGTATTAAGACTTCATATTTGAAGGTATTAAAACTCCAAATCACTCTTTCAACCTATGACTCAGAAAGGCTAAATCTTATTCACAGTGTGGCATTACTGATGTAAGGTAAACAGAACCGCCCCTTTTTGTGACCTGACCAAAATGCTCTGCAGGTTTCTGGCCCTGCTGAGTTTCTGGATTCATTAGACTCACCGAGATGTCTTCCTTTTGAAAAAGCTATCAGATCCAATCTTTCTTAGTTGATGCAAACAGCTCCTTGCAGAAATGTATACTAACTATGTATACTAACTTGAGCTGAACAGAAAAAACTTTTTTTTTAGCTGAGAAACATTAATTATTCGCCAGGCCAGACATGTACACCAAAAACTGAACATCAAACGTAAATATTTGAAAATACTTAGGGTATTACGTCTGTCTACTGCAGTTTTCCTCCCCCTGCCACGGCGCACCTTCCCACCAGATGGCAGCAGTGGCCCGCAGGTGCCGGGTGCCGACCGTGCCTTCCGCAGCGGGAATTATTTATCGGTCTTGGATTCTGCGGTGGAATGTGCCAAGTACACAAACACATCTGTCTTTACACACACTGCTGCCCAATTCGTATTAGTTTGGAAATAGACGATTGATGTTTTAAGACGGCAGAGACATGTCTGGTACAGTTTTATGGCTCCTGTGCATAAAGTGTTTGTTTGTATTTTTAATGTCATCGCTGCCATAATTAGGATTGCTACAATTAAAAGATCTTCCTAGCAATATTGGATACTGAATCAGAGAGTTGGAATAAAATCAGTTAAGTAATTAAGCTTGCCACGCATCTAGTCTTTGATCTTACTAGTGTCCCTGATGTGCCCTTCAGAAGAACTGACCTCAATTTCTCTGAAAAATCTGCATTTTGCATAAATTAGTACCGTACTGTTCAGTAAGTGCTCTCACTAAGATGTTGTTTTTTCAACATGCAGAATAAATAAACTGGGGTCGGGCAGTGATTTTGAAGCTTACTTCCAGCGACTGGGAATTGCATCAGGCAGAGCTCGTTACACCAAGAACAGGGTAAGTCTGACAGATTGCTTGAAGAAGTTTGATAGTGCTGAGCAGTCATCCTGTTAAAAGCATTTATTCATAATTAATTAAAAAGCTTCAAAGCATCTTTGAATGGTTTGTATATCAGTGACATTTCTTAATTTAGCAAGAAACCTAAATGTTTGGAGAATAAAACATGTTACAGTGATATGTATATCCTATAGGATGTCAAGTTTACGGAAAGGTATTTATGGAGTCTGACTGAAGGTGGATAGTTTGTTCCACCATGCTATTAATAGTCCTCTTAATATACAAATCTTCCATAGTTGTGTTCAGAAAGAGCTACACAAGGAAAAAAAAAAGGCTGTGATTGAGGACTTTTGCTATCCAAACTCCAAACTGTTTTGACTCTTGGAGAAGGCAATCTGTGCAATGGAACTGAAGGCTGGTCTGTGTAGGTAGAGAGAAGGAAGCCTGCTCACTTAATCCTGTGCAACAGTCCATGGATTCAGGTTGGTTTAATTTTTTAATAGGAACACACAAAAATGAAGGATAGTAAATTGTGTTTTGTAGCAAATAGCTTTTTTGATTTGGAAACCATAACGAAACATCAGAGTCATAAAGTGATCAATACATCTCCTAACTGCAGTCAGAATACAGAGCACTGACGAATTTTCTTGCTCTTTTCCAGAAAGCAGACAAATTCAGCAACTATCCTGTTTATCACACTGTTTATGAGACATTTGAGCTAGTGGAAAAATTTTACGACCCCACCTTCAAGAAACAGTTAACAATTGCCCAGCTACGAGGCAAACTGGTTTATGAACTGGCAGATTCCCAGGTCATTCCATTTGACTGTAGAGACTATGGAGAAGCCTTAAAAGGATATAGCAACAGAATTTATAAATTGGCCAAGAAGCATGAAGAACAGCTGAAACTTTACAAAGTATCATTTGGTGAGTTACAGCCACAAGATTATTTCTTAGGTGCATTAATTAGAATCGTGCAGGGACATGTTACATCTGTCACAGCTCTGCAAATTTATTCCTTTCTTTCCTGTTTGAATTTTGCCATCACAGTAAAGAGCCTCTAGTTTTTTTCCTAAACACAACATAGGTTTGACACACTGTCTTGATGAGAGAGTTATAACAACTTTCATGCATATTATTAATGACAGGCATTATTACAGTGCTCATGGGCAGTCAAGGACCTCAAATGTAGGACAAAGAGGTATCTCAGCCTGCTTCTCCCTTCCTTGCTTGAAAAAGAAGACAAGTCAAGTGCTTATGGCAACTGCTTGGAACTTGAGGGACACGGGTGATCATTCCTCTTCAGCCAAAGACTTCATCTGACCCCAGGGAGCTTCACCATCCCCCTCGGTGCCTGGTTGCCATTTTTAGGCCACAGGAGCACTTCTCCAGCTCTCCTGCATTAATACATCCATTCATACATTTGCTGGGCACTTGAGCACATTGGTCTGGAGCACATAAACCAGGTCTAAAGCAGCAGAGTGTAGCCAGGCTGGGATAGCTTCCACAGTCATTTTCTGTCTCCCCTTTTTTTCTTCTTTTTTCCTTCTTGCCTCGATCGCTCCTTGTGTTTCTGCACCAAGGAGATTTTTCAGTCAGTCCTAATTCATTTGCTATCTGACAAACCCATGATTTAGAGACAAAAACTGCCTTTTGGAGATGCAGTCCTCGTTTGGGGTGTGTGAAACATTGTAAGTAACTCAAATTGAACCCACATTCGGGGGAAATTAAAAATTACATTTGAAACTTCATGTAATGGTTTAGGTGCAAAATTCTTGACTATTTTAAAAAGACACCCTTTTTTGTAAAAAGGCCAGTTGAGACAGAGGAAGCCTTGTGGGATGGATCATCTGGTCTGAGATTCTGCAAAACACAAGGAATTATTTCAGTATGTTCTAGTGTTCACTGCATCATGTCTTGTAAGATCAAATCTAATTATTTTGCAGTAGTGGAATATCTATCAAAATTGCTGTGAAATAATTTATTTTCATTGTTTGAGTTTCTATCTATTTTCAGATTAGAAGTTGCACAAACTACTTCCAGACCAATGCATCTATTCTTGTTCCTAGAATCTAGAAGCAATCTTTTTGATTGCTTTTTTTGGATCTTTTTGCTTTTCTTTTCACCCAGATAACACTGAAACTTCTCCTTAACAACTTTATAAATGTGTCATTCTGTCCATTTTTTTACAAGGCATGTTTTTCAGTCTTTTCATTATTTTCATGGCTCTTCTCTGATGCCTGATGAATTTTAAAATATTTCTTGAACGAACCTATAATTTCTAATTTATTTATTCTATTGCACCAGAGTACATTAAACAACATAGGTGGTTTTTACAATACTGTGAAACTTAAAGTTTATTTCACTCAGCATTTTCATAGAATTGCTTATTGACAACACTGAATGTCAGAAAATTGTTAATTAAGTCTGAATAAATCATATAATTGTCCTTTAAAATAATAGATTAAGGTTCTTATTTGCATTTAGATTCATATTTTAGCTGCTCCTCTGCAACAATGAAGGCTGGAAACCTTTTTTTCATAAAATATGTGCTTGTAGCCATATGCTGTCAGGAAATAATGTTTTCAATTGGGGAAAAAAGAAATGTGATGTTTTCTAGAATAGCCAGCATTGACAACACCGAATAACTAGCAAACACAAACAGAAAGTTTCTTACATATTTTCAGATGATCTTCTTTTTTTTTTTTTTCTCTCTTAAATCCCCTCCTACTGCTTCTGAAATATAATCTGTTGCTGTGATATAGCCATGGTGTCAGCAGGGCAGAACTCTGCCCCTGGGAAACTTAGAGCTCTTGCCACAGGGTTGTGGACAAGTGTGAATTCTCACCCTCACGAGGTGATGTGTCCCTCTGTGCTGCAGTCCATAAACAACTTGGATACACAAAATCTGTGCCTCCAATTGCATCAACTAAACAACAGTATCAAGACAAGAAGAAGCAAGTGTAGGCTCGTGATGAATAAATAAGTTTGCTAGAAATAGAAGAGCAAATGAGACTGAGGAACAGCTTTCAATAGGAGTCCTGGGAACAGAAAGCCTGTCATGTGAAATTGAGTGATAAATGTATAAACAGTGAAGGGATAACAGTTGCCAACGGAGGACTGGATTTAGGAGATGATCTAATCGTATGTCCTATCTTCATGTGCAATCGAAGAGAGGATACTCTAGTTTAGCTGAAGTTTTCTGAAACCTGTGGGCAAAATTTACAAGTCTTAAACTTTCCTTCTTTCTAATTGAGTTGAGTTTTGGTGAGGCCAGAAGTTAGCCTCATAACATCCACCTGTTACTTATTCTACAAAAATTACTTGCATAAATCGACACTTTTCCCAGGTCTGTGTTAAATAGAGCCTTCCGCAAGAACATCATCACAGCTGCTACTGCCATTAAAAGGAAGGCCTGCTGCTAATAACTAAGTTATTCCACATGTCTTGGACGTACTGGCAGGGAGAGGGCAGGAAGAAGCAGCAGCCATTCCTGCCAGCCTGACTGCACACAGCCAGGCAAACCCCTGGGGTCTGAGTGGCAGCGCGGCGGGACAGCACGGAGGGCCATGGCAGCGACACCTCCTGTGCTGCAACTCCAGCGTGCAGAAAGCTCAGGACTCGGCTGCTTTAATCCACCGTGTCTGCCACTGTGTGCCACGACAGCTGTGCCTTTTGTGCCTCACCTAACACTGCTCAATGCACGTTATCACACTCTCCTGTTGTGCTGTGAATAGGACATCTTTCTCCTAGAGTGAAATCCTGCTGTTCTTCCACAGCCCTCTGGAACAGCTGGTATTCTTGATGGAAGTCAGGCTTTTTATACCTGAACACTGCAGGGCATTTGTTCAACAGGAAACTGCAGAGCTCTCAGTTTGCAATGACAGCCTATTTTTTCCTTGCAAGGCAGAGGGAAGATGTATGGTTGTGAAAGCTTTACCAAGCATTCTGCTTTACTGTTGGTTTCATTGCAAAGGGTACTTGCTAGTAGTGCAGCTCTTTAAAGTCTGCATTAGGGAAACCTCAATTATATAAAGACAATTATATAAAGACAAGAAAATTAATGCTATTATATCAGCAAGACAGACGTAGATCTTCTCCCACTGGGCTACTGAAAGGTATATTTGGCTTAGTAGATACTGTGAAGTTGTTAATGTAGTCCTTCCATTCCTAGATCCTCTTTTTTCTGCTGTGGTGAACTTCTCAAAGGCTGCTGCTGAATTTCACAGGAGACTTGAACAAGTTGACAAGAAAGAGTAAGTCTGAAAAAAAAGTTATATCTGTATAATGTATATATTTACATCTATTTATATACATAAATATATGTATATATACATATATACATATATAGATGTATATTTATATACATCTATATATTTACATTAGGTACCCAGAGTGGAAGTTCTTTATGTCTTCTATTATACAAGGATTGTCTCTGATTAATGTAGAACAGAGCCCTTGAACTCTGAGTTAGGCAGTGTCTGCTAAGATGAATTAGCAGCTATAAGAATGTTTCCTGTGATTGATAGTATGAGCTGTAGAGCTTATTACTAGTATCAGGTTGTCATTAAAATTACTGTAATGCATGGAAAGGCAGGTAGCAATGAAAGTTAGACTTGGACTGAGATCTCTATTTAGACACCTACGATTGAGTGCTGCAGGTGATGCCAGAATTTGTACTTTCAGCACACTTCAAGGAGAGGATGATGCTTCAGAGTATCTGAGATGCTTTCAAGCTTTCAAGCCTAAGGGCCCTGCAGGACTACTGTGCCCTCTGAGTGCAGTGACTGGAGGCCACATATGGTACCAGTTGTGTTTAGGCAGCTGAATCTCATCCTTACTATGGTACTGTATAGATTAGAACAGGACTATGGACATTTGGCTTATGGGTGGACACCAAAATTTAACTATCTTCATCTTGATGTATATCTCAGCCTTCTACTCCCCTCTCTTAGGTGGCATATTTCCAGTGCCATTTAATACTAAGCAAGTATCTGACACTCTCAGGAAGTTTCCCATTTTATTTTGCATAGTGTGAAATCTTGTTGAGTTTTCTAACACAAAAATACCAATGCATTAATATAACATGGATTCAGTATCTCCATTTGCAAAACCTCATGGTTTTTTGTCAACTGTAGACCGCACTTGTCTTTTTTTTTTCTTTTCCTGCCAAAAAAAAAAGAGAAGAAAAGTGTTTTAAATGAAACATGTTTCCCCACTGTGTGACATTTCTCCACCTCCCTCTCCTGCAGTTCACTTGCAGTGCGCATCATAAACGATCAGCTGATGTTGATAGAAAGAGCTTTCACTGATCCTCTGGGCTTGCCAGGAAGGAAGTTTTACAGGTGAGGCTAAAAGTTTCTTGACCTGCTGTCTAAGGCACTGTATTTTTGCAGCTGACTGGTCAGCTGAATTGCTGTATAGGTCTCACAGGAATTACAGTTCAGCACATTGCTTTAGGTACAACCCAGTGAGTAGTGGACTTTGTTTATAAACCTTAAGGAGAACTCCTTGGCTACATCAGTCCCATGGAGCCAAATTCCTCTCTTTTTGCTCTCTCTATATTAGCACAACACCATCATACTCTGCCTTTTACTTGTAGGTGTTCAGTACTACTGCTGTTACAACGTGCTCTTGTGAACGAACATCTGCAAAGTGAGGACTGAGTGGAAAGTGAACTGTATTGAAAAGAAATGTGAAAAGAGGGTAGAGTAGAAGGGAGACAACAATGAGAACAGATGTGTAGTGAGGGTCAGTTGAAGAGAGAAGCCAAGAAGGGAGAGCTTGGGGAGAGTTTGGAGAGGGAGAGACCTTTCGACACAGGACAAAGGCCCGTGAGCTGTGCTGCAGAGCCCCATCTGTCGCAGCTTTGGCTGCTTCTACAGGTCCTCCAAAAAGCTTAAACCACTAACTACTATATCCTTTCTAGAAACCCAGTGCTTTTATTAGGAATACCTGACGAGAACCCAGCTTTCAGTGTCAGGCATGTGACCACCTCACTTTGCTCTCAGTATCCCCCTTTTCCCAATGACTGGATATATCTGACTTACTGATGCATGGCTTTCACACCATGCCAGAAGTTCTCGTTCTCAGTTCTTCAGGTAGAACTGAGAATCACACTTCCATCCTCCTAGGATAAACTGTCATTCACACTTCGGGAAGAATGAAATAATTTCTTTCTGGAGTTCTTGTTGGGTGTTAGGTATTATTTAGAGCTGTATGGGATTTTTAAATTATTATTTCTTACTTGCTTGCATTTATTAATGTAATTTTAATGTTTCTTTTCATTTGGGAGGACTCTTTCACATGCTGTAAATGTGCTTCGATACTTCATAGTTAAAATCAAGTTGAGGAGATCTGTAGCTATTCATTATTTAGGAAAAAACCCCACACCAAAAAATAAGATTGATATTTGTGCCTTTCTGATCCAATATGATCACTTCGTTTCTGAAGAATTGATGCTTTTCTCAAGAATTCACCCACAGATTTTTTTCCTCTCCTTTTAAATTCCCTTCCCAGGTAAGTAATCTGCTGATCATCATGCACTACTTAGTTGTTTTTGAGGTTTCTGTTCCATTTCTCACAACACACCTATAACTAGTTTTATTCCCTGTTCCAGATTGCCAAATTACTTTGACAAGTTTGTTGAGCTCCCATTTTCAAAAAATGTAACATGGTTTTGTTCCTAATTAGACAAATGCGTCATTTCTTCCCAAGGAGAAGGCCACCTGACCTAAATCTGTGCCCTTTCCAATAGATTTTGCTCTTGGGACTGCTCCTGTCCTTTTAAATACCAGTTTCCTGTGTATTTAGTAAGTTCTGATCTTCCTGGGATTCACAGCTGCTCTATATAGCACACATACAAATGAACACACACCCCAGTAATAGTTTCTTTTGTTTAGTATAATTGCATTTTCCTTCTTTCCCCACAGACATGTTATCTTTGCTCCAAGCAGCCACAACAAATATGCAGGAGAATCCTTCCCAGGAATCTATGATGCCATGTTTGATATCGAAAGCAAAGCTGATCAACATGAAGCCTGGGAAGAAGTGAAGAGGCAGATTTCCATTGCAGCCTTCACTGTGCAGGCAGCAGCAGGAACACTGAAGGAAGTGGCATAAGATGACGGCTTTGAAAACTCCCACAGCAGAGTCTGGCATGCAGAGTTATCAGGCTACTGCAGTGGTCCTGTCTCCCTGAGTGCCTGCTCCACCTGAGTCTCCAGCATCCCAAACTGCATGGCAGGTGAGCAGAGCTCTGTGTGTCAGAGAACTCCTGAGCTAGGAATTGCTGCCTCTCTGGTACTGACAGAACTGTAGCTTTATGAACAGCCCTGGATGGAAGCAAATCTGGATGTGGGGAGAAGTGGGAAGCAGGGGAAGCAGGAACAATAATTTTCTGCTTAAAATTTTCTGAGAGATCTGCCAACTTTGAGGACCCAATATTTTGGATGTACAGTTGCAAAAACCATTATTTGCCAAGCTACCTGCAAATTTTGTCCATAGCAGTGTTCAACAGCACACATTTTGACAGAAAAAATGTAGCACTCGGCCTGTCCATTTGTCTTGTTCTGATAATTACTTTTATAATATTAGACACCAAAGGCATCTCTGCATTTCAGAATCTGTTCTGCAAGACTGGTGAATGCTTTTTACACTGATTAGCTTTCTTTTCCTTTAAAAAAAAAAAAAAGTGACCCTCCTACTGATTCCCAAAGCAATACTGGTCATTCTTGATAATCAGGGAAAACAGCTGCTTATATGGAGAAATACAGAAGCATGTTCTCAGTGGAGTGCATGTCCATCCCTCTGAAAGTCACTATGCATCTCCCTCCTTTATCTGCACTTTGGAAAATAAAGATTTTGGGGGGTAACCAAAAGCTGACCTCCCTGCTCTTTTTGGCACTTTCTCTTGTTCCAAACCCATGGCAGCTTTTGTTCCTATTTTTGTCTGGGCAATCTCTTTCATATTTTTTCCATCTGAAGGAGCTCGAGGACATTGTTACTATTGACATGGGGCTTGAGATAATTCTGTCTTCAACTAAGACCTGAAGAAGGTTTCCCAGCAGGAGCTGATTTTGCTTTCAAAAAGGAACTGAAATGCATGGGAAGGCCAGTTGTACAAAACCATTTAATTTGTATAAAACGGAAAAAAATAAATTCTTGCTTCATTTGACCTTTAGATGTAATTCTCATTTACATGCTTTAAAATGAATAAAATTGCTAGAATTTTACTGAATCACTTGTAGGAACTGACACTAACCAATTTCTTCTCTTATGTAAAATATACTACAGTTTTTCTCACAACCATAAATTGCACCAGGTTGTGGGAGTAAAATCCTCTTTGTTTTATGGGGAATAGAACAGATGTGGTACTAAAAAGGACAGAATTAGAGAAGCAGGACAGAGGAGTTGTTCTCATCTCAGATGCCTTGAATTCAAACAAGGGAACCAGAAATTACTTCCTGTGGGAGGTTGTTTTGGGGGATATATGCCACCAAGAAGAGAGGCTTTCACTGGCATCCCCTACAATAAGCCTTCATGGAAGACAAAGAATTGTGTACTTGTGGATGTTGTCCTCATAATTTACTGTTCAATTGCTTTTCACAAGTCAAGCCTTAGGCACATAAGGAGGAAATTGCACTTCCACAGTCCATGCTTTACCTCTTTTGTTGAGAAATGGAGTGCAAAACTGACCTTGCTAGCCTGCGGATAAGAGACAGGAGTAGTTGATGCTGGGGCACAGAACAGGTGATTCTCTCCCTCTGCTCTGGTGAGGCTCCACATGGAGTGCTGCTTCCAGCTCTGAGGCCCCAGCTTAACAGGGATGTGGGCCTGTCGGAGCAAGTCCAGAAGAGGCCATGAAGGTATCAGAGGGCTGGAGTATCTCTCCCATGAGGACAAGACTGAGACAGCTGGGATTGTTCAGCCTAGGATAGAGAAGGCTCTGGAGAGACCTTGTTTACAGCTTTCCAGTATCTAAAGGCTGGAGAGGGACTGTTTACAGGGACTTGCAGTGATCGGACAAGGGGCAATGGCTTCACACTGGAAAAGTGTGGGTTTAGAGTAGAAGAAATTCTTTACTGTGAGGGTGGCGAGGCACTGGCACAGGTTGCCCAGGGAAGCTGTGGATGCCCCATCTCTGGAAATGTTCAAGGCCAGGCTGGATGGGGCTAGTGGTCTAGTGGAAGGTGTCCCTGTCCAGGGCAGGGGGTTGGAACTAGAGGATCTTTACGGTCCCTTCCAACCCAAACCATTCTATGATCCTATGAACAGTGACTACATTTTTGTGGTTCTCTTTATTTTTACCTAACTGAGGACACTCACAGTTAATAAGTTCATCTCCACATCTGTAGCTGAACTTATTGTTGAAGGATATCTTGCAATGATGTGACTGATACATAACTGCACTGGCTTTTTTTTTCCCTTTCTCCGGATCGTGTGCCCTTCCTGCTCCATCATAACATTAACTGCAGTGGGCAGTACTGAATGTGCCCCCAAGGGAGGGTTAGGATATCTAGATGGTGGAAAAAAACATTAGCGCTCCTTCCTTATGAGCAGCAGCCAACCTTGGATCTGTCAGTTGTTGCTGCTGTAGCATCATCAGAGTATAAGGCAAACAAGGAGTTTCCACTAGAAAGGAAGTATTTGATGAAACTTGCTTCCTCCTTCATTCACAGAGATGTGTAAGGCAGTGAACAAATGTTTCACCAGTAAACATAGTCTTTCAGTGGTAGCTAGCCTTTGAAGTTCTGTACTGTTACCTTGCTGCTGCAAAAGAACATACAATCTCTCCTTGTTTCCCTGTGCAGTTTGGAGCTGTAAGAATAAATTACAGCTCACAACAGGCTGAGTGCACAGCTGGCATTGATCGCTTTGTTCCTCTTGTCAACTTAATTGATAACTGTGTGAATGTGAGATTCAGCATAGCCAGCTACATCCTGAGAAGTATACAAAATAGATTAAATCTATTTCCATTCCTGTCTATTAATTTCTACTGAGGGAAGCGACAGCCAAACACTTACAAATAAGGAAACCAAACCACTTATAAACGGCTTATACTAACTGATTTCCACAAAATCCCTTACTCTTGGTATTGAAAGGATCAGTTACTCAGAGCTCCAATTGCCTTTCCTTCCTCAATGAGTAGGATCTTATGCTCTATAGACAAGCAAGTAAGCCTCTGTTCCTCAGTCCAAAGCGTAGCTCTGCCTGCCCATAATTTTAAGGTGTGGGAAGGGACTTTTTCACACTCTCTTTACAAATGGGTAACACTAGATCACCTACTCAGTCCTTCCCCAATTCCATTTGCACAGTTCCTTCACTCAGCCTGGCTGAAGCAATCAGTGAATCCTACAGCTGGGAGAAACTGACCCTTCAGCCTAGACTGGGGCTGCTAAACCATATGGCAAAATAAAACTTGGATGAACAAAATATCACTTGGATATTTGGGTTGTCAATTGTCTCTTTAGAAAATCAGTTCCAAAGGGACAGTGCCTGGAAGTTTATTTCAGCCTGGAGACAAACTTTTTTGGCAGGACCTGTTGCATTAGTACAAGAGGTAACAGTTTGAAACTGGAGCAGGGTCAATTTAGATTAGATACAAATAAGATTTTTACAATGCAGATGGAGAAACACTGGAACAAGTTGCCCAGATTGATGGTAGATGCCCCATCCCTGGAAACATTCAGGGTGAGGGTTCTGAGTAACCTACCTGATCTAGCTGAAGATGGCAATGGGGTTGGAGTAGATGGGCTTTAAAGGCCCCTTCCAACCCAAACCTTTGATCCCATGATTCAGATTCTCTTATGGTTGAAATACCTTTGGTTTGTCTTTGGAAAGAAATCTGTAACACTGGGTGATGGAATCTCCTAGTGACACTGTGTCAAACTTATCTGGGGACCTCTTCCTGCAGCTGGTAGGAACTGGACATACTCAGCATGACCTGTGTTTTTCCTCTAGTTTCATTCATGGGATTTCTATGTACAGTTAACAGTGCTATTGAAAAAGCTGAATGATGGTGAACATCATGAACTTCCCTATGGCAAAGCAGAGAAGACAACACTTATTAAATGGAATACAGAAATCTTGCTTCTGCTGTTCTGAGCAGAACCAAAGTGCTCTGTTCCTCACTGAACAGCACCTGCTCACAGGAAGTGTCCTTAGAGAAACCAGTAGGAGCTGAATTTAGTCTTTGTTAAGGTAGAAGATTGTTCCCATTACACCACTGAGACTTGTGCCAGTTAGAATCTATGAAGCCAAGGATGCTCCTGCCAGCATCAATACAGTGCTTCTCCTGATGGATCCTGCACCCTTAAACATCTTCTTCAGCTTGGGAAGCTCAAAGAATCTAGGAGGAGGAAGAGGAGGAGGAGGAGGAGAAGTAAGAGTGCTTTGTTAGGCACTTCATGCGGAAGGGCTGGACCTGATACAAATAAACTCCAAACACATTCCAACCTCTCAGTAAGGGAAAGAACACGAGAGGCAATAATAGAAAAGCATTTCACAGGAGGGTATCGGATAAGAATAGACTTGCTAAGTTCACATGGCACCTTCCCCAGATGTGCTTTGCTAGCTTGCTGACAGTGCAGCTGACATAGTCCTGACGCTGCCATCCACATTGCTTCCAAACTTGGCTGTACTTTTAGAAGTCTCAAGTCACAGTTGCTGACTGTTGTGACAACACACCCTTACGTAACCCATAAGAAGCAGGAGTTCAGGCAGAGGAAACATGGTCAGCTGTGAACACTGAGCACTGAAAGATTTAGATCTCTCTGAGGTCACTCATCCTATCAGATATTTCTGGAACCAACACCTCCCTACTGAAGCACGGCTTTTGTTTCCTCAGCTCTCTCCCAAGCCATATTTCCATACTCTCTGCCGGAGCCTGCATGCCTGGACACCTCCTGCCTGTGCTAAAGCTCTCTTCAGCCTGCAGCACACAGCAAATTACTCTGGTGTAGGTTTCGGACGGGAGATCTCTATAAGCAGATCTTTGAACATGCGGTTTATTGCAAAGGGCGTGGGTATAGGGGCACTGCTCAGAGCTGCCAGACTCAGCTCGGAGCAGGCCCAAGAGAGCAAGAGAGCAAGCGGGTAAGAGAGAGAGAGAGAGAGAGTGAAGAAGAGTAAGAAAGGAGTGAGAATGAAGAAGTGATGAAGTCCTGGTTACAATACAATAAATCATCTTCTGTACTGAATATTCTAATTGTCACTAACCAATCTAATACAAGATACAAATCCTATAGCATTTACATACAGCCTATAAGAGTTCTTATATTACCATAGAGTGTTACATCTTAACTTCTAAAAACTACTCTTTGGACCCCTTCTGCTGAGCTAGTAGGGTCTGCTCTGACCCTTGGACCTGCCTGCAAGCAGAGGGTATTGTTCAATCAAGAGGGGATTACCTTCAGTCGGCCATACCATTGTTTTCCAGTTGTTCAGTAACTAAGACTTGGTATTTCAAAAGTGGCTTTCATTTCGATGTCGCCTGTAGTTTTCATATTCCCAAAATCTTTTGTCAGGCAATCATATTTATAAGGCTTTCCCGTTTCATCTTCCCCAACACTCTGGCACTACCCTTGCAGGAGTGTGGGCACTGACAGTAGGGCAGTGCTGCCCACTGCCACGGCAGAGGAGTCAAACACAAACATCCTGCCAGTCTCATTACAGGCAGAAAGAAACCCACTTCGTAAGTAAAGACAGGTTCATTGTTGGTATGCTTGAAATCATAACTGTGTGATCAAAGAATGATTAGTCTCTATTAGAAAAGAAAAAGAAAGAACAAAGCAGTTATAATATTTATGAGCTGTTTATCTTCCTGGGATCTCCACTATTCAGAAGTGCCCCTTCTCCAATCATATCATGTCTGTGGTTCTCTACACCACATCCCATGCCCCAGTTTTCAAGGCCCCTACTTGTATCCTTCTGCAACATGGCACTAGAATCAGAAGTATGTTGCTCTACACAGTAAACCTGCTTCAGTTTTAGTAGTTATATAAAACTATGTCTACACCAAGCAACTATAGAATGAGAAACAAGGTAAACCAATTAAGACAATAGTCACCTGGCCATGAGAAAAATTTAACAGCCAAACAAGCAAGAACAAAGCTGCAGGCAGGTTAAAAGAAATTCAGACAAAGCAAGCCTGGCAGGTTCGGGGACCCTGCAGAGCTGGAATGGAGCTTCTGCCATGCTGCCAGCCATGGGAATCCTGTGTTCATTGAACTGTTAGCAGAGATCGGCACTTGGGGACTACTTTGGGGAGGTCACAAATTTTTTAAAGAACAATCATTAAGGACAGCTACTTTCCATAGTCATATATACACTGAGTGTTCAGTCCTGGTAAACCTGAGAAATGGAAGAAACGAACCCAGCTTTTCTTTCTGTATTTTCAAACCACCCCTGCCCATCTAATTCAGTCTGACTGGACTCTGGTTTTGCAAATATTCTTGTCATCTACAGTCTGATAAAGAACAACTTGCCTGAGGACCAGATATTTATATAGGATTCAGAGTGCAACTGCAGAACTCAGCACTTGCCTCTCAAGCAGTTTTACACTCTTAAAGCACAATTACCAGAAGAGAAGAAGCTGGAGAAGCTGGCCAAATCTATCAGCTCTCCCACAGCTACTGCTCAGTCTGCACAAAACTCTATTTACAACTTCAGGGAAGAACACCTGCAATGCATGGAGGAAAAGGGAGGACGTACAATGCTGCAGGTTGCAATATATTCCTGAAGAGTTATACGTATTTAAGTACCCTCATGGGACAGTTTAAGGTAAAACATATGTGCATTATATAATACAATTATGAAATACAAAAACTCGTTAAAATTACACATGGTTTAGCTTAAGAATTATCCACTCAGCATTTGGGTATTGCCACTCAACCACACTGAAGTTTTTGGCCACTTTCCATTGTACAAGTCCCAACCATACCCAAGTCTTCAGGCAATGTGTGCCAATACAACTGTGTAATAATAAATGAAACAAATTTAATTGGCTGTGTTGTAAAGTAAAATGTTGACGAAAAATAACAGCAAAAGAAGTGCTGATCAATGCCACGGTGCTCACACAGCAAGGAGATGAACTCTTACAAAAGTATGTGAGGAAACTATGAAACACTGTCAAGTTTAGCAATTGGGAGTTGTTGCCTTGTGTTATCCTTATCATGTTTTCTCTCAATTATCTCATTTTTCTATTAATATGTGAAAATCTTTCTCTTAAAAGCTTATTTTGAACTACATTTCAATATCCTCCATTCATTTTACCAGCCTTCTCTTCTTTACAGTTGTTAATTGCTCTTGGAAAGCACAAGCATCCCAGTTAAGTTACTAATCCAGTGAAGTAAAACTGGTAACAGAAGAGCTGACAAGCTTCCAGTTCACAAAGCTGCAGTTAAAGAACTTAAAACTACCTCTTTATTGTAGGTTTTGCTCATGAGTAGACACTCCAAATCTTAACTGCTTTCACTATAGGCAGAACACTTAAAATTTGGGGTTTTATGCATATAATGATTAACCTGATTACAAGGCATTCCCTTAAAAAACCTCTAAAATTAAGTCCCCTGGGGTACAGAAGCACAACTCTGCCTCCTTATACACAATTTCCAATTAAGGAGGAACAAATTAAGTTAAGCACACTGGGCACATTAGGTTAGTTTTCTCCCAAGCATGGAATTCAGCAATAATATTGCAGTATCAATATTTATCATAGGTTTAAATCACATTTCAGAGAACAAGGTTACTGGACTGAAAGTATTTAATAGATCATTGTAAGGTAACAGCTCTGCCTTCAGGTAGCTTTAAATGAATTTTGTTGCAATGCAGCTTTCATTAAAATTTAACAAGTAACTAATTTTCCAAATACTTGTTTCCAGTAGGTAACAACAGTATTTTATTCAAAAGGATGCTTCCTTTTTTGCTTAGCACTCATTTGACACAGTAACCTGTGGATTAGTTGGTAGTATCTGTGACAGTACCGTGGTTACCTCTAGTTAAAACATCCACCCAACTTTGGGAAAACACCAAGCATTTATTACCATAGAAGATAACAGGCTTCAAGAGGTGAACCCTTTTTCTACACTGAGTGAATGCCAGAGGTTTTGAAAAGTATCTTTTTTTTATCCGAGCAACAATATCTTCAGCAACTTTAGAAACAGCTGCTGTATCTGGAATAATTCCACTTCCATTAAGTTTGTGACAGCTCAAAATTCTTGGACTGAACTATTTCTGTGAATGAGAGAGGCCCGCATCTCAGTAACCACACTCGGATTTCTGCAAAACTCACATATCCTGACTGGGCTGTAGCGTTAGAAAGCAACAGGCAAAGAAAGGACATACACATGGGGAAAAACCCCTTGGCGATGCAGTTTCCCTCCTATATAAACTCACATGTGGAAAATGTCCACTTACATTTTATTTCAACAACCATGTTGCAAACCGACAGGGAAGTTCTCACCCATAACAAAAGAAGTCAAAAACCAACCCCAAATGCAACCAGCATGTAATAAGAATTTTATTGAATACATTTAGAAAAAAACTAGAGCATGAAGACATGAGATTAATTTCTGCATGTAAGTTTTATGAATGTGCAGAATCAAACAGCCATGCAAAAAGTCATCTCCTCTTCAACTGTAATTCAAGACTCTTATCATGGCAAAATTATTACCGCCCTAAAACAGTGTTCCAGACACATAATTCATTACTTTAAAAAGGATCTCCTTCCTGGACAGAGGTAAAAAAAAAAATTTGTAGCAAATTCCGAAAGAATAATGATTAACAGGTAAAGTATTTAATCAATACTCATGCCATGTTTAGAGAATGCAAGCCAAAAATGCATCATTATGTAGAATAGCTAGATTTTTTTTTCCAAGGCAAAGTTCCTAGTAAAACTAATTCCTAAACTACTGAAATGGTGACTTGATAATGTACATGATCCAGAATACCATCCAATGGAAGATTTTTTTGTCAGGTTGTATCAGTGCCATGTATGACCTAAGAGTCAGAGTAGCTGAACAGCCCTGTGCTTAAGTGTATTAACATTTAACATAAATTCCAATTCCTCCAAGAAATGTTGTTACAGATACAAGATCGCAGAATTGTTAAGACTGGAAAAACCTCTAAGATCACAACCACCAAGGCAGCACCACCACTATATGTTCATTAAACCATGTCCTTAAGTGCTATATCCATGTTTTTTGAACACATCCAAGGATGTGCAGACTGCACTGCTTCCCTGGGCAGCCTGTTCTAATGCCTGACAACCCTTTCCATGAAAAGCATTTTTCCTAATATCCAATCTAAACCTCCCCTGGCACAACTTGAGGCCGTTTCCTCTCATCCTATCACTTGTTACCTAGGATGTAATGTTAGGGGTACAAAATGTGTTATGTTAGGTAGGAAAATGGGCTTATACACAAGGAAAAAGATTAAGATTCCTGTCATAAACTTGTATACTCATGCAATTTTCCATATTATAAAGGAATTATGAAGGTAAAGTTTTATATGCACCTGGACAGTCAGTTCTGACTTGTGTAACATGCTTGTCTACACGTGTAACACATAAACCCATACTGAAACACACTACAGCTCTTAAACACTTATAAAAATATAGCTAGACTGTATCAACCTAATCAATTTGATAAATACAGCACAACTTTTGAAAACATGAAAAAAGGATAAATTCAACACCAAGTACTCCTGTTCATACTGGTTTGCAATTTAGTGTCATATTAGACAGGTGAAAGACTGTGATCAAAAATCACTTTGCTTACTTGACAAATCTTGCTTTTGGGAAAGTATGATTAGTACACTACAGCTGGCCTCGCCTTCTCTCCACACTTACTAATAAAAGTTACAGCCAAGCCAATATTCCATCAAAGTGTCTGCTACCACCATGCATGTCAAGATGTCATTGCATGAAATACCAGGATCACCATTTTCCTTGGTATGTTGAAGCCTGTTGTGAGCAACTGCTCAAAACACACAAATTCACTGGTGATACAGATCTTGCAGCTTCAGGACAGAGGCAGACATATGGTTATAAAAAACTGCTAAGAATTGCTGCAGTTAAACAGACAGTTTATGGCAGTCTAGGCCATGTGAAGGTTTATCTTTCTATTTTGAAAAGGATCCCAGGCCATAGAAACTATGCTATTATTGTAAAATCAATACCTTCTTGCCTCACCAAAGCTGGTGGGGGTTTTATGGGTTCTTTAATTTGTTTGCTTGCTTTTTTAAACAAGATAAGTTTTAGATGTGGTTTTATTGCCACTGGTAAGGAGAGTCATAACAGAACATCTGAAGTATCTTTAGTTTTGTGCTGAAAGTATAAACAACAGGAGAAGAGCAGGAGGAATGAATAAAAAGCAAAACCAGAATTTGGGACCATGTTTAAAGGAGCTTTCTCCCTCCACTTATGGCCAAGGTGACTCAACTACCAGCAGAATGTAGTTTGGAAGGGTGTAACAAGTAGTTACAGGATCCCAAAGCCTGCATGAGTCACAGCAGATGGTCCATTCATCCACATTTCTCTCCGTTTAAGGTACTAAGGCAGAATATGACTCATTTCAAAACAGAAATTCTGTTTTCCCAAGGAATTCCATTTTCCACGTAGTTCTTTAAAATGGGTTTTACATTATGTAAACCTACTGCATGTGAGGATGCAAATTAAGTGAAGATTATGTTTTCCACATTTTTTAACATATTTAGGATATTTATATATCCATATGGACAGACACATTTGAACTTGCTTGAACTTTATTCTGGCATTTAAGCACTACTAATTTTGCTGTCCAAGTTCAGAGTTCTGCACACACAAACACAGATGGCATGCTAGCAGCTACAGCTATCTAGAATTTTTCATCCACTGATGTTCTCAGTGTCATACTAGTAAGTGCCCCACTTGTTGGTTCAGAACACATCAGAAAACATCTGTTCAATTTTCAGAGGACTGCTTGGCAGGCACACATTTTATAAACTTGTACCCTATCACTCTGCAGTACCTGACATTTTCAATTAAAAAGAAAAAGGAAAAAAAAAAGGCATTATTAGAGGTTAATACAATCTATTCAGCAGATCTTAGAGCTGGAATTTTTAAAAAGGGCTCAAGGGAGTAAGCAACCATGCTCAAACTAAGTGATCGAGGAAAATGGATCTTGAAAAGAAGGCAGAGAAGCACCAAAACAAATTTTATGTATGTGTGTATATATACATACATGTTACATTTGTATCACACCGGTGTTACTTTCTTGGTGATCAGGGATGGTTTCTTTGGTAATGTATTTCCTACTACTTTAAGCATGAAGTAGGACTTCAAGTACTGTTAGAGACAGAAGTCTGAGCTCAAGTCAAATTATACCCATTGGAAAACAGCAAGATTCTTAGAAATCTGTATTTCACTTCAGAATGCCTTTACAACACCCTGTGTTTTTCTTGACACTATTCCAGGTTCGCCAAGGCTAGTAGGTGAGCATCCATCATTTTCACAGTCCACAAGACCTCTTCTTTACATATACAGGATTAGGCACAATTAATAACAGTGTGCATTTTGTGTTACTTTTATAGGAAAACATTTTAATTTCAGCTGCAAGCCAAAATTAAGGAACTATTCCAAGCAGAAAGAAAAAGCAACATTACTGCATGTGTTGCTGCTTGGATAAAAAAAGAAATAAATCTCATCTTTACAACTATCCTGCTTTCAGCCACATACCTTTACTGATGAACTGAAAACAAAACTAAGGTCTTGATTTCTAATTACCTCAAGAGATACAGTATTTTTTTAAGTATTTTGATTCAAAGGTACAATTACAATTTGAGACAGACATTTTAAAGCATGTTGTTTCTCCTAAGATTTGTCCTGTACATAAACGCAGTTCTTACATTACCATCCTCAGAGTCAAAAGATATACACATCTATGTGGAAATTATTTTACCAAGACACCTACAGTGTGTCCTGGCTTCTCCTACTACACATATCCACCTACTTTGAGAAGAGTCTTGAGATTTTCAGTGTTGTAGAATAGGATAGAATATACATTCTAAAGGCTGTCAAATATATACTTTGGCAATTTTATAATAGTTTGCTGTTTACATACTCTTCACAGCTGAAATGCTAAGTTATCCAGCCATTTCACTGTCCATTTGCTTTTTTATTTAACTATTCAAATAGCAAAAGTAAAGGAGTTAAAAAAAAAAAATCCCTTCTTGCCAATTTTTAAAATTTTAACCTGATCTGCTTTGATACATGAAAGACAGCAGGAGTCAGCAAATACTAAAATCCTTGGAATAATACCATTTATTTCATCCCTCCATAGCCAACAGGTATTGAAACAATCCTTCGTTTCAGAACATGGAAGTCTATGAGAGTACAACTTCATATTTCTGTTTATGTAACCTTTTACTCTAGATGTGGAATTGCATGCTAATCAGTTCAAACTCTGATTTTTGTATCTGCATTACCGTATGCTTCCTAACAGTGTTGGATTTAACACGAGCTACTGAAAGCATCCAGTCTAAACAGAACAGCTGAAAAACAAAGACACCCACTGTGAACAGAGAGCACATCTACTGGGATAGTCAGTGCATGGCAGGGAAGGTTGCAAGCAAAGGGCAATAGCTGTTTTACTCCAAATTCCCATGGAGACACTGCATCTAGCATAAACATACCCATGGGAGCAAGAGCAGAAATAACTGTTACCCTTTTAAGTTTACACCCCCATTTACTGTGCGTCAAATTTCTTTCTAGAAGGGAACAGATGATCTAGCATTAAAAAAAAAAAAAAAAATCTATATAAAAGTTAAATATTTGATTACAGTAGCAAGTCACCACTTCATCATGGGAAATAAGGAAATAACTTGTCTCTTGGAATCGTTATTGATCTGAACCTTCCTGTTTTGGTTGTGTGTTGGATACTGGTAATTCCAGACTTGCCCATAGAAGGGGCTCTGCTTTTCTCATAGTGAGCTCAATCTTTGTAGCAGTCATGTTCACGTAACTCCTCTTTACATCGATCACCTGCAACAGAAAAGGTATTTCAAGCTTCAATTCAACAGACTGACAGATATTTGGGAATCAAGTTAGGGAGTACCCCATCACTAAATTTCAGTAGATGTTTATGTAGATGAAGATCCCTCTGGTATCTTGAGAAGTCAGCTCTTTCCCATTCCCAAGCTATGGAATGCTTATGGCATAAACATGTGCCTATGCATATCTAACATATACACTGGCTAACATACATAAGCATGAGTTTTCTGCAACACCACTACCATGGTGTTGGGACCAGAAAGGACCTTGGAAGGTCACCTTCTGTGCAAAGCAGCATCCATTATGATGTCACACTGGATCTCCTGGGGCATTATATTTGGATTTAAATGTAACTACTCAATGTCATGCAACTGAAATTATTTCAATAAACAGAGTAATGAGGAAAACCAAACCATTTTGAAAGAGAGGAGGCTAAAGGCTTATGTTCTGTTTTCCTTCTGGGGTTTTTTGTTTGATTTTTTGTTTCTTTTTAATAGAAAAAAAAATTTATACTTACTCCCCATAACTTAACACTGTGATGAAACTCCTTTTCTCCTTCAAATACAATATGGATATTTATCTTAACAGGAAAAACAACAGAAGATTAGAAAATTTTATCACGTTAATAAAACATTTGACACCTCAAGCATGTTTAAGCAAAATATACCATGTAAGGGCTAGGATCCTACAATGACCAAAGTAATGAAAATGTCCCTCAGAAACAGAAGTGAGTATCTATTTTAACAGATTCTGACTGAGTTGCAGTCAACAGTGGCCACTGGTAGCTTATCAGTTTAGATTAAGAAATCAGAGAAGCATTTTAACACCTGTGTAATATTAGTAGCTGTGAAACAGCACACAATGAAGAATGGTATTAAATTCAATTAAGTCAAATACAATTAAATGATGAATCTATAATTATTCACACATACGGTGATGCAAATCCATCACGCTTGGGTTTTAATTATGGAAGTCAAATTAAAGTTGTTTTTTTTTTTTTTGGCATACTGTATTGAGGATTTTAAAAAACCCACACATTAAAGTGCAGATGTCCAAACAGAAGGGAGAAAAAAAGATATACATACTTGAACAAATGCAAATGCCAAGAAAAAGCAGTTACTCAAAAAAGAGTCTTATGCTATCTCTGCCTTGTAAACAAAGCTGAGCAGATCTTCCTAAGTTCAAGTTGCTGATCTTAAGGTAGAGCCTCACCATTGTGCTATTAGCTTCTACGTAGCTCAGATCAGGGACAGAGTTTTTAGCATACACAGAAATAGTCACTTCTCCTCCAGTCTGGTGCCAATCATGCCTGCATGGAACTACTTTCTTACCCTATATAAGGAAAAAGGTACAGAAAAAAGGTACAAGATTAACAGCATAAACTATTTCTAATAGCCAAATGGCATAACTAATAAAGGACTGTATTTCATCTTCACAGGAGACTCCACTTGCAACTCTTCTTACTAAGTATTTCAGTATCTGCCCCTTAAACAAACTACAACAAAAAAAGTGTTACTTGGTGGATCAACTTCCTTTCCAAGACTACAGTTAGCCAACAGTTTATAGAAAGGAACTGAATGAAGAAAAACAGTGTCATGACTCAAAGAATGCTTCATATTCCTGCAAAAACATTTGTTACCCTCTGTTCTCTGATGCAGAAAAAATAAACTATGAAAAAAGCCCTCAAAAGAAAAACATAAAGCTAAAGTAAAAAACCCCTTGTTGGACAGAAGCCCATTATCTCAATACACATACAGTTAATATACACATAGTTTCTTTAAATGTGGGTAAATTCTTTACTCTCTTTTTCTACAGTCTCCTGCTTTAGGCTCACAACTTCAGCTGTTTTTTAATCCCTACTTTCTGCACTTGCAAATAATTCTTGAACAAAAATATAAATCTTCAAAGCAAGCAGCAATTATAAGATTTAAAGGAAGTAACGGATTTGTGAATTGCTCTAGAATAACTACACTTTTTATCCCTGATGTTTGCAATGTCAAACCCATTTTGCCTCAGCAACAGACAATATACTCATAACGAGAAGTTTGTGTTCACCTGTATCCATCCTGTCACCACATTATGTTTTTCAAGTGTTTTGTTCCATTATTATATTCTATAATATTCTTAAAGAATCAAGTATACCTGTACCGCAGACTACTTCACACTCCATTTCTCAGTTTTCCTGCTGTGCACAGTATCCTCCACATTATGTCAGAGGTAGTAATCTGTAATAGCTTAGCTACAGTAATAAGTCAATCAAGCTACAAACTGCATTTCAGTATTCAAAACTGAGAGTGGCCAATTACAGAATGCAATCTTAATGCTACTTACTGCATCCTTTTTAGTCCATACGTGTGTTCCTCTTGTGCAGCCTTCTTGAGCTAAAAATGTATTGAAGTCAGAAGTTTTTCTTTTACAACAGCTCCAATACTTCATCCTTGAAAGTTTGCAAAGTAATTAACAAACAATGTTTAGGACACTATTTACTGTGAACACTTAAGATCTTTCCTTTATGCAACATTACTTTTGCTTTTGTATACCCTCTTCAAGCATTGCCATTTTTGTCTGAAGAGGGAATACAGAATAAATCAAGGTAATATCTACAAAGAAAGCATGAACACACAACAGATTAGTCAAAAAAACCCTGAAGGTAACTAAATAGTAACCCTTCACAGAATATAGGTACAAAAATGGAAGTTAGCTGAATACTAACCCTTCATGGAATATAGGTACACCAGAATGGTATATACATACTTCTTCTGTGCTGTGTGGTCCTTCGTATGTCTGGTGGGACAAAGCATTTAAAGTATATTACTGTTACAGGATTTGGAGCAAGGAAAAAACAAAAAAAACCACAACACAAACCAGAAATACTGACCAAAGTACGACAAAGCTTTTGGGTAAATAATCTAGATCTAATGGCTTGTCCTAGCTTCTCCAAGTAACCATTCAACCTTCATTCACAGAACAAAGCCACTGCTAAGAAGCTGTACTTCATGTTAGTTCAATGGCACACATCAATGGTGACACCATCTGTGATTATAAAGGTCACTTTAGATCCTCAGAGATATCCGTGTTTAAAATACTCTGAGCATTCAGAGGAAACAATAACTTACCTTGAAAATAAATTAAATTTATCATTCATGAAACACATGAATTCTCAAAAGAAAGTAAAATAAACACTACACAACTTAGCCACTGAATATCAGATCAATTCTTCCCAACACAAAGACTGCCAAAGTTCTCCTCCCACCAGAGCTTTGATAGGTAATGCAAAATCTGTCAGGTAAAATAGCTATTTAAATCCTAATGTCCCATTTTACACAACGCAAGGGTGTCAGTGTAACTTTCACTTACAATGACTATGTAATATAATGACTCATTTTGGTGCTGGAAGTGTTAAAACACTGACTTTTTAATTCTTCATTCAGGAAGCATTAACTGATAAGATCAGTAGATGCTTCTGATCTATATACAGATTATCAAGACCAACTCAAGTGTTATCAGTAAGCCACCTCTCACCAATTTTATATTTAATATTTTAAGTTGAAACATGTAAGTAGCATGGATTTGACAAGCTTACTAATTAGAAGTTCATGACAGGTTTAAAAAAAACAATCTTAAGAGTTTCTGCAAACAACTCACATTTGTCCATTCTAAAGCATGTTATCAAATGTGCATTTGTTAAACCCAATGGACTTTGTGCCTTTTCCAAATCTACTTGTAGCACACAAAAACTGCTGTTAAAAACTCACTTAATAGCTGAGCAGCTGGATTTAGAGTACAACTGAACTACTTACTTTTGAACAGCCTGCATTTTTACATGCCGTCCCAATCTTGATTTCATCACTATCTTCCTCTGTAAACAGAATATTACAGAAAATAGAAAATGAATTGTGTAACCTACTGAACACTTTGCTTTTATTAAGAATAAAAATGAGCCAAGGAGGAGATTAGAAAAACCTCCCTCTTCAAGCTTCTATTTTCTGTCTGGCATTGAAATCTGCCAGAGAGGTACAAAGAAACATTCTCAACACTGTATTACCTAAGCATCAAATTCTAGGCTCTGTATCTTTACACATTTTAAGTGGGGTAAATAAAAAAAAGGTAAAGACAATCATTACAATCACAAAGGAAGAGAACAATTGTTCACCTTGTTCAGTTTTGTAAAACTAAGAATGTAAAAGGCTTCAACTGCTGTCTATAAATACACACAAGGAAATAATCTGGGTACCATGGAGAAAGAATAGCTAAATTAGTTTGGCACAAGAACAAAAGAGCATAAAATAGCCAAACCGTAGGTTGAAATTATAAAGTTTCTTAAGGAGCAATGTAGTTCTGGAACCTAATTCCAAATAAAATGTGGGAGGAAAAAAGAGGAAAAACAGATGAGGGAGAACCAACTAGTCTTCAGAGGGATTTCACCAGTTTATGAAGGCTTTATATGATACTGTGTCTGCAGCAATAGGGAGTAAAGTTCATTTCTTGGTAACTCTGTCACTCACATATTCAGAAATGGATGTTCCCATTACATCCATTCTAAACAGGAAATCTTAGAAAAAAACCAGTTCAAATAACGTTAAGGACAATGTACTGCTCCTGACAACTAAGTCTCCATGTTAACTACATTTTAACTGCAATCGAGATTCCCTGGACTGGAAGGTAATTCCCAGATTAAGAACATAATTACATGAAACTATCACTTCAGAAATTACAAGATCACCATTTCATTTATTTGTGTGACAACTAGAATCACACACCTACCTAATCTCCCTGTTTCCTTACCTTTTTTCCCTTCGTTTTCTGATGACAATTTCAGTTTATCGAGAGCTTGTTTCAAGGAAGCTGACACTTTCAGCTGCAAATTTGTCATTGGCTCATCTGGGCTAAAAAAGTCCATGCATTAGTGTCAATTCCATGAAAAACAATTTATAGAAGACGAAGTAGTAACTTGTAATCTTCCTTCAAAGCTCTTCCTTTCAAACTTCCCTTCAGCAAACAAACTACATCTGTAAACACTAATCCTTATTGTTTATGAAAAAAGAGACTAGAAACTTAGAAGGCAGTCTTGGCTTTCAACTGGAAATCCTAAATACTCTACAAAAATAAAAAAAAATCAGAGATACAAAATAATCTAAATACAAGCACCCCAGGATTATTTTTATTAGTTTAAAACACTAAACACAGTTACTAGTGGCATTTTAAGCTATGAGGTTATAAACCTAAATTTTTACTTCTTGTGGATCTCAGTGCTGAGAGATCCAGTACTTCCTTGTCATAACCAGGATTCTTTTCTCTTATTTTGAAGCTTAAGAAAACATCATCACTGCTACCAAAACTAAGGTCTTCTACATTTTATGAAATGTGCAACATTGAATAACCGAACAAGCCTTAACTTGGCGAACTGACTACAAATTTGGAAAAACTTCAGTTTCATGTACCATACCTTGGCCTTTTAATTGTTTCCAATGGTTTTGGTGCCTGAATTATGTGTTCTTGAAATCTGGGTTTCAGTTCAGCTAGCTCCTTTCGTTCAGAGGTAGTTTTGACTTCTGGTTTAACAGGCTCAGGAGGTTTCTCGCTGTTATGGAGACCCTTTGTACAGCCCTATTGTGGAAAGCATATGTTCATAGATATATATAGATATAGGCAGTGTACTTTGTGTGCATTAAAAATTAACAGAAACTGCAACAAGTTTTCTTGACTCATTTCTTCAACTCCATCTTCTCCTTTAGCCCACTCTAAACACTGGTTGCAAAGGAAATCCTACTGCTAAAGTGGAAAATCTCCTAACTTGGATGTAAGTTAAAAGAAAAATGCATACTTTCTGCAGTCAAGCAAAGCAGCAATAAATGTTGACTTTCCTTCTTTATTAGCAAGTAGTTCTATCAAAACCTATTTAGATAATTTTAATCATTAAAGCTTGAAAATGAGACTTGACTTCAGCATTATATGAAGAAAAATAGAGCATGTAAGAATTAAGACTGTTTCAACAGAAGTAGGCAAATTTAAAATATATAAGTATACATACCATTTAATATTAATCACTATCATTTGATAAGTATAAAAATTGTAAATAATCATGAGTACATACCACAATGCTTAAGAAGTCAGAAAAGTCTGTTGTTCTCCTCTTACAACATGACCAACCCTATAAGCATTTTGGAATAAAAACAACACAGCAATGACTACCAGATTTGACAACAGCAGAATATTAATTATATTCCTTTAAAAGATGTGGCACATCAAGATCAGCAAATGTTTTCTTCCTTATTGTGGATATTATTACCATCTGCATTTTTAAAAGCCACAAAACTCTTCTAGCTTGCTCGTACTGCCTTAATCAGAAAAGTTCAGTAAATGTGAGGCAATACTTGCATGACAAGTTAGATGCCAACTCTGTACAACAGTAAATAGGAACGTTACTTTGTCTCATAAAGTAACATGTAAGCAAAACAAACAAATACTACACCTGAGACCAGGCTCACCTGTGCTCCAACATACAGGCCCTCTTCCAAAAATGATAGAGATTTTTTTTTTTCTTTTCTTGAGCACCACTCAAATCTTCCGATTGCTTATTTCCCACCAACAGAGCTGGATATGTGCATTGCACAGTTATCCAACTACATCAATCAAGAGCACTTTTTACTATATAAACCAGAAATTTAATTTTAGAGCAAATTGCCTTGCCACTGTGAATAATGTATCTTAGATCTCAAAGAATCTTATTAGAGGCAACAGCTTGACTAATGCACCACAGCTTTGAAAGCTTAAGTGGTGCAACACAATGGGTTTTAGGTAGGTGGTTCTAAAATACCCTCAAAATATTAACCATTTCCACGATTGAGGAGACAAATTCACCCTGCCCACCCAGATTATCTAGAACTCATAGCAGGAAGAAAACTGCTCATATGCAATTATGATAAATTTTTAATTAGGCCAAGAGATTGAAGAAGGATAAGGGGGAAAGCAGTACCTGTTTATAAACAGTGCATACATAAGAGAAAGAGGGAGTAAATGTAAGTTTTTGAGCTAACTGTATAATTTCTCTCTTTATAATTATGTAGAAGATTTTTGTACTGTGCTATGAGTACAACTATAATTTTGTACAAAACAAATTGCTATAGTCTAAGCAACTGTACAGTATTTGATCTAAGAGTATTTGTCCCAATTTGCCAGTGGCACACGATGGCCGACTCCAGAGTCAAGTACTGCAATATAAGCAACAGCTCATAGCAAACACACCGCCCAGCACAAATGCAGAAGCTTTCACAAGGCCAAAAGACATCACATTGCTGGGATGAGATGCACTTTGAGTAGAAGCAGCTCCTTAGTATCAAGGAAAAAAAACACTCACCCCCCTCAAAGCTCAGCTAAACAGCAGTTTGGTCTTCTAAGAGAAGTCACTCAGGCTACATCTATACTAATAGAGTAGAAAGTGCCAGGCTCCATCTTTGGACACCAGATTTCTGACCACACACAATCAAATTATTAGAATGATTTCCAGTACTGTTTTGGCAGTTGTATCTCAATGGATTCCCTGTAAGCACTTTGTAGGCATCCAGGAGATCCTGAAGTAATAAAACAGTTTAGCACAAAACCAAGCATGGGCTGTGCAGTTGGCCTAAGCACTGGAGACCAGTCACAGGTATATTTAATTCATCATTGAAGATGGAGCCCAAGAATCCTGGACAGCTGCATAAGAGGCATGGGTGACCAGTCCCAATTTAACCAACATACTCATTTGGCTGATTAAATGAACGTGACTGTTCTTTACAGCAGACAAATGTCACATACACATTAGTGCCCTGGCCACATTAGACCACAAGCAGCTGCTCTGAATTCCAAGCAGGTTAATTAACTGAAAGAGTATGAAAACCTCTCAACAGCTCCACAGTCCTATTTAGAGGACCTAATTAAACTGCTGAGAGACCTAAAGTCAGCCAACCAACAGGAAATAAGTCATCTAGACTTGCATGGCATTTAGACCATATGAGCAGAGTTTTAAATTTCTTCTTCAGGAATGAGTAACTGTGCTTTTCTAATTTTATGGGGTTGCTCATGATAGGCTAAACATCAGTTTCTGAATACTGAAAGATCTGGAATTAAAAAGAAAAAGCAGCACACTATTTTACGCATATGAAAAAACAGAAAGATAACACTTAAAAGGACAGTTGCATACTTACTTTGAGAGCATCATGAAAGACAGGCACACCTGGGTGGTATGTGCATGAATCTAGAAGACAATAATTATTATTAATATTGAGGCATACCAAGAATCTTTATTCATATGATTACAAACCCAGCAAAAATGTCACATTTGCCATTCATGTATGCCATGAGCTGCCCCATTTCCCGAGTGCACATCATTACTCAGAAAAATCCAGACTCCACAGAAAAAGCTCTGTGAGTGCACATATTAAACCTAAATAATCAGGACTTTTTTCTTCTTAAGTATTACACAACACCAACTAGAAAGAAGGTATCTAAGACAAACTACTACTTCCACGTGGAGCAAGTAAACTTTCTATGGACCATCCCTGGCCTCCATCAATAATCAGGCCTTACTGGTAATTTTGCAGAAGTAAAACGGTGACCCTAAGGCTGAACCTGACAGACAGAAAGTACTGGTTTACTGCTTCAAATACATCTATTTGCACCTGATCAGAGCTTTCTATTGAGAAGCATTCTGTTAAAAAATTCTCTTAATGCAAATAATGAGTTCACAATTTTAAGCATAATTAGCTTGGTTTTTTTTTTTCAATATCTGTAGTATCCTAGGCCACCTAAGGACTTGAACCCAAAGGTTAGTCTTCCACATGCATAATTTTTACATGTCAATACTATTTATCACTAATTAATTCTGTACAAACACTACACTGAAACACAACCTCCATTAATTAAAGTCTTTATATTCATAGACGTTATCAACATTACACAGCTGTTCCTTTTTTACTTGTATTCCTTTCACACATAATAGAATTGCTCTGATTATATAACATCTCACTGACATTACTGCATGGGTAGTATTTTACTGATCTGATTCTAAACACTATCTTCTAGCCTTTAAAATAAACACTTAAAATTAAAAGTGACACAAACACATAATAGGAAGCAAAAGAAAAAAGTGATAAATAACTTTATTAGCAATCTGCCTACAGATATTTAATAGGCAAAAACCCAACTCAAATGTGGTTGTTTTCTTCTTTTTTATAAACATGTAGATTTTTAGAGAAATCTTGTTTTGTACGACTTGCTTTGATTTTATATTCAGTGCCTAAGTCTAATACACTAATACAGTCTGAGGGACATCAGTTCCCACCTTAACTCAAAAGGCACATATTTTGGGACATTGGTCCTTCAGCAAGAGTTACAAATATAGACATAAACCTCTATCAATTTCTTCAGTTTCAGAATGAAAAGCTAATACTGGTAAACCTCACAGCAAAATTAAAAAGAAAAAAAATGGTAATTTTGCATAGAGACCAGGACTTCACTGTTAAATTAATAAAAATATAAGTAGAGGTTATTTTTTTCCAAAAGTATAAAATTATGTCATTAGAAGCATCATGAGAGCAAAAATAAACTCTGTTTGTAGCAAAGATTATTTCTGACTCAGAAGACTTAAATGAATATTTCTAATTCTTCATAAGCATTCATCAGTAGAGAGGTACTGTTAATAACTGCAACTGTTTTAGAGACCAGAACCATCTCATAATCAATTAACTCAGCGGTGGCTATGCTCCAGCTCACAAGGCAGACACAGAGAAGGGTCTGGTCGTCCATCTGGCCAAGGGCAGTCCTTTTTCCTTGCTCCCTGGAGCCTGCTCTGCAGCAGGTACATCATAGAGCGAATGACAGCCCGCTTGGCTGCTGCCTCCTGAGCGCCCTGCGTGCTCCACGAGGGAAGATACCAGCACAAGGAGCTCTGCAATGGCTCAGCAGAGCCACAGGGATTTGTCCACTGAGCAGTCTGAGCATTCTCCCTGCTAGAGGACGGCAAAACATCAGCTTGTCTGCGCTCATACTGAGTCCAACAGCTCTTGTCTGACAAGAAGAAGGATCCCATCACACACTAAGTGGGGGAAACTGGAAAATTAGGATACAAGCAGATAAAGGCATATTCTACTTCTGATTTGTATGAGATCAGATTCCAGACTTTGGTTGCTATCCTACATTTGTCACTGAGAAAAAACAACCCAAAACAAGTTACCTCTCCACTGCTGTTAATAACTTTCGTTCACCAGGAAAGCCAAAGTATTTCAAAGCCATTTTCTCTAACCCTCAGATAATTTTTGGAGACACAAGTACCACCATTTTTCAGGTCTTTGTCGTTGCTTGTTTGGGGCTTTTTTGATGTCAATTTCATAGCGAAACTGATCCTACTGTGTACATACTGCCATCACCTTACTTCTATCATTAAAGCTCAAAGTAGAAATTTGTAGGGGTCACCCAAATGCAAAACCTGGTTCTCTGTAGTGATCTGTGAATAATTACATTTACCTTCAGAACTGCTTAGTCTAGGACACAGGGATTCCACTACATGTTTCAGTCATTTACTGAAACTAATTTCATCATATGAAATTGTTTTCCCTAGCCCAAGCACCACAGAGTTAGCATATGGCCATGCCAACCTGACCTAGTTTACTACAACTTGATCACAAACCATAAATAAACGATACTTTTATAACGAGTACAGGTCATGAAGTCTTAATAAGAATTTTTTTTTTTCTTTTACAATAAATACCCCTATTTGCTTTGCCTTTTGTGGTGGAAGAGATCACTAAATGGAAGCATTCCACAACTGTGCCTGCTTCTCCTGCTACTAATGTTAGCGAGTCCTACTCAACATGCTGCCCACCTCTTTGGAAAGCACTTAGCTCAGAAAAATAAACACATTTTATTGACACGGTTCTAAATCACAGAAAATGCACAGGCTAGAACATGTTAGACTACTTCTAACCCTGGGGGTCACTAAAAATTAAGTTTCTAGAAATTTAACCAACAGAGTTACTTCATGAACGAGGTGAGGGCAAGCCTTCTGAAAACTCAGATCACTCTTCTGCAGCCTCTGCGGGATTGTGAAAACCAAAATGACAGAGCTTTAAAGATGTTTCACCAAGATACCCAGCACACACAAGAGAAGCACTGCAAGCGCTCAAGGCACTTAGCAAAGTAGACACACGAGTGCCCTTCAGACACATTTAAATACCTGCGGCAACTCCACACACTTGGACTGAAAAAAAAAAAAAAACCAAAACAAAGCCAAACCAACAAACAATAAAAACAAAACAAAACAAAAACAAACAAAAAAAGCCGCTGGTAACTGCGATGTATGCAACACCCACAGAGGCCCTCAGCAGAGAAACCTACGTTGGCCTTAAGAAGCTTTAGCACACATGACAGCGATGAGCAGCGCCGGGCCAGCCCCGGCTCCACACGCGTGTCCCCGGGGCACCCCGCGGGCTGGGTGACAGCCCCGCAGGGCCGCGCAGCCGGGCGGGACGGGCTCACACCGCCCCGCAGAGCCCCGCAGGCCGCCCCCGCTCCCCGCGCTGTCAGCGGCACAGGCACCCGCGCCCCGGCCCCTCCCGCCGCTCTCACCCTCCGTGTTGCTCTCGGGATCGAAGCGCTGCCCGCAGCCCCGGTTGTAGCAGAGCAGCGACATGGCCACGGCACCTCCTGCTCCGCCGCCCGGGAGAGCCGACCCCGCGGTGCACGGCGGAAGGAAGGAGGCAAGGAAGGAAGGAAGGAAGGAAGGAAGGAAGGAAGCCGAGCAGCAGCACCGGGGGCGGGGCAGCTCCCGCGGCGGAAAGAGCCGGCCGGAGCCTTCCGGAATCTTCACGAAGCTTCGGGGTACGGCGAGAGCGGGCGGGGAGCCGCGCAGGCGCTGCTGCGGGGCCGCGGAACCGCCGGGCGGCTGGGCCTGCAGTGGTGCTGCGGATGTGGGTGAATGCTCGGCCGCGGGGGAATTTCTGGCGCTTTTTTGCTTTGTTTTGGTTGTTTTGGGTTTTTTTGTTGTTGTTTTCTTTTTGTTTTGTTTTGTTTTTGTTTTCTTTTAATATAGGTTTTCTAAGTCACTTCAGAAAAAATTAAAAAAAGGGCTACGTAAAAACCCCAGTAACTAGAAAGTACTAATACTTACTTCCTAAATGCCTATGAGTTTGATTTGAAATAAGTGCTCGTGTGTGCGTATCAAAAGGCTGTGTCGTCTGCACTGAAGCAGAAACCGGCGTCAGAAACCTACTATGAGAAATACTGATTTATGTTTAGTTTTCTGAAAGTTTGCCTGGCTGCTCCTGACAGCTGGTCAACTTACATATCCTCTATAGCGTGCATTATAGAGGTTGTATTTAAAATCATAGAATAGTTTGCAGTGGAAGGGACCTTCAAGATACCTACTTCCAGCCCCACCACGGTAGCAGGGACACTTGACTAGACAAGGTCACTCCAAGCCCCATCCAACCTGCCACTGAGCACTTCCAGAGATGGGGCATCCACTGTCCCAGTGCCTCACCACCCTCACAATAAAGAATTTTTTCCTAATACTGAATCTAAAACTTCCTTTCAGTTTGAAGCCATTCCTTCTCTTGTCACTACATACTGTTCTAAATACATAATTAGAGACATCTACGTTTCTGCATGCAAATACAAACTGATTTCTCGGGGTTAAACATCTTTTGCACAGCCTTTTAAATAGAATTGCCTAGGAGTACAGCATATGACAAATTCTGAAGCACACGTGCACAGAATGAACAATAAAAGGTGCCTCCTTTTAAGGGATAATCAGGAGACTGCTTCTGATGTAGCCCCGAACTTTTGCAAACTTAGGAGTTTATGCCTGACGCGCTCTGCTGGCATCTTTTTCTGTGTGTCTCACATAAAGATACACGTTTGTTTGAGCCATCGAATGCCGAGTGCTTACCTCTGCTCTGCAGTTCCCATTGAGGCCTCTTGTAGTTTCAAGCAGAAAAAGCCCCCCACTCTCTTGCTATTCACCAGAAGCATTTTAATGTATAAATAAAAGTGGTGATAAGAGTTTGGAAAGAAAGGGGAGATGTAAGAATGCTTCTCTTTCTATATAAAAGCATTTAAGTTGTTTCTTTTTGTAAGATGCCTTACTTTATAAATAGAAGATTGACAGAAATGTTGCATATTTAAAGTAGGTGTATGTACATCATTACCATAAGGTGAAGAATTGTCCTTAAAACATAAAATTCACCTGTTTCCCTGTCAGTGAAAGTGCCACATGAGAATAAAATATGATTTATATCCATAAAATAAGTTCTGTGCTATTTCTGTGACCATGGTTGCATTTCATCCATAGTGTGCAAGCATACATCCGTTTTAGAAGGAACCAACATTTTGTTGGCTTTGTACAATGCAAAAAAAGTTATGCTTCTGTAGAGGCAGTATCAACTTCTGTTCTAAGAATATTTTTTAAAAATTCAAGAGGAGTTGTTTAAGCAGCATGGTATTTATTGGATTAAGCAGTAGCGTTCCTATGACGTTAGTAATGGAGTTTGGTTCTAGCACTCGGAGAAGACTTGTGAAAAGAAAAATACAATCCATGTGTTCCCAAAAAGTATCACGTGTATATTCCACACCTGTTTGCTGTCTCAGTGATATGGAGACATGCCTTTATATCTCCTAGACAGAAATCAAAAAAGAATGTATTTGCTTCATAATTCAAAACTCTACAGCATATCACATTAAATAAAAATTAATATGAAAACTCAATGTGTTGTCAATTCTAACACACACAGTCAGATCTCTGAAGGTTAACGAGCTGTATCCATCATCTTTGAACGTGACGTTAAATAGAATGAGGTTTTTTGTTTCACAGAACACAACAGAAGCAAACAATGGTTTGTAATCAACTCTTGAAATCGCGTGTATTCAGCCTGTACAAAACACTACAAATTTACAGTACATAAGACTCATCTCACAGAAGTCTGCCTAGCTTCAAAAAGGCATTTTCTGTGCTTGATAGGAAGGCTTGAGAGGCTTTCAACCCAGTTTTGTAAAGATAGAAAGTAACTTGTTCAAATAAGATTTAGATATTAATCTTGTGGGCATGATAGACTTAAATCTAATTTATTCCTGTATATTTTGTGTAGAAACCTTTCATATGAGATAAAGATAATTTTGATAAAGATAATATGAGAAAAAGATAATTTTTATGTGTTTTGTCCTTTATTTTCAGTTTCAAAGTTGTCCAGAGTGTTAGATTCCAGAATGCTAGACAAACTTTTATGGTGTCTTTAACAACTGGATCTTGTATTAGGTGTTCTAAGACATCTTATCTGAGAAATAGTTAAAGATTTGTGAGTGTACACTTTTTATTTTAATTACAACTGCTCTATTTTTCTCACGTTAGAAATTCTACAATTAAACAATTTTGGAAGCAGTGTTCTACTTTGAACAGACATAGCACAGGAGAATGTACATTCTGGATTTTATGTATGTATGCACATGTCTTGACCTGATGAATGTGTTTTCTGGCTGACAGCAGAGGGATTTATCTCCCACCTCCCCCACCCTTTTTTTTTTTTTCCACAGAGCTAGATTCTGTAAAAAGTCTTCCTCTGAAAAAAGCTACCCTGAATTTTTACCAGTCAAAAGTCATTCCATCTTGTCCATGGATTATGGGACTTAGGCATATTTCCAAGCATTGGAAATGGCGTGGGTTCCCTGTAGAACTGGAACCTGTAAAGAAACAGGATGTTTCAGTTCACTTCTCAAGATGCAGAATCTGCTGATTTGCTTGCCAGTTTGTTGGGTGAGGAGTCTTTCATCCTGGCATCTTCAAATCAGGACATTGTTCGTGCAGAACTGCTGAACATGGGATTGCCCCAAACTAAATCAGTTTTCAATAAACCTGAAGGATGGTGAGGAGAAGGTTTTCAAGGTTCAAGCTTCAGGCTAGAGCTGTTGTGTTGGTAGCACCTGTCACACCAGCATATTTTGGCTTCTAATCAGAGGCAAAGGGCATTTTGGGTTCCCTCAACTTCCTTGGAACAGCAAAGGAGTCCTTGAAATCTAAACGGATTCTGAGGACTCATTTAAAATCAAGGCAGGTAGCTCTGTTTCAGATCTAGAAATATCAAAATGTGAAATAATAAACCGATCCTGTCTTTAGGAAGCTTAGCAGAGGTTTAAAATACAAATGTAAATCCCTGTAAAGCTAAAAGCGAAAAGCCTGCAGAGTTTGCAAGAAACTGTCTTGTTCAACTGAATATGTTCAGATTTGATGGGCAGAACATCTTAAAATGTCACATCTCATGGAGAAGCAGAACAACTGACTTTTGGGAGAGAACACTTTTTTCCCCCTTCTGTCATTTTTTTAAATGCCAGGTTTTCCCAGGAGGTAAGAGAGATTAAACAGCATCCTCTTCTAATAATCCACCAGAGTGCTTGCTGCTAAAGCATGACCTGAATTTAAGTAGATGCTTCATTAAGGCTCACCACCTCCTTTGATATCAGACTTTAGCACAGGCTTGCTGTGCAATTGTTGGAATTCATTTAAGGCAGAATTTTCAAAGGTAATTTTCTAAGCAACGTAGGTGCCTGCAATATCTAGAAAACATTACAGTATTTTAGGCAGTTTTCAGAAGTCTGCTTTCCGGTGCTACTAAGGAGACTGGAAATTTTGTTACTGAGTTCAGTAGGGTATGGGATAATATGTTGATGGTTTCCATTTAAATTTTTCTATGCCTCTGACCTCGCTGCAGAAAGTAAAACCTGTTTGATGCAGTCTGTACAGCCATTCTCCAGAGTGCTGCTTTGTCATAACTTGCAGTGATGCATGTATTATAATGACCTTTTTCATCCTTCCTGCAGCTGAAACAAGATTGAAATACTACACAATCTGTGACTAATTAAACATAAATGCTATGGTGAAATTTTAAAAATTCAACTCCTTAGTTGAAAGAAGATACTAAGATAATTTGTGTAGATACATACAGTGCACTAATGCTGTGACCCAAATCAATCTGAACACAAAGTTGATAGATTACAGGAATACTGGTGGGAGAAGAACTGAAACTAAATATGCCATCCAGAGGGACCTTAACGGACTTGAGAGGTGGGCCTGTGTAAACCTCGTAAAGGCCAACAAGGCCAAGTGCAAGGTCCTGCACATGGATCAGGGCAATCCCAAGCACAAGTCCAGGCTGGGCAGAGAATGGAATAAGAGCAGCCCTGAGGACTTGGTAGTGTTGGTGGATGAGAAGCTCAACACAACCTGGCAATGTGCTCTCACAGCCCAGAAAGCCAACTGTGTCCTGGGCTGCACCAAAAGCAGTGTGACCAGCAGGGTGAGGGCAGGGATTCTGTCCCTCTACTCCACTCTGAAAAGATCCAACCTGCTGCATTCAGCTCTGGGGGCCCCAGCACAAGAAAGATGTTGGAGCAAGTCTGGAGGAGAGCCATGAAGATGAACAGAGGGCTGGAGCACCCGTTTTTTGGAGACAGACTGAGAGAGCTGGTGTTGTTCATCTTGGATAAGAGAAGGCTCCAGGGAGACCTTAGAGCAGTCTTCCAGTACACAAAGGGAACTACAAGAGAACCAGAGAGGGACTTTCTACATGGACTTGTAGTGATGGGACAAGAGATAATGGCTTTAAATTGAAAGAGGTCAGGTTTAGGTTGGGTGTTAGAAAGAAGTTCTTTACTGTGAGGGTGGTGAGGCACTGGAATAAGTTGCTCAGAGAATAGAAGTGTTCAAGTCCAGGTTGGATGGGGCTTTGAGCAACTTGGTCTAGTGGGTGACATCCCTTCCCCATGGCAGGGGGTTTGGAAGTAGATGATCTCTAGGGTCCCTCTTCCAACTTAATGGTTCTATGAGTCTCTAAATACAGATCAGATATTTAGAAGTTACAGTATAGTAGTACGTTCACTTTACCTTGGTGGATATTTTCATGGAGTGTTTGAGCTTCCATCTCCAGCTTTTTGTCCTTTTTTCTTCTTTTCTCTTGGAGGTGACTAACAACTAAATCTGGTTGAAGTTCTGAGCACCAGTTTCAGCAGCAGAAAGGGCTTACATTAGAAGTGACCTCGCCTTAGTTCTGGGAAATAATGATGACCTTTACTTTGCTCCTCTACACTTTCCTCACGATTACTCTCACTTGCTCAGTATTACCAAATTTATTCAAGGTGCTCTCTTGGACAGGTCCCCACATCTGATGTTGTTTCCAAAATAAGGGTATTTTAAATGTGTAAATACACAATGTAAATTTCTTTGTCATAACAGTTCTGAAACTTGAATCTAACAGCTTCAGGCTTTTCTGGAGCTGACATCTGGCTACTTAAGACCAAAAGAAAAAAGTCCTGATTTTGTTTGGCAGCTACAGAAGTTTTAAGAATAAATTGTATTTAGAAAAGGTAGAAAAGGTCATAGCACAGCTAAGGAGGCTGTGATCTGGTTATGCTTTTTTTCATTCAATTCACTGCAAGCAAGTGTATTCAAGTAAAGGCAGCTGTCCAGGATACCAATCCCCTTTGTTTCTGATGCTGTGAAGTTAGTGGGACTAATTGCACATGCAATGGGAGAAGTATGCAAAAGAATTTACAAGACTGCACTTCTTGTGAGATTTTTTGTAGTGATGTTAGCAATGGATTTCTCTGTTCATTGATAATGAAATACATTGGGTTGAATCACAACACTTTTTTGGGAGAGAAAAGACGTGGAAAAAGCCCACTTAGTTTTATGTCAAGAAGTTTCGTTTTGATTATGAAAAATTTAAATCTTCCTAATTACAAAACAGAAAGGTTTGCAAAATGGCAGTTTAAGTTTTTGTGTGTAATTCCTATTTATGTATTAAAGAAGATGGGGCAGTAACATGTAAAGTGTGCAGACTGAAAAACAGCAAACGTATTATGAACTCGGTGTATGCTGGTTAAATAAGTGCTAAGAGTTTCTGTCAGCCAGAAGGTGGTAGCAGAATTCTCCTATAACAGCTCTGGATTGTGTTCCAGAAGGCATTCTCAATACAAAGTGATTTTGAAATGCGGTTCAGAAAACATATTTTTTTTAGTAGCAGGAACAAATAGCACTGACATTTTTTTCATTTGGCAGCATCTTTGAGTAGAAAAGTGTCTGCACTTATGCCTGAGATGTCATGCATTGGGAATGCATGTAGGATCTGTTACTTGGGTTTTGTCTCTGTTTTTTTTGCAATTGTAATTATGGTTTTTACAGACTTTTTAATGCCAAAGGGAGCCATTTATGGGCTGAAATGACAAGAGATTTATTTTCCTCATAGTGTCACAAGACTGGAAGATGTCAGTACCATGAGAAGCCCAGATAACACATTATTTCCATCCAGAGTAACTCTTGTCATTCTTTCACAGATATAAACACAAATGCAGAGTGATATCCATCGGCTGGGACTGATGCAGCACCCCAGTCATACTCTTATCAAGGGCAGCAACTTGAAGATGCGAAGGGATAAGTTTTATTACTCTTATTGTTTTGTGATGCACTTGTGATGGACCTGTCTGTTCTTATGACCCAGCCCACTGCTGGGTTGGGGCAGCGAGATGCCAATCAACCCCGGGCCCTCCCGTGGATCGAATTTCCCCGGGACACAGACTTGGAGGGTGGGTCGAGGGGTGGCTCAGAAGCTTAAGCCGCATTCTCCCCATGGCTGTGCCCGGGTCCAAACTGCCTTCCCCTGTTCGGGAAAATTCTCTCTTACTCGGTTGTTCACTGGTTCTTTGTTGTTTCTCCCACCTCCTGGTTTCCTCCATTGGTTCTTGTTGAATTGTATTCTCCTCCTGGCTTGTAACTCATTGGTTGCCTTCCCTCTCCCCGCGGTTTTCAAACCCCATGTAAAACTGAGGGCAAAAGCCTCCCGGTGTGATTATGATCATTGCCATGTTCTGGTTGCTAGACTTCTGACAATAAACCTGTTGGAAGCCTTACCAGAAGCCCCTCTCTCTTCCTTTATCTCCGAGCGAACGTGAGCCGATACCGCCGGCTCCTGCCGTGTCTCCTCTGCCAAGAAGGCGGCGAGCGCGCCCAGCAGCGCCCTTCCTGATGCCGAGGTCGCTTCTGCGGCGCACAGAAGTAACACCGCTGGATTCTCTCTGACCTGGGGCACGCCAGAGCTCGTGCTGCGGGCACAGAACTGCGTTACTTGTGATACTCTTTGTGCACATAGCCATTCCTGTTTCAACAGAGACACTCTTCATCACTGCAAGAAACTTCTGAGAAATTCAGGCTACGGAGCACAGCCTGCCCTTCATTTTTTCTTAACCGCTGTGTCACAGCTCTGATGATACTCAGTACTCCTCTGCAGACTTCTTTAAGAAATTGTTCTGTATCTTAGAGATAGTTTCTATGGTAACTATGATTGTGATTTTTGTAGTTTGTTGGGGTTTTCTGTTTTGTGGGTTTTGGTTTTTTTTTTTTTTCTTAAAACTTACTGGATAGTTTGGAAATAGAGGGAGCTAGGCTTCAGTGTGACATCAGGAAGAGTCACCACAATAAAATAAGCTAGAAAAATAAGTCATTCTGTGCTTGATCTAGCTATCAGTAAACTGAAATAGCAGTTCAAAAGAGCATCAGTGTCTTACTTATAAGCTGCCTGACTTACAAGTAATGAGGCTGGAGCTGCTGGAGCTATGCAGGAAAGAAAAAAAAAGGAAGAGCTCAGAGCAAGCTCTGCCACTCTTACAATTTTGCACCTGATGATCTTTTTAAAATTGGCTTTTTGTAGTGACTGCAGCTTTCCTAGTCTCCTCTTGCTGCAGTTCTGATGGAGAAAAACATTCACCCAGAAGATAACAACAACTGACTATTATATCATGTGTACTTCTCTCCCCATTTACTGTTCCTTATAGTATAAATATGAAATTGTTTGGGGCACTGTGTATACAGCAGTGTGTACAGAATTTCTAGTGGAGCCACAACAGTGACAGTGATGAAGATATGAAATGAGCTGGTTTAGAACACAGGAAAAGATGGCAGGAAATACAAATTATAAGTAGATATAGATATCAATAGATCTATAAGTATTAGAATACAGATATAGAAAACATGGTAAAGACCCAGTGGGTATGTACTGTGTAAAAGACATGCGAAGATACTGAGATAATCACAAATTTCAGACATTCATTTTGCATATATGCTGGGAAAGCATTTGTGGGAAAAGTCTCTTTTAGGCAAACATGTAGGTGTTGTAAAGATGCCAGAGGTAAGTTTGTAGATTACATTGCAACACCTGGGCATTTGAAAAGCCCCACAGTAGTTTGCCAACAGTCCTGTTTTCTCTTGAGGCAGAAGCTAGGAGAGGGTTAAGCCAAAATGAACTTATTCAATGGAAATTCAAATACTTGTAATAAATAATGAATGTACTAAAATTGTATTTAGAGATCATTAGCGTAATGCTTACCAGTTCTCTGTCTGTATTTAACTGTTTCATCTAAAAAGAAGGAGAAAAAATGTTTATTTTGGGGAACCAAAACAATGATATGAAATCAAAGGGGGCTGATGAAGGAAAAGATGCTCTTAGTAAGTAGAGTGCTTTGATATTTTGTCATTACTGTTAAAAAAAATACATTATCCTTCTGTTTTGCTGCAAAATGAGGGAAAAGGACCACATTATTCAAAAATGCTTTTCAGATATGGAGTTCAGTTCAGCACAGTTCTGAAGTGCACAGTGACTGCAATTTCAAATGTTCACAGTTACATTACAAAAACTTAAAAAAAATTACAAAAGTGTAATTTCTATATAGGTACAAGCAAATCTTTTAGAAACAATATATGATTTTTTTATATAAAAGTCTGAGAAGTCCAAATGAAACTCAAAGATGTTCCCATTTACTTTAAATTGGTACTTGGCATCTCCTTTGGGATTAATGAATGTTATTATATCTTCATATAATGCTGAATGACTATTTGCTGAAAAATTGAGGTTCTTTTAAGGTCCCTTAGGTTGGGCACTAAATTAATTGGGTTATTTGAACTCTATTAGTCATCTGAAACAACTTGGCCTCTATTTCCTGCTCTTAGCAACTTATTAATGTGGAGAGGAGAGGAAAAGAGCAAAGGAGAAAATGTCAGCACACTTATTTGCGGGTAATGCTTCCATCTGGAGAGCAGTGACCACCACAATTCTTGCAAAGAGGCCGAATTGTACAAGCCTTCTGGAGAGCTGCTTTCCTAGAACTGAAGTGAAAATGCTATTGCAGTTAAAGGTAGAAAAGACCACATTCTGTAGTGTCCTATGTTGACCCCTTTGAAATTTTCCATTGCTGGCAGTGAGAGACCAAGTGAGGAATGAGGACACCCAACTGCCACTTGTCCTTCACACAGCTCATATTTCCCTTCATCCTATCACAATGATGTAATTGAAGTCTGCAGCCTGTGTCTATTAAGCTGTAAACAAATGCATCTGTCAGTCAGTGAGAAATTTTAGAAAGAGGAAAACCATGCAGTTCATCATATGTAACCACTAGGAGAAACTTAAGCACTGAAACTGCTCACACTGATCATGTTCTCAGGCATGAGCAATTAGAAGTAGGACCAGCAAAACCAGGGTATGTATTTGTAATTTCAGCTGCTGGGCTGGTTTCAGAATTCTCCAAAGAGGGATGTAAATAGTCATGTGACCAGCTGTTTAAGCCTAAATCCGTAATAAAACTAATGAGTTATTTCAAAATATATGTGAGCAGGCAATTAGTTACTAGAGGTGTTAAAAAAAAAAAAAAAAAAATCTATATTTGTTGTGCAAGGGAAGCTGGAGGTCGTTGTATCCAGAATTTTGTGTTTGTAGAATAGATCCCAGTGGATGCAGGTGCATTGCACACCAAACTTGTGCGGGCAGTAGAAGAGCACAGAAGCTTTGGAACAGCTCTTCTGGGTGGATGCTCAGCTCCAGAACAAGTGATGTGATGGCCAGGTCTGCCTTGGATGGTCTCAGCACTATAGATCAAAGCCTCCACAGGAACAGTGCCTTGCAGTAATACCTAGTGGCAGATAAGCATGTGAGCAATGGGCCTGTGTAAACTACATGGTGTAGTTTGAGCACAACAGCACCTGCCAGAGGATGGGTTCTTCGTCTAGAAAGGCTCATGCACTCAATGTAAGAAGTGTGACGTTATGTGATACTAGACTGACCATAGATTTTACTAATTTCAAGCTTATTTGGTGAAATTGTCTGTTTTGTTTTGTTTTGTTTTGTTTTTTCCCCAGATTGTTGCTCATATCTCTACAGTTGATGGCAGTTTCATTTCTGTCATTTTGCCTTTATTCCAGTGTGCCATAATCCTTGCTTAACATCTCCATAGAAAACTATATTAGCAAGCAAAATATCTGCACGCTACAACCTGTTTCAGAGCTTAAGGTTATGAGATGGGTATTTTCCTTATGATCTTCTAGGTATCTGCATTGCTATTCCACATTGGAAGAACAATCTCATCAGTAAGAACTGTGAGATTTCCCTGTTTTCACAGTTATGTGAATGCCACCCTTCCTCAAGTAATAATCACTTGCTAACCTTGCATTTGTTGCTCTTTCAGATTTCGCAGCCAGAAGTGACACTGCTGACAGCTTGATAAACTGTTTGCCACTTATGATGGCTTTGCCTCTTCCAGGAACATTCTTTCCCGTGTATACTCACTTTGAAGAACCACCCTGGTTTTAATCTGAAGCTTCTGCACAAATTAGGCAGCCTTTGCTCTGCAAAATTACTGGGAGGAAAAGAGTGAAATTGTGGCTTAAGAAAACATTGCCTATAATAAAAGATCAAGTTCATGTGGAAGAAGAGTTCTGTGGCACTAATAATGTGGGTGCCTCTTGATGTGGGTCCTAGTTTCACATGGGTCTTGGCAGTAAGATGATACAGAAGAAGATACAGTTTTCAGGTTATATCTTGCATTTCATTTCATGGTCTGCTTCGATTATTTTGTTTGCTTTTTAGGTAATTTGGTGACAAATTTACCGACAGGTGGTGCTGCTGCTCCAAATCCTCTCTGTTCAGTCTTGATTTGAAAAAGGAATGTTGGCGCTTGCATTTCAACATTCCAGAGGTTTCTCAGGCTCTAGAGAAAAACACTATGAAATATTACTCAAGTATAATCTTTTATATGTATTCCTGGGAAGATAATGACAATAATGAATCAGGCTCTTTTATTATAACAATGTTATTGTGCTTGTATATAACATCTTTCAAAACAATTGGACTCATCCCACATGTGAAAGATCTTGGACTGTCTGACTCTCCTTGCCATAGTGTCAAGTAATAGGCAATGAACGTTTTCTTAATACACACTGAAGTAATTATTTTCATACATAATGCTTGGGAACAGAGAGATACTAAAAATTACCTGTCTGAGTCAGGTGGGAAGTCTTTATCAAAGCAAGGAATAAAATCCAGGTAACTTGTGTCATACCTAATTTACTTGCTGTTGGTTGGGCGCTCCTTCCTTGAGAAATAATTCGAGAAAGGATTTCTGTCCTGTCTGGCACTGACAGAAAAATTACTGTAACATCAGAACAAGCAGGAATATGGTCCTGCTACCTCTCTCTTCTTTTCTAGAAGCAATGAGGCATAGCTATTTTATTGCGTTTGTTGTCATTAGTCAGGGCTACTGCTTGTTTGTCTGAGGCTACCAATAAACACAGTGTGATTTATGCAGAACTGCTTGAGGGATGGCTTGACTCCAGAAGCACAGTTTAGCCTTTGTTTGGCAGTTGTTTGCCTAATGCAGAAAAATGTTTATGAAAGCTATGAAAAATGAATCTATGCTGTAACACCCAGCTTGTAAAATCCACTTGATTTATCCTGCAGAAGATATTGCAATATAAAGGAATAATGAAGACAATGCCTGCCTTCATTTTCTCTTATTTTTTTGTTATGCTGTCATCTTCAATATTATTGCAATGGATTCAGGCCTACATGGAGTCATCATGACTAATGAAATGTCTTTAAAATCAAAGATGATCTGTGATGCTGAGCTTTGAAAGGTCATTTTTTAAATCTAATTGTAACATATGTGGAATTTTCTTTCTCTTGTATGATTACTCTGATTTAATCATGAACCGTAAGGGAGAGATGGGGTGGAAGAGAGAGAGTAGTAGAGCATTTGAAGAGGCATTGTTGCCTCTCCAGAAGTAGGTCATCCACCCTAAGTGCTGTGTTACTGTTGCAGGCTGATTATTGCCTCGTCCTTTCGTCTGTGGGGAACCTTAAAGCAGTGGTTTCCCTCTTGGGGCCTCTGAATCTCTGGAGGTCTTCCTTTCACTTCCTTTGGATCCTTGGTCTTGGAGAAGGTATCAGAAAAACAAAAGTATATTTCTTAGACGTGATATACAGGGACTGCCATTTCCAATGAAAAAATAAATATATCAGGGACAAAGTAGGAAAAAGACAAAGTAGGAAACTTTGAAATCATAGATATTAATGATGGTCCCTGCAGAAACTGGGAGCATGAGGGTGAGGAATGCAAAAGCAAAAATGCAGAAACAAAAGAGCTTCATGCTGGGAATAAAGCCCAGATTTTTCTACACCCAGGTGAAGAGGGCTAAGAAGGCAATTGCCTGGAAACTCTGAGGAATTGGATTAATCTCCATTATCATTTGAATTTGAATCAAGAGTGCACTTTTGAATTGAACTGCCACCATCCACATTTTCTTTGCTTTTGTTCAGAGTAGTCTCAGAGCACCTAAACTAGAAACATCTCAGATGAAACCAGGTTGGAAGAGGTATCCCAGGAGCACACCTGGTCCATTTTAGTTGGTAGAGAGCATTCAGGAGACAGTAATGAACTAGATGCAATCTAGTCCAGTAATCTGAAAGAAACCTCCTGAAAATGTGTGGTGCAGGTATCATATGATAATGATCATATGAAAGCCCTTGATGACAGGGGTTTTGGTCTGCTGATGGTGGTCACTGCTAAGTGCTAAGGACAGTGCAGCTTGGTGGGTGGTGTGCAATGGGGTTCCACCAGTGACCACTCTGAGGCTATGGGCCAGTCTTCACATGGAGATGCTCCCCAGTCTTCATGGTTTCGAAGTAGCCTTCCCAGAAACAGGCTGGCTCTCATGGTGTCTGGCACAGGTGAGAGCTGGGTGGGCACTGATTGACCCTGTCATTGTGGGTAAAGGTGAGCACGGAGCTCCAGCCAGAGAAGGGGATTAACATGGGTGAAGGGTGGGCACCCCACTGCGAGATGAGATAGCTGCAGCACCAGGGTTTACCTGGCTGACCAGCAGGGGAACAAAGGTTTTAAGAAAGTTGAAGAGTGTGGCAGTCTCCCTGCTGGAGTCCTAGTTAGTTATGCAGTACTGTTCCCCTGAAATGTTCATATTGTCTTGCTGAAGTAGGTTTTTTTTTTTTTTAATTTGCAGGTCCTGTTAAACACAAATTGGTTTAGCTCTACTACATAGTGTGAATAACTCTCTTCATTCCTTGATATTGCTTCCTTCAGGGTATTTAAACTGTGTTATCATCTCCCTTCAGGCTCCTTTTATCTGACAGTATATATTAAACTCCCGTTTTCTCTATTTTTTAAGTCACAGTCTCAAATCTTGTCTTCATTTATTTGCCTGTTTCTTAAATATGTGGGATAAGCTGGCATATTGAATTGAAAATTTCTTATAATTCTAGGTAGATCATTACTGCATTATATAAAGCTTCTCAGGATTTGACTTAGGCTGTTTTAAATATATCTACTGTTCCAGTTTCTTTTACACACCCAGGTTTGTTAAATTAGGTTTGTTAAATTATATATGCATCTAATTTAAGGGATTTTTATGGGTTTGTTTTGATTTTTTTGTTGTTGTTGTTGGGGGGGTTTTTGGGTTTTTTTTTAATTGATTTTGGTGTTTGAGTTTAGTGTTGCTTAACAAGTGAGATCTACAGAAAATGTGTTTGTTTGAAAGGCAAGTTGAAATTCTACGAAATATTTTTTTAACTTGATGTTTGTTCTCCTTTGCTTACATAGAAGGTCTGCAGAGTCTGCAGTCCTGCCCCAGGTATGGATGCCTTTGCACTTGGGCATAATCTCATTAGTATCACCAGGTCTTTCTACAGGTACTAAGGTACACCAATATAAATCCAGTTTAGGAATTAAAATATAGCTATGACAACACACAAACCAAAGGAGAGCCTTAGCTAAGGAAGTGATGCATGGTTGGAGGATGAGGGACAGTGGGAACACATGGAAGCAGGAGATTGACAACCTGCACAGAGGCATTCTGCAGCTTCTGTGTCTGGAGGTTTCCAAGACCAGACTGGATAAAGCCCCATATAACGTGGTGTGACCTCAGATGTGGCCTTTCTTCGAGCAGAAAATTGGACTAGAGACCTCCTGAGCTTCCTTCCAACCTGAATTTCCCTATGATCCTATGAAAAAGAATGGTGATGTATGAGAAAATATTAATAACCCATGGGAGTAAATCAGTGTTTAGTGATCTTCCTTCCATAGTTGTTATTATATTAGATTTGAACAACCTCAAGAAAGAACATATTTTCATTTCTTTAGCAGTTGGGATCAATCAATTGCTCCCATAATACACACTAGAATACACTATAGAATATTTTCTGGTCATATCTTCAAATGGCAGAATCAAGTTTACAAACATCTATAGATGTTTATGGTTGACAATAGAGCCTGATTTAGGAACCACAGCGTATTTTATAAGTAGTTTGCTGAAGCAAATACCCTTTCATGTGACCATTTTAATCAATCATGATTTGTCACTGTGAAAGGGTCAGGACCATAAAATATAACAGTATATAGACTCCCTATTAAAGAATCTTCCAATCTGCTTTAAAATCCTGTAACCTTTTATAATCCTATAGCAAATTCTATAACACCTCTCTGTAAAGGTTCAGAATGCCTACTCACAGAACCTTGTGTTCTGAACTACCAAAACTACTGTGTGGGGGGTTTTTTTTCCTTAAATTTTAATAGATATATTCTTCAGAAGGTCTCCCATCTAAGTATAAATTTAGTCCAAGGCTGCTTGGCATATGACATCAGAGGAGATCACGACACTAGACAGCACAGACCAGGTTTGTGACATAATTCTAAATAGTCTTTCAATTAAGCAGAGGTTAAATATTTACCCCCATCAGGTATTACGCCATGGTTGAATGAGATGAAATATATTGGTGTATTCAGTATGAAGCCACTGAAAAAAGTCAGCTGTTAAATAAACACAAGTAAGGCAGATTTATCAGAGAAAAAAATTTTAGATGTAAACAGGTTGTTATGCATAAGTGCATCCACAGAGGAGATCTGGCTGAAGAAAACACCTCAAGACTTGTGCTTGGACCTCAAGAATTCATTCATTTCCCAAAGCAATCTGATGTGTTGATTACTGTAGCCATGGCGTAGCTCCTCATTTTCCTTCCTTCCTCCCTCCCTTGCCCCTTTCTCCCTCTCAATTTTCATTTACTTACTTCCTGCTTTTTTCTCTCCCTTCCCCTTCCTTTCGCCCTGTCTCACACATCTGGAGACTACAGCCTACAGATATGATTTTCCTAAACATCCAGTATATTGCTGCTATAATAATACAGAAGGAAAGGGAATGAACCATAAAATCATTGGCAGATCAAGGAAAAACCTGGTCTGTATCACATGGGAGCACAGGACTCAGAATAATGCGGGGGTTTTTATTTCTAAGGAAGAATTGTAATGATATGTAAATTAAAGGCAGAAGAATGGAAGCCCAGACTGCTGCATGAATAATACTTCTGTAGTTCTGAACAATGAGGATAAGAGTTTTTCAGATGGCTCCATACAGCCACCTCTACAACAGTTACATACAAAACCACATCCAGTTTTGTCCAGACATTTAAAGTGTCCATCTGGGGATTTCTGTTCAGGAGGTGTTCCTTATGACCTAAGGCATCGGTGAAAAGAAAAACAGAAAACTGAACACAGGCAACATTGTTGAGTCCACCCAAATGAGTGTAGGAGATGTAGTTGCTCACTTTTCAAGACAAGTCAGCTGTGAACATCAAGTCTAATGTTCTTCAAATTATGAAAAGAATTATTAATTGTCTTACAGGTAAAGAATATTTATTGGTGTATTCAGTGGCAGGGCTTTTTGTTTTTTTATGTGTAGTGCGAAAATAATTGAGGAATGAAAAATTCTTTTTGGGACTGTAATAACAATTAATCAAAGTTGAACATGTTATAAAATATGGCTTGGATGTTCATCTGATGCAAATAAACTCTTGTTTGAAATCAATAGAGCTGTGGCAGTTTATGCCAGCAAAGGGCTTGGCTCTTTTTCTTTTGAATTAATAATTTACCCAATCATTAATTTTTCTTTTTTATAGGTAAGTGCCAGATTTCAACCTGTTCATTCACAAAGCTGTGGAACATAATCAGTTGTAAACTGTAAATCCTGTCTCCCATAATTCAGTGCTTTCTAGGATAGGCTTTGTCACTGTCCATTTTTCTCTTCGGTTTCATCAAGGTGCAATAATGTGAGTTTAGTCATGCTGCTGGTCTGAAATTAACAGTTGAAGAGTACTGGAATTTCTTCTTAACTGTGCCTCCAAAAATCTGGTATAATACTCATGAAGTCTTTAGTGTTACAGTAGTGTCAAATATTTCCTGCCCTCAGATATTTACTGACATGAAAGAAAACGGAGGATCTAGGCTGATGAGGAGCTGTTTTTTGACAGAGACGGAGAGGTACTTTGTCAGAAACAATGCTGCAGCATTGTAGCAACAGCATAGGAGATCTCAGCAGGACATCTTAGAGAGGGGAGGGTGACTGTATTTTAAAACAGAGCTGATTTCATTCATTAATCCACACATTTCCACAGGCACGTGCAACACCAAATCATGTATGTTCAAATAGTTGCTCTTCCCTTGCAGCACCAAGATGCTGATGTGCAGGCAGGCAGACCGAGATTCCCAGTGCTGCCCCAGGGACACAGTTGTATGTCACTCCCTCAGACAACAAACAACAGGACAAACAGAAACAGCCTCGAGTTGTGCCAGGGGAGGTTTAGATTCAACATTAGGAAAAATTTCTTCACTGAAAGGGTGGTCAAGCGTGGCGACAGGCTGCCCTGGGAAGTGCTGGAGTCACCGTCTCTGAAAGTGTTCAAAAAAGGTGTAGATGTGGTGCTAATAGACATGGTTTATTGGTGGACTTGGCAGTGCTGGCTCAATGGTTCTTAGAGATATTTTCCAATCTTAATGATTCTATATTCTATGACACAGGGGGCGAGAGAAATAGGCCAGGTTCTCTTCATGTCTTTTGGGTTTGGCTTAGGTTGGTGATTTTGGATGTACCTTTTTTGTTCCTCATATAAACTGGAGATTAGTCTCTGCATCCTGTTCCACCTGGGAGCACTCAGGATTTACACACTGCCTTTTCTTTCCCAGTTTGGGTATCCTGAGAAGAAACATAGAGATGTGCTGGGATCTTGATGACCTCCTGATCTAAGTGACATCAATGCATCATTTGCTTCTAGCCCTCCTCCTGCCATGTAATTCTTTGTGCTGCTTCCACACCTGTACATTTTTATCTATACCAATTTAAGCACCTCCACTGCAATTCTCTGCACAAGACAGATGCTGTTCTCCTAATATTTAATGTAGACATTCATGATGAACTGTGATGCTGAAAAATACATTAATAGGGGCATTACAGAACTGATATCCAACTCGTGTCATAAATTGTCATATTAAATAGCAGTATATCATCACTGGTGTATTACTTCCCACAAGAAGTAATGTTGCAGTAGCAGGACTATTATGGGCTTGAAGGCAAAGGAACATTAAGCTTGTTTTTCATTTAATCCACAGCTGAGTATACCTCATAATACAGGTAATTGCTGTTAAGAGGTGTTAACATAATCTGCATATCTTCTTATCCTTGGGACTGAATTAATCTCATCTAACTATAGACATCTGCAGGGCTGACGTGTACTTCTGAGATACCCAAAGTTCCATGTTACTGTTGAAGAGAAACGGACACTTCTAACTAAGGTGCATTTTTTTGGCTTATCTTAGATGCCTACTTTAGCATAAGAAAAATAACAGCTAAATATGTTTCCCCCCTCTCTTCCTGATTATGAAGGAAGCCTATAGAGACTAGTTCAAATATGGAAATCTACATTTAGTTAGTAACTACCACCCCAGATGCCTACTTTCTGTAATAATGGCCCCACAACTATTATTGACACCACATGTGGACAAAATAAAATTTGCCTGCTGCCCCCCAACAAATCAAATCAGTGATGGAAATATTGTGGAATATAAAGATTTGAATTAAAATATCTTTTCTTTGTGCATAGAATGGAGGGATTGACTTCTCTTGGGATGTAATTGAATGCATTTCCTTTTAGTGAGTGGCGACAAAATTCATTTTTATACAAGGGGAGTATTTGATCTGGAATCACAGTTTTTCTCCTGGCACATGATAAAAGCCAATCAAATATCTCCTGCACACGACAGCATTTTGTATTCCATTTTCTTCTTACTGATAATTGAGTTGATAACCCGTTTAGCTCCTCTTTACTCTGGTAGGTAAAGATCAGCAGCCAACACAACCATCCAAGGCAACTGCGTTGAAGCTGCTGTATCTTTAATATTTTTTGTTTTCCATGGCTTCGACCTACTGCTGCTCTTGCTAGTTTAAAGGCTCAGATTTCAACTTTTCCATATGACCAACGACTCTCTATTATCACTTCTTGTATGTTGCAATGTCTGTCCAACTCCTGTTCAACTGTTATGGCCAAGGGTTACAAATGTGGCTACTAATTTTCAGTGCTCCCTCTGGAATACTTGAATCCAGCCAGAGTGGCATGGGTCCTGCCGATGACATGGCTGACAGCTCCATACTGATGTTTGAATATCCCACTGGATCCTAAATAGTGCTATATGCTTAAGTTTAGGCATTTGAACCCTGCTCCATCTGGTTTTGAAATTCTTGGACTAAAATATTGGATGGGGTTTTTTTTGAGCTGTATTTCAGTAAGGTAAAGGAAAAAGTAAATAATTTGTCCTGAATGGGATTCCCTTTGAATGACTCAAGGCTCATTCATCTACTAAAAGCCACTTTTCCTGCCCTCTCAAAGCCCCAAACCCCAAGCTCTTTTCAACGTGTGTAATTGCTATTAAATCGGATCCAGATGTTAAGAAATAACAAACTGGTATTAAAAGCTCGGTGGAAACATATCAGCAGAATGCAGTGAAGATGGTCACAAATGTCATGTCCAATGCTGCATTGCAAGTGCTGAAGCATTTTCCAGTTTCTGACTGCAACCCACATTAGCAAACCAAGCCTGATATTTTCTTTTTTTATTTCTTATATTTTTTAATGTTAATTTCTTCGTACAAAAGGCCTTAGCAAGTCAGGCACTTGTGATGTTCAAAGAGCTTGCCTACAGGAAAGACTTGAGTTCTTTGAAAAAGCATGTAGGATCAGGAACGTTGGTTAATATTTACTGGCTTACAACTGTAGATGCTAAATAATAATCAGTTGCACAGCAACGCAAAAACAGAATATTTCACAGAACTAGAATTAGTCCTTGAGCCTTTCCTCTGCTCTAACAGGTTCTGTCAAAGTAGATAAAGAAGAGACAGGATCAGAAACAAGTGCTCTGTCAAAATAAGAGTTGACAGCAAAAGGAGTTATTGTACCATGGAAATGGATTGTGCCATTTGAAATGGAGAGAAAACATGCAAGAAGAGTTAAACTTATCCCTAAGACAAAGCTCCTGGAAGCAGGCTGAGTCCCAGAACTCTGCTGCAGAAGCAACACCTATGAAGTGACAGTGGACAACAGAACAGGTGTTCAAGTGCGATGCCCTTTGTTGGTGGCAGTGGGAACAGTGTATTTGAGAGGGAAGCCCAGCAAGGACTACTCAGTTACTGGGGGAAGCTGATTGTGGGAAGAGCTTCTAGTACCCCACTGCATGACAGAGGTTTGATGGTGACTTAACAGCCTTTCGGTAAAAGGATGAGAATATGCCAAGGCTCTGCTCCTTGCATGACCCAGCATTCCAAATGAGTAACATGTCTCTGTATGTAGATGAGAAAACATGGTTTAACTTCCTTTTCGGGAAGGTCTACTGGCTTTTTTCATTCGTCTCTCTTTACAGAAGAACTTGCTACATGTCCTGACTGGAAGCCTTGACAAAAAAATGAGAAACAAAAATTGGGAAGAAGGAAGTCCTTGAACTAATATTCTCAATAATGCTTCCCATCATGTTGACTCTCTTGTTCTAATTTGCACTAAAATTGACGTACTTTTTTTTGGTGCTGGTTTAGGCCCCTGTTCAGCATGATTACAAATTTGAAAACTGTGGCTTTAGCTGCGCTGGAGAATGCTGATTTCAGGTTCTGTTACATTATGTCAATACTCTCATGTCACTAGTGCTGTGCTTTCATATTGCTTATTGTAATGATCCCCCTCCTGTAGTCCACGCTGAACCTTTGCACACAGATGATCAGACCTTGCTCTCCTTAAGTACACAGTGCGTTAGAGCCAATGGGTCAATAGCAGCTGGCTGCAAGATCAAGCCCTGACTTTTGAAATAACCTTTGCCAAATCTGTAGTCTATGAAATCAACATTATTAATCTTAAAACATCTTCCATCCACAACCAAAACTCTGAAATGCACATTTGGGATAGTGCAATACTTAATGAAATGTGAACTTTATATGTGATGGATACTGTCCCAGAATGAAACAGGCAGAACATATCCAGTATTTTCAGGCAGAACGTGTAATTCATACCAAAGACAAACCTTGTTTGACTTCAAGACATCTCTTTGTAGAAGTTGTATGACAATCTCCCTTCCAAAAATCTATCATTCTTAATTAGATAACAGTGAATATTGATAGAGAATGGAATAAATATCCATGTGGTGGTGCTTTATTAGGACTTTTCTGGATCTGTGCCTTCATTACATTCTTAGTTTTGCACGGTCCAATATGTAGAAAGAAAATTCTTAGTTGCTGTTGTGCTGCACATTTTATGTCAGAAATGCTGGGAAAATATGCAGGGGTGGAGGAGGGGAAATTCTTCTTTCTGCAAATAGCTTATATAAGCTGTGTACATGCTACCACCATGACTTAAATAGCTGAAGGTCTTCTCCTGGCTGTATTCATAGAGTAACAAATTTTACCAGTATCATTAAAGTGAGCATTTTAAAGTATGAACAGGCATTTAAAAGATGGCAGTGGAGCTCTTACTTGGCAATGTCTCACAAAACTCCGAATCTGTGGAAGTAATTGAATGGTAGGGGTGGAAATGGGCTAATTTCCTTGTCCTAACTGAAGCAGCTATGAAGACCAAATCTGAATGAATCATCACAGGCTCCTTCTACAGTTGGGGTGTGATTCATCCTGTGCTATCACAGAAACATATAGACTTAGCTCCCAGAACTCCAAAGTTTCAGAATTCACCTGTTTACAACATTCAGCTCTGCATATTTCCAGTAGCCTATTATTACACCCATTAAGAGTTTTTTAACAATTTCTTTTGAGTGCTTGAAGATAGTTATTCCATAATGTTAATGAGCAGACTTTCCCTGCTGTCAGATGTGATATTGTCAAGACTCCTGAAAGCTCAAGAAAGTAGACTCTTGAAGAAAAGGTATTTCCATATATGAATTAACCCGAATGAGTGATGTACAGAAAGGCATTAGATGATATGAGAAGGAGGCAGTCTAAGTCCAATGCATAGATGTGGTTCTCTTTCATTCAAATCAGTGGTTTTGCACTTCTTACAACTTGGTGTCAATAGCAAGAGACAGGGCCTGTGTTTACCACACGCTTCTTCTTTCACAGGGATTTTCACAGTGGTTATTACAAGAATTTTTCATTGCCAAATATCAGCAAAGTGTCATGGGGCTGTACTTTGCCTCTTTCCACGTAGCCTAAGCAATATGTTGCAAGATAAGTCTTGCATTGGGTGCTTTACCTCAAAGGCCCTGGGAGTACTTTTCTGTCTTCACTGTATATGGAGCCAAGATCTGGGAGTTGTGGACAATAACATGGGTTAACCCCCTGTTAGGGTGCCACATGATTTTTTTTGAGCTTTGGCACCTCAGTAGTTGATGACGACAAAGTTCAGCACCTCTATTAGATGGGTTGAAAGTGGTCTTCAGTGCCTTTTCACTTGCAAAGTAGTTGACAAAAACAGAACCCCAAGGTGGACTTTTCCTCTTCTTAATATTAAACTCTCTTGCTTTAGAAAACTGGTTTTATGGTTTAGTTAGTAATTATTACGCTTTTTCCTTGTAATGGGGTTTAGCTCGGCATTTCATTTCCCAGTACCAAAGTGAGCAAACGCTGTAGTGTAACGAAGCCTTCCCATACAATAACAGTGCCACCAACTGCTTTTTTGGGGGGAACAAGTAACTGAGAAATGTTTACACAATAAATAAACATCAGAGCTATGTGTTGTTTCCTGGTAAACAGAGACACAGACCCTCATAACACTATAAATTGGTTTCTTAATAGTAAAGAAACCAATCTCTCCCTTTGTTGGTCTGAAGTGCAATCTAGTATTCTCTGCATTTAAACTCTGATAATATTGTTCATTATGTATCTCAAAGGCCATTCCCACGCTGATCTCACAGGCATTAACATCAACCAATCTGCTTGGTAAATATCTCTGAGATGCTTTATTGCTCAGCATGCTGGTAGTCTGCTTATGTACTAACTCTAGCCACTTTTAACCTTCTATTGACAGTGAGAATAAGTCATGAAAAGTCTCTTTCTCAAACAGGGACATGCTGTTTTCATTTAGTTTCTTTTGGAGAGAGGTTTGATGCCTAGAAGTGGTGTTGGTGGAAGCAAAGGTGATATGCTGGCTTGTACCAGCCAGTGTGATAGCCCAGAGCTCAGGGAACAGGGATGTACTGCTGGGTTGTAGCACTCCAGCCTTCCTCTGCATGTTCAACTCAGTGCTTGTGGCAGCATTCCTCAGGAAAACAGCTACCTCCCATCTTCTCATTTCATGCTCTCCTTGCTAAGATCACAGGGGAAATAAAAGGTTTTTTCAGTCTGTAGTTTGAATAATAGGGTTTGCAGAGTGAATCCTTGTTCCAGAGTACATTTCCCAGGGTGTTAGAGAAATGCCCTCCAAATCCCACACATTAGCCATGCTGATTGGAGAAATGCTCTGTGTCAATGGAAGAAGGGAAGACTGTGCAAGGTGTCATGGCTGCTTAGGAGGAGGGCAGAAACCTAATATAAAGGCAGATGGAGGCTTATGGACAGAAGAAGTATAGAAAATGTCAGTGTAAGGCTGGATGATTAAACCAGTGCTGACACATTCCTTTTATAAGGGAGGAAAAGAAGCAAAGACATACCTCTTTGAACTATTATAAAATGAATTTTTGGAGCAATAAAAAAATGGAAATCATAGCCTGAAATAAAACTCAAATCTGTGCTAAGAACTGTTTCTGTGGGGGCACAGATGGATAGAGTCTAAATACCAGACCACATGTCCTGCTCAGGACCCAGCTGTGCTGGGGGAAGAGATCACCATCATTCTCTTTGCTGGTGGCTGTCATGCCTTTAGTTCTGCTTTTGTGAAATAATTGCCTTTAAGCAAAAGTATCTGGATCATAATAAACAGTGTTATATCCATAATCAGTGCTATTGTGAATGAAATTGAAAAATGCCATGTAAACCTCTCAAGTGGTGAATGGAGAGAACAATATCCAGCTGCTATGTGGTGACATGCACCCGAGGTAGCATCATCCATGAGGCAGCTTGTCTGCTCTTGGCTTTGAGAGTCAATGAAACTTAAAGATTAGCTACAAAATACTTACTCTGTGATTGGAAAGGTGGGTAGAGGGGCCAGCTGGCTAAAACTATGAAATATTCATGTTTGGTCTCATCTCTTCTCCCATGTTCTCTTTGTGCTTCCTTCCTGGTCCTTTTCTCTCATATAACCTCTCCTCTTCCTGCCTATCAGGAAATGTCTTTATGCCTTGAAATCCTTAAATTAATTTTCTCTTTCCACTTTTTTCTTTCTCTGAGTTTTTCTGCAAAGAAGGTAATCTCTTGTGTCTTCCCATGTTACCTAAAATTCCTCTGCTAAAATGCGCTATTATAAACAAGACATTTGTTTTTTAAGTCTTTCTAATTTGATTTTCAGAGCTAAGATATAGCTTGTAGGGCCTCTATAAATAATAGTAAAATACAAAGATAATCCCTGGTACCTATTGACTGCATTCAAAACTGACCTGACTGGAGAATCCAGGTATATGTTTGGAGGAGAAAAAGGAGAAAAAGAGGGAAATCTGGTAATTTAATTTGCTGTAGGTATATGGTAGACAGCATCTAATATGCTTAAGCAAGTGCTACATATAGAAACTGAGTATCTCTAGATTTTTAGAAATCAGGTACTCGAGTTGTATTTTCACTCATGGAATTTCCTGGTCACACCAATAGATGGCAATCCATCTTCATGTCCCTTTGCTTCTTCAAAAGTGAACTAAAAGGTGAGAAGGAAAGAGAGAAAACAGTTTTCCTCAATTTTTTTTTTCCTTTTATGTGTCAGAGTTTCAAAGCTAAATGTTCAAATGCCCTGGAAATGAGAAATTATCTGAAAACTAGTCCACTGCATGCTACCACAGCACAAATTACCCCATGCTGTCCTGTTAGATTTAATCTGCTTGAATCGTTTTTGGAAGGGATGATATGGGATTTAGTTTCCATGTGAGCTAGTAAACTGAGATTAACACTGTTCTACTATTGCATATTTTAATCTAAAATTCAATTTATTGCCCAAGTTCTACATTGTAAAACCTTCAATAGATATCAAAAAGATAGGGGAAAAAAATTGAAAAGAAAAAGAAATCTTAAGGCATATAGAAGATACTTGATCTTCCAGTCTGATTGTGCTTTGTGCTACAGCAGTGTAATTCAGCAATAACTGCAAATAACATATCTCAGTGTCAGATTAGCAAATCTGATGGTAAAATTAAACCCTAGTTGTTTCTCGTTTGCTCTGCTGCCATTGTGGGAGCACTTGTGGACTTCGGAGATAGCTTTTCTAGCAAAACTGGCCTCCGTTTGGATTATAGCATCTGATTGTTGAATTAATTTAACCTTTTTACTCCCTTTATTTACTCATATACTACCACTACTGCCACAGAGCCCAGGGGCATACGAGATCATTTTTAAAGAGATATTTCCTACAAAAACTAATTTAATTGCTGCCCAGTTGTTTAAAAACTGAAAATTACAGGGAAATTAATGCCTTTGCCCTGGCTGTGCAGTTCTCTGCACCCAGGAGTGGTCTGAGACCAACAAGTTCAGTTCATTTGGCAAACAATACTTATTCCAGCTGCACTGTCTTGTTGATCCAGGGTGTAGCTCTTGCTGCACAAAGGATAAGACTTTATGTGGAAAGCAGATAAAGAGTTGCTCCCTGTGGCCTGATAGCAGGGACTGAGCTGCACGGATCCCAGCAGGCAGGGTGCTCACTGGATAAACGAAGCAGCATCACGGGGAGCTGTACAGCCCCGCCACAGCCGCGCAGGCCTGGGGCTGCAGCAGAGCTCAGTGCTCACTCCATGCTGCTGCTTGAAAGGCTGCCCCGAGCTCTGCACCCACCGCCCTCTGCTTCACCCCCAGCCCTTCTCCTGGCCTCCCGTGGCACTGCATGACCTGCTTCCCTCCTGCAGCGCTTGCACCAGGCTTTCAGAAGATGTCTATGCGGGTCTCTTGTTCTGTCTGGCACCATCTGAAAGGCCCACGCTATTTGGGAAGAAACCATGTGCTTCTACAGTGCATACTTTTCCCTGAATTCTTGGCATCCTGTAATTTATTCTGTCCCTTCTTGCACTACCAAACAGAATACTGCAAGTCAGTAAACAGGCCTTAAACTAGAGCTATTGTTAAAGAAAGAATGCAGGTAGTGCTGAAAATAAATTGCATCTACTAGCAGTGCACATTATGAAACCAGGCATTTCTTATGGGATCCTCCCCTTTACCAAAATTAGTGCCTTGTGTAGGAAGAATAGCTCTCTTATTTAAGCTGCAAGTGTTTTGTTGGGGGTGCTCATAGTTGATGAATAGAGCTGAGGCTCAAGAAGTTATTGTGGGTGCTAAGGATGGCAATAGGGCAGCTAGAACAGTAAGATAAGAGAAAATGATATTTCACTCACTAATTACCCACTCTTTTGGTCTCCAGGTGTAAACATGTTGTGCTTCCAAGGGCCACAGGCCTGCAGGTACAGAAAAGGGCGTAAAGTGCCTTGCACCATTCTTACCTTTCATAACATTTCTGCCCTGAACTTATGCTCTCATTTTATGTAGGCATTTTATGTATTTTATGCACTTCAGAGGTTAGGTTTTTTTGTAGCAGGACATCCATTTACTTCCAGAGGGAGTATTATTCTGCCTCTTTGCATTTTATGAAGCCTTTTCCTTTAAGAAAAGAAAAAAAAAATGCCCCAGCCACAGTCTAGGATTATGTGAAATGGGGAGAGAATACACAAAACCCAGCCTTCAGCCTCAGGGATGAATTTCCATAATCTGAAGCCAACACCAGATGAACTGCTGAAGGGTTGCTGTTTAAGCCTTGATACCATTACCTCTCCTCTTTGACCTGAAGGGATTGATTACCTGCTCCTGGAGTATTAATGAGTTTGCTGAGCTTCTCTGCAGCAAACCTGTGGGCATGAACTTTCTCTTGCCTGAAAGAATGGAGGAAAAATCTCTGAGCTTGTTTTCATGGCTCCAGTTTAATTGCTGATACAGGGGAATTTGTCATTTCTTCAATGAACAGCGCCAGAATCTAAGAATTTTATATTTCCTCAAAAAACCAAAAATGCAGGGGAGTCAGGTAAATGTAAGGAAGGAATGGGAAAAAGAGGAAAACACACTAGCATTATTTTCCTGCTCTCAGAAATGCATTTGCTAACACAGTGAATAAATATTAACAAGGCACAAGTCTCTGTGCAGGCCCAGCCGGTTGCCCAGTAGATCCATAGCACTCTGATCCTAGTGAAAGTGTCAACTTCATTAATGGCAGCATTCTCCTGACACACACAAATTAGTCAAGCATGTGTGCAAAGTTAATGAATATAAAATTAATGGAGTATTTTTGATGTCTTTTGTAGATATTTCTAAGTAAACTTAGATGCTTATTTCTTGAGCTAGAGGGCAAAGTCAGAAGACTACTAAGTCAATAGGTTTTTTATTCATTTTCAGTGAGCTTCTGAGCAGGATCTGGTAGTATAAGCACAGCAGAAAGATGGGGCTCTGGGTACAGCGCCAGGCTAAAAATTACAAGACTCAGCTTTAAAGTTAGGCTTTTAATCTACTGCAACTTCATAGGTAATTTTACCCTCCATGCCTCAGTTTCCCTCCAACAGCTGCTGTCTTTCTTCGGGTTGGAATTTACTCTTCCTGATGGAGATTTGCTGAACCCCAGCTGTGAGAAGGACACGGACTTTCTGGGAGACCATTGGGGTACTGTAATGTGGAATGTCTGACCTGTAATCACAGGATAGGAAACTCCTGGGCATCAGTAGAAGCCCAGAGTGCACTGCTGACATCCACATGCTCTGTTCTGTGTCACTGCAGGCCTTTGGCATTTCCTCTGTTTGGGTTCTGGATCCTTTCTGAGCATGGATTGTCAATTTCACCAAACAAGGGCAAAAGGACTAAATGCAAGCAATTTTCAAAACAAATGCTGAACATATCAACTCATGCAACATTAATTTCATTATTATGTGGATGTTATGTGCTACTCTGTGTGTCCTGTTTATTTCACAGCATGCTTGCACATTTAATGTATGAGTTTGGAAGGGAGAAGGAGTGTAACTTCACCTGTCACCTGGGGAAAGTTACCTTGTTAATTTTCTATTGTTTGGCATTCTGAGCTCTTGAGAAAAAGCTTCAGGAGGTTTATCCCTGCCAAAGAATATGACCTTTGGTGAACTGAGAAACACAGCATGCAGTCTCTGTCTTAAACCAACTGTTGCGTTGCTTGTCATACTTATTTAAATGTCCTGCGGCATAGCACAAGAAACCAGGAAGGTTCACATGCAAACTCACCGGGATTATGTTGGTTCATTCCCCAAAGAAATACATGCTTTCACATAAACTCAGCTTCTCCCATAATGGAGAAATAGGAGGAATCCTTGTATCATGTTGGAATGACTGTCAAATGGAAGCTACATCTGCCACTGACAGGAGCAATGGGGCCATGTTTGGCCCCACAAGTAGAAGCTGGATTTATTCTGAGCCATCACTCCTTTTGAAACATTTCTGTTTAGTCAAAGACCTGCATATGGGAAGGGGAATGATAGATAGCCATATTAATTCTGTCTTTAGTCTAAGCTGAGACCACCAACAATAAAATGCCACAGCATTTTTTTCTGTAGCATTTCCCTAGGCTAAGTTTCTGCACAAGCCCTAAATGTAGATTTCCATAATATAGTATATTGTGATGTCTTTAACATGTTGCCTTGGCACTGATCACTGAATTTTCTGGGTTTATTGTATTGTTGGGCTTAGGGAAAAAGTCCCCTTAAGGAAGAAAACTCGATAAAGAAAAAGTAAAATAATGATTTCTTAAGGACCAAAAAGGCAATACAGGCTCTACTACAATCCCTAGAAGGAGATTATGCAAACCAAGGGAAGGAGAAAGGGAGCATTGCAAGGGAGCTGGCAAAATATCTTATGAGAAAGGAAAATTCATGCCAAGACCAAGCACCTTTTCTTTCATACTATCCCCTCAATGCTTTTCCCAGCTTCCTTCCTGATATCTCTTGTGTCAGCAATAGGTCAAAATTTATGGAGGATTTGGATACAGTGAGTGTCCCTTCATTTTCCCTAGTGTTTTCATGGTTCAGTATAGTACATTATTCCCCTTCAGTCTTTAAATTCTGTTTCCCTTCAGGAAAACCTCTGTTGCTTTCAGAGATTCTCTGGAGGGTTTTCCCGGTCTTATTTGGCTGTTTTTCTCAAAAAGACTGTCTCTTGCATTAATATCTCTGTCCCCAAGCTCCAGTGAGCAAACTTAAGGTGGCAGTTTATGTCCAAATAATTTTGCTAAAGGGTCTTATTTATTTGAACTTCTTCTGCCTAAGCATTAGGACTTTAAAGCATCCAGCAAGGGTGCAAATATTTCAGTAATGGAGATGGGACCCACAACTTGTTGTTGTTTCATGTTTTTGTTTTGCTAAGAATATCTGATACTTTTCATCAATAAGACTTTGCCTGGCTGATTGGGGACAGAGTGTAGAGAGTACTAGGTAAGAAAATAGTGAGTTCCTCCTGAACTCTTTCTAATGGCCTTGTACCTTAGGAGCCCTCAGGTCAGCAGCTTCCAGCAGACTTGGATTGTGATACGGACAGTGAACAGAGAGGGGGCAGAATTACTGAGCCTAGGCAAAGATACTATGGAGAATGAGTGACAACATGACCTAGATGGTATGGATTGGAATTAGAGGGCAAGAAGCAGGTCACTGGTTCACTGGAGGTGAGATAGGCATGTCTTTGAAAAGGATCCAACTTTTGGGAGGGAACTGGGATTGACTGGACAAGGAGCCTGGTGCAGGAGAAGGAGCAGGGAGATGAGAACTGAATGTGCTTGAAGTCTGATGGCTGGGATTGGGGTGAGAAGCTTGGATGGAAGCTGGTGTGGCAAGGTTTAGGAGAAGCAATCACTGTGAACCATGTGGAGTGGAATGGAGAGCAAGAGGAGAGCAGGGTAATGTTGGAGTGAATCAAGCTGGGGCGGGTGAAGGGAAGGGCAGACACTTCATTCACTCACTGCCTGCCTTCCCGCACCAGGCTGGGGTTTCCATACCGTATTTCCTTGTTCTCTCCACATGTGAAGGCTTCCATCTCCCCTATGAGAGAAACATATTCCCCACTCTCCATGCTGATTCACATCAAAGATGACAATCAGCGCTTGCTTTCAATTACTTCATTAGTTTGAATTGGTTGAAAGCTATTTTTGTATCCTTCAGGGATCCAGCCTGGCCTGAGCTCTATGACTGACACCACATGATGGAAGAGATTGAGCCTTTTTCAATTTTGCAGTTTGTCTGCATATTGCAGCAAGAAATACTTTTCCCTGATTTCACTTTTTCTTTTGCACATTTCAAATTAATCTCTTGGCCATTATCACAAGCTGAATCTGGTCTGTTTATTTAGCTGGATAAATGTCTAATATAAAATCTCATTAGCCCAACAATTACCTTTGACACTACAGATGAATAAAGTCTCTTTGCCATGTAAATTAGGAAATCACAGTAAGTCCCTTCCAGTTCTGAGAAGGCACAGTTTTGAAAGACTTTCAAAATGCAGAAAGTCAGTTGGAGTGAATTTCTGCAGTGGCTACAGTTCATATCAGACATCCCAGATACCACTAGACAGGATTTTATTATTACTCCTCATGATAAAGCTGTCTCTATGCATCATATGCAGACCAAAAGCCTAGTTGCTACATTAATCATTCCACTTGATGATTCTGTCAGTTCTTCCTGTATGGCATTTCTCTGGAAAATTGCAAAAAAGAAGAACAAGAACTGGTCTACAAAGGAAAGGAAAATCAGAAGGTGAGTCCATTCTTTGCAGTGCTTTTATTATAGCTAGTATTAACCACTATTAATGCAAAAAATATTTACAGTATTAATGCAAGAAATGCTTAAAGTGCAGGAAATTTGGATTTGGGTTTGATTTCCTCCTCCATTTCTCAGGTATTCTCTCTGATGGGGTGAAAAGACTCTCTGTTAGTGAATATGCAAGAAGCTCAAGATTTGGGTACTGAGAGAGCTGGCAGAAGTGCTCACTGAGCCACTTTCCTCATTAGATTCAATATTAGGAAAAAATTCTTCATGGAAAGAATTGTCAAGCATTGGAAAAAGCTGCCTAGGGAATTGGTTGGGTCACCTTCCCTGGAAGGATTTGAAGGAAGGGTAGATGTGGCACTTGGGGACATGGTTTGGTGGTAACTTGGCAGTACTGGGTTAACTGGTGGACTCAATGATATTAAAGATCTTTTCCAACCTAAATTTGATTCTATGATTCTATGATTTCAAAGCCCAAATCCCATTCATAGCCAAAGCCATTCAAGTGGCTCTGAGACTGATGTTTTGAAAATTTAGTTGAAAACTTTCTGAAGTGACAGGCATTGGAATCTTCAGTGTTTGGTTTCCCAGTCCCTCGGGTACTTTTACAAATATTATCCAAGCAGTGTTGCTTGTAAATGGGAGCTTTTTAATGGGCTATATTTGTTCAGAGAACCTGTAAAAGCGAACATGAAAGTGTGCGTGCACAGAAGAAAAAGAGCTTTGTATGAAGTTTCCCATTCATGTAGCTGTGTTGTGTCATTCTTTCATAACAAATGGAGCTATGTAGGTTTTCCTACATGGCAGAAAAATAATTGGGTTTCAAGTAGACATGCTAGAGCCTTGTTTACTCAGATGTCATTCCTTTATGGTACAGCACCTCTAATTCTGTAGGGCTGTTCAGCCAACCAGGTCACCGGCAGCCTCATTATTGTGTGCAGGTATGGTATGCCCAGAGTGAAAACTGAGACTGGCAAAAAGAACACCTTGTAATTAACCCTAGCATGGCTCACAAGCTAGGATGATGGTTTTTAATATTGAAATTACATTTAACCACTCCAGTAGAGATGAGCAGAAAGCAGGAGATGTAGAAATAACAAAATAATGAACTGATTAATATTCACAGTATAAAGAATTCACTCTTCCCATCTGTTAGAGATCACTATGCATTCCATACTTATCTGTCTGTAAATCAGAAGCAGACTGATGATTTGTAAAAAAAAATAGTTATTTATTCAGAAAACTCCATCTCTCTTGATGTTTAGCGGGTTGCCTGTTATCTGGATTTTACAAATGCGGTTAATTGTCCATAATTCTACTGAATTTTTTTGAAAATCTATTTTCAGCTTTGGTCAGAAAGTGTTGTGCATGATTATCCTAATCATTACAGTAGAACTTGACTGTTAAGTGCACCTCTAATTTCTGCTGAAGGCAGTGGGATTTACAGCAATCAGCTTTAAAGATGGTTCTCCTCCTAGGCCTGGATCACTTGCTTAATCTCTGCAAACTATATGGCTTTTGCTAGAGTAATTTCTTTGATCACTACCCCCTGGCCCGAGCCATTAGTGTTTGGGGACTGGCCAGGTTTCTATTAAGAGGAGAAATTGATGACAGAAATCAGACAGCTTTTTTTGGTGCTGTCCTCCTTATTTACAATGAATATTCACAAAGTTATGCTTCCCTGAACTTGGCAGAAACCCCTAGAGGCAGCTCTTGAACACAGTTTAAAAATCCAGTGCCTCAAATGCCTTTAACTTTGTCCCTTTTTCAGGGCTGCTGGTACAAAAGTGTTTTTCTTTGGTTCACCACTTTCTTTTGTCTTGCTCCTCTGTGTTTCATGTTCCACCCGAACATGAGGTACTGTGCAGGTGACTGAGCTACTGGAACAGGCTGCCCAGAGAGGCTGTGGAACCTCCTTTCCTAGAGACATTCAAAAGCCATCTGGACACAAATCTGAGTAATCTGCTCTAGGGGACCCTGCTTGAGCAAGGGGGTTGGACTACATGACCTCCAGTGGTCCCTTCCAACCTTACCCAGTCTGTGATTCTGTGATTCTGTCCTTGCAAACACTGTCTTGCTGCCTTTGGGGCCAGACTCTCAGCGTACAGACACCAGTTCAGCCAAGGTCCTCTCTTGCTTGTCTTGACCATCAGCAACCATGGCCACCAGGTACCATCTTCCATCAAAAAATGCAGTTTCTTCCCCTGTGGGTGAAAGAACAGTATTTAACCAATGCCATAGTAAATTGCAGCTACTGTAATCCCTTGTTTGCAGATATAACCCCATTGACTGTCTATATTTTACTTTATTTTTATAGTAAGTGTTGACATGAGGTGCCAGTAAAATACAGGTTTCAGATGAATCTCTGAGTTGTTACTCATTTTTTTCCATAACCCTGAGCTTGCTGTTCCTTGTGGGTCCCTTCCAGCTCAGGATATTCCATGATTCTGTGATTCTCAGATGGGAAGTCATCTTTCAGAAAGTGTGTATTTACACTAGTTTCTCTCTAAGGCTTTTGGATATTAACAATTTTATAACTTATCAGCCATTCTGTCTCTCTTTCACATGATTCTCCACTCCTGTGGCTTTCAACTTCTTTCAGTTTCAAACTCTTACAAGTTTTTCTGTGGAAGTGTAGACCTCTGTGTACCATATTCTAGCCTACTGACAAAAGCCTTTTATTTCTTACCCTTTGCAGATCCCTTAGAAATTTTCTGTGGGCTGCCAGACTGAAAAGCCACAGATCTGCTGTCAACCCACACCAGCAGGACTGTCCTTTTCCTTTTCCCTACTGCATATGCATGCTTTTACTTGGAGTATATATATTCTTGGCAAATGCAAAGTTTGTCTCTGGCCAAGGGATTCCAAAAGAAAAGCCTTTACCACGATTACCCTTTTCAGCTTGTATTGATTTTGAGTCTTGAGAGATTTCCTGCTAAAGACTGCTAAGGTCTTATGCTAGCTAGAAAAAGAAAGAAAAAAAACAAGCTTTTTTTTTTTTTTTTAATCAAAAGAAAAACCAAACTTGAAACAGTCAAGCATCAGCGTTTCCAAGGCAGCCTCAGTACCAGGAGACTTGACATTGCTCAGGACCAGTAGGTTCAGTTTTCAATTCTTCTTTATGCTGTTGTCTTCACCCCAAACACTGCTCTGCTCTCTCAGTTGCTTTCTACATCACTGCAAGGTCTTGTATGCTTTCATTAATATTAACAGGGATTCTCAGGTTTGGAAACCCTGTGTCTTACTGCGAGGACTCTGCCGAGACACCTGTCTGAGTCAAGACCACACTGAAGAAATATTGGCATCTCTTTTGTGTCCATGTCAGGTATCTCATCAGTAGAACTTCAAAGTGCTTGCAAGACCCTAATGGTGCACATGGCACTATATATATTATAGAAATAACTAGAAAGAAGACAAGAGAGATTGAAAGTATATTGCTAGGAATGGTACGTTTGTGTATTTGTTGTAAAAAGTTATGAGCTATGACTATGCCCTTGTGTCTCCTTTGCCTTGATTTTTTACTGTGCAAACACCAAAAGACCACAAATAGCCTGCCTTTTGTGCACCTGTTTTATGGAGAATCCTTAAAAATGATGCAGTATGTGGTGTGTGGGATGGTTTTGTGGGGTTGTAGGGACTTCTGTTCTCTCCTTTGTGTCTCTTCTTACAAAAGGGTACTACCATACTGGCTAACAAGGGAAGTGCTTGAAACAAACTGCATATACCCTCTCTTCCTATTTTCGTGTAACAGAGGGGGTACTCGTAGCTGCAGTTCCAGGCTCTGCCTGAACCCTCTTTATCCAGAATTAAGTCTTTTGAAGTCCTCCAGAGCCTGAGCTTATTGGTGATTTCAATGCTCTTTATTTCTGAATATAAGAAAGTTACTAACTAGGAACTAGCTTCCCAAACAATGTCAGGAAGCTTCAAAGCAATGTGTGCAATTCACTATAGCTATTGAGAGTAGCCAGACTGGTCCAAAGGGGAATTTGGAAAAAGTATGCAGCTCCCCAGGTGCAGAGAGTCTCCGAAGGCACTGCAGGAGCTCTGCTGATTATTCACCCTGTCCAAACTTAGAGAGGCAATTTGAGACAAGATGGTGTTTGGAGCTTTTTAATGAGCTGGAGGAATTTTGGTTCAGACATACATGATTATGGTGACTGTGAATCAAAGACACAGATCTTTGAATTGGGCAAGTGACATGGAGCACTCACTCATCGGACCCCATGGACAGTGGCTATGAGGCAAATTCCAATCAAGGGGAGTATGGACTCTGTCTCTGCATTGGCTCATGGACCTTCAATTTTGCAAAATGGAAATATGAAAAACTGAATGGGAAGAAATCCAGTTTTGAAGCTCTGAGAAGGGAATTGCAAAAGAACTGATCTGTTTTTAAAAGCCTTAAATCCCCTGAAGCTTCTGATTAATTTATTGAAAAAGTGTTCATAAAAGATGTAACCAAACCCAAATCTGTTGCTTTGGTAAAAAAAACATTCAGGATGAAAAGCCCAGGGCTTTGCCCTGCCAGCACAGAGAGAGCATTTCAGCTGTCATCCGAGTAGGCACCTGTCACTCCCATCACAGCAGGAACAGCATGATTTCTGGCCTAATTTCTAGAACATCAGTGGTATTGAATGGGGATCTCAGACACTATGCAAACCAGGACCCAAAACTACAAACACTGCTTCTTTTTTGCTTTTTCTCTTCCCCTATGAAAGCCTCAAGGAATATGAAGTCATCCATAAGTCTCTTTCTGTTCCCCAGGCTTTTCTTTCCACAGTGATGGGCTGATCCTCATATATTTGCATGATGGTCTGACCCACTTTGAACAAAGTTATATGCTGATCAGTGAAAAACAGAATATGCTTTCCTGGCTTTTGGATTATTATTCAAAAGGAAAGGAGACCCAGAGCAGCATGCCATGTTCACTGTTGCATTACAACACCTCTGAGTAGCCAAGCTTCAGTAAAACAGACCCAAGGAGGAACCAGAGTCTGCCTTAATACTACAAAAACTTTCTGCAGGCATCCAGCTTAGCACAGTCTGGAACAACTCTGTGTCAGGAGCTGTGGGATGTGAGTTCTATGTGGGAAAATGAAGTTTGCTCTTTGGTTATAACTGTGGTTTAGCTGTGTGTCAGGGCTGTGAAATCACAACGCACTCAAGACATTAATTCCAGGGGTAGTCCAGCAGCTCCTCCTGGTTTGTCACCTTCACAGACAGGACAGCTGACAGCATTGCTCTGCAGTGAAAGTCTCTTTCTAGTGATCTTGTCCATACCTGCTGCTTGTACTGTTGAGTCATGCTGTCACGTACTGTTGTTCATGCACACTTGGAATTCTGTCTTGGAATTTACTGATCTAGTCTCGCTATCAAATCTGTAAGAATTAAAGGAGAATTTAATTGCTAAGAAGCATTTTGCCCTATCCTAAATTTGATTTAACTGCAAAGCAAATAGGTCTCCATGAATGTCTTTGGTTTGGGTTTTTTTTTTCCCCTGGACAGTGATTAATATAGATTTAAAAGCAATATTCATAAATTACTTGGCTCTTTTATGTTTTGTGCCAGTGATTTTGTGTTTATGTTTACATCACTACTCTTGTAGCTGTATTAATTGCAGGGTCTATACAACATCAGATGCTGAACAAATATACATGTGATGGATCTGAAGTTCACCAGATCCAGTGGAAAGGCTGGAAGCCTTCCTTTTGGTTGCTCTTATTTTAAAGCAGAAGTAGAGGTGCTGCATATAATATATATAAAAAGGAGACGATCAGCTCCATCTGAAGGGTCCAGTCCTTCAAGAATTTGCCTCCCAAGGATTTTCTGTGCTGAAAGTTCTACATTTCCTAACATTCAGAGATCTCTGTAGAAACACATTTAATTGTTGCCTTTATGGGACCTAGTCATAAAAATAATAATAAAAGCATGGGTTTATGACAACTGTAATGTGACAAACATTTGGCAAATCTCTTGGAAAACTGTCTCTATTTGTGTCTTATATAGACCAGCACTCCTCAATAAGAGCAGAAAACCCCAGCAGAGATGACAGAAAATAACATTTTAGAGATTGTCCCAAGCTAGTTTGACTTGCTACAGGTACCTGAGTACTTTTGAGACAACCCTCTGTAGGTTGCAGCTTCTGTAAATGAAGAATATAATGAAGGATTACCAGGACCAGATGAAGTATTTCTACCAGTTATGTAACATGGATGTGTTAGGGTCAGTCCCACATGCCCTAATATAGCAACCCCCTTAAACATCTGCATACGTTCAAGTCCAAGTATATTTTTGCAACTGTTATTGTGTACAGAGCAGAATAATTGAAAAATTACTCACAGATAAAATGCATTTGGCAAATTACAAATGGGTATCCATAAGCAAGCTACTGGATTTCTGTTTTGGATCATGAGGTTCAACATCCCTTAACACACTGTTTTAGGCTGCTGCATACCTGACCCATAATTTAGATAATAAGGAGAGTTAAGAAAGACTTCCTGCTATATTTACATTTATTCTGCACTGTAAAATTTGCAGTCAGTGCTATTGATGAGAAGTGGACTTGTGGCAGCTATGTTACAATCCTGACTGAATACAAAATATTTGAGCCAGACAGGGAAGCAGGCAAGAGGCACAAGAAGCCTCCTTGTGCCTTGCTCTACCTGAGAAGTACAATCATAGATTTTACCAGCTCTAAATCTTACTGGGTGCTCATTTTGAACCTAAATTTGACAGGTTTTTAAGATGCCATGAGCTAAATAGTTTGAAATGGCACTTTATCGTCTGGCTGTGTTTTTGAGCTCAAGTACAGTGGTTGCCATGCTTCATGCTGAAGTCAGGGCTGCCAGCAAATGTGAGTGTGATCTCAGCACACCTGCCAGATCAGATCTCTCAGGTTACTTTGCACAAAAATACACTCAGATTTTGAATCCCAAATAGCCTGAAGCAGGAGATTTTCTTGAACCTGAGCTGGGATACAGGAGTCCAAGGCATGCAGCATCACAGCTTTAGGCACTTTTCTGTAGCAGGGAAAGGCAGGGCTGTGGGTGCTCAGCTGAAATAACATGTCAATAGCCAGCCCAACTGTTTCTTGGAGTCCTGCTCCACATGCCCTTCTGCTCCTGCCCCACGGAAATGGGGAGTTCTCAGGGTTTTTACAAGGTGGCATTTAGCCCTGTGTCTGGCCTCCTCTGGCAATGTTTCCTGGCCAAGCATCAGTGGCAACAGCTTCTTGTCACGGATATTCAAGTAATGTCTTGAGTGTTCAGGATGTCACATTTGTGCACATCCCACATATTTTATACTTAAATGTATCAAAATTAACCCCTTCTCCAGGAATGATCACTTAAAAGAATCACTAAGAGTAGAAGTGAAAATAACTAAGCAATGTTTTTGCGAGTCATTAATTCATATGAGTGGCATAAATAAATAAATAACATGGCAAAAACAAATATGGCAACAATAAATTGATTTTTGTTGTAGTTTGTGCAAAGAGTAAGTACTCATTTAGTCTCAACACTACTGCTGTGACACAGGCAACTAGTTATAGCCTCATTTATTATGGGCAATATATAGTGCAGATATGGTGAGTCCTTTACCAAGGTCAAGGATTAAGTAGGGAAGGAAGTTGCATGTAGGGCCAGACATCCTGACACCTTTATGAGAGAACTTGTGACTTCCCTATGATTTGGTCAGTATCTCTGTTAAGTGAATTAAGAGTGAGATTTGTCAAGCCTCCTTAAGATATTAGTTGCAATTAAAACTATGCCTTCCAGTTCCTTTTTTCCACTTAGGAAACCTAAGGCATTTTATTTTTATTGACTTTGCAGTATCTCCAGCTATAGACTTATGGAAACTAGTGAAGAAACAAAATGCAAAACAAACTAGCAAAACCAAAGCAAACAGAAAAAAAAGACAATTCCCGCTTTCAGCAGCAACACAGAGCTAATCCCTGCAGTGGGCATTTGTAACAGCCAAAGCAATGAGGGCTTCCACATATTTTAAAACTATTTCACAACCTTTACTGATTTCTAATGAGGCTGAATTAGCACCTTCCTTATTTTCTAGAGGCTGCATCTTAGCATCAAGGTTGTTGGAGAGGTGGGGAGAATGAAATCATGTGGCTGTGCACAGAGAAAGAGAAGCCTCTGAAACTGCTCACGCTTGGCTGGAGTTCACAGAGCATAAGCCAATTTGTGCACCCACAGAGCAGTTCATTTCTTGGCAGCTGAATCGGAATAAAGCTCCAAGGCTACAGCGGCCCACAGCCTGCTGTGACTCGGTGACCACAGAGCCTAATTTGTGCTGGATAAAGCCCTAAAGAGATTAACTGACTCATAACATATGCTACTTTACCTTCTACAAATGAACCTCAAATACAGTGCCATGTTTCTGAGCCCTCTCTAAATTTTGCAAATACCCCACCACTTAGTTACAGATATAGGGGAACCTGAAGAAGAAAAAAAGTTATCATTCCTACATTTTTTACAAACACTTCAAAAGATTATACGCTTTCTCTGCCAGGAATGTGACATTTTACATTAAGGAATCTATAAAAAATACATACATTCATTTTAGGAAACCTCTGAGCAGCAGCAGTGCAGGTGTCTTACCTGCGGCACAGCCATGTAGGAGAGGCAGCTACATCCAGTGTTGGGTTTAGCCAGGAATGGCCACATGTAAGTCTGTAAAAGTCACTGAATCTCTTCAGTTTCCCCAGGCCCATAAAGAGCTCCTTGGAGACGGTCAGCAGCTCAAAAGATCGACCCTCAGGAGCAGGAGTGCCAGCCAACAGAGTCAGGGTGTTTCTAACCCAGGCTGGTGAGTGTTTGCGCTGCAGAGCAGATACACTCTGTGGTTCAGCAGTTCCTGACTCCACACCACGGAGCTGGCTGGCATGAGTTATTCTTCCCTGGTAGCCCACACACAACAATATTACACTGGGGACAAGGTGCTGTTACTCACCCAGAGGTCATTCCAACATGGAATTTGAATGTGGGCCCAGGGATGTGCAGTACATACAGCATACGAGACTGCTAGGCTCAATTCATTTCCATGTCATGAAACCCTATCTTCCCAAAGGATTCAGATGAGGGCAGCTGGGATGGTCACATGTACAGGTCATCTTCCACAAAAGCAATGATCTGACATTATTGGTCTAACATTTCATAAATCCTTTTGAAAACCCAACCCAACTGAAGTGAAAGGCATTTATTATCAGTGATTTCAAATACAGCTAACTTCATTAAATTCAAGGCATTCTATCCTATCAAAATAACAACACATACCAGCTCAAACAGCCATTTTAAATGAGCTAATAAATACTGGATCAAATAAATTATGTTTCTGATTAACAGCTCTACATTTTTAGCCTGCTTTATTGTCATACCTTAAAGCCAAATATATCTGCAGACTATAGGAGCAGTGTCCAGAGGAGGGTTAAATAGGACTGAATCTGTATTAAATAGCATCTTAGAAAGGTTTTTTGCTCTTATAAGATAGTTCAGACCTCATATACTAAAAGCTCTGTGTGTCTCCTCAAAACTGGAAACATTATGGTTTTAAAGTTAACAGTTAGAATTCTTCCTGGTGTCTTTTTTCCTGAGATTTTCTGGATGCCCTTAAAAAATCACATCATCCAAATCCAAGTGAGAACTGAAAACCTAACACATTTAGTGCCTTTTAAAAAGCATAGTCTTACACTGCTGTTCTCAGCAGATATATGTCAAGAAATTGAATTATTGCCTTTTACCTTCTAGGCATTCGCTCCAAAGACCAAGCAAAGCGTGTCAGCTTCCATGATGCAATTGCACTCGCTTTGGGGTTGTGATCATGGCCAGTGGCTGAGGGTGAGCTGATGAGCAGGAACTCATGCTGAAGTAGAGCAGTTGCCAGTTATTGTGTGCATACAGTCTAAAGTCCAGCTTAGTGAAGTTCCCAGTATCGATGGATTTAAGGGGGCAAATTCAACACCATATTCTACCACTGTGCTTCCAGGATGATCCAAACTCTCAATTAATGTTCTGTCATAGATCAAACTTGACAGAACAAACAGGCAACAAGTGTGCACAGGCTGCACATTTTTATACTAACAAAACTGTTTGATTTTTATGTCTGGAATCTTATTGGTTTTTATATTCATTCCTCTCCTAAAATGCATAGATGGCTGAGCAGATCAAGTCCTTACCATAACTGATTAACTGAGGATCTTCTTCCTCTCCCTTTTCTTTCCAAACTTCTCCTGACAGTGAAGCTAGATCTTGCAGCCTCCAGAAAAACAAAGCTCAGAAGGTGTCAAGCCTGTAAGATGTGTAAAACTCAGTTATTTATGCAAGTGAAAGAAGTGCAGAAGTTTCTCCCCCCCAAGCACAGACCCTGTGCTCCCCAACCTGTAACATGCATGTATTGAGTCTAGGCCCAAGTGAACAAGTCAATTCCTGAAAGACCATAAATCTAGCACAGGCCCATTGGACTCAGTAGAACTACGCAGCCAAGGATGCTTATTTAGCTCAAGGGGGAGTGAGATGATTTTAATCTAGGAGGCTTTGAGTGTTAGAAACTCTTCAGTAAGAACCTAAGGAAAAGGAAAAGGAGGGAGGGGAGAAAAAGAAAGGAAGGCAGGAAGGCAGAGAAAGAAAGAAAGAAAGAGCAAGTAAGAAAGAAAAGAAAGCAAGCGAGAAAGAGAGAAAGGAAGGAAGGAAGGAAGCAAGGAAGGAAGGAAGCAAGGAAGGAAGGAAGGAGGTAAATATCATTGTCAGAACACTAGAAGCAGCTGCTGTCTCTGGCAGACGATTTTTTTCAATCAGAGAGTTGTGGATATTTAGAAATAACCCACCTTTACTACGTATTTAACTACAAGCTTTCCATTTGCTTGGAAGCAATATTTATGTTCAAACAAGGACTTTTCTCAACCAGTTTTTGTTCAGAAAGCACCATTTTCCTGAGTCATCAGCATGTGAATGCCAGGATGCCACATGGAGCACAGGCAATCCATGCTGGGGAGAGGGCTTCTGATTTCAGAGCTTTTAGTCACACAGCCCTGGAGGTAAATGAAGATGTTTTCAGAATGTGCCTTTCTCCAGGAGCCTAAGTGCTTTCATTAACCAGGCTGAAGAGGTGGAGATGACCTTGTGCTTTGGATGCTGTAGTTGTTAAACCATGGCACCTGACAGCTGTTCCCAGTGATAACTCCTCAGAACTTCTGCACACAGCATTTCCTGAGGGGAGCTTTGCCATCTGCCATAAACTCACAGGGGATGCCAGTCAGGCCAGGGACTCTGAGCCCATCCTGTGCCCTCCTTAATAAGAACACTGAAAGGCTGTAATTTTTGCCTTACTAACTCTGTCACATTTCCTCCCTATTTGATTGATTTCTTTCCAGCTCTTCCCTCTGTTCCCTATATAAATGCCTTTTTTTTTCATATAGCACACATGCATGCTAACATTTTAATTCCAGTGTTCCAGCCTTAAATAATATAGTACTGCTGCTGTCTACTTGCAAGACTGTCCATGGTCTCTTACTGTGTCACAACTGTAAATATCAGTTGCAAGAGATATTATGATGATAAGATGATAGAATGTAATTACATGTCTTGGAAGCTTGCCCAGATTGCCAGCACCTGCATTTCCAAAGGAAAAAAAGAAGAAAAAAGAAAGACTTTGGAAAATGTATACCTTGGTGTGGACAATACTTTTTGCTAGTCTTCAACCTGCCTCAGGGCTTTCCTTTGCAAATCTTAAGGCTGCTTCAAGAATGTTCAAGATCAGGTTGGAGTGGCTCTGAGCAATCTAATGTAGCTGGAGACGTCCCTGCTCACTGCAGAGGGTGACACTAAAAGAGCTTCAGAGGTGCCTCCCAACCATAACCATCCTATGACCATGGTTCTGTGTGCCTGCTCGTGCCAGCCTTGCTGGAAGGAGGCTGTGTGCACTTTGCAGAACTGCTCTGTGCCATGGATACAGCTGTCTGTGACGTCTCACAGTGAGACCAGGAGAAAAATGCAAATCCCTGTAATGATAAGTGGAGGAAAAGGGCCTGATAATCTTCTTGATTTAGGATAAACTGAGTGTTAATAGATAATTTTTTGTACAAAACTAGTAGAAGATGTTTGCTTTCCAAAATAGATCATTTCACTGATCTGTATTAGGGTGTATCTCCATCAGAATACAAGGAACAGGCAACCAGGGAAAGGCAAACATCTTTTATGCTGGTTTTGCCTTATAGATATAACTCAAGATAAAATTATGTCCTGAGATACCATAATGTGGAACTGCACTGTCAGGCTCCTGAAGATCACCTCAAGATGAGACAGATTTTCAAAAGGGACTGAAAACATTCCCTCAGCAAAAACCACTCTTGTTTTTAAATTACTCAACTGAAAGACTGCTTCCTCAAATGATTACACACATCAGAAGACTGTGTTCCTATTAAAAAAGATCACCATTTTGTTTATAATTCCAAAAAATATGTGCATATAGGCCTGCTATTTCTGTGTGTAGGCACCATGATAAATCCCCATGATAAATCCATGGATGAAAATAGCAGTTCAGAATTTGCTAAAACACTGTGGTGCTGTGGAACACTTTTAGAAGTGTGGATTTGTTTTCCACCTTTTTCCCCAACAATAAATGTCAGACTCAGTAGTAAGGGCTTTTAACACAGCCACGCTAGTACTGCAAAGTGTACAATTTATTACCCAGATCTGTGGAACATAAATTTTCCAAGGGCTGTAATTGTATAAAATGCTACATGAATCCAACAATGTGAAGAAATCTATTTTTAGGGCAAAATTTTTCCAGTTATCAGGGTCTCAGCCTTTGGCTAGGAATTAAAAACACTACAGAACTGAGGTGCTCAAGGGCTTATTGGAACTGGCACATGTCTTTTGTTAACCAGACACAGATCCCTCTCAGACACTGAGAAGACCTCTCCCACTGTCTGAACTGGTCAGTTCTGGGATGTCTCTGGTACCAGCACAGGTGTCAGCAGAACAGACAGTACAGCTTAGGGGAAATAAAAATATTAGACCTCACAGAGGTAAGCAGGAGTTCACAGAAAAAAGTGGCCTGCCTGAAATGTTTTCATATCCTAATGGTTCTGAAGTATTATCAAGTATACCGCAAGGCTTCACAACACCTAAATAGCTTCCAGCAGATAGCTGTTTAGCTTAAAACAAGGTCATACTTTCAGATCAGCTTCAAGAAAATGCTGACAATTCATACTGAGTTCATATCAGCGGACGAAACTCTTCACTGGTTGCTCTTCCGCCCTTTCCATACACTGGCTCTGTGCTGGCTTCACAAGGAACAAGCAAATTCTCCTGTTCTTCTCTCACCCCAGATCATTAGTGCCATTTGTTGTAATTATTAATATTGTGCTGGTGAAATCCACTGGAAATAACCTCAGAACTGTAGGTAGTCAATGGTTTCCAGGTCAGTGTTGAATCTACCTAGGAAAACCCAATTACAGCTTTAAAAGTTCACCACCTGTGTTCATAGAGTGCATGAACATGTTGTGGAATATCTCAGAAAAACCTAACCCCCCTCACCAGAATCATCATGGCCATCATCAGTAATTTTCTGTAGTGGGGAGTAACCTCTTTTTTTAAGACTGATTTAGGTATCTGAAAAAAGGTGCTTCAGGTCACCACTCTGTAACACCCATTTTTTTGGCTCTTGCATGTGCTTCTCTAAGTCACACTGGAGCCAAATGCCTAAAGAAAGCCAAAGATGGTTGTGGTCATGCTCAACAATGTATAAATAATTTTAAAGAGAAAGTTAAAGTAAATCTTAAGAAAAAGTGGTTGTAAGCCAAGCTTCCATCATGTGCTTTCAGCTCTTTCTCTTTGTTTTCTCAAAACAGTGTATGTGGGATTGTCCCACATCACAGAAAGGTCTTGGCAATAAATGCATTTAGGTGTAAGATGTAGATGAAGTAGCACAATAGAAACCACTTCATACTCTCATACATGAATGCTTGCATACTTACAGTTTGTAGACAAACATAACGTAACAACTCCAAAATACTTACTCTTTAAAATGACTCCTTACTTTTTTTTTTTTTTATACCAGTTTCATAGTTTTCTGAAGCCTAGTTCATGAGATTTAGCAGTGATTGCTCTGTGGTTTGAAACCATCTTCAGATATCTCCCACCAGTTCTTTACACCAGACAAACCTCTAGTGGAATCTTATCACTGAACTTTCAAAGGATATTAAAATCTGCTTTTGTGTTCTTTCTTTCTTCCTTCCTTTTTTTTTTTTTTAGTAATTTTATTCTACCATTTGCCATTTGCACATTTGTGATCCTAAAAAGGCCTATTTGGTACTTTCCCCTTAGAAGCTGTGCTTTTTTCCCTTCATAGATACTATTTGCAAAGCTCATATTTATTACTCTAACAAAGCAGAGCTGAATGAGCTATTTAGCCATATAATAAATGAATGAAGAAAGAAGACCAATTGAATTGGTGCTATTATTTCAACAAAATCCTTTCAGCAATTGTCTTTCTCTTCATAGAGACCTTCATGGCATTATTTCACTAAATGACACCATGAATGTAATTACTTTGATTCAGAGTGTTGGAATCACACAGGTAACAAATTACACTTCCCCCTGATGAGTAATAATTCAATTATTCAGTGGTCTTATAACAGTTTGAAATAGCCTATTCTCATTTCACAAACATCATATTTACTGCTGGAAATAAACCATTTCTCCAAAATGAAATATTAGATCTATATATCTTAGCACGTGTACATTCCCAAATGGATCACTGCATAACTGCATATCTTGGGTGCTTTTAATATTAAAGGGTCTGCAGAGAAGCTGAGCCTCTTGGGTTATTCTGTCTCAGTAGATGTGTACATATATTTTGTCTATTTACTAGCTGGTGAATCAAGAGTTGATTATATAAGTATCGAGCAGCAACTGTGCACAGAGTGAAGTTTGAGAGATCTCGGTGACACCAGGGCTGCTGGCATTCATCCCAAACTGACAGCAGAAGCTGAGTGTGCATCCAAAGAGACATTCCTTGGGCATGACTCTTTGCTGTGCTCCGGCACAAATGAAGCAAACAACACTGCTAACAGTATAAAACAGGAGTGACGAGGGAAAGAACCATCCTACTTGCTGAAAGGTCAGTTAAAAGCGAGACTTTTGGGGTGAAATATGTGAAGCCCAGTGAGATTTTCAAATACACAAAATGCAAAACTCCTAATTATGCAATCTCCAAATCATATTTAGGCATTTAGGGACCTGTGAAGATCCCACAGACACGTCTATCTTCACCTTTATGTGCCTAGATATTTTTGAAAACTGTAGGTGTTTTAATCTATTGTGATGTGATTTATACAACTTGTATTTAGCTCAGCAGTGCAGCATTCCTCCAGGCTGTCTGCAGGAGGCATCGGTAAGGAATTTCCAAACCATAATTGCTGGGTTTGGTCCTAAATAAAAGCAGCAGCAGATGTGCAGCCTCTTTTTTATCTAATACTTGGCAGCTTGGGGTTTTTCTACAGGATGTGGCAGATACAGATTCCACTTCTGAATTTGCTTGGAGATGTCCAAACTTTTACTTCCTTGGGGACTGCCTTGACACCCAGCTTATCAGCGAATTGATGGGATAGCTTTCAGTCTTTCCCATGGAGGCTGTGCCATTATACATGAAATATTTAAAGATGTGTTAATCTTTAAGAGAAAGATGTGCTCCACAAGTTCTCAGCTGAGAGACAGCATACAACACTGAGAGTGGAGGGGGCAGAGGGCTGTCTGCCAGTCACTTCTATTAAATTACTTTTACAAGACGGAGGTGATTTTCCTCTCAGGTGAGGACTTAGTCCCTAGACAATGGAATCATTCTGTCTCTGTCAAACAATTTCCTCAACCAGAACTAAAGTCTGCTATTGTAGTATATTTTTTCCAGCTTAGTTTCAAAGCAACAGTAATTTAGATGGTTTTATAAAAGTCAATGTCACAATGTGGATGTAAAAATATCAGTTTACAACTTGCAATAACTAAATCCTACTAGGAAAATCTACCAAAACTTTACAATAAATTGCCACAAAGTTATAATAAGATGTGGGATGAATCTCTCAAGCGAAAATGGGAAAATGAAAACAGATGAAGAAGAAAATTAAGCTGATTTTCCACCAAGACTCAATGCTGCTCACCAGTGTTCAGACACACATCTCTGTAAGTCTTAAAAAAAATCTTCAAGATTGTGAACATGCATAAGCACTATATCTGACTGTCTCCATATAGAAATACAAATCCATGTGCAAGGAAGGGTAATCAAAGACATAAAATTTTAATGTATTTTTCGGATGAAGAGAATTTCTGGTGGCCTCATGTTTCCAGTGCTAATGCCAATCATCTCTAAAAGTCTGGCCATGTACTTTAATATTTACAACTCTGACAACCCTTTCTTGTATGATGATTTGCAGGCCAAGATCTCAGTACAAGTTTATACTGAAATGAAATTTAGTTACCCTGATAACATGGCTATGAAGTTCACAAATTCTGTTCATAATTTAAAAAAAGCAAACTGAATAACAAAGGTTTCAAAACACCAGATTATTGCAATTAGCAGCATGGAAGAGAGTGGAATACTCAGTCCAAACTGAGAAGCACCTCTGTAGTGCTTGACATTCTTATATTTAAGCATATTATATGTCTTTGTAGGATTAGAAACGAAACATTTATTATGATCTACCATGCCAAGATCTCTGTTTAGCGTAGAGATTTTGAAGTAGCACTCTTCTTATTAGAGAGGAACAAACTAAGCCACTCCTCTAAAAGTAAGCCCAAGGTTTAATCACTTCATTAAAGCCAATAGAAAAACTGAATTAGTGAAGCTGTGAATTCATAGAATCACAGAATATTCTGAGTTGGAAGGGACCCAAAAGGTGCATCAAAATCCAGCTCCTGGCCCTGCACAGGACCATCCCCAAGAGTCACACTCTGTGCCTGAGAACAGTGTCCAAATGCTTCTTGAACTCTGTCAGGGTGGTGCTATGACCAATGCCCTGGGGAGCTTGTTCCAGTGCCCAACCACCCTCTGGGGGAAGATCCTTTTCCTGATAGCCCACCTAAACCTGCCCTGACACACCTCAGGTCCTGTCACTGGTCACCAGAAAGAAGAGATCAGTGCTTGCCCCTCCTCTTTCCCCTCATGAGGAAGTTGCAGACTGTGATGAGGTCTCCCACATCTCCCCTCAGTCTCCTCCAGGCTGGACAGACTGAGTGCTCTCAGCTGCTCCTCATGTGGCTGCCCCATCCTTGTGGCCCTCCTTTGGATGCTTCCTAATAGTTTAATGCCTTTCTTCTATTGAGGCACCCAAAGCTGCCCCCAGCACTCGAGGTGAGGCCGTCCCAGTGCAGAGCCCAGTGGGACAATCCCCTCCCTTGCCCGGCTGGCAATGCTGTGCCTGATGCCCCCCAAGAGACACTTGGCCCTCCTGGCTGCCTCACTGCTGACTTATATTCAGCTTGCCATTGACCAGGGCCCCCAGGTCCCTTTCTGTGGCATTGCTTTCTAATCTCTTGCTCCCCAGTTTGTACGTCCATCTACGATTGCCCCATCCCAGGTGCAGAACTGGGCATTTTGCCTTGTTAAACTTTGTATGGTTGGTGATTGCCCAGTCACTCAATTTATCAAGGTTCCTCTGCAGGGCCTCCCTGCCTTCAAGGGAGTCAACAACTCCTCCTTTTGTTTCATCTGAAAACTTGCTTAGTATCTCTTCAAATCCTGCATCCAAGTCGTCAATGAAGATGTTGAAGAGAACTGGTCCCATCTATGCCCACAAAACAGTGTAGACTTTTCCCAAACATGTGACATCTACAACTATTCTTTCATCTCTCCAAAGCATAAATTGACTCCGGTAGACAAGGATTTCAATTGACCAGAATCCAGAAAAGTCAAGATTTGTGTGTTGGCTGTTATCTGTCCTATCCTGATTACAGGTTAAGGATCTGTGTCCAGTCCTGAAGTAGGTTTGAAATAGAATTCAATCCCAAAAACGACCACTATGTTGCCACCCAATTCTTAATGTGAGCACCCCCAGAAGCTGCCTCAGTTTTTTAACTTTGATATACCTCAGACAGTAGCACAGCACCTTGGCCTCTTTGTCATGCTTAAGCTTGACTGTGATCCCGAGAGCAGATACTCCTGTGCCTGCCTCACATGAGGGATTTTCTCAAGAACAGCAAGGCTGGCACGCTTCTGTAAGAATAGTCTCCAATGGAGGGATGTGTGGTGGCCAATTGGCCTGTGGCACAAGGGACAGAGAGAGCTCTTGGTAAGACAGTCTCTGGTGCCAGAGACTTATCGGTCAAGGTTAGGGTGACCAGAAAGGCTTGTCCCAGGATGCTTGTTCTGTTTTGTTAATCTGTCCCAGTTTGGATTCCCCGGTTGGCTGGCAGCCTCTACCCCTCGTCACTCCCCCAGAGTTCCCCACTGGTCCCGTTCCCCAGTCCCGCCTTTTCCCTGCCCCCGGATAAAACCTCTGAGTTCGGCATTGCTCTCGCCTTGGCCTCTGTAACCTTTGACAGTATCGAAGCCATAAATGCTCCTGTTGGAACACGCGCAGAGACTCGTCCTGCCTCTTTTGCCACCGACTGGATACTGAAGCTAGCCATGCGTTTGTGCATGCACATGTATGAGCTGAAAGGGACTCAGTAATAGGAATGATGTTTGCTGTTGTAATCTAAAAGTCAATTGAAAAGGAGTTTTTGATTCCTTTTAAATAAGAGCAGTTTGAAGCAGAAGCTTCCTACTTGCCATCACTCCTTACCTATGCAAGTGCACGTAGGAGTTGGAGAGAAATCAGGAGGAGGATTCAGTCCCTCTTCTCATTGCTTTTGAGAGAAAAATTCAAGATGCATTGCCTTGGTGAAACAAACACTACTGAATATGACTATGTAGTTTATTGAGTAGGGCAGTTTTTCAGGGTATTTGGAATCTCTCCAATAGTTATTCTAACATCTTTCCAAGTTTTTGTGTAATATTAAATTCCACTCCAGGGCCAAGCACATAAAATTAAGATGTCAAACAGTCATTGACTAAGTCTATTTTCAGAACTAAATAAAATGCATTTAAAACCTTGTTTTAGCTAATTGAAGACATTTATGTACAATAATACATTTGAAAACACAGAGTTTTGTGGGAGGGAATTGTCCCACTGAATACCTTGGTTTCTGCTAGGTGGGACTGCCTGCCACCGATACTGCTAGGCTTGCCAGGATGCATTTGACAGTTCTCCTTATCAGCTTTTCCTCCTGATCAAATAAAATCACCCCCTGACTGGAATGGCACTGGTGACCTAATCCCAGTTCTAGAGAGAGTTGCTGAAACTGAGGGAAATGGATTGAGGACTGAGAGCTAGGTGTTTGCAAAGAGATATGGCCTAGCAGCTCACTGTGCATTTTAAATATTTCCCATATTGCTTTATGGGGAATCATTTGAGGGTTGCTCATCCATATTCCAAATGTAAAATAAAATGACAATAAACAGGACTGTTATATAACAAAATAAAAAACAGTCTTGCTAGACTTTTCCAAAACAGAAATCTCAGCTTTTCTTATGCTTTCTTTCTTTTAGTATCTTTCAGATCAATATTTTATATGTAGTGTAATAGCCCTCCTTTTTCTTTAAACAGAGTTGATTGGAGAAAGGAAGGCAAAGAGGTTTCATTGCTGTCTAACTGGTATTGATTTTGTAACTGCTGAATTTAGAGCAAACAAGGCTCCAACAAAGGAATACATTTTTATTTCATGTGACATATATTCCCTAAGGAGAACACAGCAAAAAGAGGGTAAAGAAGGATTTGGGAAGCTAATTAACACAGATCATAAAAATCAAAGAAATCAAAGGGAGAGAATTTAGGAAGATTGGCATGGCCACTCCAGAGGAAGGATCAGCCATATCTCTGTCTTTCCTGACAGATGATCCTCTGAGCTGCTTTTGAAAATCTCCAGTGACAGAGAGACTAAAATCTCCCTAGGTGATCTGTCCTCATGTTTACATAACCTTATGGTCAAAAATATTTCAGAATCATAGAATATTCTGAGTTGAAAGGCACCCAAAATCCAACTCCTGGCCCTGCACAGGACATCCCCAAGAGTCACACCATGTGCCTGAGAACAGTGTCCAAATGCTTCTTGAACTCTGTCAGGCTGTGGCTGTGACCACTTCCCTGGGGAGCCTGTTCCAGTGCCCAACCACCCTCTGGGTGAAGAACCTTTTCTTAATATCCAACCTAAACCTCTCCCGACACAGTTTCAGGCCATTCCCTGGTGTCCTATCGCTGGTCACCAGAGAGAAGAGATCAGTGCCTGCCCCTCCTCTTCCCCTCATGAGGAAGCTGCAGACTGTGATGAGGTCTCCCCTCAGTTTCTTCTCCCAGCTGAACAGACCAAGTGCCCTCAGTTACTTCTCATACGGCTTCCCCTCAAGGCCTCTCACCATCGCTGTTGCCCTCTTTTGGATGTTCTGTAATGTCTTCTATTGTAGCACCCCCAAGTGCCCCCAGCACTCGAGGTGAGGCTGCCCCAGTGCAGAGCCCAGCGGGACAATCCCCTCCCTTGCCCGGCTGGCGATGCTGTGCCTGATGCCCCACCCAGGACACCATCAGCCCTCAGTGACACCTAACTTAAATGCCTGTGGCTTTAGTTCTACAGCTGTAGACTCTGACTTATCTTCCACAGTTATGAACTATTTCAGTTTGCTATTTTTTTTGAGGTCTTTATTCTCCTTCTTTTGTTTCCTGAGGCAAGAATGCTGTTTTTCAATGGTCAGTTCTACCTTTCCCTTCCTCCAGCTCTCACATCATAAATTCCCTGGTTTTGTAATACACTGTAGAAGACCATTTCCTCAACTTCCCATCTCCAGTTTATTTCAAGAAGTAGATAGTCTGTGTTCTGCTGTATAAGCTGGCATCTCTATTACTGCCAGCTTCTGATAATTGTTCTGTATGCTCTGACTAAACCTTTCTTGGTCTTTCTGACTTGTACTCTAAAGTATATTGAAAGGCAAACTGTGGGATACATTGAGATGATTAAATTTCTCTTCTCATCATTATTCAGACCCTATTCAGTCAGTCTATTCTCTTTATCTTCTGAACACAGAACAAGTATATATATCTTTTATAAAGAAAAACTCCTCATATTTTCGTGGTTTATTCCTCTTGAGAGGTAATTTTCCATATTAATATTTTTAGCTATGTCAGTTATTCCACCATTTATAGCAGTTAAGTTGTAGTTTTTATTATGCATTATGCTTTTATTCTATGTAGCTTATTCTCATTACATCTTCCACTGCAATATAAACATAAAAAATACGGTCTTTAAAGATGTAACTTTGAGCCTTTATTTTGCTATTGACAATGGACTTGGACCTCAATTCTCAGATCAAATGTGCACGTGTGTCTCCTTGTACCACGTAGATACTTGCAGGATAGCAAAAGGCAGAGAGATGCATATCACCTGCTTCAGTGTCTGTGAAAAAACACCTTTTTGAAATGCAAATAGTGCTGTTAGACCATACTCAAATATTACAATGCCAATAGCAGCTGTAATAATTTCTAATTTCATAAAGTTCATAATTTATGGTTTAAAACAACCAATCAAAATGTACTTTTACTTGCTTACAGCTTAGGCTTGCTTACAGATTTTTCATTTGAAAGTGTGGATATTCAGCTCTAAGCCAATTTCCCATAAAACTGCAAGGTGTCTAAGCTCTCATATCAATGAATCTTAAACACCTGGGTTAGGAGGCCTCCTGATCCACTGGCTGCACCAAATACAAGAGGTATTGTTACTTCTCAGAGTGGGTGAGGTCAGATGGACTGAATGCCACCCTATGGTGAAGAGAAGTACTTGAAAATACGTACTTGGAGGGCCTTTTGATTTCAGTGGGATTCAGGCAAGTGAGTTACCTTTGAAAATCCCATTCTTAGTACATAAACAGTACCATTGCCGATTTTCAGTACAGAATGCCTTATAAAAAGCTGACAGTGCGGTCACAAGGTGCACAGGATCCAGAATCACCATCTCTGTCTCCGTATTCAGTAACAGAAATAGGCTTTCTTGTTAGAAGACCAACCTTTTTATTCAAAAACTTTTAATACATATTTTATTTAAAGATAGTTTTGAAAAACCTAGAGGAATTTCCCTATTCCATAGATTCCTCTGACAGGTTAGAAATTCACTAGGGACCAAGCCAAGATAATGAACAGCTCTAATGGAGAATTTCTTGTCATATCTAAACCAAAAAGTTTCACATCTCTTATTATTGTTGTTGGTTTTAGTCAGTCTCTGAAAATCACTGCCAATCTGTCTTTTTAAATTAATGTTGGTTGAGAAAAATTGAAATATCTTTGGAGGTTGCAGTTAGTAACTGAAGAAGAAGTTTCATCTCTTTGAAAGAGTAATTATTATTCTGAGGAAATTAGGTATCTGGGGAAAGTAATATACTTTCAGACCAATACTAATACTATTATGAGAACATTTGGATTTACTTTACCTATTCTAACTGTCCAAGATTCAAACATGATGTGACAAACTAATAGAACACTTAGTACGAGCTTGAAAACAAAAATTCTGTCCCGCAGTAATTTATGTGATTTTTACTATTTTATTTCATCTCAAATTAAGAGTTGTTGTTTTGGTTTTGTTTTTTCTTACAGATCACTTCAGAAGATATTTCATTTATACTCATCTACATTGTTTTAACTTCCATAATATGTTCTGTAATAAATCTTCAATGTCAGAATGATACAACTCAAAACTTTTTAATTATATCAAAGTGTGAAAATTAGGAAAATTACTGTATGATTTTTAAATGTTTTTATTGCATGGAGTCAGCATTTTCAGATGGAAAATCATGCCTTTGCAAGATGCTTTGGCCATATTTTATTATTTTGGCATGTTATTATGGGGAAACTTTTCTCTTACAGTGTTATAAAAACATTTCTGTAATCTGAATGCTAACTAATTAGAGAGCCTGGTATATATACCAATATTCTGAAACTATCTATTCTCCTTCTGAAGAAATATATCTTTTATATTCTTTAAACAGTATTCACAGGGAATAGGAATTTGTAAATTAAAAAAAAATATGTATTACCTGTTTCTGGGGTTTTTTTGGTTGCTTGGTTGGTTGGTTTTGGTGTTTGGTTTGTTGTTTTTTTTTTTTTTTGAGGGGTAGCCTTTACAGATCACCTTTCATCCTAACAGTTGAGGGTCTTCCAGTGAGGAGTCAATCACAAAGGAAAAAATCTACCCATGATCATGTTAAGACATTTTATATTGTTTTTATGAGTTAATCTCAGAGCATGCTGCTAGCACTTCCCCAGGAAGGTGGAATTAAGTCAAGGGTTGTAATGCCACTGAGTTTTGTGGAGTTGTGTGTCATTGTGTCCTCATGCAGACTAGTACTCTTGTTATTATGCACTCTGACATAACCACACAAATTTCATACTGTCACAGGAGGATATTTTGTTCTTATCTATTGAAATACCATCCAATCTTAATGAAAAAACACCTAAAAATGCAGGTTTTACCTCTCATTATTCCATGGCAAAGCCATCTGGATCAAGAGAGATTTAGCCCAGACAGACCAGACAGATGCAGTGTGTTATTTCTCAAAACGCATGTCACTATAGAGTAATCTACAAGTGTGAATGGGTGGTGTTTTAGGATTGTACTTCAAACCTGTGTGAATGAGTTTTAAAGATATCAGAGCTGAAATGTCAGAAGCCTCCTTTACTAGCACCTTGGGCAAGATAAAGAGATAAAGATAACTTGCTCTAGCATGAAATCTGAAGAGGACCTTCTACAACTCTGAACCTGATGTGCTTTCACCTCAGAAGCACAGTCATCCCCTCCCAAGTGTGCCTCTGTAGCTCTGTAATGCATCACTGCTACTCACAGACACAGGGTTTCTGCAGAGTTTTCAAGTTCTCGGAGGGGGGCTTGTCAGGCTTCCTCTGTGTGAACTTTGTTTGACCTTCCTGCATCTTTGTTTGACTTCATTTAGCCTTGACATCAATTCCTTTTATTGACCAGGTGTAAATGGCTAAATTGCATCACTTCCTTATCTTTGTATGATATCCCCTGACTTTTAGGTAGATAGCAGGAACAAAATGTAAACAAATATGTCATGTGAAGTGAAATACTTATGACCTTAACACAACGATGTTTTGTAGAGAAACACAAGCCTTGAGAAGTGGAGACAATGTATGTGGTGCAGAGAAGTACAGGCATGGGATTATGAGAAATGGGCACAGGCTGACACAATAAACAACTCAGTGGTAGTTAATGAAACTCAGACCTACAACTGAAAAAAACAGACTTTAGGGATAAGAAAAAGTACAAAGAAACAGTATCTAACATGTAAAGATGCAAAATTTTGTAAAATAAAGAATCACAGAATAACAGTCATTTAGAATGGAAAAGACCTCTGAGATCATCAGGTACAACCTCTGACTGATCACCACCTTATCAAATAGAACCTGGCACTGAGTGCCATGTCCAATCATTTCTTGAATACCTCCAGGGACGGGGACTCCACCACCTCCCTGGACAGTCCATTCCAGTGCTTGACAACTCTTTCATGAAGAAATTCTTCCTGATGTCCAACCTGAACCTTCCCTGGTGCAACTTCAGGCTATGTCCTCTTGTCCTGTCACTAATTTCCTTGGAGAAGAGGCATCTTTTTTCTTCAGGGAAAAAAAACCTAAGTGTGTTTTTTACAGTTTAAATAGCAATATTGCCATTACTGAGGTCTCTAACTGGATTTCTATGTGTTCTTTATTCTTTGCTTTAAATTATATCTAGAGTAATAATGATTCTTGAATTAGACTGTTAAGACTTCATTTATATTAAGAATAAAATTTTGCCTTTAGGTGTGTTTCTCTTTGCCCCTGAACAAAGTTTTGAGAGTAGCAGAAGGAGACTTCTCTGGGGTCAGCATGTGTATTAGAGCATTATTTTTCCATAGATTTCCAGGCTGTTTGCTTCGGATAGTACATAAATCTCAGTTTACTGACAACCTGCAGCTCTGACTTGGTTTTTAGCTGTGATTTATCCCACTAATATACTGGCAGAAATATTCCTTTATTTTAGCTTATTTTTATAGACATTTTTATAACCAATCCCTTTAATAATTCAGATCAATTGCTTATCCTATTTCCAAGATGTTGCCAAAATAAGAAAGAAACATTTTTATTGTAAACATGATTGAAGACTGGAGCAGATTGCCTGCAGATATTGTGGAGTTCCCCACCCTGGTGATATTCAAAACCCAAATGGACATGGCCCTGAGCAACTTGCTCTGCTTGACCTTACTCTAGACAGGGGGTGTTGGATGAGATGACCTTCAGGGATGTGTTCTTACCTCAGTTCTCTGTGATTCTGGCTGGTGCTGCAAGGAATGCCACAGTAATCTGTCAGGATTCTGCTTCCTTGCTGGCTGTTTACAGGCAGTGTAAACACAGTCCTTAGCTGAGCCATGCCAAATGGTTTTATTTTATTTCTCTGGAAAACAAGTTTTGCAAAGCATAAGACTCTTAAGAGCCTCTGGCTTTGGTCAGAGTACAGATAACTCAGTACCTTGATGGTTACCCACCGGTCAAAGTGGCGATGACTGCATTCTTCTTTTATTTGACATATGACCCTGGTCATGTGAGAAGTCTTTGTTCCTTTATATAGAACTGTTAAGACTTATGCCATGAATTTTGTAGGTAGGAGCTAATAAAAGAGGCACAGGGAATATATTATGTAGGGAATTTGAGGGATTTTTATCAACAGAAGTTATTAGGAACAGGTAACACAAGTGTAAATAGTTCTGATGGGACTTAGGGCTTGACTAGGTAACCTCTCCAGACCATTTCCTACCTTTTTTGTAATTTATCCACATAGGAAAGCTGAAGTATAGCCTATGGCTGTATACCTGAGGGCAAAATGTATCAATCCTGTACAAGTGGAGTTTTATTTCCAGCAGGACTACCCTCGGCTAGAATCACCGACGTAAGTAACAGGCATTTGATCCCATCTTCTCAGTTCCACCATCACCCATCACTGACCCAGTCCTAGCCTCACTGGCAGGGATATAAAAAAGTAGCAAATCCAGTGTGCAAGCAGTATAATATTTTACCTTCTCCTACGTAGGTGAACAAGGACATTTAAAAAATTTATTTTGAGGAGTTTTGCACCTGTACAGCTACCAGTGACTTCAGTAGGTGTTGTCCGTTGATTTCTGATGACGGTTTTGTTCCTACATACTTACAAGAAGAAATGGTAAGAAGTCTGAATTATAAAGAGGCAGGTTTAGGCTTTTCAATACTAGAAAAGTGTCCTTATCTCTAGGAGACTGAGTAGTGTCAGTCTTACAGGCCATTAGTGGAAGGAAACCTGGATGGCCTCTTCCTTAGTGGAAGTCCAGCAACAGTTATGAGCCAAAAAAGTAGTGATGAACTTCTGTTATCTGCCTTGGATTTAAATGGTGGAAACAAAACTTAGCAGCCCTTCATTTCTGTTTTACTCTGTATAACAGACGTAGGGAATCATGGCAGCACTGATGATAGGGTACTGTGAGAACTGGTGATCAGGATCCTGGGTTGCCTAAATCTTCATTTCTTGTAACCAATCACCACGTCTTTTTGATGGATATCATGAAGACATATGCTAACATGGGACTTGTCAAAATGTTAGAGAGCTTTTTGGACTTCAGTAAATATATGGATTGCCAGCTGGTAGAAGAAAAGTAGTAAAAGCACTTAGTTTGGCTGTGGAATACTCTATGTCAGTAGCTCAGTGAGCCAAAACTTAGAGTTGGCTGTAGGAAGCAAAGGAGTGGATTTATGGATGGTTGTAATATTTGTGTCCATGTTAAATACCCAGTGGCAAGCACATAAAAAGGTGGAGTATCAAAAACCAACTTGCCTGAGTCCTAAAAGCTTACTAAGGGAGGCCACACAAGGGTAAGTTAAGGAGGCTGTTCTTTCACATCATCTTCAGGAGCTATGCCAGCTTCTCCAAGGCTAAGTTCACACTATTTTTAAATGCCGTCTAACTTTCATGTGCACTATGAAGAGCAAGAAATCCATCTGAAGGGTTAGTTCACAGAGGGGTTTGTATTAGTATTCTCTCTGGAGAGGGCAACAATGATCTTTAACAATGGGGGAATATAAAACTCAGCAAGACTGAACTGTTAAGTTAGAAACCCTAAAGGTAGACAGTGTGAAAGCTCCACATTCCAGCTCCTGGGAAATACATCATTACCTTTTGATTGCCATTTCTATTGACTGCCAGTGTGGTATATAAATCTTCTGTGATGTTAACAATAAGAGAGCAGTAGCAGAAACAAACTGCATATATCACAAAGATACATCTCTGGCTCCTGAAATCTGTCATCTCCTGCTATGTTAGGGCTTTGTCCGAAAACCTTTGGAGCCAATGGACACACTCAGAGTGTCTCCAACAGGCTTCAGTCAGTCTTGTGATATCCAGTACACCTTAGTATCTGCAGAAATAAGTACCTATTAAAAAGAGAAGCAATAAAGAAGCAATTCTGGGGGAATCAGAGCTAATGAAGCTTGATTGTCCTTGAATTTGCCTTTTGTGAGTTGTGTCTGAAGCAACCCATAATTTGTATTTGGTAGTGTTTTCCCCTGTGTGCATCGACCTGTGTTTTGTGGAGATGTGAAACTTCCATTCATCTGTGCACTTAAAAGTCAAAAAAGTACATGAATTTAATTATTTTAAACACCCTTTGCCACATTTAAACAACGCACTAGAATGTGACTAGAGAAGGACATAGCAATGAAAGAAAATAGTAATGTGATCATGTGAGCCTCTTTTCTTAAAAGAAAATGAGCTAAAATTTTTGTCTTCCTTCCTTGCCATGACACATGCAATGGACTGGGTAAGGGCTGGGGTAGATAATAGAAGCTGCTCAAGTCAGCATGGATGTTTTTAATAGCCTGCAAATATAAGGGAAGAAACATGTTGTTTGAAATCCCTCCAGGCAGGTCTGATTTATACTTTTTTCTTACCCAGCCATGCCAGTGTTCTGCTAAATGATGTTTAAAACTAGCTACAATTTTTAAAAGATGTTCTGCTGTTGCAGTTTTGATTACCTTTTGATTACCTTTATAGGTATGCTAATCTAAATATCTCCCTGTCTTTGTATTCTCTATGTTTTTCCTAGATGAAGATTCTTCCCTCATGGTTGTTGCAGACTTGTAGTAGTTCAAAGGTTTGAATTCACTAAGTTAGTGTAGTTCAAAACCTTTACAGGTGCCAACAATGACAGTTTTGATTTAAACAATAAAAGCTCCCCTGCAAAAACCTCCAAGCTTCAATTCAACTTACAATAAGACACTAATGTCAATCCCATAGCAATAAATATTCATTTCCAGGTAATGTGTTGTATTGATTTTGCACGGGCTGGTTTTTGGTAGAAGGGGAGCCACAGAGGTGGCTCCTGTGAGAAGATCCTTGGTCTTCCACCATGTCCAGCAGAGCCAATCCATGATGGCTTTGAAAGATGGACATGCTGGTGGCCAAAACTGGGCCAATGAGGGAGGTTGGTAACACCTCTATGATGACATATTTAAGAAGAAAATCAAAACAAAGTCACAAGGTTTTGCTTCTAGTCAGAGAGAAGGAGGTGGGAACATGTGAGGGAAACAACCTGGTGACACCAATGCCAATGCAGAAGGAGGGGCAGGAGGTGCTCCAGGCACTGCAGCTGAGGTTCCTCTGCAGGCCGTGGTGCAGACCATGGTGAAGCAGCTGTGCCCCTGCAGCTCACGGGTCCATGGGGGATGCAGAGATACACCCGCAGCCCGTGGGGGAGGTGCTCACACCGGAGCGGGTGGATGCCTGGAGGAGGCTGTGATCCAGTGGGAGACCCGGTGGGGAGAGAGGGGCCCTGCTTCCAGGCTGGAGGAACCTGTCCTTGGAGGGCTGCACCCTGTGGAAGAGAGAGCCACGGTGCAGCAGTTTGGGGAGGGCTGTGTGCCCGTGGGAGGGGCTCACGCTGCAGCAGGGGCGGTGGGGCTGCTGCTCCTGAGAGTGGACCCACGCTGGGGAAGTTCACGGAGAGCTGTCTCCCGTGGGAGGGACCCACAGCCTCACAGGGGAAGGACTCCTCTCCCGGAGCAGTGGAAGGAAATCTCGGTGATGAACTGACCCCAAACCCCCCATACCCTGTCTGTCTGCACTGTCAGTGGGAAGGAGGGAGGGGCTGGGGGGGATAAGGTGTTTTTAAGGGCTTATTTTATTTCTCATTATCTTCCTCTGATTCTGTTAGTAATAAATTAACTTTGCAACCTTAAGTTGAGCCTGTTTCACCCTTGAAGTGTTTCTCCTGGTCCTTATCTCACTCATGAAGCGTTCATTAATTTTTTTTCCTTTGTCTCCTCTGCCCAGCTGTGGCAGGAGAGGGTGATCGAGTGATTCTCGTGTGTGCCTGGTGTCAGGCCAGTGTCAAACCACAACGTGTTAGCTATCCAACAATGTGCAATAATCACATAAAGATAATACATTAAGTTAACCAGGCATTGATTTCAACCTGTTCTCAATTCATAATCTCTCTTCAGACCAGGTCAAATGAGTGGCTGACCACCCAGCATAGTGGTCATGAAATGATGTTTCATCCCAAGGAGAAGAACGAGTCTGAGTAACTAGAATTCCTCTGTCCACATTCTCCCCCTTTCTCCTTTTCTAAGAATCTCTAACTTAAGCACATCCTAAAAAATCTTCTAGGCTTATAGTTGCATGAATGTAAGGAGTACTAAAAAATACCATTCTACAGAAGTAACTGATGCAAATCACTGGGAATTTTCAAGGGATTATAAAAGACAAACATAAAGCAGGACAAAAGCATTTGTATTCTGGAGGTGAATATCTCTGCATCATTACACTGGCATGATCTAGATGTTACCTAAGATTATAGTTTTTTAGATACTTTCCTGTTAGGTCATCCCCGCAACCCTAAAACATAAATGATCCTTCAGGATCAGAAAGGACTGACCAATATTTTCTAGGAAAAAAAACTTCCTTGGATAAAATTTCATCAGGATCTGAAGATTCATGCTTGGGCATAAGTCTTTTCTAAACAGTAAATGTGAAATTTATGTGGTTTCAAGTCTTCTTCCTAGCAGCTCACTCCCCCCCGCCCCCCTCCCCAGAATCAGAAGGGAAAATCTCTTTGCCTGCTCTGGCATTAGGAAAAGGGGAAACATCCAGAGAGATTTCTCCTCTCAAAAGATATTATGTAAGTTGAGGAAGGTCTCAGTGTTGAATATCACTGCAAATTCAAAGATATGGAAGCTGGTCCAATTTCTCTTAAATTTGACTTTTTCTGTTTCCTAGACATTTATGATATGTTATCTTGTGTAAATTTGCTTGAGATACATTCAGTTTGGAGTTGAGTTTCTGAAGCAGGTAGATGCCTGCCTTTTGTGACAACAAATCAGCTGCATTCCCCTAATGTCTTCAAGTATTTTATAAGGAAAAGTTGGGTATATCTTTAATATTCTGAAAAAAACTCTTTAGCAGAATCCCTCTTGCATCTTGACTTGCCTCTTTCCTTAAATGCTTTTATACCTATACCTGCTGCTAGCAGGAACGCTCTCAAGCCCTCTGCTTCTATCTATCTAGTATTTATTGGTAAATTTAGTCATCTTTTATTTATCTCTTACTGGCATTACCTTGTGTGGTGCAAACATCTATGAAGCAGTTGGATCCAGCTGCTGGATAAAATTATACATAAGAAAATAATGCATCATTATTCTTTTCCAGTAATAATAAGAAATGAATGCTTGAAACCAAAAAGGACCTCTCATGGTGTGTTTTTAGAAGATGAGGATGCAAAACCATAAGCCATATGTTCTAGTGACAAGGTTGCCCTCAAGGTTTACACTGAGTTTTTCAAAGAGGCAGAAGTATACACCATGATTAAAATAGTCTGTTTGCCTGGAACATCCATTTAAGCAGGGCAATATCTATTGCTGTCTCCGAAAGTGATCTCTAGCGTGAGCCTTTTGTAATTTCTATTAATATAGCAGAATGGAGAAGATTGATGCTGATTCACTCACTAGCTCAGTTAATTTCTCTGCAAGTATGGATTCCTATTAGTAATGTACCCATGTAATGTAATAAAACTTGCTTGTTCCATTTGCAATCAGGTCTCAGTGCATATATTTCTCCCAGTGTCTCCTCTTTAATAATAATTGTCAGAAGAATGGAGGACATAAATGAATACTGGTTGATTCAGTGGCCCCCTGATAATTCTGTCCATTGTGATACAGAAAATCCTTAAAGCTCATGAGCAATATTTACTGTAAGAGAGGAGTGCATTCATTGATACTGTAGGTTCCAATTTTGCTTTCTAGTATGTAGAAAAGGATAAGTAAGAAAGAAAAAGCTAAAAAAGGCTCTTTTACTGCCTTATAGTTTTACTCCTGTCAGCTCTGTCCATGTCTCTTGCTTTCTGTGCTGAATTCCATCTGTGTCCTCCAGTTGTTTAGATACTTCAGTCTGATATTTTCTATGATAAATAATGCATATTACTTAGTATTTACATATTATATGCACATATATGTATGTGTTATATACATATGTATATGTGGTACCTACATGTTATTTATTATTTAACATAACCCCTCCAGAATGTGCTGTTTTTCTATTATCGTGTCTCCTCTGTTCTGAAAATCATTGTTCCTGCGCTCTTCTCTGGTATTTATGGCAAAGACCAATACAAAGTCAGCATCTATAGCCAACTCCATGGAGCAAAATGAAAACAGAGGGTCATAGCTGTTCCTTTGTTATTGACATGGCAAACATTAAGCTGTTGCCACTGTATCATTTTGCCCCTTTGGATTTGGTTTAATAACCACCTTATCTCTATTGAAAGATTCATTCCAACATGTTTACGGCTACAGAAGCCAAATTTTCTGGTCTGTTACTCTCATCTCCCCATACTTTAACATTGGCACCACACTTAGATTTCCTCTGGTCTTTTGGTGACATCTCTGATTTTAATGAGTTTTTGATCTGTGCCAAGGAATATGTTGACTCCCAGTTTTGCATCCCATGGTGAATCCCATCAGGCCCGGCAGATGCTGATTTGATGTTTGCTTGTTCCACTAATAAGCCTTGTAGTTTGGATGTGATCCTGGCCTTCTATTCCCAAAGCAGTAGTTGCCTTCTGCTCTGTCTGATCTGTTATGCTAATGTAGCTTGTGAGTAGCACAAACCAGAAGAGTGGTGATTTCCCCTTCAGGGGACATAATAGATTCATCAAGCCACTGCTCTGTGCTCAGCAGTGTTTGATACAGATACATCTGTTCAATAAATCATATATCCAGGACTATCAGTAGGACAGAGACATTTTTCCTGGAAGCATGAGATTTAATTACCTTAACATGTGTAATTCCAGTTTGTATTACCTGCATTAAAAAATGTATCACCTTAAAAACTGAATCTCAGTGTTTGACTCTCTCACCACTGACAAAAGCAGACTTTTTGCCTTGGATGTATTCTAATGTGATTTTGTTGAATACAGGAAAAATGGAAGAGTATAATCAGATTAACAAAAGAGTAGTTTGAAAGGACACCCTTCCCCAGCTGAAATGTGATAATCAGTCATGGGTGTGCAGCTGACCCACCACAACGTGCACCAGAGAGAGATTAACTTAAACCACTGAATGTGGAAGGCTGATTTGCTGCTGTTAGAGGCATCTGTGAGAGCCCCAGGAGGTTTTTTTCTTCACTGCTCTGCATCCCATGGCCTTTCCAGGTCAATAGAAAGCCCTGGTGGATATTCTGTCTGTAAATGAATTAGCTCATAATGGTATCTGCAGAGCCATGATGGCATCCCAGGAACTTTCATATCCTTGTCTAATAGCTTAAACAAGTTTTATTTTCCCCCTGGGAAGAATAGAGATTCCTTTCCTGCGTCCTTGCAAATAATGCTGTTATCTCCATTGTAATCTTTGGCTGCTGTGGTCCTCAAGATATGGATGAAACAACTGATGGAAAACTCACATTGCTCTGGAAAACTTTCAAATCATAGGAAATGCATGGTGTGTGGTAACCACTGGGAATTGGCCATTCCACCATGTGGTATAAGTGCAGTCCATGAAATGTGGGTACTGGGACCTGGGAGCAGCTGCCCTTGTGCAAGACAACAGTTCCTCTTCCACAGGAACTTGGTAGAATGAAAAGCCATGGGACCCTTCTTCCCAGAAACTGTGGTCCATGGGAACAATTGGCTAAACAGCCTACTGGTGTTTCACATGTTTGTGCCACGCTGACCAGTACAGCCCTTTATTCTTGACTCCTCCCTAGCACTTCTTCTCTTAGCTACGTTGTTCAAATGCTTTAATCTTTCAGTTTTCAGCTTTCTAACAGATATAAAATAATCTTGTCTTTCCTGGTGATGTATCAGTCTAAAAAAAAATTACTAGTAAAAATTGCTAGTAAAATAGGATGATAGACATCTATTTTTCACAGATTGCTCTTCACTGTAGGCTAGATTGTAACAAAAATTGCCCTAAATAAAGGAGAAGTAATATTCTGCCTTCTATTCCTGCATGATCTATCTAGTCTTTAGTCAGATTGTGGGGAAATAAACTACACTACTAGCCCGGTTTCTCAACCTCTAGCACACACAGGGACTATATGACTCATTCTGCCTTTTGTATTCATTGGTCAGTGTAGTTTAGCTGTGCTCAGTGTAGTGTCAGCTATTTCTGCTCAAACGGGCCAAATAATCATCTGCTGATTGTAATAGTAACATGGCTGCTCTTCAGTTTTATCAAAATCTGTGCCTTGGTAATACACTGGAGTCAGTGTAAGGTATCTGCTTCTACAGTTTGTCACATTAAATGATGTATTTTTTTCTTTTTGTATAAACTCTTAGGCATATTTCTAAGAAAAGGTCTTGTTGAGAACTGAGTTATCACAGATTTTCTGCAAAGCACTGACCTGCTTTTAGAATGGCCTATGGAGATGCTGCCTTGCAATGACCAAGGAAGTGCTTCCATGTTCTTCAGATAAATGCTTTAATAACTATAGCAGGAAGCTCATACCAAGGCTTATATCCTAATCTGGAGTTCTGAAGCTGTCAATACTAGAATTTTGTCACTATTGCCTTTATCTTAGTTGGTTTTAGCATATAAATATCTAATTGATATATTTATATTATGTTTTTATTTTAATAGTACACAAATATATTAGTATTATTTTTAGAGAAAGAGTGTCCTAAAGTGGTAGTGAGGACAAATTGCTGACCAAATAGAGATATTAGTGTAATCCATGTTTTTTCACTTCTGAACTGCAACATCATGACCTTGATCAACAGCTTTGACAGGCTGCTTGGAAAGGGTTGCCTGAGAGATGAAGGGGGTGGAATCTCCCTTACAGCTCCAAAGGGACCCAGCAGCAGTATTTCTAAATACAAAATTTCAAGTGACCACATGTGGGTTTCTTTCATTAAAAAATAATGTTTGCCATGGAAAGCAAATACACATATTTTGCTTTCCTAAATATTAAGGGCCATGTCAAACAGAAATAATTTAGGAGGAAAAATTTTTACACAGTTGCAGGACTTCTCTGGTAATCTGAATTTCCCAACAGGTGTGAGTTGTTTCTAATAGATGTCATATTAATTAAGTTAATTTGACTACAGAATTCGGTGTTGGGGAGTTTTTAAGGGAGGGCTTGTTATACCCTGACTCTGAACTTGGACTGCTGTTGTAAATGTGAATGGACTCAGTCTAATTTAGTTCTGCAGCTTCTAAGATTTCATCAGTTTGGGGCTGTGTCTGCCCATTCGTTGCAGACTTTGCTAATTAGCTTGCAAGACATGTTAGGTTAGGTTATGCAATAGACCTATAACTTCTGAATTAGACCTGCATTATATCTGATTGGCTCAGAAAGTGAACCACAGGCTGATGGAGTTCCGGTATTGTTGCCGGGGTGAATCAAGCAGACATTGTGTGAATATCTTGTGTAAAATGGAAGAACAAAAAAGAGGTTGCAAAAACAACAGGAACGAGCATTCGCTTGTTTAAGTAAATTTAAGAGCTGTTCCTCTGACTGTCTTAAATATTTGAACAAGAGGGCATCTAATAAAATAAAAATGGAGACCAGTCAAAGCTGATGAAATACAAAATTTTCTACAATTATAATTACCTACAAAATGTACAATTAGCCTGAAGAACTCATTGCCACAGGAAATGACACATCTCCACTATAAAAGAAGGGGTGTACTAGGGTTGCACTAACAAACAATGTTGTTCTAATTAACAGTACAGCTAACATAATTAACATTCTAGGCTACAAGGCTAAAGCCAATCACTAATACAAGGGGAATATGCTATCTAACACGAAGGTGCTTTATTCTACCACTGCCTTAAAAGTTTAATTTTTTCTCATGTATCTGCTGCTACTATAAGAGACAAGATACCAGACAAATCCTACACCTGATTAAAAGGGCACACCCGATGTTCATGTAATAAAAATCTCTGAAAAACAAGAAAAAACTCACCCAAGCTAATTTAGTACTTGATGCCTCCTTCTCCATTCTCCATTTTCAGTTAAATACCAAGAACAAAAAGATGTATTTTTTTTAAGATCGGTCTTCAAAATTGCAGAACCTTGTTTGTCTTTTGAACATTTACTTTGAGTATTTTGGTCTTTTCCTGTCCTTCTAAAATTTATTTTTAAACACACAAATACAACTTTATAAAACCCCCTTTCACTCTTGATATTGCCATCAAAGTAGATACAGAATCACAGGTTTGTTTGTTTTGGTTTTTTTTAAATAGTATTTGTAAGCTATTTAATGAATAAAGTGCCGTATCTGCTTATTTCTCTACTTTTCAAAGTAGTTGTTGAAATACAGTTTGAGTATCGACCTGGAATAGTACAGCTTTCATTTCTACCAGTGCTGATTTCTGTTAAACTGCACTTGCCTCCTCTCTACTTAGTCTTCAAAAGGTTTACATGGTATGTGTCACCAGGCCTAAATTTAAGCATGGAGTCAGTACCCAGGCAAAGAAGGTAACTGCTGTAAACAAGAGATTTTATCAAAGAATCACAGAATATTTTAGGTTGGAAGGCAAGCTCTGGAGGATGTCTAGTCCAATCTCCTGTCCAAAGGAGGTCTAATTAGATGAGGTTGTCAGGGACCATGTCCTATTCAGCTGGAATGCCTCCAACGATTCTAGTATTTGACCATTTTTATGAAAAATATTTTTCCTAGTATCTAACTGGAATTCATCATGATTTCCTGAGCTGCTTTCTCTCTGGGCTGAGCAAGCACATCAGTCTTAGCTTGTTCTTGGGTGTTGTGTGCTCCAGACTCCTGTCTAGCTTGGTGGCAGGGAGTGACGGCTGCTCTTGCTCCGGTATTACCACAGTTTTTATGGTACTGGGAAGGCCGGAACTGAGCACATTGCTTCAGATGCCCAGGTAATGAATAGAAGATCACTCACCTGGATCTCTTAGAGACTATTGGCTTGCTCTGTTTGATGGTGCACTGCTGGCCTGCATTCAGCTTGGTATCCACCAGGACCTCTATGTGGATAAGCTCTGTGGAGTTCCTTCCCAGAAGGCTGGATTCCAGTCTATAATATTGCACCAGCATATTCCTTCCTGGATGCGGGACCTTTCACTTTTCTCTGTTTGAACACCACGAGGTTCCTCCTATTCCATTTCTCTAGGCTGTCCAGGTTCTTAGCAGTAGCAGCCCCGTCCTGGTGCTCTCTTCAGTTTGGTATCAAACACAAATTTACTGGGAGTATACTCTGTCCCATTATCCAGGTCACTAATGAAGGCATTAAACATTGAAGATTCCAGTACTGATCCCTAAAGAATACTGCTAGCTGCTCACTGACAGGTGAATGCAAAATGTAGTACAAATTACAAATACTATAAATATAACTTCATTAATATTTATCATAAAATGCCCAAATGTAAGGGTTTGATTTGGTTGAGATGCTCCATTTAAATTTTCTTAGAAAAATAGAGGGACACAAACATTATTTTCTACTTAAGAAGTCCTCCACAAGAAAATGGTTTTCTTTTAAGTCTTTTGCTTCTGTTAGTCATTCACAGTGTTTCATTGGAACATGGGCATTTTGAGTCATCATGGATGGGTGTGGAGCTAAGGAAGAGGCTGAGTCACAAGTCACACCCAGATCTTTGAAAACTTAGAAATTGGTGCAGAAGGATGAATCAGCAATGTACTTGCTGTGGTTTATCCTGGAAGGTAGCTAAACACCACACAGCTGCTCACTCACACCCCCAAGGTGGGGTAGGGGAGAAAAGTGGAAGGAAAAAAAACCAACTAAAATCCATGTGTTGAGATAAAGGCAGTTTAATAGGACAGGAAAGGAAAACAGTAATAACAACAACAATAATTATGATAATAATAATAATAATAAAAATATACAAAACAAGTGATGCACAATTCAGTTGCTCACCACCTGCTGACCGATGATTAACCAGCTCTTGAGCAGCTGCCCCCAGCAAAGTTTACCTCTGGTTTACAACCTGAGCGTGAAACTTTATATTATGGAATATCCCTGTGGCCAGTTGGGGTCAGCTGCCCTGGCTGTTTTCCCTCACAGCTTCTTTTGCCTCTCCGGCCTTCTCACTGGTGGGTTGGGGTGAGAATCTGAAAAGTCCTTGACTTAGAAGAAGCACTGCTCAGCAACAACTAAAACATTGGTGAATTATCAACATTATTCTCATCCTAAATCTGAAACAGCACTGTATCAGTTACTAGGGAGAAAATTAACTGTATCCCAATTGAAACAAGAGCAGTAATTTATTCCAAACTGATTGCTGTTGCTAAGGCAAAGAACTGTGGTTTAACTAATAGGAAATTTTGATAATAGGTGATTTTATTTTGTAATATCATGAACTGAAATAATGCAGGCTGCAGGTCATAGTTGTGACTTGTATATGCAGTAGAGTGGGCCTAATATCTGATTGGGTGGGATGAGAGTGAGCATATTCAACCACTACAGCATGATTGCTTTTCTGTTGGCATGCTTTAGGAATGTGGGTGAGATCACTTCTGTACTCTTCAATTTTCTTTGAAGTGATTTGGAATGCTTGATTACAAAATACAAACAAAATGCATTTACAGTAAATTTTAAATTAATTTTAAACAACAAAAGAGAAAATACTGTATATAAACCTGGTATTTGGGATGTTTAAACTGAATTTTGTTTTTAATTGTCAAAGGTGAGATGAGTAGCCTGGTAGGGTTTTTTTAATTCTTTCCACACATACCCAAAAAGCATTCTGAGAGCAATTCACATGTCATACCAGGAACCATGGAATGGACAAAACAGACTCAAAAGAACAATAATGTTTCCTGGCATAGCTATGTATTACCTAAAACAACACAAAATGGGGATTTCAGGAATTGGTGCACAATACGCACTCCACCTCAGAGGTTTGTCTGCAACAGTCCGGCTTAAACCAGCTAATGTCATCACTGAATAAAACTCCTCTTTTCATACTTCTTGTTCCTCTTTGCCACTCAGTATACATTCAGCATACATCCCATCTTTTCACATCTTTACAGTACTCCTGTGAGCAGTGATACTGATCATATACATTCAAGTGCTGATTCAGCAAAGCACTTTAAATCATGAAGACATGAATTGTTTAGTGTGATGCTCAAACCATATCTCTTTCTTCTTTTCCTGATTCCCCACACGAGAGAAGCAGAGCTCCTCAGTAAATTGTTACAAGTCTAATGGGGTAACAACCACATTTACCGAAAACTGTGGATTTCTGTAACATAGGCTTGTACAAGTAAATACAACTGAAAGTACTGAAAATTCCAGACTTCTCCAAAGGCTTTGTCCTACATTGCTGGTTCTGTTTTAACTAAAGCTGGTGTTGATGTTCAGCTGGGTGTCCTCTGAGCTGATGACCTCTGAGCTAAGTGTCTTGGACGGTCCTATTGCAATTTAGCAGCAAATTTGCTGAATTCCAAAAAGTTTGCTACAGTGAGACTCTTGTTCAACTCATTGTATGCAGATTTTGTATCTGAATACAAGATATTCTTGGGAGAGACTCATTTTGATTGCTTTGGACTGTAAGTTTTTGCCATTTTCAAAATGGGAGACTTTTTGAGGGAGCTTGCCTCTCCTTGGCTTGCTTTTCTCCTTGCCTACACTGACAAAGAAGCTAACCATTGAAATATTCTTGGCTGTGAACTATGATCTCAGAAAACATGTTTGATGTTCATAGATGATGTCTTGGCTGCCTATACTTGAGGATGGCGCAATGCCTGCACACACAGGGGCATGCCAGTTTTTTGGGGCAAGGAGCACCAACCATGAATGGTTACACACAGGCAAGATGCCGAATGCTTCAAGCACCATTTCTTTGGAAGAATCTTTTTTTTTTTTTTTTAAATAGGATTGCCACACTATTGCCATAGAACTCCTTAAATTGCTGATAGCTTTGTGTCCTGGTACAATACATGATTGTCAGGGAGGAACAAGGCTGAAGAATATCAAATATCTCTTGAAACATTGTCTGATGCATGTGAAACACAGAGTATTCGAAATAACGTCTGTGGATAAGTTAAACAGGAGCACTGAGTGGTTCTGGTTTTATTTATCAACGTTTTAAGTGATGAAAACAGAAATCCTGGTTCTGTGTGGCACAAGAGAACTTGCCAGTGTGGTATACATGGTGTGATCAATTAATCACACAGCTTCAGTGTTTCCACAACAGTCAATAACCAGTTAAGTAATTCTGAATACAAAGTTTTCTCAATAAAAGGGGAGGGCATATGAGGACAGGAATGAGAGAGAGGAAATGAAGAGAGAGGAAATTTAACACAGGATTTAAATTTGAAAAGGAACCAGTGACCTGGAGAAAAATAGCATGACTTTCCAAGAAGTACAGCTTGGGATATAACAAGAGGCTTGCTGCAATGATGATCAGGTACTGATGGATTGAGAATGTGATGTTGGGGCTGTAAAAAAGATAAGATAGAATAGAATAATAAAGTTCAGTCTTAAATAATTTTATCATTTTAAATGCAAAGAAAAGCTTATTATGGTTTGAGAAAGGGTTCATTTTACATATGTTTTCCATTATTTCTAACTGGAGAAGGATTGGAGTTTCCCCTCTGCTTCAGAAATGTTTTGAAATACCGAAGCATACCTTGCTCTGTACTGGATGAGTACCCCAAGCCCTAGGCTAGCTTCTGATCAGGACTGGCTGAGCTGTCTTTCTCATTGTCAGCAGAAATTTCTTCCATGCGTTCGTTCAAAAGCTGTGCTGACAGAGAAGATATGAAATTAATAAATTGTCTAAAGACAGTTACAATCAGAAGAGTGACTAATTCCTAGCATTGCAGTGATCTTGTATTCTTCCTCACCAAATCTCTCACTGGCTTTAGGAGTTTCTGATACATTGGAAACTTATTTTCTGCACTTTGGTTCTCAAACCAAATTATTTCCTTCCCTCTGACTCCCCTTAAAACCCAGTGGCCTAGTGGTTTGCTCACTCTTCTGGGGTATGGAAGACTTCATGTCCTTCTTCATGTCCTCTACTCTGCTCTGCATACATAGACAATTCACAGTACCTTTAGCAAGGAATATCAAGAAACATCCACTACAGAATTTATTATTTCTTGACAAAAAACTAATAAGACACATCTGGTTTTAAATTCTTCCTTCAACTGGGCACTTGTTAGACTTACAGAAATGTAGAGACCTTGAGGACTATGGGGGACTTTGTATTTAAGTACATGTGACTCAAAGTAATTTAGGCATCTAATTCCCAGCAACTACACTGATGGATGAGTAACACATAGCCTTTGTGGATTTGGGACATAAAGTGGTAGCTAGTTCCCCTTCCTCTTTCTAAATCTCCTTGCTTACAGGGCCTAACAGTACCTAACTCCTACTGTCCACAACAAAATTAGTTAAGGTGCAGCTTTAGAGGGAATAATGATGCTTGTTATAGCTCAGATTGTGTAATAGCTTCTATTCCAAAATTTTCTGAAGGTGAAATTGTCAAGGCTCTGTCCAAGAGCAGCCTTATTGCTGAAAATATGCTCAATAATGGGTCAGCAATTTTACAATATGAGGAGAAAAACTACTCTGCTTTTATAAAAAATTAGATCTCTTAACTTTTTAACAGTTATGCAGCCAAACTATCCTATACGAAAAGTTGAAGGTTGGCATTTGGATTAGTTTTTCTGGCCTTGGTAACTTCTGCACCAAATCCACTTTTGCAACGCTGAAAAAACACACAGGTATTTGAATAGTTTTGAGCCTCAGCCTGAAGTAAGAGTTAAACATGTTCACTCATTACTTTTATCTGTATTGGCATTATATCTATTTAATTGGCAAAACCACGAAATGAGAAGCTATTTCTGTGCATCAAGATGAAGCATCAAACAAAAATTTTCCAAATATAATTATCTTATTCAAGTGAACTGAGAACTTAAAGACTTAACATGGTGAGGGGAAAATGAGAAATTAAGTTGTTAATGCTCTGGCAATAATTACTGTAAAAAATGCATTTTCAATACTGATTGTTGATTTGCTTGGGCACGATCATCCCTTTAATGTCCTCAGTTCCACTTGCAGACTCCAAGACATATAAGAGATGATGATGCTTTTGTACTAAAATGAAACATACTTGCTTTCTGCTGATAGACTCACATAATTCCATCAAAGGTGATGGAGCGATATTGATTTAAACTGGGAAAATGGTTCTGTATGTACAGCTATGCCTTCAGCATATGTTTACACCTATTCCAGAACATTACTCTTTTCCTAAGATCTTACACCTGGCACCCTTCTTGCCTGCATTTACAGTGTCATTCACAGGAAAAGTCCTATGCATCAGACTAGGCTCTTTGAGAGACACTGAGCTGTTTCTGAAATGTGGAAAGATTGTTGAGTGGACAGAATGAGAACAAAGTGTTCACAGGGTGTTGGCACACCTTGCAACTCCTGGAGCAAAATAGTAAGAGCAGGAAAATTGCATCATTGGGAAGATTGATGATGGTCACAACAAGCTTCCAAAACTTTCCATCAGATAGTCTGAAACTTTAGCACTGGGCCACTTTAATATGGGAACTCCTGTACTTAGAGAAACAATCTAAAAGCTGGGGTTTTTTTGTCTCAAGTCAGCAGCTCCTCAGGTAGATGTTGGCAAGCCTGCTGTCCAGTTATCGGTGTGAGGCATTTGCAATGTAACCCTTAAAGCTGATGGCCGGTGGTTTGCAGAAGAGAGCCTGAAATAGTGACTGGCTTCTGTTGAGCACACTGAATGCCACAATCACCTTTCTGAATAAGAGAGACGACCTACACATAGAAAAATCACATAGAAAAATCACACTGAAAAATCTTTGCTTCCTTTCCAAGGTACTGCAGAGATGGGTTTCTGAACATGACTATGACTATGTGTAGTATGGAAAAGTGGAACTGATAATTGTACAAAACTGTTTGTATGTCTGTATTTCAAATGTCTTCATCATTACTGTGGATCACTGTTCTTTGAACAGCTGCCTGTTTGCCAGGTATTAGCTCAAAATTAGAGAGGACAAAAGGAAGTGATGGTTTCTGAAACAAGTACAGTCAGGGACTATAAAGCGGGGTCAAAACCTTCCCTGCCCCTGGCTCATTTTAAATACAGATCAGAGATGCCCTGTTCCTTGAAGAAGCCTGTGGTGATCTTACTCATTGCTTTTCTGGATCCCATATTCCCCCTCCCGCTCTCCCCTGCCCCTAGCCCTGGCCACTCCCTCGGGCTCTCGTTATTGGCTCCTGTACCCCAACCCTGCCCAGGGACCGCCCCTGAGCCCCTGAGAAAAGCTCCCTGCGACGGATCCCGAGATTCGACGGATCCCGAGATTCGTCTGCCTCTGAGGGTCGCTGGGACGGGATGTGATTAAAAGTCTGCTTAAACCCTTCTCACCTCCTTTGCCATCACTGGTTGTAGCGCTGCTGGCTGCCGCAGCAAGAACCGCAGGGCCGTCCGAAATGGACTACAGGAATGTGACCATGGTCGCACTGCCCTGAGCAGCCCCGCTGAGCTCTCAGGAAAGCTGCAGCTTGCTAAACTAAACCTAGCGACTACAACAGAAGCCCTTCAATCCAATGATGGAAGAATGATTTGTATAACCCGGGGTGCCTTTGAATGTGTAGATTTAGTAATTTTTGATATTTGTTCATTTTTTAACTTCATTCTTCTTTTAAGGATGGATGTATCCACTGTACTATGCTGAGGAATCCTGACAATGCATTCCAGGATGCCGGGGTATTTTGAGTAGCAAATTTCAATATAAACACACTAAACCTCAAACTTTACATTCCCTCATTTGCTTGCAAATGTATTAAAAAAATTTGAAATTCATTTGGTAAAGCACCCACTGACTTGGTATTCCTAACTTGGTGAAAGGTGTGGGGTTCAAGTATTGCACAATGACATAGAGCAAGTCAGAGAAACAAAAGAAAGATGACAAAAATTTGTGGGAGAAATAGATAATCTGTAACTGAGCATTTTTACAGTGCAAACATATATACTTTTCTAGATATTTAGGTAATAATTACCTAATTATCTTTCAACAATCCGTCCCTTATTCCTGCTCCTTTTGGTACCTGACATTAATTTTTGTAACTACAATGCTATGGAAATTATGTACATACATTATTACAGCTTGAACCTGTTTAATTAGTTGCCTGGCAAAGAAAGATAATGTCTTGTTGTTTATCTGGAGTTAGTCAACTTATTCTATGTTTGGAGATAATCGCCTTCACTCTGGAGTGAGAAGATACGCTGCAATTAGCACAGAGCTAAAACCAGTCCTTTCATCCAGGAAAGATGGTGATTCCTGAAGGCAGTAACACATCCTAAGTCTCAGCTGTCGTTAGAGCCTGCTAGACACTGTAAGACTCCATTTTGTGAGGTTATTCTTTAGTGTATTTTCAGACCTGCCTTCTCCATTAATTGTTTCATATTGCAGTCTTAAAACTCTTCCTGTCTGCGGGATTCATTAGCAATGTCATTTTCCTGTACACACTTATGCAGGCTTTGTGTGTGGTCTCCTAGGATGCACAGACCTCCTTCCTATCTGAGGATCCAGCATCCTCAGCCCATTAACTCAACTTCAGTACTACCCTGCTGAAATCTTGTGCAATGTTGCAGAGCTGTCCACTGGGAAATGCTGAGCCCTTTTCTTATCTTCTTATCTTTGAGGATAAGTATTAGGTGAAAACGTCACCATTCCTCCTCATCATCATCAGCTCCCTTAACCTGTTCCCACAACTATAGGAAGGTCCTAAAGAACTGGCTCTTAACTGAAAGAAATGTTTCCAACTGTAGGTCTGGAGAAGTCACTCAATGTGTTTCTTAGTGAATTTGTCTCCGGTCCTGTTGAGGCTGTACAACACTGTCTGTATCTTAGTAATCCTATACCAGCATCTGCTGCTGCAGTGGAGATGCAATTACTGTTAATAAAAATGCGTATGACTAAACATTTATTTTTTTCTGAGAATGCTTAAGTCTGATTTTTCAGTCAGTTCTGTGTCTGTACATGTTTATACTTTGGAAAGATCAACTGCTTCAAATAGGCTGCACTGGCTTTTCCAGTCTTACTGCTAGAATACAGTAGCAGGTTGCAATGTGACATTTCACTTTGGCAGTGTGGTTTAGTGGGCATGGTTGTGTTTGGTTGATGGTTGGACTTGATGATCTTGGAAGTCTTTTCCAACCTTCATGATTCTATGATTCTGTAATAAGTGAGGTGCTGTTTACAGTAAACATCTTAGGGCATGCTTTACCTCATGTCACATCCTGACTCTGTCCAAACAAAGCCCTTTAGAGTGCACCAGTTTCATCTCTAATACAGGTACCATGTACAACAGTTGAGGGTTCTTTTGATCCAGACCAGATTTATTTGGTAACTGTGGGAAGTTAAAACTAAAGTGCTTGCAGGTAGGGTGGATGAGGTGCAACAGACAAAAGTTATAATAAGGCATATATAATGTCTCACTGGACTTTAAAAAAAACCCCAGAAACACTTGAAGTGGGTCGGCTAAAACACTTTTGGACTCTCCATCCTTAGAGACTGTCAAAACTCAACTGGATAAAGCTCTGAGCAATGCAATCACTGATGGCCCTGGTTAGGGCAGGGGTCATACTGGAGGACCTTCACAGGACCTTTCTGTTCTAAATAATTCCGTGATTCAATGAATTAACAACTGTGAGTGAAGTACAATTCTCACATGAAATCCTGAGTGCTACATTTAGAAAGTTTAGGTGCACCCAGTCAGACTAAGGAGGAAGAATATATCATGTCAGCAGAGTATTTTCTCATCAACACTCATCAGTTACTGACTTTAGTCCTCATTATGAGCCAAAAGAGCTGCAAGATCTGCTTTCAAAGTTTGTGGTTGGCCCTGTGTGTACCCCTTAGGAAGATATTTAACTTCTTCATTAATCAGGACAAAATGTCATTGGAGAGATGGAAAAACCTGTGGATGAATCTTTATTTGTAAAACCTTCTGCACAACTAAAGAAGTATTTTGAAGCAAAATAAAGTGAGAAGTTGTTCTGCCAAGCTCTGTTCCACTCCATGAAAACAGACAGGAAAATTTTTGTCTGTAAGTGGAAAGTATTACCCTTTTGCTTTGGTATGTGTATATGCAGTTCTACATAGATAAATAGATTACAGTTAAGGATATACTGACTCCACTTTCCAGAGTTAATATGCATATAACTTGGATAGATCTGGCAGATCACCACATGGGTTTTTTGTGTATATAAAACCCCTGAAAATTATAAAGGCATACAAAATTCAAAGTATTTGTTGTTTCTAGCTAGAGATCTTAATAATTGCAGTCCAGTTTTACTGCCAGAATATTAGCAGTAAATGACATTCATTTGAGATCTTGACCAGTCATTCCAGTCATTCCACTGATTTTATTTTATTTAAGGACTCTTCATGTGGAGGAGGTTGAACACATTAACTGGAAAATTAATGATATTTTTGAATTTCAACTATCAATAGATGCCTGAAAACTGTACTGCAAATGTAGTAGGAAAAATGTTTATAGCTTCTGGAAATGGGCCATGGTGGGATACACTGCTACTTTACAGTTAAAGATAAGCAACCATATTTTAGTTAATAATCCTGGGAGCCAGCCAGCTTAATCCTTTTTTATTCATAAACTTGATTCTCAGTAAGCCATATATGTTGCTATCTCAGGACAGTTGGAGGGGTTTTGGTTGTAAATATAGCAAAAATTATTCAGTCTTGGGAGCAGAGACTTCTACATTCTAAGAATATATATGATGTTTCGGGGCTCTGCCCAAAGGGAAAGACATCTTTTTGTTAAAATCAGCTCAAGGAATTGTGGTATAATTCTTAACTTTAACAATTGAGATAAACTGTAAAGTGAAAAATTTTAACACCTTAAGAAGTCATGAGGGAATTCTGATTGCTACTACGAGCAGTGATTCTACAAGAAATACCTTTATGGAGCTCTGTTTTTTTAAAGAGCCTTCCAGCATGTGCCTACTTGATTTATAGTATTTATTTGTGCCAGGATTGCAAGTAGCTTACTGTCTTGTCCCTGCTATTGGAATCATCCTGAATATGTTTGTGCAGTAGTCATCCTGATCTAATTGTCCTGAGAGGATATCTAGAGTAATTAATCATAATGACTGTATTTTGTTATGTGCATCTTTGATACATTTTAATGTGGCTTATTAAAACTGTGTAGAGCCAACATGTTCCAGATGTCTGCAGGAGGCAAGGGTCTGTTGCATGGCAAACCCCCAGGTATAATGAATCTAGCTATTGGGCCAGAGGTTTAGAAAGTAGAGGAGTAGGCTCCCAAAGACATAGGGAAAGCCTAGATTACAGAGGATGTTCCTTTTGGATGTGAGAAGGGAAGAGTCTTAGTGATAGTAGTGGGCTAGCTGGGCTTCAAACAAACCTATGAAAGGCAGAAGAAGGAAAATCCAGACATTGACCTGAGCCCAAAAGTTGGATTTGATAGCAATTGTAAGTTTGACTGGTTTTGTCTTGTTCTTCAGATTTACTCTACTAAATAAAAAGAAAATAATCTTTCAAAAACTCTGTTGAATCATATCATGTTTCTCTGAAGGTGTGGACAGAAGTGTTCTGGAAAATTTTACAAATATGGTTTAATATATTGCTGTTCCAGGTTGCCTATCTTGTTTCTTTGCTGCTGCTTTTCATCCTTGTAGGTCCAAAGGTCAGCAGAATCTGATGTATGCCTATGTCCTTGTTGGTCCAACTTACCACCCCTGCAGCTCTCCCACATCTCAACCAAACAATAGAAAAGAATGTGTCTACAGGTTTGGAAACAAGGCTCTGTCAAGAAGTCCTGATCTCCTGGCACACACAGCCTGAGAAGCCACACTGCCAGCAGTGGATATGTTGAGGAGAAGAACACTGGTGATGCCAGAGCTGTGTGTATCATAAACTCGCCCATTGTCTTACAACAGCTTTTTGTTAGGTTATTTGCATCTTTCTCTAAGCAGCCTGCATTGGCCAGTGTCAGAGTCAAGATATTGGATAAGAAGGAAGCAGAAAGGTGAAACTATATCAAACATGGCCTGACTATGGCATATTCAAATGTACTCTGAACACAACAGTCAGTTGAGCTCAAGATCTTGCTAGTTAAGGTTAATAGTAGCCCCTGTTTAAACTGATAATCCCTCCATGCAGCTGTTACTTAAAACCACCATAAAGCTTCTTGGTGGTTTGCCTGAGGAATCAACCATATAAAATCTACTCCCCAGTTAGGCTAATTATTTGCTTAATATATACTTTTCTGTGTGCTTCAATCAGCCTCCAACTCAGCACTGAGGAACTGTGAAACCATTGAGACCAAATCCAAATAATTTTGTTGAGGTCAGTCATTGCAGCAGTAAAAAAAAGGGTGTTCTTAACCAAGCACTATTTGGTTCTCTGTGTAATATTTGCTTCGTTCAAGAGCCATGGCTTTTTTTCAGGATGAAAATATCTGTCTCTTTGCCTCTTTCCTCTGATCTATTACATGGTGTTTATCACTGAGTTATGCAGGTTTAAACCATTCCTTGAGTAATTTAATCTAGAGGTAAAGTCTTAACAATTGAAAACACCAACATATTGATCATTTACTAGAAACTGTTTGCCAGAAATATTACAAGAAAATGGGTATTTTTCAAAGATATTTTTCATGGATTGCACTTAAGTGACCGTAGACAAAGCACTGCGTATGTTTTGATGTATCTTCTATCCTGTTAAAGTTTCTTCTTGAGTATTAGGGATCAGAGAACAGTACTAACCTTTTTGGAGATGGTTTTACTCAAGTTTGTTGCATGCTAAGAAAGCTCAGGTAACAGTTTGAAAATTATTGTCCTGAGAAGTCTATTGTGTCAGGCAAAGAAGGAACCATATTCCAATGTAATATTCCATTGTATGTAAAGGCCATCACAGCTACACCAAAACTGGAAGACCTGGGAATGGTTTCAATATTAGCCAGCAATTACCCACTCCTTACAGAGGAATTAGCAGCTATCTGTCCCCTTTGTTAAAGTAAGCTTTTAAATACACACAAAGTTTATAGCATGAAGGGCAGCACAACTCTCTAAGGAAATAGATGTCTCAAGAGACACACAAGCAAGACTGAAGAAGTCATGTCAGCTGTCACACTGCTGGACCCAGTCATGGTTAACCCCCCTGCCTAATTTTAGGGGTAGCTTGGACATTCAGCAGTAGCATATGGTGAATGCACCATTCTGGCCAGCACTGATGGCCTCTCTCTTTCTTTCTCAGCCCCACTAGCTCTACATCTGATGAAAGTAGACTGTTTACTATTTCCACATACTGGATTCACTATTTCTATATTATTTTTTTGGTTTTAATTCTTGGTTTTATTTAAGTGAAAGCAAATTTTGTCAGCTTGGAGTGGAAACAAGATTACTATTATTTGAGGGAACATTGTTATCTGCCCAATGTGATTCAAGGCAAAACTGCATTGAAAAAAATAAATTGTGTGCAGATATGTCTGAAACAGTCCTGAGGTTACACACTCTAATGTGAGGGTCTCATGAAATGTATGAGAGGTCAGTTTTATCAGATGCCCTGAGGGTATAATTGGAATTCCTCCTCTGGTACCTCAGGCCATCTGCTATGGCATCTAATAACCTCGTGAGAGCAATGAACAGCTCAGACTGTGATTTAGGGCTGGGGTCTGGCTGCCTATTCTGGCTTCTATATGAAATGAAACTCCAATTACAGTGTCTAAATTCAGAAGACAAATAAGCAATTACAACCTCTGGCTATTAAGGACTGGCATCCCATACTGCCTGTGGAGCAAGGTAGGAGCAATATTTAGACCACCAGCAAGAGCAGCGTAAGTTAACCATTGTGACTGTTTCTTTCCTGTGATGCTGCAGGGAATTGGGGCCTGATAGTCCCAGCACAGCAAAAAATCTGAATTGCTCATTTTAAACTTAGGTACTGTGACCATCCTTAGTCCATCTTAAGTGTTGTAACATGCAGGCTGCATACAGCCCTCCTCCTACTACTCTGTTGGAATTGTGTGAGGAGGAGGGAGGGAGTGAAAGGAAAAGCCATCTGTGCATCGCATCAAGTGGTGAAATAGGGGAGAAAGATCCTGCTGCTTTCAGCTCTGTTTCCATGAGAAGTGCTGACAGGGGTAAGACTGAGAAAGAGTGATGGAGAGTGAAATTGAAAAGGAGAGAGTGAGATCCACGGACGTTTTGCCCCCAACCATAAAGGGATTATGATTTAGGCCAGTCTGTGGAGATTTTAATGAGTCAAATGAAGACAGCTAAATAGTTTAAGCAAGCTATGTGCAGACTCCTTTTTCAGTACCCAGCATGCTAAGTAAGCATATGAAATCACATCCAGTGTCCATTATCCAAATGATATCATTTTCCCCCAAGGAGCACTTCTCTCCTGGCAGGGCTATGTGACAGGCTGATGCCCAAAGCACTCTGTAGCTCATGGCAGAGGGGAGATTGTCATTAGACTGAAGTACAGGAACTCTTACAATTCACTTGAAAATTGGTATTAATACATATGCAGGTGTATTTGAACAGTAGAAAAATCTGACTCTGCTTTTACCACATGACCCTAGGTTCCCTTTTCCTTCCTCAGTGACTTGGTGTTTGAGAGTTGTGCAAGCTGGGAATTCAGGCTCTTCAGTTTTTAAGCACAGTCCTCACTGTGCTCGTTCTTGAGCACATTTACAATTGGCATAAACCTGTCACCCAAACTCTTATGTAAGTTTGTTGTTGTGGGCCAATGCAGTTTGATGAAACACTGCTCTGGTCCTTGAAGCAGTATAGTCAACTGCTGTATCCCAGCAAAAATCCTCTGAGGGGGGCTGTGTGCTGATCTCACCACCTGTCACACGGATGGTTGTTGTCACCTGTGTTACGTAGGTCAGACAGTGAGAAGAAACCACTGTTCAATGACGTGCATGAAACCTTCAGTCCTGGTTTTTAGAAGTCTTCAATCCTGACATGTTCACAAGATCCTACTGCATCAACATCTCAGTTCTAGCCACAGGTAAAAGTACCTCATTAATTTGGCTCAATAATTCTTGTTCCTTAATTATCTGTATTATATGGCATGCTCTCAAGTTCCCAGAGAATGCAGAAAGATCCAGGGAAAACAGGCATTTTTAAGGCAGCCTTATATAGCACAAAGGACTCAGTAGTCTGGATAAGCATTACTGATCACTGACATAGGGGACATTGTGTAAACATACTCGAGTAGTTAGACTTTTATGTTGGAGCTTATCACTCTAGCTGTAAATTCAATGAACAGAAGTAGACAATTTCAGAGTATGATTGTTTTCTTCCTAAAATAAGTTTCTAATATAATGCAGATGAATTGTCCTCTGGAGCTGCCTATTTCTCTGCCTTGACTATAAATAGAACCCAGGATACCGATCTTATCAGCAAATATCTGACTTCAAAGTGCCTTAATTGGGTGAGACAAAATGGGTCTATGACCTCGGCAGTGTCCTTTTTGGAGGGTTGCCCAAACTGGAGACATCATCGCTAAAATCTGATTTTTTCTGAAAATAGGAGCCACGTGGGATTTCGTATGTGAGAAATAACAATAAACAGGAATAAGAGAACAAAACTGAATGTAATTGCCAAGGAAGTTTAACATTCCAGATTCTGTATTTATTCTGCAAAAACAGATATAACAGTCCCATTCTTTACCTTGCTGTAGACAATTAGAAAGCGGGAAAAATAGATCCATGCTGTCAGACAACTCCTATGAGCAAGGGGTTGGAAAGTTTTCTACCTTCTCTACAAAAGCAGCACTACACAGTCCTCAACATGCCTGGTATCCAGTCCTGTACAACTACTGCAGGACTCTTTTCCTCACTTAAAATCTGTTCAAATCTAGGAATTTGAGACTTGTGTGGGACATAAAGTCTATACTTACATCCTACCTTGGTGGAGGTCCTTCTCCCATCACTTTATTGCCTTTTCTTACCTTCATCTTAGCAAGTCCAGGGAGATGGTACACAGTATCCCACAATAAAATTCATCCCAATTATAAATATTTTTTTTTAATAACATGGCTTGAAATGGCAACAGCAGACCAACATTAGGTTCATGAATACAACTGAAATACCTGATACATCACTCTGACAAGGTGAACACGAGAGCCAGGAGAGTCTTTTGCTCCTTGATACTTTTGAGGAAGATGAGTTTCTTTTGCCAGTTTTTCTTTTCTTTCGCAAGAGAAAAAAAACAAAAGGAGCACCTGAAGAGCAGTTGACATCAAACATATTCACATACACAGTGCTGACCTTAGATGTTGTCAACAGCAGTGATGGGAAGGGGGGCTGCTAACAGTTACATTGATATTCTGACTCTTTGAGGAGGTTTTCTATTTAAGTATGTATACTTAGCCCTCTGATGACCCTAAAAGCAAATCTGTATCTGTCAGAAACTGAGAATTTAAATAAAAGTTTGCTTGGCAGTCTTTCTCCATCTCCTCTCTTGATAAATTTTGTGCACGTATTTACTAGGTAGCCCTTAAAATCCCTTTTCCTCTTCCAACAGTTACACACCTAATAAAAACAGTAGTCACAGTGGGTGGAGATAGAATTTCCTTTCCTTTTAAGAGGAAAGACAGCTTGGTAAAAAAATAAATTATGCTAATTAGTTGAATATAATTGCAAATTCCTTGGAGTTAAAATGTGCTGCATAGCAGCAGAAAATGCTATTTGCCATATGGTGTTGGAACACTCTGGAACGATGTCTTTTCCTCTACTGTTTCCTGCAGACTGAGCATGGACTTGGATTGTTTGTGGCTTCCCAAGTATTCGTGCTAAGCCAGCCAGATCACTAAGTGTCCCAAAACAGCAGAGAACCATACTTGTTCAGTCCATATGTACTAAAAATAAACAAACAAAAAGTCTTGGTTTTGTACAGCTTTTAATGAAAGACTAAAGTTTCACTTTTCAGTGGTTTGGGTAAACTTTCAGAAATTTTTTCCTTTGAATAGTCAAGACCCTCTAACTCAGTACTGAACAGTGTTATTAAGAGCAGTATAAGAATCTTTGAGGAAGCTATCAAATACTAGCAGGAAAATATTGGGTACTTTATCTGAAATAGTATAAAAACCCAGATTTAAAAAGGAGGAAAACATAGTTAAATCTTTATTTAGCATGGTTTTAAAATTAAGAAAACAACAACAACAAAAAAGGAGTTTGCTATGCTACTATGTACATTTATTTATCTAAACTTTCTGATAAAAAATTTCATTTGCCATCTTTGATAGAAAGTTCTTACCAATGGATTTGATAACATTCCTTACCAGTGATTTTTCACTCTTCATTTTTAATATACATGTCAACACTCACCGCCTACCCCCCAAAAAAGACACCAAAACTTGATAAGAAATAGGCATTCTGTTCACATAGATTTATACATCTGAGAAATTGCTCTCTGAGCTCTCTTATTGTGAGATACATGGGAACTCACACAAGTACTTAGAAACTCTGACTTAGAAGTGATATGAAAGTTCATTTTCAAGCTGTAAATGTATATTCAGATCTTACAACAGCAACATTGCCTTAATTACACTTGTAGCTCAGGATTTTTATCTTTTATCCAGTTTTATGTCCATAATAATTCTACCAAGTTAATAAAGTTAGCAGCTTTAACTGAAAAATTGGCAGTGAATGTTTTCAAGCCTTGTTGCTCAAACAGGATAGTTTTTGTGATGTATATACTTTTCTCTTGAAAGTAACCACTGATACCACATGAAAAAGTAGAACATTGGTTTAGTTGTTTGGTCTGTCAGATGGACAACTTGGGGTTTTTTTCCTTACAGTCTGTAAACTGAAGATGAATTATACATGTGAGGAAATCCAGGATTAGGAATCCTAAATTTCTCAAAAAAACCCCACCCCAAACCAAGACATAGAGGAATTCGTTGAAGTACTTACAGTATCTTCATAGAATCATAAAATCACAGAATAGTTTGGTTTGGAAGTGACCTTTAAAGGTCATCTGGTCCATCTGCCCCCCTGCAGTGAGCAGGGACGTCTTCAACTAGATCAGGGGGCTCTGAGTCCTTTCCAACCTGACCTTGAATGTGTCCAGGGACCGGGCATCCGCCACATCCCTGGGAAACTTGTGCCAGTGTTTCACCACTCTCACTGTTAAAAAATTTCTTCTTTGCAGCAATTCTAAATTGACCCTCAGTTCAGTTTACAGCCATTACCCCTTATCCTTTGGCAACATGCCCTTGTTAAAAGCCCCTTTCCAGCTCTCCTGTAGGCCCCCTTTAAGAACTGAAAGGCCATAATAAGGTTTCCCTAGAACCTTCGCTTCTCCAGGCTGAACAACCACAACCTTCTCAGCTTTTTCTCACAGGCCATGGAGAGTGGTTTATGCCATTTAAAAATTTAGAAGTTGTAGCACTTTTCTGGTGAGGTCTCCAATGATGTTTGCAAAATCAGTATAGTTTTCCCTGATAGTTCTAACATGTAGCCCTACCAACTTCAAGGCAAAGTTGAACTGTATGGGAATAAAACTAGTTATGAGCATTAAAAACACTGAATATATTTTTCTCCTCCTGTTTCCTTTTGTGGGGCTTATCAGTGACGAGGTTCCTTTAAAATAAATAGTCAGTGTGATTAAAAAAGTAAGAAAAGATACATTCTCCTGCCTTTGTCATTCTGATTTCATTAAAAGTTTTGCTTATATTTAGAATGTTCTTATATTTAGAATGAAAGTTCTGTCTTTCTGAACAAGTGGAATTATTCTTAGGACTTCTCTGAAGTCCTAGAGAAGTGAGAAATTATTGGAAGGTAGAAGCTGTCAGAGAAGCTTTCCAGGCTTTAAAAATATTATCCTAATTTTCCATTTTCCATTAAGAAAATCACAGATGATCTCCCTCTGGCTGCCCCTTCAAGTTAGCAACCTAAAGATTAAGCTGTCAGTTCTTGCTAAAGCAGACTTTTTCAGGAATCCTTAAAAATGCTTGCATTTATTCCAACTAGGATGAAATTAAACCCCAAGCAACCCTCAATACTGTACCCAGGATAGAAATTTCCTGCTGAATTCACAGCTTACATAGCGTCTTGCTCCATTCCTTACAATCGCTGTAAAACACCATTTTTTGATCTCTCCATGCTATTTGATGTGACACTGCAGAAAGGGATTTGCATTGTACCACAAAAATCTCAGTTTCTAGAAACATTAGCCGGGGACAGGGCTTAATACAACTAGGTCTGTTTCTTAACTTCGCTAACGAGGCAATGTGCAGCTAAACCGCGTTTGTTGGAGCTGGTGTCTGGGGCACTTCCTTGGGGATCTTCTCATCTATCCCTGTTGCAGACATGATCTTTGATTCTTTCCAGTCACACTCTGCTCACAGTTCAGCCACACTAGAGACCAACCTGCGGAAATATTTTGATACCATCAGCCTGGTTCTTTGTTGCGTTGCACAAAAGTTGTCATTGCCTTGTCAGATGTTCTGACCCGCACAAAATGGGCGTAATTTACTATAAAACAGAGTGGTTAGTTGTCATTTCCAGCAACTTCTGTATGAGGATCCTAACCTGGATGCAAATTTATATTGAACTTAAAGACCCTTATCATAGCACAGTACTGTGTTAGGTGTATGCCATATGGTCTTTGTACTATTTCAGCTAAGGAGATATTTTTTTTCTTTTAACTCCCAAGTTCAGTGAAGCTCTGAGCAACCTGGTCTAGTCAAGAGTGTCCCTACCCATGGCATGGGGAGTGTAACTAGATGATCTTTTAAGGTCCCTTCCAACCTAAACCATTCCGTTGTTCTATGATTTTGTGACAATGACACTCCAGTTATATCTGTGTGAGAGAATTCTATATCAAACATTCTCAAAAGAAGGAAAAATTCCATCTATGCTTCATTAAGAAAATGAAAATCCTGTGCTCTCGTGCACTGAATCTGCTGAAAGACCATGTTCAAGCACTGCAAATTCAGGAATGCCACTTATTCTGATGAAATCAGTTTCATTGCTAGGACTATTGTTATTATTACCCACACTAAGAAATTATAGAATTTCCCATCCCTGCACACAGGATACACATGAATTAATTCTATCACCATAATTCTGTGATTAATTTACAGTTTCCTAAAGCCCCAATTCAGACTGCCGAACTGTCACTGAACAAAGAGACAGTAAAAGACAAGTTCCTAAAAAACACCAATGTAGTTTAAGGTGAAGGCAAGTAAAGGGAGAAGATGAGCATCAGTTTGCATCATACAGAATTTATCCACTTGTCTCAGATAAACCTTGAATACAAAACAGGAGATTTTACTTGATTATAGGCTTATCAGCCCAAAAAGTTGGGAGAAAAGTGTTTATCATCATTTACCAGATGGTGAATAGCAGCACAAAACATGAAGATCAGATTTTAAAAGCCATTTAGAAGCCTAAGGAGGCAGATGAAGATGAAATGTTATTTTTGAGGTTAAATTCAGTGTCTGTGTGTGTCATGAAGTGTCTACACACTTAGAAATACATATTTAAGAAATTTACCCAAGGTCACTGAAAACATCTGTCTCAGAGTATGTGGTAGGATCAATTTGCACACATGACCTGTGAGCACAACAATATCTTTCCTGCCTTGAAAAACAAAATACCTATTCATTCTTCATAAGTTCAGTAGTGGCTTTCCACACTCACTGAAGCATTGCAGAAAGGGCTGACTTGATACTGTCTTCCTGCCCTGGGGAGTTTGTTCCATTGTGCATATATAGCAAGGAGATGGGTTGCCACAGATAAGACACGCTTTAAAAAACCCAATTATTGTTTAATAAACAGTTAAAAAATCAAATGTTATTTGATTATGATGCCAGTCCACCAGCAGAGGCAATGAAATTTCTCCATGAGTTTTGTTTCAGCAATTAATAGAGATATAACAGTGATGAAATATGTAAATTCCACAAGTAAGTAGACCATTGGGGAAAAAAGCCGAATATTGGTTAAGCACTTTCAGCACCTACAAATCCTGTTGTAGTGGGATCATAAAAGGAGACAAGCCAGACAATAATTTCACTAATAGTGTGTGCATTTCTGCTCATAAAGACATCAGAAATGCTTTCAAAGAGGCTTAAATATTCCTGAGACTGTAGACCATCATCCATGTGATTGAGATAGACAGATAATCCAGCCATTACAAGCATTTGTAATTTGCCTCAGGTTTTCTTCAGTGAAAACATATCTGGAGTCAGATAAAAGAATATGAGACGACTTTAGGGTTGGGGCTAGTGTTCCAACTTGGAGAGCTCTGCACAGGTGGAGCATCTCTTCCAGCTTTACTCTGTACTTCATGAGCAAACTCCTCTATTGCTGTGTCAGACCAGTCACCAGAACAGACACATCAGGCCCTGTTGCTCCCACAGCAGTATCACCCTTTCAGCAGCCCCAAGGCTCTGTGGTTCAGATCAACAACATAAACCAGCTCTGCAGAGCCCTGTCACACTCTGACAGCTGGAAAGTGGTCTCACTGTCGAGGCAGGCAGCCTCCTCTCCGGTGGGCTGACCTTGGCTGGCTCCCATACCTCCACTCAGACAGTTTTTCACTCCTCCTCCACAACAGAGCAGAAGCAGGAAATAAGATGAAAAAGATGAAAAAGTTCATGGGCTGAGATAAAGACAGGGACATCCATTGCCAACTACCATCAAAGGCAAAGCAGACTAGACTTAAGGAAAAATAATTTAATATATTGTGAAGTTAAATGGACTAGGGTAGCGAGAAACAAAGACAAAAATGAAAACATCTTCCCCCACACTGCAACCTGTGTTCCCAGCTTAACTTCTCCCAATTCCTCTATACCATAGAGCTGCCATATGCAACACAGGAGAACTCTTGGGATCAGGCCAGCCACTCCAAGATATCTAACGTGTGCTAAGCAACTAACTTTAGGCACTTGAATTATTCTGTACTGAGACTATTCATTTCCTAACAGAAAAACAGCCAGTGCCATTTGTGACCTTGTGGAAAGTCCAAGACCTCTAGACAGAGCAAACAGTACAGGGCAGCACTTGTGTCAGTCCTATACTGCTCTGAGGCTGCAGCTACAGGGCAGGTGACACTTCTCACAACACATAAAGTGACACAAACTGCTGCAGTCCTGTTGCAGTGTTGAATAAAGTCACATTCAGAAACCTCTTATTCTCATAAATTTTAGGTTCTTTCCAGTCCTAAATTCTTGAAACATTTATTCTTCTCTCCCAGCTGAAGGGAGAGGAATTATTTGCTTCTTCTTTATCAAAGTGGGGATGGTCCTTGGATGCCACTAATACAGTAGGGGCAAAATGGCTCATCTGTTGCCATTAAAAATTCCTAAATTAAAGGCTGCATGTAACATGCAAAGTCTTTTATTAAGTCATAATCTCAAAACCTCCTAAGTCAATCTAACAATGCTCTGAGGTTCAACAATACTGTTTGTTTGGTTGGCTTTTTATTACTTTTTATTTAATTTATTTAATTAAAAAATAGCAGCAAACAAGTCTCCATTCTTCAAACAATGTGTTCTATATATACAGAGAGTCTTAAATAGTGTCTCAACTAATTTAAACACTTTCTAAATGATCAATGTTACTCTGCGATTAGTGGCAGGGACTTTTACTTATCAATATTTCAGTTGGTAGCTCAAGGAAATAATGAGGGACATTAGACCGTATTCCTAAAGCCATGTCAGAAAGTTAGCTAAGTAATGCAGGAAATCCAATTCCTGCATCAGAATCAGGCGGTGCCAGCTTCTTGAGAGATGGCTGAAGAGGGAGAACTTTAATTGTCCAAAAGAGAGAATACCACCGGGTTAAGTTCTTCCTGCAGCTGGCAATTCTTACTTTGAGTTTAATGCTTGTTAAATGATGAGCTTTTGACTAGAAATTCAATTAATGTTCTCCTCTGCAAGCTTTTAAAATTTCACTCACTCACACACTGACCTCCCTATCCTGCTTTTCATGTAGGGTCAGAAAGTTCTTTGTATACCGTCAGCTTTGAGAGAGGTAGGCTCAGAGGCAAGGCTGAGGGCCTTATGACCATTTTTTGCTCAGGTTGGAAAAGTTAGAAAATCTGAGACAGGAATTACAATCTGGTTTAAAATAGTCTAACTCACTTGTAACCTCCCTCCTGTTTTGTTTTTTGTTTGGTTTTGTTTTGCTTTGTTTTGCTTTGTTTATTTTGTTTTGTTTTCCCCTCTCCTCTAGTATTAGTTGATACAATATGGTGAAAATGTTTGGATGATTTTAGGGACCAAGACAAAGTGATTTATAGGTTAAAAGCTGAAGAAAGTACCATGTGTAGCCAGTCTGTCGTCAGCTCTGCTGGGTTTGAATTAAGGTATTGACATAGCAATGGGGGAAGTGAGTGGAAGTGAGTGAGGGAAGCCCAGACACTCCTGTGTTTCTGTGTACAGGAAATGCCTTTGATTTAACTTGTTCTTTCCAAGCTTCTAATTTCACAGGCATCAAATCACAGATTTTTTTTTGTAACTTCTGAACTCTACTTGATCATATTGACTTTTGATTTATAAAGCTCAGTTTCATTTGTGTCCTAGAGAATAAGAATTGAAGCATAAAAGTTAAATGAAATTACCAAAAAAATCAATTTGTTGCTTAAATGAGCAACAGAATGACAAATTCTGCTTAAATTGGAATAAACTTTAGATCAAGTGGAGATGAGCTACTTTCTAGAGATGCAGTGTACCAAGAGGTATTTTGACCAAGTTCAGTAACAGTAGAAAGACCAAAGGTTCAGTAGGCTTAGTGAGCTCAATCACACATAGACACATCAGATTAGAAATTGGGAGAAAGTGGCAGTAATCTTCTATTTAAGAGCATAATGTTCAAATCCAGACACTGAGATAAAGCAAATAAAAAGAGTGACAAAGAGTGGAGAAAGTTCAAGACATTCCTCTTTTCAAGGTTTTTAGAAAAGATGTGTTTAAAAATATCTGTTCTGGCAAGAGATTCAAAACGGTGGCTTGGTTATCCATTTTTTTCAGAAATCTAAAATCAAAAATTATGTGACTTGAAAACACCATACCAGTTTTATATCTGATGGAAATCATTGGAATAATACTGGGAGTAATGAATTAGGCTTATACCCTAGATGAGACACTTTTTAAAATTACTGTCACCCACATTTTTATGATTCTGAATTAAAATTAAAATAATGCTATGATGAACTACATCCCAAGGCATTTAAACTCTGTTGTTCAAGTTAAGTTCAATTTCGGAGTGTAATACCAGAAAAATTCCACTGGGAGTTATTTAATTTTTTTATGCAGGTTCAACATGTATGAGAACACTTACACAGCCATTTAAAATCAATCAAGTGAATACAGTGCTCATCAGAGGTGAGCAATTTGCATTCCACATGTCTGAGGTTTCACTTAGCTTCATGGCTTTTACACAACTAACTCTGTGGTTATGTTCTGGATGTACACTGGGATACATCACTGCTAGAGTTGAGTGAATAGTTCATCACTTCCATCAGGGGCATACAAACCTGTTGTGAAAAGTTACATATCCCATTCAAGAGCTTAACATAACTCCTAGTAGTGGAAATTCTATATCTTAGTGATTCTTAGTCCTGTTTCACATGAGACCCAAACATCACATTTGCTTCTGCATCTCATCTGTTTCATTTTCATGAGGCAGGATGTGGGATAGAGATTGTGGCAGGAAATCTGGCATGATAAAAAACTGGCAAGAGAGATTCATATCTTTATAGGTCAGATACTGAGAAAAGAGCATATTTGCTGGAGAGGTTGGAAAGTGAGAATTAGGCTTTACTTCAGCATTACTCATAAGTAAATGGGCTGTAGAGCTATTAAGCAAGTGGTGTTTGTCATTCTGTGTACTTCAAGTGCCATCAGCTCGACTCTGCTCTCCGTTCCAACAACAGACTCTGGGGATGTTACTCTGATGGTAAGGCAGTGCAATTATATTTCCCAGTCACAGATGGATTTCAGCTCTCCCTCCCAAACTAAAATATTTGCTTTATATCTTTCCAGACTATGAAAATATAGAACAAATCATAATGTAAAAATTGAGCTTCTGAAATCTCTGTTCCCAGTATTTGGGCTATGACTCTGAAATTAAAAAAATAAATGACAGCTGTCTTCACTCTGCACATGTGTTTTCTCATACATTAGCTTGCACATATGAATAATTACAGTAGTTCAGGGGATTATATGCATATTGTTAAATCTGTTAATTCTTGCATGACAGGGTTGTCATGCTAGATACCATGTGTTTGTATCATCAGTAAAAGAGGATAAGTTTTCTTAGGTTAAAGGCTTCCAGTATATATTCAGTGTCTGACATACCCACAAGGGTCAAAACCAAATGATGTTTCGAGTTCTGCAGAAAATCTCTCCCTCCGACTTGTACATTACTGTGGAAGCTGCATATATGGGAATGTGAAGAAACATATGACTCCTAATGCAGGATGCAGTAATTGAGAAACAATTACTTATTCAGTCAAATGGCTGAAAATATTTTCTGACCAGGAATTTAACTTCTGAGTAGCTTTCATTACTTCTTTACCTGCAAAATATGTCTGTTTGTATGCCTAGTTCCTTGGACTATTTTTAGCTTACTGCTAATGGGCCATAGGTGCCTTTGGATTTTATTGCTCTTTACCTTATGAAGAATGCTCAAGCAATTTTAATGTCAAACTATAAACTCACAAATCAACACCAGTGAGGTTTTCCCTTTTGTCTTCACACATATTTTGTCCACTTGCACTTCATTTTGATGATAGCAGTTGCATCCATTTAATTTCCACATGTAAAACCCAGAGAATTTTCAGTGTGTGTGGGGGAGGGGTTTCCTGCAATATTGTATTTCTCAAGCTTTTGAGGTCATAACTGATGCAATTTCTACATGTGGGTTTTCAACTTGACTTCCACTTAAATCTCTGGGCTTTTCGTCCCAATCTTTTTGAGGTCTGTCACTGTTTCTATGGCAGGTTTGTCCATGGTGTAAAATAAAAGGTAGGAAAAAGCAAAAAATTGAGACAAAAAGTAGTTTCCGTGTGAGATGATCTCTCTCTTCCACTTCAGGTCACAAAGACAGAACAAGATGCTAGATCCTGGTACAGATAGCTCAAGTTTGTTTTGCAAGCCCTTGGAACACTGGGTGTTGTGCTTTTCTCCTTATTGTTAAAAGGGAATAAGAAAGAGCTGAGAAACAGATAGCAAGGGTTAAAAGATATTGAAAGCTTTTCTACAGGAAGCAGCTGAGTACGTAAGGATTTCTTTGTCCTCAAAGCAAAAGATTTCAGAGGAGATATGATAAGTTTCTATAAAATTATGAGTAGCATGGAAGGCATAGGTAGGACTCAATTTGTCATTCTTTTTAAGACAAGAACTATTGATTGCCAAATAATGAGAGTAGAAGTCATTTTCACACAAACAACAAAAGCAGTGGTTTTACACAGAACATGTGCTATCATCGTGGGCCTTCCTGTAAAAGAATGCTGTGTACAGCCAAAATTGACATTGGTTGAAGATCCAACTAGACAAGCACATGGCACTGAAATTCTCAAAAGACTCTAAAGTATGCAGGATAACAGCCAGTTCAGAGACTCCCCTGAGCTGAAAATAGTTGGAAGATGTAATAGTATTAGAGAAGCAATCAGCAACACACTGTTTTCTTGCAGATCTCTGCGCACTGATTTAGGGTCATGGCTCCATCTGGTTAATTTCTTCTGGAAAGGCATCAGCTCCCGCCTAACAAAACAAAAAAAAGGGTCTACTTAAAAGAATCTGGGCAAAACAAAATAGTTTTGAGGATCAGTAAATGATGGTGATGAAGATCATAGGCTCAAAAGCGTAAACAAACCCCCATAGTTTGTGAAGACAAAGAGTTAGACAACCTGACACCATCTCCTTGTTTCCAAAGGCATCCAAGAAGGTGGTAAAAGCTCCCTGGTCATGTTCTGCCTGGCAATATGTCAAGACACAAGAACAGAAATGTACCAAATGCCTGTCTTCCTTTTCCTGGTGCAATGGATGTCTGGCTTGAGTAAGGTCAAGAAGGGTGGGCTGAGGAATGCCAGAGGTTAAACAGAGCTTTGTATGAAAGGTCGGGGCAAAGCACAATGAGAACATCAGTCAAGAGACTTTGGAGCAGCATTAGAATGGACTGTAGCCTAGCAAACTCAATGCACATGTGTGTAAGAGAGAAGTAAGGCAATCCCATGGCAATCCCATGGCCCATTCCATCATCCCTCCTTTACACACTGATTTATGGAGATAGTTATCCTTTATTGGCACTGTTGATGAACTCTTGATGTGAGCCAGTACAGCTGCCTTTACAGTGTAAATTGGAAAATATTCAATAGGTGAGATAATGTTCAGAAATCCACAGTCAGGAATTTGAAAATTAGCAAGTGATTTTTTAAGTTATCTTTGCATGTCTTTATTTTTAATCTTTAGCCCCTTGCAGAACTGAATTTTCCATAAGGATGCCACACGAGTAATCTTTGAATATATGAAGCCTTACCATGGCACGTGACTGGATATACAAAATGTCTTCTGTCAGAGATCTGAATATAAATTCAGGATACATGCTCAGGCTGCAGCAGCGTACATCAACATTTCAGTTGTTCAGTGGAAATGAGCTTGAGACATGCCACCTTCAGTTCCTGCACAACAGGCTTTTCTTTGAATCCAGATGAAATACAGTGGCATGAAATGTGATAAATGTTAGAATTTTTGTAACAACCAATACATGACAATGTCACATTACTTTTACTTTTTGAACATATCAGTTTCTTGTTTTCTCCTTGTCTCTACTGTGATTAGTCATGCTGGTATGCTTTGTGTTTTTTCTTTGCAGCATACTTCAGCTTGGAGATATAGAAAATGGATGGGGGAATTAAAGTATCCCTGGAAGTAAAAGAAATTCCTGCTGTGGCTTAAAAAATAGAACTAGCAGCCACTGTAGTGTAAACAATGTGCTGATAGTTTTGCATGGCCTGATATACGTAGTCTTTGACGATATACTAAGCATGACCCAGGTTTCAGACTGAGAGGAACCACCCTGATTTCAGAGGATTTCTTCAAAAAATACTTGAAGACTATTGCAGTCAATTCGCCTCAGCTGCATTGAGCTGGACTTTTTGGGATTCAGGACACTGCAATTAGCTCAAAATATGAACAGGCTCCCCGTGGCAATTCAAAATACAACTTTCAAACAAAGGGTTGTTTGCCCTGTGTGGATAAAGCTTTACCACCATGCCAATTTCCCCATTCACCATGTAGCTGTAGCTTAAAACTTCAGTGAAGCAATGCTCCTAGCATTGACTGTTTTAGAATCTGTTGGACTTCAGCATATTAGATTTCTGATCTATCAGATAATGTCAAGGCCTATGAAATTAGTTTCACCTATGCAAATACACTCATCTTCAATCTTTGTTCCCAAATCCTAAGAAAAAAGCCCTTATTCCAGTTTTTTTTTTTGCTTGGATATGGGTATTTTTAACCTAGATTCTAAATGCAATAGATTCAACCCTTCATTATTTCTTCTTTAAAGTCTTACTCAAACACCGACCCTTAAAAGTTCTAACTCCAGCTACTTTTGCAAGGCTTGCACTTTTACGAAACAAAGCTCACTCTGTTCTTTGCTGGAAATATTTGATTCAGGCCTAAATTGGCAACCCAGTTCCTTTTCTTATAAGATTTAACTCTACTATTAGCCACAAACAGGTGTCCAATACCTATTGAAAAAGCTTGTATAAATTATGGACCTCAGCAGAAATCAATCTGCAGTCTAGTCTGGTGGGCTGCAGAGTAGCCAAGAAAAACAACAAACCCGGAGCATGTTGTCAAGTAAACTCTTCTTTATGTTTAATACCACTTACAGGTGAGTACAAAATCAATACCAAATATTTTGAGTTGTTATGAGCTGGACTTATGATGACACTTCAGAAGTGACCAGAAAGTGGTACTCATTTTCCTATCTCTAATTCTAAATCTCAAAGTTATTGGTTGTCAAAGGAATATTATACAGACGTGGATTGTTGACTCTTGGAAAACACAGCTCCCATCCTCTCCTTCTGAGCTATACAAGAGACAACCATACACTGAGTTTCTTAATAAACTAACTTGCCTACACTTGGATTGTAATTTTTCAAGAACTGACAGCCTCCCCTCTCCTACCTGTCCCACTGTCCATACATATTCAGAGCCATTTTGTCTGTGATGTTCCTACATGTAAGTTCTGACATGTCAAGCTCTAACTCTTAGCTGTTATTCAAACCACTCCATCAGATGTGGAGTTAGATGAAATAGCATTACTTTCACAGGATTATGTGACTACCACAGGGCAGAAGAAAAAAAATCCTTGAAGTCTCGCAAGGGTAGTATGGATATCCAGGTTTCTGCCACTCCCACCTTGTGCTCAGAAAAACACATCAGGTTTTCATCTGATCTGTGGCCTGTGCTAAACATGTAACAGGTCAGCTTTGCCAATCCCTCCAGACTATCCACAAACTTAGCCAGGATTAACCATTGTCCTTGAGACAGTAACACCAATAATTATCCAGTTGTGATGTGTCTGCACCGTAACATCTGTAAGTAACTGCTTGCAATCTAGATAATCCTCCAAAGAGATTAACTGAAAATTAATTGTGTATTGTGTCTTTTGCCCTCTAGTACTTCTCTGGCTGTGAAGGAATCACAGAGGCAATCCAGGATCAGAATAGGTATGTTTACAAAAGTATGTGGTCCTCATTCCATAATTATGCTCTAAATTACATAGTTCCTTTCCTAGTGCTTATTCCTCTCACAATATCCAAACATTATGCTCCAGACTGCTAAGTATGTATAATGGCATTCATTTTTTAAGTAGAGTTATGTTTAACTTCTATTTGCTTTTATGGAAGTCTTAAGAGTTATTATGTCACTGAATTAAAAAAAAAAAAAAAGGAGGTTTAGAATAGTTTACCACAGTGAGAGGCTGAAATCAATATTGTTTATATGACCATGAATGTTATTGACTCTGTATTTACAATAACCTCCAGAAAGTAACTCTTAAACTATTAAACCTCCTTGCAAAGTATACAATTTCATAAATCTGACTAAACATTTTGCAATAATAATTAAATTAATTACTAGGAGAAAGAAACTTATTTGATGGTTTTTATCCTTAGGAAAAAATTAGACATTTCACCATTGACTTGATTCAAAGAGCCTGTTTTCTCCAGCCTGGTATTTGCAACAGGAGAAATACCTTTTTATTTCTGGAAGAAACGACTTCATAATGAAACATAGCGCAAACAGGATTAATCTGAAGACAATTGGTTTAACTTGCACAGAATATTGTTTACAATGTTGTCAATAGAGGCCAGTTCTGAAAAATGCACCTAGATGTCCTTGTTTGGATAAAGAGCATTTATATGTGACTAAGGAATTAATTACTCCATCCCCCTTAAACCAAGGTTCACAGGGAAATTTGGGCCAAAAATTACTCAAGAGCTCCCAGAAACAAGAGAGCTGAGGAGTACTTTTCATGGCCTCATTATGTTACACAGAGGTGCCCACTAGAGAACATTGTCTACATGCATAAGGCGTTTTCAGTAGGTCACTGCTACAATCAGCCTTCACACAGTATATAGAGAAGACAAACTAATGAAAATGCAAAAGAGGTTCAGAGACATGAGGTGATGAAGATTCACAGTTTGATAGTGGCGGAATTGGGGACTAGGGCTCAGGTCTGATGAGTTGTCCCATGTCTTAAAAAGGAGAAGATGTGATTTAGCCTTACATTTTGTCTGAAAGATATTTCAGGAGAAAATTGTCATTGGGAACAATCTAAATCTGTGAAAAATATCTATTGAGTTTTTTTGAGTTTGGATTATTCAGGAAAGATTAAAGACTTCAGTGATTTCATGGCTATTTAAGAACTGAGAAGATTGATTAGGTGCCACTTTGAAACTGAAATCCATTTTCCTATAACCACACAATTCCCATAGTTTTCCTGGATGTGACCCTGTCCAGGCCCATCTGCTGTCATTCAAAGGACCTATGGATTTTCATGATCCAAGATCTCCGAAAACTAAAGGAGATCATGGAGCCTCTTGGAAAACTGACTTTGTTGATGAATAGCTTTCTTCCTCTTTTTTTTTTTCCCCAACCATTTATACTACTAACAAAGTAAAAAAAAAAAAAAAAATTTAGCAGTAATATTTTGGACCTAATAGCAGTAAACCTTAGGTTTAAAACTTAGTTCTGCATAAGCAGAATTTTGGTATGAACAGTAGAGAAAAAATAAAGTTTCTGGGAAGTATTAAATAGATAATTGCAGACAGATTTATCTCGGGTTAGTAGGGCAGAAGAGAGAGACAATTTAAAGATTATCCCAAAAGTAAGATTGTGGCTGAACCATGATCTCATTTAGTACTTAATCCACAGAAATTTTCTTTCCTTGTGTCTTACCAGTCTTTCTCAGCTTTTTCTTTCTCGGTAAGTTATTCTTATTTCCCAGCAGACCCATCACCTGCAGCTGTAGCTTTACCCTTCCTCCTTCATCTCTTTAACTTTTTTTACTTGGCCTTAAAATGGGAAAAGGCTATAATTCAGATTCATAAATGAAAACTGTTAGGGAGAGCAGAGCATAACTTAAGGCAATAAAAAGTTCCTGGTGTTCATGCTCTCTACAGACACAGGCATCTGGACTTCTTGTCTGCTGTTGCATGAGAGGGAACAAAAGTTGTCCATAGTGTTAAGCACGAAGAAGGAGTGACTCAGTTGCAGGATTCCTGGAATTAAGACTGGGTGAGTATAGACCAAGCAAAATACAAATATGACAAACCAGACCAGCACTATCTTGAAAACAATACCATTTGACTAAGTGGCAAACAGAAAATGATTCCATTTTTCAGTAATTTCAGAGACCAGGTTTTTAATTAGCAAGACTGTGAATAAATGAGGAATACATAATTTATCCATGGGTTCATCTGATGCACAGTTTTGATCCCAAGAGTTTTTGTTGCTAAAAGTCCTTCTCTTGCACTGTCAAAAACTTGTGCATCCCCTACACTTTCTATTATCAATTTTATTGTCCTGCTGAATCCCAATGTTCACCTTCATATTCTCGGCAGGCTTTTATGTGTTTGCTTACATTATAATTAAATGTTCTGTATTCATTGCTTTCCAATTCTGACTAACAATTACTCTCTTAAGTGTAATTACTCCACCACATACATTCAGTCAAATGTGCTATTCTGTGCACGTCCTAATTTTATTAAACAAGGGTAAATGCATGGTCAATTACACTTATACAATTGCATCTGTTCTTAAAAGAAGCTCTTGAGCCTCTAGTGTGCTTTCAGTGGCATGAATCACAGACATATAAATCCCCTTTCATACACTTTTCTATCAGTTCTTGTGTTCTGCCTATTATCAGTGGCAAATTAATTGAATATAAGGAAAACAAACAAACATACAAACATACCAGCTTTGGGTTAAGTCAATGATTTCAGACGGTGATAAAATTAATAGATTAAAAGATTCATAGTCTTCCTGAAGGTCCTAGTTGCCAGGGTTAATTATCCAACATAATGTCACTTTCTCTTTTTTTTTTTTTTTGTAGTATTCCAGCACTACACCAGAGAAAGTTTGGGTGAATTCCCCAATGTCTAGCTATTAGAAATATTTTGGTTGGAAACTGTTATCCTGTACATCCCACATTTTAATCCTATTGAAAATTCTCTTTTGAAAATCAAGCTCCAGAGAGCAAAACCAAATCAACTGTAACACTAACTTAGAAGTCTTAAGACTCTTATAAAAGACCTTTTAATTTGATTTCTGGTGTCTGATCTTTGCAATCACATGCATGTCACTTAAAGTAGAGTTCATTTTGGTTTTTCTTTCATATGAATTTTGTGTTTCTGATGTAATCTCCAACTGCTGCAGAATGCAAGTTCAGGGAAAAAATATTAGCAGTTGGATTAATCTCACTTCAGTTTAGTTAGGTCTAAATCAGCTGTCTAGGCAAACAGTAGAGAGAAACAGGCACTTCTACAAGGCAGTGCAGCCCCTGCTAAAAAACCCAACGTGTTTATGGCAAGATCAGCCAGCACCTCTAGGAATACCTGTCCCTCTCTCTCTTTTAAAGGAAGGGAGTCTAAAGCTTAGCTACATAGAAGTTACAGTCCTGGACTAAAGCTAGATACAATGCATGCAACCTGCAAGCAAGTGCATTCAAAGATAAAGTGATTTAGTGCAAGATTTTATGCTGAGTAGATTGGAATAGTTTTGCATTTAATACCATATTCTCAGAGAATGAATGAGCATTTATACCACTTCTTGCTTTTTCTTAAACTTTGCAGCGTATCCTTTTCCAGAGTGTGATGGAATACAGACAGGACCTTAGGTTTTAGAGTAGCTATTCATATTAAAGGGAAATTTTCTAAAATAAGCAATAAAACACAAAGAGATAAAACCTATTTTATATATAGTCCATATCAGGTTGAAATAACATCTAATGAATTTCATCCTGAAGTAAATTCATATTGTCAGGTTTAACAGCCTTTCATAAACTGGATTTATGCTCAGTGGGCTAAATTCTCCTTTCAATTAATTTTCATGAATGGTGTTTGCTGCGATGTAAATGAGAAGAAAATCTGTCTCCAGATGCCTAGAGGCCTTTATTGGGAGTTTGCTGATGATGCATACAAGGACACTAAAACAATGTTATCTTCATCTAAGCATAGCCTTAAAATTAGATAGCAGTTAAGATATGTCCTCTTTTATTCTGCTGATTTAGAAAGTGGAATACATTTATTGGAAGAAAGGATGCAGATTAAAAGTCAATGAGATTTTATTGCATCATGGATAATTATTTTCCATTGTTTTACCATTATTTCTTCATTTAGGAAAAGACAATGATTCAAATAACTTTATCAGTTCAGTGGCTTTATTTTCCACATATAAGGCAATAAATTGGAATAAATACAAAATTTTCAGTCATGAACATTTCACTTCCAAGTTAATTTTCTTTAAAAATGATGCTACATATACACACAGTATAGTATGTACTTTAATCTATAGTGTTGGTGTATATATATATTTCAACATAAATATGCCATTAATAGACATCACCATTTATATTCTGGCAGTAGATGAAAGCTGCCTCAAAGCTTTGTAGTTTGAAAGTTGTTGGACACTTTGAAAACTTCTCCCATTTTCTTTCAGCATCCAAGAAGGAGTACATGCAATACAGAATATAAGTGAAATAAAGTAACAGCCAAGAAAAGATTAGTGAAAAAGATCTAATGAAATTTAATAAGTCATGTAAATCCATAAGGTTTCTCTGGTAATTGTGGGATAAATGTGTAAAGTGATATGATTTTAAAATTATAGCTACCAGTAATTACTTCGGGGTTAGGAAGAAACTTCCCTTGTATGGGACTGATTTATTTTCGTATTCAAGATACCTGAACTAGACATTGGCTCAGGATAAAATATGGGTAATAAGTGTTAATGTTAATCACAATGTCATTTCCTATGTGGTGGGAAGACCCCAAATTTCATTCCACCCAGAGGCTTTTAGTCATCTAGAAGTGATTATGAAAAGCTTTAATGATATTAATAAATATTTCCTTATAGCATCCTGAGCTCCCTTAAGCTTCTGACTAGAAAAAAACCCCAATCTATGTTTCTCCAATTAAGGTACATCCATTGTGACTCATATTATAATTGTTCTTCTCCAAAGGTGCAAGTAATATTTTATAATATACAAAGCAATGGACATTAATCCAAAAGAAAATCCATGACTTGTGACTGCCCCAGTTTTCCACATTCATTTATTTCAAAAGCTTTTTCTCATCATAATCTTTCTTGCCCTTTCTAGCTTCATATTCATGTCTGTAGCAAGTGACTATCCATGCCTATATAAATTTCTTTTTCTGGTGCCAGAAGGTCTTTAAATAAAATGAAACTTCTAGAGAAGCTCTATTTTGCACTATTTAACTCTTCTGTGGAATAAAAGTCTTCCAAGAACTTAGGAAGTGAGTTAAGCATTATCTATTTTGAAACAAAGAATGTAGAAAATATTATAATTAGCTTTCATTTTCACAGTATTATTTAACTTCGAATTTTCTTTAATTCAAAATAATACTTTTGGAGAAGGAGAACATGAGACCCCCCCCCCAAATCAATTCCACAGCTCCGATGATAATGAAAATTATATATGAATTGAAGAGGAAAGTCTCTTCAATATTTCTTTTTTTTTTTTTTCAGGGATGCTGTTAAATTCAGTGGTTTATTAGAGTTGAGTTGAAGCTTCAACATGGAGCATGACTTACAAAAATGCTTACAGGCACTTTTTCCAAATAGCCTTGCAAACGAGACTACTTTTCTCAAGCAACAATTTACAGTTAAAAGATCAAAATGTGCACAGTCCATTTCATCTTAGCAACACAGCCCCAATAACATGTCATTTCATACCACTTGATTTCCTTGCTTCGCAACTCAAGGGTTTCCCTTCTTGAAAATAACTTTTTAGTATCACAGTTTTGGGCACAGAATACTCAAGATATGGAAAATTATTTCTGCAGTGACAATATATGCAAGGCCAGGAGCAGTATCTACCAGATCCTGTTGTAAAATGTCTGATTTGCATTTTCTCTCATCTTTTCTGTTTCCCAACATAATGGGCATCTGAAAAACTGGTAAGAACACAGTGAAATGAAGAAGACCTCCATGATTCTCTTGCTTTGGAACAAGATCCATGCACACACTAGCATGCATGACTAGTACTGTTATGTGCTAGTGAAATACTAGGGGATTTGACTAACCCTGATGTAACTTTCTTTGCGTTAGCAATGACTCAGGGTAAGTTGGATTCAGAGCCTGTTGAGAGTGGCAAGTCCTTCCAGTGGATAATTCATCCTGGCTAAGATAAGTACTTAAAGACACTGATTTCACAGGGAGTTGAACCTGTCTTAACAGCTAATCTTATTTCCTCCCCAACCAAACATCTCAGTAGCAGATCCAGTACTTGCCATTCATTTCCGATTTAGTGAAAAAAATAAAAATCCATTGAAGTACAAAAACTCTGCAAGGAAAAAGACGCAAATATGTGCCTGGGATGAGAATGAAAAGCAAGGGGAGCATTACTTCCCATGAGGAAAGGCTGAGAGAGTTAGGGCTGTTCACCCTGGAGAAGAGAAGGCTCCAGGAGACTTTATAATACCTTTAGGTTATTACAAGAGGATTGCAAGAGAGCTGGAGAGGACTTTTCACAAGGAAATGTAGTGATCACAGATGAGGGAATGGCTTTAAACTGAAAGAGGGCAGGTTTAGATTGAATATGAGGAAGAAACTTCACTGTGAGCATGGTGAGATACTGGAATGGGTTGCCAAGAGAAGTTGTGGATGCCCCATCTGTGAAAGCGTTCAAGGCCAGGCTGGATGGGGCTTTGAGCAACCTGGTCTAGTGGAAAGGGTCTCTGACCATAGCAGGGGTTTGGAACTACATGGTCTTTTAAGTCCCTTCCAACCCAAACCCTTTTATGATTATTCTATGATACTCTACTTTCTGCAGAAATGGTCTGCTTGTCACATCTCATACAATCATACCCTTAAATGTAAAGCCCTAAAACATCAAAATGTATCTGTCACTTCTCAGTAAATGAAGCTTAGGTGTGTAGTTCAGGACACCACATCTGGAGGATTGAAATTAGCAGAAATTATTCCTACCTCAGGTGTTTACTTTGCAGTACAGCACACACCAGGTGTGCTGCTGAATGGGGCTCTCTGCTAACATCATGCCAGACAAGTAAAATATCCATTCATCAGAGCAATAAAAGGAGCTTCTCAGAAGGTCACTCTCATTAAGTTCAGAGGCAACACTGAGCTGGGCAGGAGTGTTGATCTCTGCAGAGGGATCTGGACAGGCTGGATTGATGAGCTGAGGCCAATTGAAAGAAGCTCAACAAGGCCAAGTGCTGGATCCTGCACTTGTGTCACAGCACCCCATGTATCACTACAGGCATTGGACAGAGTGTCTGGAAAGCTGCCTGGTAGAAAAGGACCTGGGGGTACTGGTCAATGGGCAGCTGAACATGATCCAGCCTGTGCCCAGGTGGCCAAGAAGGCCAATGGCACCCTGGCCTGTATCAGCAATAGTGTGGCCAGCAGGACCAGGGCAGTGACTGTCCCCCTGTAGGTGAGACTACACCTCGAATCCTGTGTTCAGTTCTGGGCCCCTCACTACCAGAAGGACATTGAGGGGCTGGAGCGTGTCCAGAGAAGGGCAACGGAGCTGGGGAAGGGGCTGGAGCACAAGTCTGAAGAGGAGTGGCTGAGGGAGCTGGGGCTGTTTAGCTGAAGAAAAGGAGGCTCAGGGTGACCTTATCGCTCTCTAGAACTGCCTGAAAGGAGGCTGTAGCCAGATGGGGGTCGGCCTCTTTTCTGAGTAACAAGAGACAGAATAAGCAGAAATGGCTTTACATTGTGCCAGGGGAGGTTTAGATTGGATATTAGGAAAAAAATTATTCACATAAATAGTGTCAATTATGTCCACTGTCAAGCACTGGAACAGGCTGCTCAGGAAAGTGGTTGAGTTGCCATCCATGTAGGTATATAAAGGATGTAGATGTGGTTCTTAGAGACATGGTTTAGTGATGGCCTTTGCAGAGCCAGTTTCACAGTTGGACATGATGATCTTAAAGGCCTTTTTCAACGTATATGATTCTGCATGTGTGTCTTAGTAGGTTCCGAAGTCTGCCTTCGAAAACAATCAGTGCTATTTATGAGAAAAACATAATCAGGACTAGCCTTTGAGCTGTGAAACTCTTGTCAGGGAAGGGCTTTAACATGCAGGAAAGTTCTTGTTCATACAATTATGGCATATCTTGGATGGGAAGGCCTGAACACCTTACAGCTTTGCTCACAAACATGAAATCAAAATTCAGTTTTCCTTCACAGAAGCACTTGCAATACAAGCCTCATCAGGAGCTGCGTAAGCCACATCTATGATAAGATATCATCCCTTATCTCAAGTGTTGCTAATGCTTCACAAGTTCTAGACCTAGCAGGAAAGAAAAGGATTCTGTCAATGCAGTCAGCTCTAACATTCTCTTAAAAATATGTTTTGATGTGGAGGGTATTGCAGGATAGCCTTGAATTATACTACTGTGCAACTTAGAAGTCATGTTCTGAAAGATGGCCTGGAGCCGCTAGAGCTTTCTCAGCTGTGAGATTTGTGCTATACCTCTAAGATATATCAATTGTGATATTTAAGAAAAAGCTAATAGAAAAGGACAAGGTTTTTTTCCCTGTTAGACCTTTTCTGCAATAAACTAGGCAATAATACAAAGCCAGTGTGTCATCACTCATCAGTGTCAGTTCAGTCTACAAATCATTCACACATATGTCATATGCTAGGGGTGCCCTGGCTCAGATATGCATTACATTGTATGAAAAATTAATCACTTTTTTTTTCCAAACCCCATTGCATGTACTGCTGAGTTTCTTTGTATCGTAGCACCTAGGCTATTTTTATCACATCATTATTCATGAAAAATGTGAAATAAATAACTACTACTGTTGCCTGTTTCTCACAGTTTGTGTGTTGTGCCTGACTGTGATTTCAGCTCAGATAATTTAAACCAGAGGTAAGTATTGGGAAGGCCATGATGTTTAAAGCTACATTTACCAAAGTGTAGGTTACAAACCACGATATAATTCTGTTGAGTCAGGGGATTGTAAGATAACTTCAAGTGGAGACTTCTGTACAAAATTATGTCCTCGTTAGGCCTTACATATTACGCCTTACCTGTTCACCTACACACTTCATTTTCCCTTCTCCCTTTATGGAGCTTTTTGCACTGTTGAGGTCTACTGTGCAAAGGGACTGAACTGCAAATAGTCTGTCCATACTGTTACTACTACTACCAAAAAATGTGAAAGTGAGATGAAAGTCCAGGTGAGTAAGAGGGCAAAGGGATTTATGCATACAAGCACAGTAGTCCTGTTTCTGACATCATGCATACCAGGACAAAACTGAGGCAATTTCATTGTCTTAGAGGAGTTATTCTAGATTTGCATTTGAATGAGTACATAGATAAGTGGGCCTGGTAAATCAGTCTGACTCATTCTAATCCAGGAGATACTGGTTTTTAATCATGTGTTGAAGTCCACCATACCAACTCACCAGTCAGCTGTTTTAAAAAAAAAACCCAAATCATCAAAAGAAACAGTATTAGGATTTTAAAAAGCCTGATTTCCAAATAGAGGTACCACTATTTATTTTTAGAATATAAAGAAACTCTAGTTCACACTTCTGTACAAAAAAAAGGCCTTAAAAATTAAGCTGCTTTTAAATAAACTGCATGAATAAATGATGCATAAATATCAGCATATATTTGCACTACAGTGTCTCAAAGCATAGCTTCAGATGGTTTAATAGTTCAGCTGTATTTATCAACTACTACTTTGTTGAGCAAGTCTGCATTTTAAGCCCCAGTGATCAGGGGTATCATCATAAGAAAACAGTTTATGTCTCTCTCTACTTACTATTATAAGATTAACTGTGGATAGCTAATAGAGATTACTCAGTATATTTTGCCATCAGCATTTATGCTTTCTAGGGTCATCCTTATTGTTCTAAAGAGATATCACAATGGAAGATACAGCACTATATCAACAAGAAAGAATGCAAATCTCAGTTGATCAATGGATCACGTTAGTTGTTTGGAAATTGATGGCAGCTCCGGCAATTCAGAAGCTTCACAAGTATATCCATAAGGTCCAAATACAATTTAGGACTTGTTTTCTGGCAGTGATGCTAGTGGAAAATGCCATTTCTACCACTCTGATTTACTCCTTTAGTGGGCATGTCTTGATGCAGAAAATTTGTTGCTGTTGTTGCTGAAGCTCCTGCTAAAGCTTCCCTATAAAAATGCACTTGATCTGAACGCTGCAGTATTTCATCTGCTTTCAGCCTTTAATAGAGTGGAGGAATTCATTAAGTCATCTGAAAGCAATTTTCTATTATGAAAATACAATTTAAATAAGGGGAAGAGGAGTCTTTGAAGATGACAAAAGTGGGAAGTGATTGACACACTCTGTTGTCGGCTGGAATCAATTTCACACTTGGGGAAAAATACCTTCTCTAGGGTCGCTAGGGAAAGATCATCCATCAGCAGGGGGAAACTGCAGGGAACCAGGAAAGGTGAGAGAAAGTAAATCCCTTCTTAAGCAAAATATTCAGCAGGCTGAACACCTTTCACTTTGACAAAATGAAGCATCTTTAATATAAGTACTGAACCTCATAGCATGGGCACTCAAGGCAAAAACTAAGTAATTACAAGAATGTAAGTATCTGTCCAAATTTGGGTCTTATTCAGGCACAATGCAATTTGGCTTCACAAACAACTTTGTCTCAGCAAGCACTGCAAGGTATCCCCAAAGGTTGTTACAGCTGCTGAATAACACAATAATAACATAAGCAGTGTTAATGCTTAAACACGCATTAGCGTCTCAAGCTAAGCTTTGCAGGCTGATGTGGGTCTGAGAACGAGCTGTTCTTTCCCCACAGAGTCAGGGGTTCCTATGGTGCCAGTTCTTCCTGCGTCCTAGTCAAGATAAAAACACAATTAGAAATACTCTGACTCCCCGGTATGCCATGCATACTTTGCACAGTTGCCAAACTGCTGTTGGGCTACTACTAAACAGGAAATATCTCTTATGAAAATACTTAAGAGAAGCTGTGATGATAAGTTTGTGCTACATCAAATGAGGTGCTAGTTTCTAGTAAAAAACAGAAGAGGTCTGAAATCTCAAAAAAAAACCCCAAAACCCTGAAGTCAGTTTGCACAGGCAGTGACTGACAATAACAGGTTCAAACAGCAGGATTTCATTCCATGTAAATACTGTGGAGTGGTGCATAGGAAAAATGACTGACAGCTAGAGCAAGCAGATTACACACATGGGTAGAGGGGGAACATTCCCCTGATAGCACTGCAAACAAATCATTCCCTTCTCTGTGTTGCCTCTTTCAAGCAGAGGCTGTTGTAAGTGGCAAACCTGCTCATACGTGTGTTCATGCACCAAGGCAGTATAATAATTTTGAAAAATCCTTTCAATGATTTTTACTACCTTAAGGTAGTGAAACCAGAACTGTTAAAACCACAGTTGTTCTGATTATAGCCACTATTTAAGAGCACTGAGACGCGCATGAGTACTTGGGAGACTCAGATACTAGGAAGAATTAATACATTAAAAGTGATGTACCTTTGAAAGTATATAGATGCAATAGAGAGAACTTAACAGTGGAGTTAATGATGGGAAATCAAAATAGTTGGAACAATCTCTCTTCTTCCCTCTGCTGTCTCTTCTCAAAACAGCCCAGGCCACATCTCTGGTGCCTGGTGCTTGGCTTTATACATGTTGTGTGACTGGGCTTGTTTTCATCGTAGGCTGGGAATGTGGGCTGGCTCTTATTTGTTTATCTCAGTCTTCCTATTTATTTATCTCAGTCAGCACAAATCAAAGCTGCACTTAAACCCTGTGATATGAAGTTGCCCTGCCAGTGAAGGATTTAGCTTGAGGGAAACCATTACGAGAACTGGGTTCTTCTCTGGTCCCCACAGGTCATTTTGGACTACAGTGCAATTCTGCAACTGTTCAAATTTCTTTTGAAGACTGGTGTTTTTGTATTTGCCCAGGTACTGAGAATACTACTTGACAAACCACTTCCCTGAGTTTCTTCATGTGATGGCATTGTGCATACATGCTGCATGCAGAAGGGCCTGAAATAAGAATCTGTGAAGCAGCCCACTTTGCTAGGAAAATGCTGAAAGAGTGGGTCCACCAGGAGAAGTGACTTACAGCCTGTCCCGCTTCTGTTGCCCACTGCTGTGGTCTCCAACCAACCAAAAGAGCCCTGGTTTTGCTGGGAAGATGTCTCATTGTCCCAGTGCAGAAAGAAAAGTCCATGGACTACCAACAGGAAGCTCTTGGCTCCCATGAAATCAGTAACATTTAGGTCCTCAAATAACTTAAAAAAAATTCACCTAAATTGTCCTTAACAAAAGAATTTGGATGTTTTTGAAGAATTGCCATCAGGAGCTTAAAATCCCATTTCAGTTTCTGTAGCAGTTAGGGAGTGATTTATAGAAGAAATGTCACTGCTGGAGGGAGCATTTTTAAGTAAAGAGGCTGCCTACTATAATAGACTTATGCAAAGATGAACTTCAAATATAAATCCTTATTATAGAGGGAATAAGTATTTATATAAATTCTTTCTCAGATGTCTAGGTGCTTAATAAATCTAACTCTGTGGTACTAACATCAGAGGGCATTGATCCTTCTACTTTGGAGGCTCTACGTTTGCATTGATTTTCCTTTCGTGCCCTTTTGGTTTGCGCGCTTGTGACTCTTAACTAGGTGGATCTGTTTGACATTTAACAGTTATAATTTAACAGTTTTCAAATAAAAATTTGAATCCAGAGTCTGTCCAAGACCCATAATGCGTTCATTTTAGAGTATTAATTAGAGTGTTTTCTTGCAGTGAAGAGGATTACCTGGCATAAATTTCTTTGTAAATTGTATTTATTTCTTGCTTCTCTGTTGTACATAACTGTGAAAAATTGTAGTGTATAATCTGGTCTACTAAAAGGTAGGAAAATGATAACCTAATCAGTATACCATACTGATTATACCTTTCAGTCCTTTTTTAAATGTAAATAAACATGTGCTACATAATGATAAGACGTTTTGGAAAATAATTGATCAATCAGACCTTTTTCTTTTTTTTTTTCCTGATTGAAACATGTTTATATGTATGATATAGGCTTTGGAAATTATTATCACAGCAGTGAAAGTTATGCCACTTATGCAGATGATGTACTGCTGCAATCCTAAGCATTGCCATTGTGTCATGTAGCTCCAGGCTCTTATAAATGACTTTGAAATGATAAAATCACTGTTCTGGTGTATTACAGGAACTAAAATGAGACCCCAGTGGTTTCCATGTAAATCATCTCTGTGAGAAATTTTTCAGTGTCAAAGTTAAGTCTGTTGAATTCAATGTCCTCCAAAGGAAAGTTTCATTAAATGCTTTTTATTACACATAATGGCCTATTTTACAAGTGTCTAATCTAAAGATAAAAGGAGCACTAAGGTATAGAAAATATTTCTGGTCATAAACAGCCTGCTGATAATGACATCTTCTAATATATTCATTCATAAGGAAATCTAGAATAAAAGTTCTGTTCCCTTGCCACAGAATGGATTGCATTTCTAATAGTCTGTCATTTTCACAAGCAGAGAACTGCCATTGCCTCAAGAGGAATTCTTTTTACCCAGTACAAGCAAAGAGGATTTAGAAGATTCAACAGACAGACAAGGACAAAAATTTGTATTGATTCAGATCTTGTGTTAGGAAGTGTGGTTAAGAGTGCTCCAGGATAGGAAGGTGAGATTTATGGAATAAGATTACAGATGTTTCCCCCCATCTCCACTGGCAATCAGATGTACTCTATTCTGTAGAAAATTTAACATCAACCTGTACAAACTGGCTAATTTATATTGGGTTTGTGCAGGTGGATTACAGTTAACTACAGGTAACTTGAACTGTGACTAACATTTATGGTATATAATTAAGGAACACAGTGAAGAATTACCTTGTGTTGTTAAGAGGATGTGTGTTGTTTCACTCAACCTTCCCTCTCGCATTAAACAATGAATACAAGCATTGTTTCTCTATGCTGTTTCCCTTTGGAGCACGATTAACTTTCACTGGATAAGATGTTACTCAGAATCTTCTGACTATGTTTCACCTTCAGACAGGTCTTTTGGCTAAAGGGCACTGCATGTCCATATAAATTTTCATCCAGTCTCAAAGGTTTTCCAGGCTTTTTAAGGGCTCCTCCACCCTATTAGCTGTCATCTAGATTCAGTATACCTTAATTGTCACCCTATATGAAATTTCTCATCTTTTTTCCATATCTTTCAGTTCAGGGAAGCCTTCAGCATACCCCTTTTCTTCTTGTTTCCTAGAGTCCACTGTTGAGTGGCTGATCCCAAGAAGATCCATTGCAAATGCCTTTCAGGATGCTTTTTGGTTGCTCTGATCCCCAGGATTACCTTCCCATCTGGTATTGTTTCATTTGTTTAGTTCAGAGGGATTTATCCCTGGCATGTCTTAGATGATCCCCCATCTCTCTTATGGGACCAATTGACTCCATAGGAGAAAATTACTGATCTTGTGACAGAGAGAGGGAATGTAGAAGAGAAGATCAATAAGAATGCATCAACACAAATTTTAAAACCACTGCAAAGAGTTTCACATGCTATTGATATTGGCTGGATATCTTTTGGACTGATATGCAAAATTAACTTCTTGGATTCAGTAAAGGAGAACAGATTGAAATGATGTGTCCTTTGATATCCTGAAGGCTAAACAGATGATCTAATGATTCAGTCAGATCTTGAAATATATATAAGAGGATATTTGACTTGATGAAAGTCTGTAGTTTCCAGAACGATGCTTTACATATATATATACATATACACATATATTTTTATATATAACACCACCAATTTTATTTTCATTTCATATTTTATATACCCCTAGTTTCACCTCAAAGAACAAGCTGAAAATAATATGTCTACCCACTTGTTCTCCTGGTTGCTGTAGCTTATATTGCAGCTCTTCACTTGTGTCTACATTAGTAACTGAGATGATAAAAGATATCTTAGTTCTATGAGACACAGAGGGCTCATTAGCCAAGGCACCATTTATATGTCTGGTGGCATCCATTTATTTTAACAGCATTACCTATTGCTCACTGAAATGAAGTAAATGACTTTAAAAAACCAGAACAACAAATCAGTGGCAATTGTTCTTGAAAAAATCCTGCCTCAGCCAGCAAGAAACACAATAGGAATCAACTGTGTAGTTCAGCCTCTGGTCCCAACACAGTTCAAAACCAAGCACCTCTCTCTGATTTCCAAGAGTGCACAGTGCAGCTATTCCCTTGTTCCATAAATTCAAGGGGAGTACTAATGTAAAATTTTACTGTGATCATAATTAATAGCCCTTCTTATTTCACCATCTCATTCAATCAATTATTATATTATAGTAATGTGAGCATTATCTTTTATGGGTGGTATTTATTAAATACAAATTAAAGTGGCACAGTAAATCTTACCTGCTCACCTTTCCTATACTTACTTTTACAGTGATGAGTGAAAATGTTGAAAGCTTTTTTGTATCAGCATTTTGTCTTCTGAAAATCTAATGAGAAAATAACTTTCTTGAAGCCATATTTTTAAGAGGAAACACATGCACAAAACCAGATTGTTGTAGAGAAATCAGAGACTACAGACAAACCCACCTGGCAGACAGAAAGAAGCTGGCTGAACAAACATGTTGGATCATATGAGTTTGCAGAGCAGTTAATGCGCATCAAGTGCTTTCTGGAATCTGTATGTATACACGGTGTCATCCTGCCACTGGCTGCTACACAGCTGAGCCTTAAGCCCATTACCTCTTCTAAATTCCATCTTCTAATGCACCCTTTGTGTCCTTATACCTACTAACAAGATAACACTAGGTCTGCCTAACTCATGGTCTGGGGGAAGCCTGTATCACCTGCACACCTTTCCTAAGTCAACACATGAGGACAGAAGTATTTCAAGCAGAACCTTTTTATTCACCTTGGCATCACATACTGTTCAGCTCTTAAAAAGTAACTGCAAAAATGGTGCTATGGGATTCCAGATTTATCATCTCTGGATGGCTTCTGTATCTAATGAGATCAGATGGTTGTCGTAAATGCTAATTCTGCAAACTCCACCTGGGAATCAAAAGTCAAGCACCTTTTTTTCTGGGCCATATATTATGACCTAAGATATGGATTACTACAGAGTTTTATTAGCAATTCTCTCAAAGGTAAGAACAAAGAACTTGAAGGGGTGCCCACAACTGCTGAGCCTGTTCTCTGATGTTGACTGGACGGGGTATCATGCAATGCTTTCCAAAATTGGATTTTCCAGAATCCCACTGCTATGATCAGGAGAAGTATTTCAGAAATAATTCCAACCAAAATGTACTTATGAGCAGATTAAAACAATTTGTTCTTGTGTTAACCTTGTCCTCTGTTTTATATAAGCATTTCATTTTCCAGGTGCTGAGCAGAGCATGACTTCCCTGTATCATAGGCCAAGATCCAAACCAAGGCTTTGGCTCTTTGACCCTTCTTACCAATACTTGTTGGGTCCAATTAGCACACAGTCAAGCACAGGCCCAGTTGGAAGGCAACAGCTAACAGCTGAGAAACAATAAGGAACAGATTTTTAAATTACCGCATGGAACCCATTTACCTCCTCCCTGCTGAGATCAGCATTTAATTCAATGAACACTTTTCTCTTACTGTTATGGCCTAAACTGACTCTTGTGACTTTGTCCTGAAACAAAGGAAAAAAGCTCACGTTATCAGTTAGTACTAGCCAGAAGGAAGCAAAGTGCAGCTCCACCCATGATACAGAATCCCACTGTAACAGCATTCACAGTAAGTAAGCAAATGAGGAATAAAGACATAGACATGTATGTAGTGAAACAATCAAAAAAAAAAAAACCAAAATTGTCCCAGAAGGAAGGATCTGTGGTGCTCATGTTGTCATCTGCAGCATTCTCTGCTCACCTTTCTTGTCCCTGTGAATGTGGTTGAACATAAGGAACTACCATCCAGTCAGACTCACCTCAGTCCCTGGAAAGGTGATGGATATCTCTATCCGTATTTGCAGTGATGTGTCCAGTTCTGTGCTCCTCAGCACAAAAGAGACATGGAGTTCCTGGGGCAGGTCCAGCAGCGAGCAACAAAGATGATTACAGGACTGGAGCATCTACCTTACAAGGAAAGGCTGAGGGAGCTGGACTTGTTCAGCCTCAAGGATAGATGACTGAGAGAGGACGTCATCAATCAGTATCGGAATGGAGGGTGCCAAGAGGATGGAGCCAGGCTCTTCTCAGTGGTGCCAACCACTAGGACACGAGGCAACAGGAAGAAACTGATGCACTGAAGTTCCACGTGTACACGAGGAAGAGCCTCTTTACGGTGTGGGTGACCGAGCACTGGAACAGATTGCCCAGAGAAGTTGTGGAGTCTCTCTTACTGGTGATACTCAAGAGCCATCTGGACACAATCCTGTGCCATGTGCTCTAGGATGACCCTGCTTGTGAAGGGAAGTTTGACCAGATGACCCACTGTGGTCCCTTCCAACCTAATTCATTCTGTGATTCTGTTAAAGTATGAAATGCAGTCTTGCTAGAGCATTCCAAAATAACATAGCTGTGTTTGAAATTAGGAGGGTGTTTTCCTTGGTGTAGTACATTTGTGGATCACTTTCATCCTGGAATTAATGCACCTAGGTTTCTCTATTTCATATTTCCTCCTGATAACAATGAACATCTGGCAAAATGTTGTTTTTCTAGACCTCAGGTTCCTTGTGCCCTGCCTCGTTTACTCTAATCTATAGTCCGTCTTCCTCTTTATGTCCTGCATCTTGGTTATTCTTTTGGAGTATAAAAGCATAACCCTTTATGGACTTGATCTAACCACAGTCTAACCCAACAGTGGGAACTAGATCCTCTGCAAATGTCTTGGGGTTCTGCTCATGGGTTCCTCATTTAGTATATCAGACCTGCAGATATTTGGTTATATAGCTTTGAATCAGATGTGGCTTACACCCATCAGCCTGGACTGAGGACAGGGCAAGCTGTCTTTTTGCTGTAAAAAGCTGATTCAGACAGACTCTGTGATGATTAGGTTTGTAGCAAATTTCACCTGTGCAATTGATTCCAAAAGCAATGTGTGTGGGAGTCCACTGGGAGCCTTCCTGCAGACTGGCAATTCCCTCTTGAAACAACCAATTCGCTTGTCTTTATTCTAGCTATTCTCCACCTTCTAGTTCTTGTACTGATTCCCATTTTATCTAGCCTAACTAATAAGGTCCCATGTGGGACTACATTAAATGATTTACTGAACTCCAGGTAGATTAGATCTTTTGTTTATAAGATCAGTTATCTTATCAAGGAGAGCTATCATACTAGTCTGGCACTGACAATGTTTGCTAAACTGTCCCATTTTCCTTATTTATCATTTTCCTTCATTTAACTGCTTTTTGTTTGCTGGTATTTAAGAGCCTTGCAGCCCTTAGCTCAGCAGTTCAGCATTCATCCACACACTATATGAGCTATACCTGCTTTGTTCCAGTCATAAAAATGTTCCTCAGGCTTCACAAGTTTCGTTAAAACTCCCTGCTGCTAGACTTGTAACACTGGGCCAGATGTGGGATATCTGGTCCTTCAAGACTGTGATAGCGTTGCATTTTTTAAGTGTTTCTTCTATGCGGTTATTTATTATTTCCATAGCATCACTGGTCATCCTCCCTTTGTTCTCTGTATTCAAGACCATTACTGTTCCATTATCTTTATTGAAAATTGAAGCAATTCAGTTTTGGAGCCATCACAAGGTTGTCTGAATCTCTACCAATCCAGATTGAAGATGGCTGCAACCTTTTAGGACTGCTGTCCTTTTATTCATGTGGCAGAAGAAAATTTTTCCCCATTTGTTCCAGTTTCATTACAGATAAGTGAATCCAGATCTGCAAAGCAAGCAGGAGTTCACAGGGCTGAGGATGATATTCTTGTGAGTTAAAAAAAATCTGAAATCTTGCTAACTGCAGGGCGAAGACTCCTCACAGAAATTGTGCTGCTTTTGCTGTCACATCTCATTATTACATTTAAGCTGATGTCTTTGAGCTGCAAACAGATACAGAGTCAGCTGTATATCAGAGACAGATACAGAGTTGGCAGCAGAATGATGTTGATTAGAACATGATAAAACATCAGGGAAAAGGCATTAGAGAGAAAAGCAGCAAGACAATTTTGGATAAGAAACCATTCATGTAATTCTATACATGACATAAAGCAAGCCCATGGCAGAACCAGCAATAGAGGTTGGGCTGCCAATATAAGCTCATGTTCACCACTTCACAGTACTGCTTTTTTGAGTCTGTTACATCAGTCTTGGTTAAAACTTATAATGGACAGAGGCATGAGAGCACGGTATGTATCAGGCAGGGCCGTCAGAGCAGCTGTCCTGATTTGTACACCTTGAAATGACGTCTTGAGGGCTTTGCACAAGTACGTGTCAGTGGTCACAGTGGCAAGAGAGGGTGATACTTTCCTGGACAGAACAAAACAGCATAAAAAGCTTTTCCTCAGTTTCATAGTCATTGCCACTCACCCTACTGTCCCTGTCGTCTTTTCTTCTGGTGCCCAGACCACAAAAGCCATGATTATTTGGTTTACGGATAGCTTACGTTCAGACCTCCCTAGTTTTTCTGAACCCTTATCAAAGGTAACTGAAAGCACCTTCCTAAGCTTTAGGCTTTTTTTTTGGCCTTTGAATATAATTTGAAGATGTGAGGGGTTTTGTTTGTTTGTTCCCTATAAAGCTAGTTCTGCCTGTGCTGTTGCTGCCTGCCCCGACCCCCTCCGTGCTGCGGGAATCCCTAAGTGGCACAGCACTCTCTGATCTTTCTCAGAGGGCTTGTGTTTCTCCTATGAAATGATGCGCTTACTAATAAACATGAGACTTAATTTGAACTTCAAATACTAGGAAAAGAAACCATTCCCAGACTGTAAAAACAAGAGAGGATTAAACAGGACAGTATCCTAATGGAGCACAGGCAGGCCTCAGTAATTAGAGAGACGCAAGGCCTCGGGTGTCACAACACAACAGAACAGTGTCTCCAGAGGTTGCTTCCCCATACAAAATAGGATGCAGAGTTAATAAAAAATGTGAGGCTTAATTAGGATCACAAATACTGGGAGAAGAAATCAACTTCCAGGCTGTATAATTATAAAAACATTAGAAGCTCAAATACTTAAAAAGTAACAGAAATTGTGGGGCATTTTTCCAGACTTGCATGGACACAACATACTGTCCATAAGTGCAGGAGTCCGAATGATTTTTGGCTTATTTGACACTGTCTTTTCTGGGGCTAAATGAAGAGCTCTCAATTATGGTCATGTTTCTCTTCAGCTCAAAGGACAAAACCGGGCTCCTGTAGCCCACTTGTCAGCATGTGTATGTCACTGGGGAGAGATAACCTTTATAGCAAAGTCACACTTTCTGAAAAGTGGAAAATAAGGTGACTAAAAAGCAAACCCTGCCTAACCTATGCCCTAGGTTTTTATTGTAAAATATCTTCTCATGTTTTCACCAATTTATGACAGTCTGGGAGAAAATAAAAACAAACTTGCAGAGATTTTTGTTAGCCTGAAAAACTTCAAAGAGAAGAGTACATAGGAATTCTAGAAGAGAAGAACCTATGAGTTCAAATTCAAGGCTGATACTTGCAGTGAGGAAATGAACATTATAAATAATGCAGGCATTGATCTACATGTCACTAACAGTTAAGCTTGTTTCTCAAAAGGACTTGTATTTCTACCTCACAAGGGTATTCAAAGCAGTTTAAAAGCAATTCTGTTGCTTTTCTCTATCTGCATCTGAGAAGCCACGGGATATTAAGGATGGCTTTTGTAAGCAGAAATAGGAAAAGCTTCATATGCCATAAGCACACAAAGGAGTCATATTGGGTCAGAACAAAGACTCATCTGGATTGTATTTTTTTTTTCTGATAATAGGTGTATTAAGATTGTCTCACTGTGGTTGCAATAGGAAAAAATACAAAAACATAGTAGGCAGGGGATGATTCTGCTCCAGTAAATTCTACCAGTCCTGAAAAAGACTCATTATTTAATTTTTAAAAGCACCATGCTTAAAATTCTTTCATGAGAAATTGTCAATTAATTTTGTTTTGGCTGTCACAATATCCCGTGGCAGTGCTATTGACATTTTAATTGCACTTCATGAAGAAAAAAAATCCCATTTTATTTAAATATGTTGTCTCACCACTTCTTTGGATGGTTCTCTTCTTGTACTCAAGGAAATAAACAACCACTCTCTAGTTACCTTCACAATTCTAATTAAAGAGTTTATAATTTAATAATTCCTCTTTTAATTTTTCAGTTTTAAGTTGTAGTGTATTTATTCTGTCCTGGAATGAGATAACCAGAACTGCATAGTGTGATGCCAACATAGCAAAATCTCTTTGAAGTGACCAGATAAACAGCAAGTTCTGCTTGGGTTCTGACAATAGGCAAGGTTGGAAACTGAGTACTGGTCAAGAGCTGGGGTTTTAAGAAGTGCTTAGGACGGCCTGTCCCATCTGAGATCAGTCACGATTCCTTCCTCCCTTTTGTGCTAGCAGAGGGAAGAAATTGAGCCATAATACTTGAAAATCTGACTCCTCCCCTCAGGTTTTTATGGGAAGCCACTGAGATAAAATTAATCTCTGTAAAGGTACTCATAATTTTAATTTTCCATGACACAGTTATTGAGCCTGAATACACAGTTCATTGCTCATTCTAGTGCTAACTTCACAGAATATTAGGAAAATTTCACAAAAGGGGTAAATTTATTTCCTGGAGAATTAAAAAAGTTCTTGAACCAAAATTGTTTGCCAAAGAAGACAAATACACTGAGAACTTGGGAGAATTATGTGAGAAATCTCTGCAGGATGCCTAATACAATGCTATCACACCAATATTTTTCAGCTCTGCCATCACAATGGGCCATAAATACTTGTTGTTTCCTACTCTAGGGCTTTAGCAACCTCAGGAACATTAGTGTGCTTCCTGGGGGTTGTTTTAGGGCAATCTCAAACTCTGGATATTTCAAAAGCGACCAAAACTTTTGGCCATGATGACACAGATTATTTTGTCTCCCTGATTATTCCACTGGGATGAATTCATAGTGAATTCACAGCCTTGACCATCGAAAACCATAGCAACGTTGGCAATGTGCTGCAAGCCAGCAGCCCACTGTTTCAAACAGGAAGGAAATGTTCCTCGGCCCATCACTGTTTTTGTAGCTGTAATTGCAAAGACATCTGAGTTGATGAGACCAAAGTCATATCACTCTAGTGTTGTCTTAAAGCACTGTTGTTGAAGGATCATCACAGAGAAAAGAAAGTCAAAGTGATGGGACTCTGCCATATTTAGAAGTAACAAATATCCTTTTTGTTGTTGTTGCTGCTGTTTTCTGTAGTGGACATTTTCTCTCAAATTATCCTTAATGGAAGCAAAATTGATGGAAGTGAGATCATTAAGTGAATCCATTTCCAGTAAAGTTTGTAAGAGAGAATTTATCACAAAAGATAAGGTAAGTGCCATATTAGAGGAATAAGCTGAAAATAAACATTGGCCAGCATCAGTTTTAAATTACCAATAGAATCAGTGCTTGTATTTCAGATTCTTCTTGAGGTAAAAGTTCCAAAAGTGCCGCATTTCAAAATCGTTGAGGCACTCAGCTGTGCAGACAGAAGCATGCTGAAAGTACACGGGATGTTCTTAAAGGTTAATTATGAAATAAATATGCTTTAAAATAATTTAATAATAATAATATAATATTTTAATTAATACATTAATTAAAATAAATTATTCTGCTTCTTAAAACCCTCACACCCTGTCCTTTCTGTGGAAGTGGGGAGAAGGGGGTCATGCCTTATCTTAGTTCCATATATCGATTTATGCACAATATGGCCTTAATGAGAACAAGACGTGTGAAGTTTTAAAATAGTTCATCAGGTGAGGTAACCACCATAGGAATTTTCTGACTATTTAATACATGTGAAAACTGCATTCTCTTTTGTGTCCCCTGGAACTTTATCTCAGATTAGTGCTAATTTGTCTGCTGATATAAATTATCAAAAAATTTCCCCTTAGTGCAAATACATTGAGACTCTCCTCTGAAAGGCAAAGATCCAAGAAGAATTTGATGCTTGATGACCCTGATAAGCATCTAAAACCTTTAAAAAACATCTTGAAAGTGCTGAAACCTAGACAATATCAAGAGAGGTGTCTGCCTACATGGCTTGCCTACAGGTGCAGTGTCTTGTATGTGCCCTCTGCTGAGCCTCCCACTTGTCAAAGGCCCTTACCAACATCTTCATGAGTCAAAGGATGCTCAAATCTCTCTTCTGCTTGCAAGGATTTGTAAAGATTCTGCATCAGCAAAGAGTGACCCAAGAAATGTCTGAAGTTTCCCAGTGAAAGATGTGCCTACTTAGACAAACTAAAACTCTTGAGAGAAGGCAGTTTTTCTGCATATTTCTTACTGTCAACTCATTGAAAGGGTTGGTTTAACTCCCTCAGCCAATTTTGCACAGAACAGATGAGTGTTGTCATCTCTACATAAAGCTGCTCTGAAGGTGGCAGGTCTTGCACAGCAACTGCATTGGCTGACTATAGCAACTGGGTCCAGCAGTCTTATGGATGAGTCCAGACAGTAATGGATGCTTCCCTACACAGAACAAAGCTAAAAATGCCTTTGAAGTACTACCTCTAACCTCAGGATGTTTGGTCTTCTCAGAGTCAAAAATCTGTGTTTCTCTAGGATGATTTGAAACACCTACATTGAAACTTTTTGAGAGAATTGCCTCCTGCATAGCACTTATATTTGGCATTCCAAAGTCATGATTCTCCTTATATTCAAACTAATCTTTGTATTTAAGTGCATGTTAGGTTTGTTTATCAGAAATTTCAAGCCCCTTGACACTAAGTGTGCTGTGCTTCTCTGTCAGGACAGGATACTGGTTTACCAATTCAGAGTGGAGAGAAATTCAGTTTTTCTTTATTTCTACTAATATTTATATTTTGAAAACATAGTTAAGTGTGACTAAATGTAAACAATTGTTTCCTTTTCACTTGAAAATTATATAAATCTAAAAGTTGTTGAACTTCTAAAAGATCTATGTAAAACTGGCGTGAATTATATTAAGGGTGATACGCTGAAGTTACTTTTTTTTTTCCTAAATATCACATACACAGCCAAAGATTAGCAGCTGAAGCTAAGCATTTATAGATGTAATAAGCTAATGAATGAAGTCACAGGTTTTCACCTTTTGACTCCTATCCATTGATATTCTAGCATCAAGGCTCTAAATGGAAAATGGTATACTCTGGTACATTATGTCTAATGTCTCTGGGGGCAAAAGCTATGAAATTTTGTTTCTTTATCCAAAAAATTTGGCTAAGTAGATGAAAAAGTGAAGATAGGATCATTTTAACCAGGTGCTCTACAGCATGAAAAACTGTGTGTGAAGCACTTGGCAGAAGCAGTGGGATAGAAACAGAGAGAAACAAGTTTAATAAGACTGCCTGCTAGAGATGTATAATGACTATAATGCCGAGACTTTTGGGAAACATGGAGGCCAAAACTAGAGCTGTACAGTCATATTATGAAGCAGTTAAAAAAACCAGCATGACTACCTCTAAATATAGAAAGAAAAATTATGTTTCCTTGGGATGTAGCCATGTTTTTGGCCTTTGTAATGCAAAATGATTTTGAAAAAGCCATGAACCTGGGAGACTATACGTGCTGTGGATTAGCTGTAACTCTGTCTTATTATAAAGAAAGCCAATGGTGGTGTTTTTAAAACCATGCATTGTTGAACTCAGCAGGAGTTTCACTGCTCATTTCTGTAGAACTGAAAATGTTTTAGGCCAACACCGAGCACTTTCAAAATCCCCCACTTGTTGTTTATGTTTTGAACAAAATGAGCAATTTTTCAGATATGTTTCTGTTGTATCCTTCCCTCCATACACAGACCTTCAGTTGAGAGCATGAAGAATAAAAACTGACACTGTTTTAGTGTAGCCACCAAGCTATGGAGTTTCCCAGTATTCCATAGCCATAAAAATCTAGATAGATTGAGGACGTTAAATTGTTTATGCACTGTAGCAGTGTGAACTTAGCATTGAAGAAGGAGGGTTAATTAAAATGGATATAATAAATTAAATCCTCCAGATTATTCCTTAGCAATCAGTAAATGAAATTCAATTGACATGGGAATGAGTAGGAAAACTACACAGACAATAGGCATCAGCCACCTCGGATTAAAAAAAAAAAGACAAAATACATTTAAATCTCACTCCTATTTCTTCTCTGGAAATGTTGTACTGGTGGCTTAGACTGTTTTTCCAATGCTGACATGGAGAAAAAGATTAAATACATGCCAGAGATTGTACTTATTCAGTTGTAAAATATTATACAGAAGAAATGACAGATTTGCAGAAATTCCTATACACGCTAAACACAGTGGGGCTTTGTTGTATCTGACACTGTACACACATATCTAAATGGTCTGAGTGCTTTGCACTAGAAGAGCTGTCCTACTTAAACATATAACTCTATGGTTAGGTAAACAGGATTACCTCATTTAAGACAATGACTTTCAGCCTGTGCTACAATGACACTTTTGGAAACTGGTGACTTCTAAAGCAACTTCAGAGAACAGCAAAGAAATGTGAGACCATAAATGTGTGCCAGTTTGGGCAAATTTGGAAATATATTCTCTGAGAGAAGGCAGGTTACAACCATCCCTCCCCCACCAGGCTCGGGAAAAAAATAAATTTTCCTCGAAGGAAAGTGAAAGAGATAAAAACTATTTATTTAACAAACACACAGAAAAAGGATAATAATGCTAAATAATAAAACCTCTCACTCTGCTGAGAGAAACCTGGGAAAATTTCAGAGTTCTTCCATAGATCTCTCTCTCCCCCTCCTTGGAGCTGGGATGGGGTGGTGGCCCCACCTCCAGGGCCAAGGCCTCGGTGGAAAGTCCTCCCGATGTATTCTGATGTTGAAATAGTCCAGCAGAGAAGAAGGGAAAAATTGGAGTCCCAGGAAACCAAAGTTCAACTCTGTCTCTCTCCGGAGAAAAAGAAAGCTGAAAGCTGCCTGGAAAACAAGCAAGCAGGGTGCTTCCTCCCGCTCCTGCCGCTGCTGAACACAGAGAGAGTTTTATCTGTGTCCTTGAAAACAAACTGTAAACTGCTTTGAAAGTTCCCTTGATTTCCTCTCCCCCCTCTGAGGCTCAATTTAAAGGCATAGAAAGGCACAAAATTAATTTCTGGGCATAGAACAGCGATATGGGATACAACATCATAAAGTCCCCCCAAGACAATGCTATTTAGTATTTGTCCCAGAGGTGCCATTTCTGAAAACACTGCAAATGATAAAGGGTGGAAATCACTGATTTAAGAACTTGTGTGAATGAATTTCTGTGATGGAATCAATTTGCTTAGCATCTTGCTGAATTAACCTTCATCTGCCAAAAACTGATACAGTGACAACTGTTATTTGCATTGTTTCTATAAAAATATGTGTACTGCCATGTGGCCAGTAGAGTAGACATGGGCTAGATATGTTCACTTCCATGTGAAATACCCAAGGAGTGGTAGTAGCAAGCTGTTACAAAAGCTTTGCATTTACCTAGAGTACAAGATGAAATGCACATTTATAGGGCATTCACAAATAAGATTTTTTTTAGAACTAATTAACAAGCTTTTGAACCTGGGAGACGTTACAATTTCAAGGTGAAATTAAGTCAAACTGTAATTATGAAATCCTTTGTTCATCTTTTCCCATTGTCAGCTTCTTGGTTGTTTTGCTTGTTTCCCAGAAGCACCTGGAGCTGTCGACTGCTGAAGTCAGAGAGCTGTCCTAATTCTCAGGGAGTCCCATTCTCAAGTAGAATTTCTGTGTTTCAATAAACAGCTTTAAGTGGCTGGGCGGAGGGATCAGAGCTACCATTCACCCATTTTTAATATACTGGTGCTATGCAAACATTTATGTAGTAGACAAACTTCATTGTCAAAGGAAATGAGATTCATCTGAGCAAGTGTAGATATTTAGAGTGCAAGGATCTATGCCTTCACTTATCATCTAAACTAATGTTAATCAATGGGGAAAAAGACAATTCTGCAGAACAGTTTGCTATACCCTGGTCTACGTGCTTAAGAGGAGCAGAGGCCTTTACTGACTTTGGACTAAGGAACCTATTACTCACTTTGGGGTTAAAAAGGGTTCCAGGATGACTCTCAAATACATCTCACCCTCACTGTACTGTGGCTTGCACAGAAAGCAGAGAAGGGATGGAAATTTATATGCAGGTGTATAAATAATTCTAATTGCAGTTACTAATATCCAACAATAAAGAGAACTGTAAGTGCAGATCTCAGTATCCCATCAGTCTTCAATGACTAAGGGACTGCTACACATACCAGGTTCTCCCTCCCATCATCTCAGTATGATTTTGTGCATTTCTAAAAAAACTTCAGTTGCAGGCTCTTCAGGAAGCAGGCATTGAAAGGAAACAGGGCGTGGGTGTGACCTGCCGTATTGTTGCCACACCAGCTGTGTGAAAACAAATGCCCTCTGGTTTGTCGTTACCTAAATCCCAACAAGGAAATTACAGTGTGACTTCCTAACATAAGCATGACATAAGAAATGTATTTTCCTGTTCATTGCAATACACAGAAAGCAAACCCACCATAACCCCCTTCTTCACACAAGACAGTTGCAAACAGTCAATTCCCATCAGTTTGCAAATTCTTTGATCTGTTTAGGGTTTTGAATTGTACTCTGCTAATTGAGTTTTTATTATTCATATCTGAACTCTATACAAAATCTAGTCTTTTATGGTCCAAGTAATTACCTAAATTCCTAGGATCTGATCAATTCTAGAAACAGTGAGAAGAATCAAGCTGATGAGCCATTGGAGCACTGGGGGCTTAAGGGGGAGAAATTAATATTTTTAGAGTAATTCTTCTCAGCCAGTACCCTGGTGTATCTGGATTTTGTTGAAATGGGAGAGTGAGGGAAGCATGTGAAATTATTACTCATTAATATCCTAAGGAAAACAGTATCTTTGTCACATATTCTGTTAAGAAATACTTTTATATTATGAAAACCTTCCCCACTGTTGTAACCAGTATGAAGTATTCCCATTCAGCTGTGAATGGTATTTCACTCAAACCCTTTCCATCTACTGTGCCAGTTAATTTTTCCCAGCATAGTTGCCTGCAGAGATGACCCTTGATTTCAAGCACTGCTCCCAAACACAAACACAGCTGGATGTCAAAAGAAATCAGCCTAAAACAATATCTAACACATGTTTGAAACTCCTAGATATTTTGACTTGCATTTTGGTGTCAGTCTCCACATCAGACCAACAACATTTTAAGAAAACAGCAGTACTGAATGATGGAGTTATATTTCACTCACAGTAGGTTGTGCGGGACTTTTTTTGCCTTTAAATATATTCTCTAACCTTTTGTGTGTAGGATCTGCTACACCACTAAAAATATTTTCCAAGGGATTGGACTACTGTTTATTTCAAGAACTAAACCATGCAGTTTCTCTGAATTTATTTCTTTGGGTAATTAATTTCAGCAAAGTCATTGAGCTAAGTTGTTTCTTTTTTTTTTTTTTTCAGTTTTAATAGGAATGTTTCTACAGATTTTTCTGTCTTTTAAATCAGTACCTGAACTCTAAACTAAGCCCTTTCAAGCCAGAAGCTAAAAGATAAGAGTGCATAGTGAGTTAGACTGAATGGGTATCTCTTCAGAGGGACACCTTACAATCTTAAATGTCACAAAAGCCTTGGTCCCAGAGAAGCCTAAATTTAGTCTTGGAATTGTACTTGGCAAAGAGAATGAAATACATGGATAAGCAAGTCTAGATTCCATTGTCCACTGTGTGTGTTCAATTCTTCTGCCTTATTCCCAAGACTTAGCTAAGAAAATCCCTAGGTTTGTTTGATTGTTTGTTTGTTTGTTTTAATGGGGGAATAAATTAGCCCCTCCCAGTTTACCTCCTACCATTGTAGTTCCTTGATGGCTGACACTGTATCCTGACAAGCCTTTCCTTAGCATTTTTTATAGCCAAGAACATACAAAAAGCTCTCCTGAATCAACACCACCTCCATGATGTGGTGAGCAGACACAGAATATGATCTCTGGGCAGGAGCCCTGTTTACCTTAGCGAAGGCCTGTGTCACCATTGCTCTGCCAATAGACTGTCCCAGAACATGATGCTTAGCATCATTCTGTTTTCAGGCATAAATATATTCATGGCCTGTTTATGTCTGCTTTCTCATGAACTGATGAGTCTCTCCCTTCACTGATATTTGCACCTTGGCCAGCTTTTTGTCTTCTAAGGTGAACAAAATGAGCTTCTTTAATCTCCTGTCATGAGGAGGTCTCACTACTTTCAATGAATTTATTAGCCGTGATCCCACATGGTCAAAAGTAATTGCATTTTCTTGGATGCTGGGTGAGTTCTCAGCAAGCACTTTTACAATGGTATAAACATACTTTCTCTAGAGGCACTTCTCCAGGTGATGCACGCACCCCTGGATGCCCTCTCTGTTTGAGTGGTAACATCACGCCAGCAATTCACTGTCCCTGCTGTGTTGTTTGCCTTATGTGATGACCCTTCAGCTCACAGTGAAAGCTATGATTAGTTCACTTCTTTGAAACATCCAGGATTTCTTTCTGTGAGATATTATGCTTTTTCTCTGAACAAAAGATGTCTTCCAACTCTGAGCTATTATTACATCCACACTTTTGTATTTTGCTCAATGATGATAATTTTAAGGAGGGCTTGAGTCTAAACTGTGATGAACTCTACTGATAATCTTCCTCTAGATTAACAGTTCCTCTTTCATGGACAACCAATTTTCATTTACACAACAAATTGTTATTTGCACTTTCACCTCTTCTCTAACTTTACAATTTCTATCTTCTCCTGCTAATATAATTTTTCCTGCTGTATTGAATCAAAGGATTCACCAAAGTACAAATCTTCAGAGATACTCTGTTATTTTATTTTATTTTTTAGAAGCAAAATAGTCTAGTAGTCTAACCCGACACAATCTTCTTTTAGTTATGTTTAATCTTCCATGTTACCTCCATGCTTTATTTTTGTTCTTTATCCAACACTTGACAAAAAATCTTCTGTATGTTGTAGTAATGAGATCATCTGGCCAAACTTCTGCTTTATATGCAGCTCTGCCATAGTAGCATAGAAAGGGGTGAATAAGCAAGAGAAGTCTATGAAGCTTTAATCCCCTCCATGTGTCCTTCATTTGTAACCTATTCAGATTCAAAGGAGTGGTCATAAGAGGAAGACTATGGCAGTACAATATCTTCAAAATTTTTCCTCCTTCTAGAGCTTATTGGTTTTTTTATCAGTAAGCCACGAGCAAATGTTAAAATGCATTCTGAAATAAAAAAGCTTTAAGCAAGAGTTTAAGCTTGGTACTTTCAAAATAAATCCTTACATTGTAAAAAGAATAGGACTGACCATTCTCCAAACAGATGGACTTCTCAGCTGTTATAATGAATTATGAACAACTTTCACCAGATCCATGTTCAGGTAAACGTGTAATTCTTGCTACATCTGAATTCTGCATTATAGATTTTGGAGTTATAAACTTCTTATTACTTATTTTATAGTTATTTTTATTTTGCTTTTAATCCTTATTTATATGGTATGAAAAGATCAGGAACAAGCATTTTATTGAGGCAGGAGTAGACTATGATTTAGGTAAACAGATAGTAAACTATTAATAGTTGACAAATTTACTCCATGCCAGAGTGAACATCTTTATTGATCACAAACGTTACAATTAGACTTTGCATATAAAACTCATGAATCAAAGTGTGCTATTGTGCCTTGCAAGCCTTAAATTATATTAAACTTTTTTGGGAACTGTGTGGCTCTTTAGTGAAAGGTAATACAATATGATTAAGCATCAACATGAACAGCTTATCTTTGTATAGCTTTTAGTGTGTATAAAATGCATGCATCAAACAGAGAGAAGTCTTTGTAAAAGCACACATTGAAAATAAGGTTAGAAAACCAGGGATGGTGTCTCATCTGTGATACACCATGCTGTTGAGAGACTAATTTCAATAACCACATCTCAGTTTAAAAAAAAGGGCTCTTCTTTATGTTTTTACTACCCTAAGAAGGCCTCACTGAATTTCTGGTCTTCATCTGTATTCCAGACACATACTTTCAGAATTTTTGAGATGTCTGAATGTTGTTTGATTTGCATCCAACTTGCTGACACAGCCCCAGTTTTGTTGTAGATCAAATAATCTAGCTTTTTTGGAGGCAAGTGATTAAGAATTCTTATTGATGATTTATACAGTCCTGAATAAACTAATTTCATTTGTCTTGTCGTAACCAGCTTTAATTTTCTGTTCTGCTAGTAAAAAGCTTAGTGCTTGTTTATTGTACTGCTGTAAAGTCAACAACCTAATCTACTTTAAAGAGCAAAGTCAATATTGTATTTTATTAAAATAAATGTGAAGTTTAATTATATGTTTCAGTTAACCTTGGATTTGTGCTAGTTTTTATTATTTTCCATAAGTAAATGTTTATTCAAAGCCCTTATGTCCTTCTTCCGTCCATATTGAAGGAGTGTCTCTTGCAGGGCTGCTTGCAAGGGGCATATCTACTTTTTCACTCCAGCACTGTAGGCTTTGTGGTTGTAGAAGCTGTCTTAGGACTAATAACCATTTTAATTAATAAAAAATATACTGGACATTGAGCCATTACTCTCTCTCTCTCTGCATTGGGTCTCTGGTGTGATTTGGGAATCTGTGGGCTCCCCTTGGCAGCCCCATGGGGTTGCTTGGGATGACACAGGACCTACAGGGACAGCCATAAGATAACTGAAGATTGAGCTGGCTATGCTGCACGTAGGCAAACAAACCAAATTTCCCCTGCAAAATGGAAGCATGTTAAATGCACAAATTATTATTTCTGTATTCATCTAAAGATGAAATAATCACAAACCAAATGTGTCCTATCAAATGTTGGTCTCCAGGCTACTGAGTCTATCTGTAATACAATGAGGGATAAGATATATATGTTCCAGGTTCTGCTTACTTATCACTTGAACCTGGAGTTGAATTTAATCCTTCAACAGATGCATAACAGAACTGTCAGAAGCAAGACCTGTGCAGAGAGTTTTTACTGCTTCAACTATGGAATATTCAGTGGAGTGGAGAAAAGAACAGTTTATTTTTTGTTGAAGGCAAATCTGAGTATCTGTAGTCAGACTTTTTTCTTGTTCTTGTAAAAATTAATTTAAATTAGTTTCAGTTATCATAAACACATTTAAAAAGGGAATGTAAAGTAGTCTTTTGTTCTTATAAATTCACCTTAATCTATACTTTAGATCTAAGCACTTGAAAAATTTGAATTTTTGGAAAGCAATTACTTTCTTCTCAAATTAAAAACTTCAAAAATAAAGAGACTTTCATCTACAAGTACAAAAAACTTACAGAAAATTTCAAAATTTTTACTAGTTTCACATTAGCCTAATTTTCAAAGAATGCTGAGGTCAGAATTCTCATAAGCACTGGTTACACTGATTCATCAGAGATAAAGCAAGGTCTTGAAATGAAATGGAATGTATTACACAGTGGGAGAGGTTCAGAAAGGGTAGTAAAGCATTTAACAGCACCTCTTCTTGATTTCCATGTTTTTACTTCTTCACAGTTTCTGAAGTACTGCTATCAATCATGCTATCAAATATAATCTCTTAAGTTTTTTCAGTTCAAATTATCTTTCCACCATCAAACTCTTATTGCCAGCAAGATATTGATTCAAGACAAATTTCTCCTGCCCAATTAAGATGATTCTCCTGGAGGAACATGAACTGATCAATATTGTCTATGAATAGCCCCCCTCCAGACTCATTCAGACCCCGAGATCCATTTAATCTGCTAAATTAATGCATACAGACAAGGTATTGGGTATTAATTAATTTTGATGACAGTCCTATATTCATTTTTGTTTTGTAGTATAAGAAATTCCCTCACCTCCAAAAGGAGGGTTTTCAGCCTAGCAGGATAAAATCACCCCTGCACAGCCTATCTGAGGTCTCTTCAGAGCAGCAAGAATTGACCTGTGGGGGTTGGAGGATACTTCACTAAACTGACTAGTAAAAGCGAACAAGAAAAATCTAAATGGACACCTAATAGCTAGGAAAAAAAATTCCCATGTCCCACTGGTGATAACTTTATGCCCTACAGCATGAGAGTTGATTATCCTTATCATAATGGCAACATACATAATGACAAATGTTATTAGTGATCATAAAATTATCCAACCCTTTAGAATTTCTGCCACAGTATTTAAATCAAATACCCCCTTCAATGATAAAACCCAAATTGCTGAATATGGATTGCATACAGATGTATATCTCTTTTTTCATTCTAAACTCACTTCCAGTTTAATTTAACCATGATTTTCCCTGTGCACCATATCTTTCATAATTTTCTCAATAAGTCTCCTAATTTCTTCTTATGCAGCCAAGCGATTCCAACCTTTGGGACACCTCTATTCATGCTCTCTCTATTGCCCTTTATTTTTCCCTGTGGTGATTTTGTAATTTCAGGTATGTTTTTCCTAGTGTTGGGTGACTACATTTGGATTAAGGACTACAGATGTATACTATTCCTTAATGCCCTTTAGTGTAGACGACTTTTTTTTGGCTTTACAGATTTTATTTTGTTTCAGCACACTTGCCAAGTTATTCACAGTAATTTTCTTCAGAAAATCCCACAAGAATAAAATATATATATGAAAAGCTTTGTCTATTTTGTCTGTTATTACGGGTCACAATCTTTTGGTGTTTCTATACTAAAATAAAAAGTAATACTTTACTGTCACGAGGTTGGGTTTGTTTCAAATAATTTCTACTACTATTTTTCCCTCTCTGATGACTTAAAAGAATGAAGTGATCCCACACTCTTTTTTTTTTTTTTAACTTGAAGATGACTGCTTTTGATTTTCTTTTGTGGTACTTTTGATCTGTGATGGTTAAAGCTGCTGACAGTAATATAGGCCATGCTATGAAATGAAGATCATTACTTCATGTGTAGTGTGTTCACAAGTGGAAAGAAATTTTTCCTTCTCTTTGGGTAATAAAATTTGCCACAGACAGTGAGCCAAAATTTTGTTTATGTGACTCAGTGCAGGTCCTCCAAGGTCAGTGTTGCTCTACTCTTAAGTTCAATAGGGAATAGGTCCTGCTGAGTCCTCCGATGACTGTGGAGGAAAAGGTGGATAGAATTCAAAGCATTAAATTTCATTAATAAGATGTCACAGGCCGATATGCTTGTTGATCTGTCCTCTTTTGGGGCAATTGTGGTCATAGACTTTCTGGAATAACTTTATGTCTTTTGCAAATGTATGCAGACCAGACCACTGTTGAGAAGTCACAAATATTGAATGAAATCATACAGTGGAGTGAGTCTGCAGGTGGAAAGCAATTTTTCTGTGACATCACACTGAGATAAAGGAATGTCCCATTTAATTTCTGCTTTTGAGTGTTCCTCCCTATCTTCTGGAGGAGTTTTGAATTTTTTCCAGTTTTTCAGGTCAAGTGTTAGCCATTGAAACCAGCTCCTCTGGTCTGATGTCCCAAGAGGTTGGGCAGTTATTCAGCCATAAGGATTACAACTTTTTGAATTTTAAGATAAGTGTTTAAATGTAATTCAATGAAACCAAAACAAGTCCATACAGATTTTCATGACTGTGATTCTGGTTTCCTACATTTACTGGGAAAATACAAGGCACTGTTTGTAGTTTGAGATGCTACAGCTGATCCATATGAATGAGAAAACAAAGCATTTTGAAAATGTGTGTTCTGAAAAGTGAGTCTGCAGAGAAAAGAACAGCACTGCAGGGTGCCCTGCTTACTTTGTCTTATTGATGTTATGTCAGATATGGTCAAAAGACAAGCAAAATGATCATTTTTCTAGCCACTGCCACTGTGGAAGCTAAAAGCCAAAATATAATCTTCCTGGCTCATGAATCAATAACAGCAATAAAGCATTTACAGGTCATCCTCTTCCCTCAACTGCACCTGTATCATTTAATTGTGAAAAAAATCCAGCCTTCATTTAGATCTGAGGAAAACAGCTGGTCTGCTGCTACTGTTTCACTGAAATAACTGGAATTCGAGGGCATTATACTAATTTACCTTGGGGAGTACAAATTCCTTGCCTTTCATGGGAAGGCTCAAAGGCTGAGTTGCACACATTCTCCCAGTAGACTCGAGCAGGATTCAAAAGGATAACCTATTCTTTTTAAACCTTGTTGCAAACAGTTGTGTGATGTTGTATTGTTCTTTCATGTCCAGTGCTGTTCCCAGCATGTGCTTACATCTTGAGAAGGGTCTCCTATGTAAATCCCTCACTAATCTCACAGGCCTGGTCAGAGCCAGCTGTGCTTTGAAGTCATTGAAGAAAAGGTGCTGGAGAAGTGCATGGTATTAATAGGTGCCACCACGAGGCTGCATCAAACCCTGTGGTGAAGATCTGTCTGTAGGTGTTTTACTGTCATTTGAGACACTTGGAGCAGCAGCAGCTAAAAGGTTTTATTCACACGAGCCTGGAATGAAAATTAACGGATATCAAGTCTGTCATTCCAAAAGACCCATTTTATTATAACGTTCACACTAGATGAAACTCAGTGTTAGAGAAACTTCAGGAAATCCTCAAATCAATACTTACAGCAGAGCTACCTTCCATTCCTAAACATCATGGGAAAAGGGATTTGCTGAGTATATATATGTTCCTCTTTCATTGGATCTATAAGACCTCTATTCTCTGAAAATGGGATGAAGTGAATTTCAGGGTTATAATTAGATTTTGGTTCTGTAGAAGTGAACTTTAGCATATGGATTGCAATTAACTCCTCCTGACAGTTAGAACAAAGTGCAGAGATGAACGATGCCACACCTGTTAAACAAAAGGTCAGATTCAAACCACAATTTAAGTGCCAGAAATAAGGCTTCCAAGAAATTTTCAGCTCTTTATGTTCCAAATTTCAATCTTGGAAAGCCCATTCAGCTGCCTACTGATTTTAGCAACTGAACTCTGGAGGGCTCCATTTCTAATGTCCCTCTGCGTACCCTGAGTGACACCAAAGGATCTCAGGTGGATACATGACTCCCTAACCCTTGGATAAGCCACTCATGGGATAGACATTGGGCTTTTGTCTTGAGTTTGTCACTGTACATTAAGTGTTACTGACTGAATCACAGAAAGAGTCTCCAGAGCAATGACCTGGCCCTAGATCAAGATTTCTGGTGCTCTCCTGAGTGATGGTTTCACCAGTCTCAAGCCTAAATTTTCTATTTTCAGAAGACATTCTCTGACTGTTGGCTGCTACATTAGAGAGAGATGCTATGGTCACTTCTGACTCCTGTGTTTTTAAAGAGAGCAGAGCTGTGCTCTGCACTCAGCAATACAAAAGTAAAGTTCTCTCTTAAGAGTGACCCCTACATCTGTTACAAGAAGCACAGTCCTATCTACCTGAGAGAAAGGTGCTACAAAAAAATCCCTGCCCTCTGCAATCCATTTTGGGCTTGTCTGATCAGTCCTCAGACCAGGGTGTGACCCTCTCTGGAGAGCACTATAACACATCAGGTCACTGAGCACTTAAATTCTAACAATTCAACAAGTGTGATAAATCGCTTTTCCCAGCCTGTCTTCAGTTTTGCTGCCTGGAAAATGGGTTAAATGATGTTGCTCTGTTATTGCACTATCTAAATGCAATGAGGACAATTATTGGGGAGCTTTGTCAAGGGGTCAGAGATACTATATGCATGTACATTTTATACATGTACACTGTATATGTAAGATACAATATATACCATATTTTACCAAACACTTCACAGTGAAGTTCTGTTCTAGGTTGATTCTAGTATTTTCCTATGTATTGCTTTCTATTAGTAGTATATGTGTGACTGGAAAAAGGGCATTTGAATTTATTGTCTTACTGGTTTTCATGTAAAGGACACTCATTTTACAGAAGAAAACTAAAATACATAAGCACTTGATTGTTAGATTGCCAGGTAGGCAATTTCTCCTGAGTTATGTTTTTCTTCTCCTCCTCTGCAGCCTTGGTTGCAGTTCAAATTGTCAATCTAAAAAATCCCTCCACTTTTCTCAATATTTGTTCCTGACCACACTTAAAGTGAAAGGAAGCATTAAAAATTTCATGAGAAAGCATATTATGGTGCTCCAAGCTGTCTTGTCTGGACAAAAGAATCCAAAGAGAGCAGTTATGCTTTAAATAAAAATTCAACATTTTCTTTGCTAATTAAAACCAAACCACGGGATGATTCCTTGGCTGATGCAAACTATGATTATTGTGCATAGCAACTTATACCAGGTTAATACTTGACTCTGGGATTCTTCTATTGATTTGTACGTGCAAGAGAGACATTTCAAACAAATGTGCTCCCCCATAGTAACAATGAATGAAAAATAGGCATTATATTTTTAAAAGTTATATTTGAGTGTTCTCAACTTCTCTTAAAGTAATTTCTTTTAAAAATCTAAAAAGTTTTTATACCTCTTTAGGATTGAAAAATGGTGCATAATTATACATAATAGATGTACGGGTCCTATTGGTATATAAATTAATTAGAAAATATTTATATTCTATCACATTATGGTTTTTTCAGTAGAATCCCTATTTTAGCATTTTTTTTTCTTTGAGTTTACTCTTTAGTATACATGAGTAGAATAATACTCAACAGATAAGTATGTTAGCACCATTACTTATACAATTATTACTATTATTTATTATTATTATTATTAATTGTTATTTCTGTTTATCGGGAGGCTTTGCACTAAACAAGCAACATTTGTTTCAGGAAAAGCACATTGCATGGAAATTCTAATTATTTTTTAATTGGTAGAGAGATTTCTCTGTCTATCACTTCTGGTTTTGAGGCTAGATTGTTCAGGGTTTCTGTTTTATCCTCTCTCTCCCCTCAAATTTCCTTTTTAACTATAAATCTTACTCTTATATGTTTAATTTCCTTCTGCTCTCTGTCTCTATTTGTATTCTTGTTTCTCATCTGCTTAGCTAGAAGACCTAAAGAAATCACAATATGGTACAGTCTGACTACAGCCCCTTTTAAATACACCTTTCTCTACAGAACTGAGAGGAGAAATTTAGTCAAACTTCTACACCTGTCCTTAATCTGGAGTATCACACAGGAGTAATGGCAATCTTTGAGCCTCTGACTTCCAGAAAATTATAGATTTTCACAGAAAAGCAGCTCATGTGATTGAGCAAAACTTTCACCACCTCTTTTGTGTGTTAGTGTGACAGGGATAAGATTCAGGCCATCCTCGGAAGGTGTCAACCAACACCAATACATATCTGTATCCTTCTTTAAGTGGTAACTCATAAAATCTATTTGCCAATAATCTTCAGGAAGGTCTCCTGCCCTAGCACTACTCTTCTGCTCATACCAGGATTGTGTCAATGGCAGATTTCACATCTGCTTGCTATAGATTGCATGATTTCGGTCATTCCCCTTCCTATTACCACCTTTTTCAGATGTTTCAAAAGATTTTCTTTCCCCCAGTGGGTGGCTTCATGTTCCCACTGAACTATCTCCTGAAGTCAGCTATCTTGTCAAACTTTTTGTTTTGAAGGGGAAGCAATTATTTGTACAGGTGGTAATGAAAGACAGATGATAATGGACAGTAGTTCATGTTTAGAGACTTCTGTGTGTTTTGGAATCCTGTGGTTCAGCACTTCTGTCTATTTAAATTAACTTTTTCTATCATGTTACCCAATCATTGCACAACTTGTGGACACCTGCAAAACTATCCTGTGAAGGAGGTTGCAGATGGCAAGCCATAAAAACATAAGGATCCCCCTCTCTGCAGTTTATCATGCTTTGTCCTTAGCTCCAATATTTGGAAGGTGCCCAGTGATATTAGTAAAGCAGTCCACTTGGGCTGCACAGCTTCCCTGAGAGTTCTGATTAACTGATTGAAGTGGACTGTCTTGGCTGTTCTTTCCCCACTCAGTCTACTGCCTTTGCATGGAATTGGTCCAGACACATTGTTCAGAGCTGTCTCTTCTACACATAGCATGACAATGTGCTGTGACTCTTAACTATTCCTGGAGTGATTTACTCTGTATTGTGTAAAAATCCTCTGCCTGGGATGGGAACTGAGCTCACAGTCTGTGGCTCCCACCACGGTACTGCAAGCATGAATCTATCCATTCCATATTTTTAGGTGCGAAGCATGAAAAACGATCAAATATATCTGGAGATTTTATATAATTGTTAATTTTTTATTCTGATCTCTACCAAACACCAACAAATTAATTTCCCGCCACTAAAGCAAGTGAGTGTGTCTGATGTTCTGGCTGATGGCCTCTAACAAAAGACAGATATGTGATCAATAAAATGTTTCTCCTCTCTAAGTGAGGCTAGGATAAAGTGTCACCACAATGCACAAATCTTCACAACCATTTCAGCAAAGACATGCCCCTTAATAGTAAAACAAAAGCAAATGGAACTGAAGCATCTACTTTCCTGCAAGATCACCAAGATGCTTCTTTAGTCATTTAGACACTTCACCTGAGAAGATATAGGAATCACTTATCTGTCAGTAAAATAGAGGTAAAAATATTGGTAATGATAAATTTATTTCAGTATAAATCCTGGATGTCTCTGAAGAGGATCTTGTTTGGTTTTTCATCCTATTTTTTATTTAGCTTTTTCTGAATTTTCAACTTTTAGGCTTTAGATCAAAACAATTAAAGTTCCTTCCCTATGGAGGAGTGACAGGCACATTTTTATATTTATTGTTATTGAGAAGAAACTATTCCCTTTTTCATTATGCAAATAGAACCAGAAATAATTAGGAAGTATGGTAATAATATATGCAAATCCCAGCACTGACAATTTGTGAGATGTTCCTATTTTATGTGATAGCAAAGAACCTTTGACTTTCAAAGCACATAAATACAGCATGCTTTGTAGAACTAGGAGGAAACAGCTCCAGATGATACACTCAGTTGCCTTCCTCAAAAAACAAAAATGCAAAGAAAGGTGCCTTAAAATTTTCTTAAATTTAGTGACAGATGAGAACAGATCTTTTGGGTCAACTTGTCTCATTTCCTGGCAATGGGCTGCTGCCATGTCACATATTCCTTTTCTGCAAACTGGTGGAGAGTGAGCTTTTGCTTTCATGTCTTCTTCTGAAAAGTTTCTTATAAATTATTCACGCTACGCATCCTCACAATTTTTGGCAAAAGTTGGTTCCAGTCATGTGGACAACTTTCATTTAGCATAAAAAATCCTCTTTTACTTTCATGATTTATTTATGGGAGGAAAGCAATCAAAATGCTCTGAGCTTCTATTTTTCTGTACTGACCAAGGCAAGCTGTATTTATCTTGCAGCTAGGTTCTTTCTGAATGTTTTGACTTCTCTTCCAGTCCATATTGAATGTGGAGGGATGAAAACTTTCTCCAGAATCCCAGCAGGAATTTTTTTAGAGCCTTGTTGATTTGCTGTAGCATTTTCTGGAAATAGTGATCTAATATAGCTTCCACTCGTTACCACCTGTTTATAATGACATTAGTGTGGTTGAACCTCACCTTTAACTGCATAAAGTTCATTTGTATAACTCATAGGAGCCTTAAAACAGAGTGACAAACCCTGAGTGTCAGGCTCTGGATGAAGAATATCTCTGTCATACATAGCTCAAGAGAGGTGTCCGGAGGGTGGGATTCCAGCATGGGGGTCTGACTGGGACCGTGGCCATGTGGGGGCCCTGTATTACCTTAGTGCATGGAACACACAGTTGTGTCCAAAATCAGAGATTCAGTAAGAGACATTGAAGAATCAGAAAATGTGTTATGGAAATGATAGCTGGACAGATGCTGCTTCCATGTGAATCTCTCATATGTAGGCCTGAAAGGTAAGGAGCAAAAAAAATGGTTTAGAGTCACCTCTCCAGTTCTCCCTCCATCCTTGTGTGAAGTGGAGTGAGAGAATAAATAAAAATCAGGCTCACTCTGTTCACACACTTGAGAACTATCAGGATGTGGCTCCTTTTCAGCATTGCTTTTTCTGAGCATACATCATTCATATAACTTTTTTGTCAAATACTGAGTCCCTGAAGGATTAGTTCTCACTTTTTAAAAACTTACATGAACTCAAATTTGCATTTCCCATTTCACTTTTCCTCTCTAAGCACAATGTAATTCAGACCCATTTAACTGATATAAATTACATTTTAGAACTAGCTAGTTAATTATGCTAGAGATAGATATCTCAAAAAAGAAAAAAAATATGGAGGAAAAGTAACAGATTGGATTCAATGGAATGTAGTCCATATATTAAAAAGAAGCTGTAATTTTTAAGCAATCTTTAATAATAAAGTCAGCCCTTCTGGTATAGATTAGTTTTATGTCAAATAAAGCAGAGGGAAATAACATTTTTCAGGTTTGGTAAAAGGAAAAATTGAAGCGTGGAAATACTATGTATGTACAGCTGAGTCAAAAAATATTTTTCAGAATGTTCAGCAACAGTGCTAAACAAAAACAAATGAAAAATACATTGTGCTGTTAGGTGAACCTGACATGCTTTCTTTGTGTGGAATTTCTAACCTCTTTGTCTAACCTCAATTTTCTTTTGATTTCAGGCACTTGTTTGCAGGAGACCTATTTTTCTAAATTAAGGTCTAGAAAATTCACATGGCCACCAAGATGTGCCTTCTCTTTATCTTTTTCTGAGATGAGAAGCAGATCACAATATCCCAGTGAGGTTCATCTCAGCCAGTCAAACAACTTCCTGCATCTCCTGATGGACGTGAATGTTCAAGCAGCACGTGTAACCTGGCTGTCATGCTTGCAGCTAGATGGAAGCCTTCCAAACTAACTGCCCCTTAGTGAATCTGCAGTCCTGGGGCATTTACTTAGCTGTGTATTTCAAGCAGTTTGTGTCTTAAAGGATGAGTGCTAGTTACCATCACTGAGGACATTATGATTGCAAATGAGATTTCTACACTCCCACAAGGAGTTTAAATGCTTACTCTGGCTGATTTCAAGGGGAGCCCAGGATTTAACTTCTTTAGACAGTTCTGAAAATTCTGTCCTGCTTAATTAATGTCTGTTCAGCACTTGTTAAAAATGTGTATAAATGTGAAGAATTCTTGCTGTACATAAAATATCTATGCAGCAGGTTGAAAGGTATTTATGAGAACCATATAGCAAAGATTTATGAAGAACTGATTAGATGCTTGGATGTGAATAATTTTTTGCAAACAGTTTACACAGTGATATAGAAGTAGAAATCACAAAATATGCACCTGAGACAAATAATTAAAGTAGCCACAGTTGGACTCAAAAGCAGCAAACATTCACCTGATATGGATGGGAAAATTTGTCGTTTGCAATTAAAGAAATTCAGTTTAAGATTACGTTAAAAAAATAAAAGAAAAACTTTGAATTCCTAATTTTCTTAACAGAGGCTAAACAATGGTTTAGGACTTAAGAGTTTTTCCTCATAAGTGCTGCATCACCCTAATTTCTCAAGTCTATCAGTAGAAGGTGTTGAGTGCTCAGCACTGTTGAAAAATCAAGTCACCTTTGTAAAAGATCATGTGATGGAATTCAAAAACAGTTCAACATGAAGTTGTGAAAGCATATACAGGGTAGAGGCAAACACAGGGTAGAGGCATACACAGGGTGGAAGCAAGGGCAGGTAACCTAGAAGAATACAGAAGCAAGGGCAGGTAACCTAGAAGAATACAGAAACATTATCCAGTCATCCCGGGACAAACTTAGGCAAGCTAAAGCTGATTTGGAACTGTGTGTAGTCAGGGATGTCAAAGACAAGAAGACCTTCTATGAGTACATCGCTGGCAAAAGGAAGAATAAGAAAAATGTGGGCCCACTGCTCAACAAGAGGAGGGACCTGTTAGACAGGACATGGCTGAACACCTTCTTTGTCTTGGGTTTTACAAGCAGTGGCACACCCCAGGAATCTCAGGTCCCAAAGACCAGAGGTAAAGGATAGAGTGAGGAAATTGCTCAGTGGAAAAGAATAGGTTACAGAATGCTTAAGCAACTTGGACATACATAAATTCATAGACCCTGATACCATGTACCCACCAGTGTTGAGACAGCTGTCAGAAGTCACTGCAAAGTCACTCTCAACAGCCTTTGATCAGTTGTGATGACTGAGAGAAGTGCTTGAAGTCTAGACAAAAGTAAGTATCACTCTTATCTTTAAAAAAAAGGCAAGAAGAAGGACCTGGGAAACCATAGCATAGTCAGCATAACCTCTATCCTTGGGAAGGTGGAGGCTGAAAAACCATTTCCATGCACAAGAGGAGCAAGAAAATCATCAGGAACCATCAGCATTCATTCATCAAGGGGAATTCATGCTTGACCTACTTGATACCAGGCTGGCCTGGTAGATGAAGGGATGGCAGTGGGCCTTGCCTACCTGGACTTCAGGAAGGCCTCTGACCCTGCCTCCCATACAATCCTCATAGACAAGATGTTCATGAATGGGCTGGTTAAGCAGATACTGAGGTGGACTGAAAACTGCATGAAAACCACCCAGAGAGTGGTGATGAATAGCACAAAGTCTAGTTGGAGGCTAGTAGCTGGCAGTATACACCGGGGTCCATACTGAGTCCAGTCCCTTTTAACATCTTCCTTTATGATCTGGGTGATGGCACAAACTCACTTCTGCAAGTTTGCTGATGACAAAAAGCTAGGAGGAGTGGCCATCCAGAGGGACCATAAGAGGCTGGAGGAATGGGCTGACAGGAACCTCATGAGGTGCAACAAGGAGAAGCACCAACAAGTCTTGGACCTGGGGAGGAACAACCCTGGTCACCAATGCGTGTTAGAGATCACCCACCTGAAAAGCAGTTTGTCCTGGTGGACACCAAGTCAAACATCACATGAGCCAGCGGGGGGTCCTTGCCAGAAAGAAGGTGAATAGAATCCTGAGCTACTTTAGGCCCAGAAGTATTGCCAGCTGATTGAAGGAGGGGATCCTCCCTCTATTCAGCCCTGCTGAGGCCACCACATCTGTGGTGTTTCCCAGTACAAAAGAGATTTGAACATTCTAGAGACATTCCAGTGCAGAGCCGTCAAGATGACTGAGGGACTAGAACAACCTTGCTATGAGAAAAGGCTGAGTGAGCTGAGACTGTTCAGCCTAAAGGGCAGACAATTCCAATATTTACTATTTTATCATAATTTTATTATTTATTTATTAATTTGAGTTAAAAATATTTTTTTAAGAGCATAATGGATTTAACAATTGTTTTGCTTTGTTGTTTTTGGGTTTTTTGGGGTTTTTTACCTGTTTTCTTATCCAGGTCTTTTTTAGCCATATTTTGAAAATCTAAATCTAGGTAAGAAGTCCACAGTTGCTCTTAATTTTGGAATACTCAACTCTTTCTGAAAACCTTAAGAAAGAAAAATATCAGCTAAGAGACCTCTTTTGAAATGATAGAATAATATTTAATTAGGATTATTCCTGCTGTTAGATGTCAGTGTTGTTCTATGAAAGTGCAATTGGAAGTAGATTTCTACAGCTGTAAGCAAGATAGCTCTTCAGCTGTGAAGTCTGGAAGAGCTAGCTGTTGGTGTTCAGCACCTCATCTATTAACAAGAGACTTTAAATTACGTACTCAGTGGAGCAGTAATCATTAGAGCAGACTCAAGATACACAATAGAGATTTAATTTCACTGGAACTGGTCTTAATGTAATTCTGTGTGGCGCAGATTATTTGAATTACAATTTTGGGTGGGCCAAAAAAAGGTATATGTAAAAAAAAGTGGTTCTAAAAAAGAATCATTAGGGTCCATTTCAAAAATTAAAATCAAATATGATAGGTGGTTTGGGTGGCCTGATTTTTTTTTTCAACACATAATGTATTTAACCTTTATGTTTTGTTCATGTATTTGATTTTCTACTGTCTGTATAATGAAATGTCTTTTTTTTCCCTAAGCTTTGAACACTACTGCATAATACCCTGGGGAGTTCTCCAAGGTTATTAGATCCATTGCTCTGCTGCAAGTTACTAGAGGCTACACTAACTCTCTCCTCTGTTTGGAAAGCTGCTATAATATTTCTGGTCTTGAGCAATGAATAATATGATTAGTACCTTAGGGAATACAAACAAAAACATTAGCAAAGTACATTTTCCAATATTTAAGAGGAAAGGCAATCCTCAAAACAAAAGTTGCATGTTCTTGAACACTGTCTAATAACATTAACCTGAAATCACTTGATTTAATTGCCCTGTTAAGCAGTTTATTGCATTACTTATGGGATAATAGAATGAGTTCAATGTGGGTTCATTGCATTATCTTATAAACAATGTACCACATCATTAAACAAGATGATAGAAATCAATGTATTTTATAAGAAACAATTATGAAGGCTCATGTAAAGTCTCTAATGTGAGTAGTAGAAAGACCTCACTGTGACAAGGGGAAAAAAGGGCCTTTGTGAGAATAAAAAGACAAAGCAATGTCAAACTATAATTCCCCAGAATCAGATTAAAAGCACAATTCTCCAAAATTCTTACTTTCCTGTTGGGGTCCCTCCCCTGCCGTGTAGCCCTGGGAGAGGGGCCCTGAGGGCACAGACACGGGGTTTCCCTGCCCCTGCTCAGCCTCGTTCCCGTTGGTTGGTTTGTGTTCCCTGCGCGGGCAGAAGGACCCTTGGTCCCGTGACTGGAACAGTTCCTCAGCAGAGCCCCGGCCATGCGGCTGGAGAAATAAACATCTCTGAAACAGCTATCAAGAATCTGTCTGTCCATATATATTTCCTTTCCACGGGACTCCTGGTTTGATATATGCGTGTTGCAGGATCCCCACTGCAACACTTTCCCTGTAGTCTGATACACTGCCCTAAGCCTCCACTCAGAACTATACAGAAATCTCTTCCTTGGCTTATAGATAATGATTTGTAACAGGTATCTTGTCAGTTCTGTTCTTAGGGAATTTAGCACAGATGTGTGACAGTCTTCCAAGCATCTAGCTTGCAAACTTGTGATGATCTATTTTGACTTATGTGTCCAGAGGGAATGCAAATAGAAATGTTTAGAAGAGCCCAAAGAGAGAGGACAGCTGATCCAATCTATTCTGGAAGAAGTAATTTCATGTTGTGTGAGGGAACTGACAGTGCAGAGAGAAATACTGGCTCAATATCACCTTAGTGACCCTCTGTCTGGTGTATCTGCCCTTGCTAGTCATGACATCTTCGCACTTGTTTTGCTACAGCCCTTGGAATTTATAGTTGTATGTGTGAATGAGGGGTCCAATTTTGTTCTACATCCCTTCAGAAATGAGAACAGAGAAAAATACTGGAATACCCTTCCAGGAAGCAGAACCAAGTGAGAGTGGCTCAGTATCCTAAATGATCTGCAAAGAATTTTGTTGCTGAGCTCCAGAGTCCAAAGGTGATGTGGGGAGAGAGTCCAGATGTCAGAACCCCTGGCCAAATGCTGTTCCTACATCAGGAACATTTCATGCTCTGCATTTCAATAGCTGCTGCAATGCTGCCCATCTCACTCACCCTGAGTGCACTGGCATTTATTTCTCTGTGCACTTGAGCGGGTTTCAAGTAGTCAAACCAATTTTCAGAGTGGGTAACTGGTGGAGAAGGCATTAGCCTCATATATCTGCCTCTTTCCTGGTTTGCAATGCAACTGAGCAGTGCAGAGAGTGCAGAGTCTAATTTTGGCAAAGAGCATTTTTCTCTGATAAAAATGAGGCCCTGATTGTAAAAAATAGCAGCAGGGTGTCACAGTAATTTGGTTTACTGTGAAAACATAAATTAGGTTCCTCCAAGTAAACTATATCTTATTCTCTTAGAATTTTTGGACATATTTCAATAAATGAAAATAAATTTCCCACTAATACAAGGGTGCATTTTTTGTCAAAAATTCTTAGATGGGAGGAAGTTCTACCAAAAAGATTTGGCCAGAAATACTGCCAGTGGCCTTTGTCTGAAGGTTCAGTATGGTATCAGCAAAAAAGATCTCTCTACATCACAGATGTTTTCCAGAAAAGATGATCTGATGTGATGAGAGCTGCACTGTCTTGTTCACCAAAGCCATGGCTTATTGGCCATAAATGTTTATGAGAGTGTTCAGTGTGGGGAAACTGATTGGTTTCACATACACTACCAGGACCATCAGATAACAGCTTTTATTTACTACTTCAATAACATAACTTTAAACAAAATGTCCTGATCTCCTGTGACTAATCTACCTTGCTTTGTATCTCCCTCTGAGATTCATCCTCTGACCAGATTTATAGTTTTAGTTAACCTCAGCTTCAAGTGTCATCTATCCTGATCCTGCAGTGGAGGTAAATGGGATCTCTTCCCTTCCCTTGCAATGGATGCTGGAAGGGTTCCCTGACCTATGTGATCTTGTTAGGGTTAAGATAGAGCCATGCCACTACTTGGAAATTGGTAGTACAACAGAGAAAAACGGTGCTACTATTATTCACATTTCTTCTCTGAAAAGGTTTTCAAGCACTGGAACAGGCTGCACAGGGAAGCAGTTGAGTCACCATCCCTGGATGAATTTGAGACATGTGCGAATGGAGCACTTAGGAAAATGTTTAATGATGGACTTGGCTGTGTTAACAGCTGAGTTGATAATCTTAAGGGTTCTTTCCAACATACATAATCCTGTGATGATTTTATTTCTAGATGTAAAGAATGCCGAGGTCAGTAGATTAATGTTTTGGGTCTATTCTATGGCCTGAAGAATTAAACATCAGGAAAAAGCAGTACCTTGCACAAAACATACACATGTAGGTGTTCCATAGGCAAATCCAATACTTCTGGGATTGTTCATATTCCCTGTGCCTGTGATACATGCAGGACTTAGGCATAGCAGGCAGTCTGATACAGGATAGACCATGGAGTTTTTTTCAGATTTATTCATACTGGAAATCCTGATATTATGTTAGCAAAATGTCAAATTCTTAGTTCATGTATAAGCTCTGAACAGATCCTATCCTGATCATTAAAATTCTTGTAATTTTAAGAGAGTCAGTGTTAATGTGGTCACTGAACAGGCAGATCTTTACTGCTCCCATTTCTGTGGGTATTCCCTTTAGAAGGAATCCTTTCATGAACCAGGAGGCTTTACCTCCTTGTCTTTACCCTTCTCCCCCAACAAATAACTATGTTCAGCAGCAAGTCACTGAAACAAGGAGTCCCTGACAGACTTGCTTTTGAAAGAGTTTGCAGCTTTAGCTTTAGTTGAAAACCTCTCTTGGAGAGTTTTTTGTGTAGGTGATATTAAATTGATAGGGTTGTGTCCTTTACCAGAGTGGGGCAAAGATTTTACTGTCTGTACAAATAGTTAAAACCTCTGTATTGTCACCTCTACGACTCAAAGAGATATGGACAATTACTGTACTATATTTTATAACTTATTTAGAATGAGATAGTCACTGCTTGAAAAAAGTAACATTAGTCTTAGTTTGATTCTTTGAAATCAGTGATTTGACTTCAACTTTGCCAGTGGGGAGTACTCAGGAAAAATCTGACGTGCTTCCAAAATTCTAGTAGCAACGGGTTAAAACATAACAGCCACATGAGCCTGAGAAATCCACATTGGCTTTGAAATTGCTCTTCTCTTCCACTGTCTGGAAGAAAATAATCAGAGAAATGCAATACTTTCCCTTTCTATTGATTTATTTTTTATTTTTAGAACACAATTTCATTACCTGAATTAGGCTTCAGTTGTCTGATTTTAGCCCTCATACTTGGCAGAACATATTAAATAAGGTTTCCAGCATTTAAACGCCAACACAATAGTATGGTTGTTAGGGCATCTAAAAGTTAAACAATTTTAAATAGATAAAATTGGCATCAGATTCTACTGTTCCATTCTCATGCAAAACTACTGAAGGATTTCAGATCTACTTTTTGTGGTATCAGAGCTTTCATACTGGGTTAAACAAATTTTCTAGCTATATCTTGTCTCAGACAGAGGTCAGCAATGGATGCTTAGGGGAACTGTATAAGGATAATAATTCATTAAATTGAAATGTCTGAAGCTGTCTTATCGGTGTGTCATAGAATAAATCTATGGACCTGCTCCTGAGCTGTTCTGTGTACAGCTTGGAACGGTGATATAAAGCAATAAGTGATTTCATCTTGCCCTAACTGAGATGCAGTGCTCCAGAGAAGCTCAGTGCAAACACCTTTCAATAGCTCCAGGAGGGGAGGGCAGCAAACACCTCAGCCCTCCATACCTGTCTTTTCAGTGCCTAAAACCTAGGCAAACATGTAATCTTCCTCCCCTGAGAGATGCCAGCTCCTGGGAGCCACAGCCATCCTGGGCTGGGGACTATAGATGGAGCTGCAATCCCTGAGTTCAAGCTTTTATCAACTCCAAATCCCTGTTTATTCATCACACAGTGATTCAAAGGGAATATTGGCTTGTGGTCCACCTGAAAACATTGAGGACTGAATGACACTGTTTATCTTTAGAAAGATAGAGCTGTATTGGCCCCAGGGAGGCTGAGGCAAAGGGTAAAAACTAATCGGAGTAAGATAATGCCAGTAGTTTTCTCATTATTCTTTGGGAGCAGGAATGGAATTACACAACATGTGCTAAAACCCCATGAATATTTTTTAGGAAGAGCATTTTTCATTCAAACTCCACCTTTGCAAGTTTTACTGGAGATAAACTTACTACATTTCTATAATTTGTGCCAGCCAGCAAAATTAAAGCCCCTTAATGAATTTAGCTTTTTGCATTTCAAGATGAAGAGGAGGATGACAGAAGAAAATTAGCATAGTTACATAAATGAAGCACCTTGGTGAATGGTGCAGTCAGCATTTTAACAGGTAGCAGAGGTGAAAAATGACATTTTTCATCATTTATAGTACTGATAGCCTGGATTTTGTGGACAAAGAAATAAATTATAAAAGTGGAGATTATCTCAAGGGCACCAAATAGAGAAATCTCTCTTGTTCGCTGCATGCTAGATGGTGTATTAGAAAAACTGTGCTTAAAGTCCAAACAGCAGATTGGAAAATTGCTTGGTATCTGAAAGAAAAAATAAATTATATTATCACTTGGAGAGTAAAACTCAGCCTTCCACAGAACAGTCTTTATCCAGTTCAGTGGCTTATGAAAAACTGATATATAAGCTTCATAATAGACTTAATATTTTTGAGGTTTCCTGATCTCACAGGGTTTGTGCAGAAAGACATCAGAGTAGAGGCTTACAGTGCCCAACACTACTCTCGTTCACAAAGCCCAAGTGAAAAAGGATTTGCATGGAGGCAGTAGGCAGGTTAAGAGCAAGGATGAATCTTACTTTTAACTTGCAAGTAGGGAGTGAGGTAATTTGCAGTTTCTAACCATAATCTATGAACTACTCCGCAAAAGCCTTGCTAATACAAGCATGTATCCTGTGAGAGTATGGGTCCAACTCACTCTAGCATCATGAGCAATTCTTGTGGGTACAGCATATTTCCCACATTTCCTAACCCAGATGGGCTGCTCAAATGTTGCATTATTCCTGTGTTTCCTTCCAGCTCCCCTGGTCACACAGAGAGCTGCAGGAGCTGGGTAACAGATCTTGAGAAGGCCAGCTGTAAGACAAAGGAGAGAGAGGAGGAATTACTTCATTCTGTCTGTTTCCCCTACTTTTTTTTAAAGTGATTACTTTCACACTCTGACTGTAACATGGGAAGAGTGAAATATTTGATCATCTTGACCTTTCACAAGCTTTTATACAAAGAATATTTACATATGCACAAAGATACGTGAATATGCACAAAGATATGTATGGGAATGCAGTTAAATACATGGGTGCAGATCCATGTATTCATTCACATAGAAAACCACCTAAAAGGGACATGGAAAATGACTGTCTTGTTCCACTGAATCACACACTCCAGTCACAGAAAGTCACTGACAGAGATATAAATTAATATGAGCAGGCCCTGCTCAGTGTTCAGGCCCTTATTAAGTCCCTGTCTGGGGAACTGGTTAATTCATTTGTATATAACAAAGAATTAGCATAGACAAGCCTCAAACCCATTGTATGTCCAGGGTGCTATCGGTCTTTTCTTGTCTTGTGGTAGCACAGATCCAGAACATCTGGATAAAAGCAAAGTTTTGTGTGTGAAAAGGACTGTTCTCCTGCATATTTGCTCCAAGCTTATCCCATGAGCATTTGAAAGGCTGCTTAGTTTTATAAGCAGTAACTTGTGCAGCTGTATAAACCTGCACTAGCAGGTTTCTGTGTAGACCACAACAGCCTCAGTTTTAAATGATCCCTACTTCCTGCATTTGGACCTAACAGACTTAAAAGTTTACTTCAAATGAGAAAAAAAGATGTTTCTGTGGTAAAACAATAGTGCAAGCAGAAGCCTGTCTTCATACTTTTTCACATGCTGGAAAGGTTAGGGCTGGATTCCATTAGATGAACAACTGGGAGCTGATGCAGCCTAATATTTCTCATCAGTTTGTCTCCCTTGCCTCCTCAGACATCTGCTCCCTGGAGCTTCAGGTAGAGAGTTAGCAGATTCAGACAGACAGGATACACTGGAAAATTACCTCTTAATTCCCAGAAAGCGGAAATCCTGTGACTATTTCCTTTCAGGAAAGATTTGTTCCTGATTTTCAGAAGCTCATTTTATTTCTTGAAAACTCCCCGTGTGACCCAAGTAATAAATAATTTTTCAGGGAAGAAAATTTCATTTTCCAGTCATCTTTAGTCCTTTGCCATTCCCTGGCATTTCTATATGACATCAAGAACAAAAGCATCCCAATAGACTGGAAAGTTTCAAAAGTTTTGGCTACTTGTTCTAAGGTAAAAGTCTGGTGGGGAGAAATTCAGAGTGCTTCCCATTTCTGCTCACATCTGCTCTGTGAATCTCAGGGGATCTTGAAGCATATGGAATTTCGTCAACAACATTTTTCAATTCTTGCTCATTGCTATTCTGCTCACTGTAACACAAAAATGACACACCACTTTTTTAAATTGGTGAGAACAGCACTGCAGGTATCAATATGATTTTAGATCTTGGTCTATAACACAGAAAATAAACATCTTTTCTTAGAGAAAATGAATGTACAAACATGGGTTTTGGGCAAGAAATTATGCACAATTTTTTTGTATGAAATAGAAAGGACAGATTAGAGTTGGGAAGAGGCAGAAATCTGGGAGACAAGACAGCACACTAATAGCTTTGGATAGGAACTTGCCCACATCTGGCTGTCTCCATGTGGACAGAAAAGATCTGCTTGTCCTGTCCATGTGGAAATTCTCTGCTATATCCTAGTTGCTTTTGGGTATCGCTCCAAAATCCTTTATCATTATGTCCAGCTCATAAACTTCACCATATTTATAATTTGGCCCCATTCGGTTTTTGTTGGTCTAGCTGTTTACACACTTAAAATAAACGTAGAGCTCTTTCCAAATGGCTGCAAGGCACTTAGAGGAAGACCTGTATCAGAGGCAATGACCAGTACAACAGGCACTTTAAATTGCATATCTCTGACTAACATGGGCTAGGATGTGCTCTGTTTGAGCTGGGAACCTGTAGTAGCTGTACCATGAGCAGTGAAATAGATAATACATAAAAAACTATGTTTACACTCTTCCCAAGCTAATTTGTTTTGAATCAGTTCAGGCCATTTAAAAGAAGCAGCAAGTTCCTGGGAGTCAGAGGGCTGTGCTGACAGCAGGTTCATGAGAAATGCTGATCAGGATGGAAAATGGCTCAGAACTAACCTGAGTTTCGAGTGATCTCCTATTCAGGGCAAGCTGAGCAGAATTGTGGCTGCCACAAACGATCAGGACCATTCCTAAGAGCAGATAGGCTGGGAAAACTGGACGTGTGTATTGCAGTTCCAGTAGTGACTGACTTCTTTAACTGAATTAATTAGAAGAATGTTTACTGCAATAAGTTAAAAGTGCTACCATCTTCCTGGGATGCTTGCTTCCAAGCAATATTTTTTAATCAGAGAAAGCCTGATTTCTTACTATGATGCCATTTTAAAAAAAGGAAGTGAAACATTTTTGACCCAGAGTAATCATAAAACAAGAAAGAAAATAATCCTTAAATTACTTAGAAGAGGTGCTAAAATTTAGGTTTTAAAATAAAAGAGAAAGTGGACTGTGTTAATCCCACTGTTAGTCCTTTAAAAATCAATGCAGATTGTACCTTTCCTTTGGCAAGAAAAGCTGCAGCTGCTGCTCTGCATTCAATTCAGCCAGCAGTAACCCTGCCCTCAGTAGAGGGCAGGTGATACTCACTCAACTAGCATCAACAAAACCAGTAGGATGATCATTTGATGTCCACAGAATTTCCTGGAAACCATACCCTGCAAATCATTAATAGACATGCTCCTTGTTCAGGTCCACTCAACTGTAGCATTGATTTTCAGCAGAACATGTCCAGATGCCCCTACTTGCTAAATATGACTTTCTTTCATCTTTCCTTTCTTTTTTTTTTCTTCTTTAATGTTGTAAAAATAATTTGAGAAAAAGAGGTTAAGAGGTAACTTGACCACATTTATAAATATCTACACAGAGAGACAACTTCCAACAGTGCAAGGCTCTTTAATCTGCCAGACAAGTAGATGGTACAATTCGGTGACTGAAAGTTGAAGCTCAACAAAATTAAACTAGAAATGCACTGTACAAGTTTAGTGACAAGAGGTCAGGACAACATGCCTAGAATGTATTTTCCATCACTTGAAACCTCTGACCCAAGTAAAGCATTTGAGTTTTTCTAAGACATATGTTTCAGGTCAAGCAGAAATTGCCTGGATCATTACAGGAATTAGTGGGTACAATTCCATGGCGTGTGTTAGGGAGAAGATTCACACAGATACTTAGATTGAACTCAAAAGCAGTGATTCTGCTATGGGGAAGGTGAATCTGCCCTTCTACTGTGTCCTTGTAAGACCCCACCTGGATACTGCATCCAGCTCTGGGGTCCTCAGCACAGAAGGACATCGACCTGTTGGAGTGAGTTGAGAGGCCACCAAGATGACTAGATGGATGAAGCACCTCTCCACTGAGGAAATGCTGAGAGATTTGGGATTGTTCAGGGGTAACCTAATTGTGTGACCATCCAACACCTGAAGGAAGCCTACAAGAAAGATAAACTTTTTGCAACAGCATGTACTGACAGGACAAGGGAGAATGGCTTCAAACTGAAGGAGACTTAGATTTGATGTTAGGATAAAATTCTTTACTGTGAGGGTGGTGAGGCACTGGCACAGGTTTTCCAGAGAAATTGTGGATGCTCCATCCCTGGAAGTGTTCAAGGGCAGGCTGGATGGAGCTCTGAGCAACTTGGTCTAGTGGAAGATGTCTTTGCTCATGACAGTGGGGTTAGAACTAGAGGATCTTTAATGTCCCTTCCAAGGGAGGATCTTAAAGGTCCCTTCTCTATCTATGAAGGAAGAAATTTAGAAAGACCTGATGCAAAAAGGAAGTATTCATGTTATCTGAAAGTTTGGATATGAGTTTTAACATCTTCTAAGAATTGCATTCTTGGGAGGAGAGGGATGTTGTACAGTACCCTAATTTGATTTCCTTCAAAAGATTGATCCTGTTCTTCTAAAATCATTTGTTATGTTGGACGGAATCAAGAATGACACTCAGAGGATGAATGTAGGTATCTCCATCCTCCATAACCCCTTTAGGCTTTCTTTACAAATCACTGAAAAGAAATAGCTATTTTGAGGGCATGATTCATCTGCTTCTAACATCTCTGTGTGAAGCAGACAGACTGCATGCTAATTGTGCTTCTATATTCCCAGTGATTGCACGATTATAGAAGGACAAGCAGATTTAGATGTCTAAATTCAGATTACAGGTTTCAATCTTACAGTACAAAATACATGGGCATTGAAGTTTAGATTCATTTTTGTTTTCACAAAAGGGATCAGGTCTCTCCTCATTTCATTTAATTCACTTTTACTCTCTGTTTCAGAGGTTTGGTCTTATTGAGAATCAGAGGAGAAGAGAAGATGTAATTCTCCTAAAATTAGTTAAACTTTCTGATATCACCGGCTGCAAAATGCAAGAACACTATTGCAGAAAAGGTTATTTGAGCATGAAGGAAGATACTAACAGAATTTTTTAGAATAGCTACATGTGTATTTTAGAATAGCTCTGGACCTAGTACAAAACCCCCAAGGGCAAAGGGAAATTTCAAAATTTGATCTATAATTTCTGTTATCATCTCCTGAAACTATTGAAAAAAAAAGGATGATTAGTAAGCTGTAAAAGAATCACAGATAAATTAGGATTCTTGAAGTTTTTTAATGTTTTAAATTACATAGTTTTCATTTCTCAATTCCTTTATTTCCTTCTTCCAGTTCCTGCCCGTTTAAAAAAGATCAGCGACTGTGTATGTTTAGAAAGAGTAAGGAAATTCTTGAGTTCTTCTTGCTTATTGGATTGCTGTGCTAAAGAGGATAAATGGGCCATAGTGTGGTAACCTAGTTACAGTTGTTATTTATGGAAGCTTCTGGTTCAGTCAAATTAGCTTGTCAGTAAGGTAGAGAAACAGTGCGCACAATTTCAAGATGCTATATATAGAAAGTGAAAGTTGTAGGAAAAGCAGAGTGATAAGCTATTGTCTTTGTGTGAAAGGGTAGATGAATATGTCACTAATAGTGGCTTTACAATGAACATTCTTGTAAGCATTCAGTTTAAGTTTCATATAGAAATACAGCCTTGGCACCATTTTTTGGCTTTGACCATTTAATTTTGCTATTTAGTGCACTTTTAGCATAACGCTCCTGCAGTAATTTATACTCACCACTGTTGGTGAGCACTCTGTGGCATCAATCCTGCTGGATTAATGAGCAATATTGCTCATTAATGTTGCCTGAAGCTCAGAGCTGGGTGCAAGCTGATAAGTGGCAAAAATTTTGACCAGTAAGTCCTCTGGAGTAGATCTTTCTTCCCTCTGCCTTAGCTGAACATGCATGCTGGCAAGCTACAAGATCCATAGCCAGATTCCCATCAATTCCTTTCTCTTATGTAGCTTCCCTGTATAGAAGGGTAGAAATTGATTCTCTTCTTCCTCTAGCAATGCTGGTAGCCCTTGTATGGGCTGAAGTGGAAAAATCCTCATTGGGCAAAAGTGATTAGAAGTGATCAAGCTCCCCTCCTCATTAAGGCTGGAGCTACCAGTAAGTCATTCAAAGGAACAGCCTGAGTTCATTGAGAAAAGCAATTTCAGAAAGATTTCTAACTGTAGTCTGTAAATTTGCAATACCTTGTAATATGGAGATGCTTAGATGTTATATTTCCAAACTGGAATAGTAATTCTAAACTGAGAAAGACTGAAGCAGGGCCATTTATATGTCATTTGGACTACATAGTTTGATACCACCTAATGGTCCTGGACCTTGAATGCTGACAGGGAAATCAGAGATGGCAGAGAGAAGAAATTTCTTTCCAGCTGACCTGCAGGAAAATGGGAAAAAAAAAAAAAATCTGGGGTTCATGTAGGTCATATGTAGGGTTCAGCTTTGCTTTCTCATAGAAGCATTTTTAAAAAGAAAAATTATTCATCATTCCTTCAGATGTCATTCATTGAACTCCAAACTGCCTATAAATAACATTGAAAGCTGCATCTTCAGCAGCATCTCCTTCTCATATAAGCTAACCTTGTAAACAAGAGTACATTTTTTTATGGAGTCAAAGAATGGCTTGGGTTGGAAGTGACCTTAATTATCATTTCATTCCAACCCCTCGGCCATGGGCAGGAATGCCACCCAATAGATCAGGCTGTTCAGACCCCCATCCATCATGGTCTTGAACACTTCCAAGGACGGAACATCTAAAACTTCTCTGGGTAACCTGTTCCAGCGCCTCACTACCCTCACAGTAAAGAGTTTACTCCTAACATCAAATCTAAATCTCTGCTCTTTCAGTTTAAAACCATCCCCCTTTTTCCTGTCACTATCTATCTGCTCATTTAAAGCATCATGCCGCCTCTTTTTTATAAGGCTGCTTTAAGTACTGCAAGACCTCATTGAGTTCTTGTTGCATTGCTTGGCTTGGTTGAGCAAGCCTCAGCCTTCTCGGAAAGCGCTGCGAGGCTGCTTAGGACAGAGCGGCAGGTCCGCTCTCCCGTAGCCCCTCCGGATGGCCCCGCGTACTTGCTCCCGCTAGCTGTCGGCTCCGCAGCACGGTGACAGTAAAGGAGGCCAGAAGGGTCCCTCCATGTGGGTCTCAGAGGAACTTTTATTGTTACATGTTGACCAGCCGGTTCCCAGAGGCAGAGACATCGTGGTCCGGGAGCCGGGGAGGTTTTGTCAGATCGCAGAGTTGGGGTACAGGAACAAATAGGGAGAGCCCGAGGGAGTGGCCAGGGCTAGGGGCAGGGGAAAGGTGGGGGGAACAATGTGGAATAAGAAAAACAGTGGGTAAATACAGCAGCACAAGTTCTGTATTCTGATCATGCTCTGGACACACTTCAACAGGTCCACATTTTCCTTGTGCTGAGGAAAAGCGCAGAGCTGGACGCAGCACTCCAGGTGGTGTCTCATGAGGGCAGAGCAGAGGGGCAGAATCACCTCCCTCACCCTGCTGGTCACACTGCTTTTGGATGCAGCCCAAGATGAGGCTCGCTTTCTAGGCTGTGAGCACACACCTTCGGTTCATGTTCAGCTTGTCATCCGTGACAACCTCCAAGTCCTTCCCCACAGGGCTTTCAATGTATTCTACTCCCTCATGTCTCAGATTGCCCTGACCCAGGTGCAGCACCTTCTAACTGCACCTGCTGAGTGTTATGAGGTTCTCAAGGACCCATTTCTTGAGTTTTTCCACGTCCCCCTGGATGGCATTTTTTTCTTCCCTTGTGTTAACTGCATTATTGTCATTGCCAAAGTACTGCTCTTTTCATCCTTGTGCATCTTCTGAAGCCAAAGCAGTAAAATAATGTTTTTCTGCTTATGGAACTTTGGGCAGAATTTATATTGTCCAGAATGCTCTACAGGGGGAAGTCAATGTTATCATTAGACTGCAAAAAGTACACTCACCAACATGGGCTAGACTCAGGGCATTTTACCTGTAAAAGTACATATGCTGAACAACTATAGCAGCTATACCAAGATGCATATTCCTCGTGAAAAAGGAGTGGAGATCTAGGAGAACTGTAGGCACCTTTAATATCAAACAAAATGATGACACTATTACACAGCTTCCTGTCTGAGATGAAGGCTTTATCCTGCCTTTTGCACAACAGGTATACAAAAGGTTGACTTTAGCTGAGTGAGACTAATCTGTTGCAAGCTTCTACTGCAGTTGATGGAGAGGCCAATTTAGAGCAGGCACCTAAATCAACACGTTAGTAATAGTCTCTGGAGGATCCTGTTTCATTCCATTGACTATAGAGGGAGATTAAAGATGTGAGGCTGGATTTAGCCTTTTTGACCACCTCTCTTCAGCTTGAAAACGCTGAATGACTGAAAACTCCATTCAGCATCCTAAGATTCTTGTACTAATTAAGTATTTCTGGCCTTCTATGTGACACTGAGAAAACACATTTAACACTGGCCCCTATTCATAAGCCTCTGCCACACACTTTCCAGTTGTAGCACTTCTCTTGCCTCCACTGGGAGAGTAGATGACTTGAATTATTCAGCACTGTTTTGATAGTAAACTCCATCATAGATTTTATAGCTTAATTAGGCACGTAATATTTTGATTTAAATATGGCCCATTTATCTGCATTTATTTCATGTGGGACTCATCTCACCTAATTTTAATTATAGAAGTGTTTGCAACCTAGTCAAAGGGATTCTCTGCAAAGTTGATGGAGAAGATCAAGCATCTCCAGAGCGCAACAAAAGGAGTTTTGTAATAGATAACTGTTCGTAGTACATGGGATTGATTGCCTTTGGGAAGTTTTGAAGATTAGATAAACATTTATTACACATCTTTACAGCATTTGTCATGAGAAGACCTAGTTCCATTCCTGGAATGTCGGAATCCACTTGGATATGTTATAAAGCAACAATAACGAGCAGTAATAATTTATCAGACTGCAGTGGATGCCTTATAATTAAACAAAGGGGTTTTTTGTATCTGTCTGTGCTACTGTTTTGTGGTTCCTGCTGTGTTGTTCTGCAGCAGTGTTTTGTCCTAATTCTTGTTGCCTATATTTGAAAAAGCTCTATGTACCACATTTCTGCCTTACAATGAGGAAGGAACCTCAGGTTATGAATAAAGCATTCGCAGAAATTGTGAGATTTAAACACTGAGGTCCTTTTGCAAGTATTTCTATCACAAGCAACAGAGTTTCAATCCTGAAATCAAGGCATCTTTTTCTCTGGGGAAAGTGTTTCAAGTCAATCACAGCCCTGTGAATAGGAAGGTAATTGGAACAGATGCCTTTTTTTTTTTTTAAATAATGCATTTCAGCAGTAGAGGAAGCATTTGTATTCTTGTTAAAAATTTAAAATCAAAGGGAGGATAACAGAGAGAAGAAGGTGTAGGGGGAGGGGAAAGGAGTTTAGAATATCTATAAAAATATTGAGGAAGTTTGTGGAAAAAAAAGTTACTTCTGCATGGAAAGAAAAGTAAGGAAAAAACGTAGCAAAGTAATCAAATACATAGGTTTTTATTGTGATTGAATAATCAACTTCCTATACAAGCTATTTCAAGATCGATGTAGATATAAAGACCTCATTTGGTGAAGTCATGCTGCATTACAGCAAAAAGGAAATAACAAAAAGGAAGAGTATTTCACACACTGGTTTGTAGCCTGAAGCCCCCTGAGTCTGCATTGCAAAGCAGCCCAAAAATGTGTTCATAAACTTCTTTTTGAAACACCTGCTGCCAACAGAAGGCATATGGATCCTTGAAAATTCAGATATTACCTGGAAGAATAGCTCCAAAGACATGCTTTATCTATCAAAAAGTTATACAAAGCCAATTTGCTCTACAATTGGCTTTCCTGTCAATGAGATAGGAACAGAGTGAGGCAAAAATAGATCCCTGATTATTCCTTAGGATTTTGCAGTTTAAAGTGTGTTCATATGGCAACAAAAACCCTTAACACATATAAACAGGGGTTTTCACATAATCCCATTTCTCTTTCATTTTGACACAATCATTTCTTGGAAGAAAAAAAATTTGTTAGCATCCGGCATTGAAAGAGATGGAGTTTTTGCTGTTATTTTCAGTTGCTTTTTGTTTTGTTAAACACAGAACAAGTTTAATAAAACCTGTCTCAGTTATAGAATTGCCTGCTGGTATAAATATGAAAAAAATTATGGCAGCAGTTTGAAGCCTCGTTAAAAATTAAAATCTGATACCATCTACAAAATCATTTTGACTGCTGCTTAGGCAAGATCAGCAGATTGCATACTGCTTTAAAAAAGGAAAGGTCTTGACCTTTAATGCTAACAGATCTATGGAAGAATTAAAGGACTCTTCATCTAGAAGTACAACTTGGTTTTTACCTTTTCATCTGTTATATTTCTTTGAGGAATATTAAGAAAGAAGAACAAATTTAAGATGCTCTAAAAATATTCTGCTGCAATTAGCAAGCGATGTATGATGCTGTTCTAAAAATGCCAAAGATAAGGTTTTTACACTGCATTATCGTAACTCCTGCCCTCTCCAGGTTTCTACAAGGAGGAAAAAGAAAAATGTCACAGTTTTTAATTAAAAATACTTTAAAGAGATAAGATAAAAAGTGTTAAATATTTATGCCCTAGGTGCATCAGGATTGATTTCTTTTTTGGGTTACTGCAAATAGAACTGCTACACACTCAGTAGTTATTCTCAAGGTGAGACCTTGGTGCCATGCAGGTGGTGGCAGCCTCAGCACAAAACTTTCAAAGCTCCCAGTTGTGTTTTGAGTGCCCCCATACCACGTTAAACAGAACAGGAGTTTTGCTGAGGCAGATGAAGCTCTTCTCTTAGTGTACAGCAACAGTAAGGAGCACAGTGGGGAAATCAATCAAGATCTCTGTTTATACAAGACACGGGATTCAGACACATCATGTGAAACTGACGTACAATTAAAAACCAGTGCTGATCTTTCTGTATGACTGCCTGTAGGATATCTGAACACAGTAGGAATGCAAAGATCAACGGATCTTTGCATTCTCAGAGCTGCTTTACATGTTCACCAACTGTAAAGTCCAAAATTAACTCTTAGAACTTGTTTCAGCAGTTTGAGTTACCTTGAACAAAATGCTTAGGGAACAAATTCTTAGAGATGAGTTTCCATTGCCTTTTCAGGGAAGACTTCAATGTTGTCTTCTCTTCTGCCCTTAAGAAAGAACTGGTAATGCCATGTAGCGGCTATAGTTAGTATGGATCTGTAAGAAACAGAAATACAGGTGAGAAAAAAACCTCTGATGAAACAGTTTGATTTTCTTTTAGTTACTGGTTAAAATATTTTAATTTTGAGTCTCACAAAAATGTGAAAATTTCTGTGGGAAAATGAAATTCTTGTTTAAATTGCAGAAATAATATTTTTAAAAAAGGAGAAGAAGGGAAAAAAAAAGAAAAAAGCAACCAAAGGATATAAACTGTTTAGACAACACATTCTGTCATATCATCCTCAACCCAAGAACCATTATACTTTGATGTGTTCACAGCACAGGACTTTTTTTCAAATCAGATGCACACACACACACTTTCTGTATATCTTGGGTTCTTTTCAGAACCCAAAAAATTCTCTTCAGAACGCAAAGAAGGAAATTAATATATTAGGACGTGAGTAGTCTTATGCTATAGTCAATGTCTAAAATTGACAGATGAGTTGACATGCTCCCTGAAGGTGCCCACCCTGGGCACAGGCTGGCTCAGATTCAGACATCAGCATTGTGGTGAGATGGCTTCTGTTCATGGCTTCCAAGAATAATTCAATTGAAATAAATGCTCAAAAGCCACACTGGCAAGAAAGTTCACAGAAAGAATTTTAAAAATAATATTCCTTTTGCCTTCTCTTTCTTCTTAAGGAAACTCATAGGAACAGGAAGTAATTCTCATCTAGCTGAGACACCGAAAACAAGATAGATGCCACTTATGGAAGGATGAGTGGTTATAATGTGCAAAAAGCTGCAAATGTAAGCTGCAGAATTAATGGAATCTGGGACATGGTACATTGTTATGGACTTGGTCCTTTGAGTTGCACAGTCCATCTCCTGCCTGGTGACAGAGAGACAAGACCAGTTCCGTGTGTTCTTATGTCAGTGGCAGAATTTTACATTTTAAAAGGCAATAATATCATCTGCTTCACAAGATAATTCAATCTCTTTCAGATGATGCAATGACTTTTGAGTTAATCCCTCTGCTTTTAGCAAGGTTTTCCTGAGCTTTCCTTAACATTACTGGATGAAGAGGTGCAACATGCAAGACGCCCCTGAAACAATACTGTTTCCTCTAAAATACGGCATTTCTGATTCACTATTAAATTTTCTTTTAGGCCAGTCTGTCTTCTTCTCATTCTCTTTACGAAGCTGCAATAAATACATATTCTATTCACTGCATTTCCTTCTTCAGAACAGAGTGTCAAAAGACACAAAACTCAGTTATTTGATGAATCATGAGTCCTTAGATATTAATTGTCCTATGCAATAATATTTGTTCTTCAATAGGAGTCACATTCCCTTCTAAATGCTCAGGATTTTTGTTATTAGAGTTAGAAGTTTGAATGAAAAGGTCAAAAGCTAAAAGTGGATATTGACATTTATGCATAGCCATGGTGACAACCACTTACCTGAGAAACACTTTAACTCATGGCACTGCTTAGGTTTTTTCTGGCAATGAAGACAGAAGGTCCTGTAATCCCAGTGTCATCTATCACTTTTGGCCTCTAATAAAAGTGATGTTTCCCTTTGGAGAAAGACAACTAGATGGATTATGCTGGGAATAGCCTGTGTCATCATATCAGCTTGCCAAGCTAGTGGTACACAATGGGGATGGCAAATTTCCATGCCACTAATGAGTTTAGGGCACTCTCTGTGTTCTCAACCAGTGGGAGTCGTTGGTTCAGGTCCAGTAAACCATGGGCCAAAAAAGAGGCAGTCAGAAGGAAATATAGTGAATCAGCTCACAGACTATAATAAAAACAGTGCCACTTTTTGCAACAATTTGACCAACTCCTGAGCAGATTAGAGGCACCTTCCTTTTCAACATGACCTTAACAAGACTTCTGAATTTGAAAAACCCTAAGATTGCTGTTGCAGGCATTATCAGAGCCAGTTCATTGCAGTTGCTTTAACGTTGCACTGACATCTCTGAGGTATGATGGTGTCCAAAATTCCAAATAATGCATGTTTCAAGTTCAGACAATTGTAATGTAAATGTTATTTTTGTTGGTGCAAAGACAAGTTTAAAAGCAAGGATCAGTAAACTTATAGGAACTACTAATTTGTATCTCTTTCTTAAAGAAAGCAGCATGGTAACAGAGATTCTTTGCATACATAGCTGTTAGATGTGAAAATTTATTTAGTATTTTGATAAAATGCTATGACATTTCATAGACAAGCAAGACCTGGCTTACGTATCTCTGGTAGAGCATTGGGTTAGAAATTTAAGCCCAGACACTGACAATACACAGTATTTAATGCAATGTTTGAGAGTGCACAAAGTTTCAAAGAAATCAGTAGAGCCTTTTCTGTGGGTAATGGACTTCTGGCTTATGGAAAACATCCAGCAGGGAAGAAAAAAAGAAAAAGAGAGAAAAATGGTAGGTCTAAGAAATAAAAAGATAAAAAGTAGCACAATTTTCTTGCCTTTCAGCAAGAGCTACAGTCAGAGGTACATATTTCATTTCTGAAACTACAAATCAAACCCACAAGTTTAGAGCTGCTTTGAAATTTTATTCTAGCCTAAACTTTGCCTTTTATTTATTTTTCACTTTGAAGAAAATACTCAACACTAAGTCCTTAAATACGTGAAGATAGCCTAGATTTTGAAAAATTAGCAAGGAACAGGATTTATTGTGGCATTTTATTCTGAGAATTGCTATTCATGCTGCTTATCCTGTCAAAAAAGACAGCAACAAAGGGTCATCAGTTCAAAGAAGACTGTGATTTATCTTTGCATTTATATGGCAGCTCTTATCCCATAGGATTTGCAAGCACTACACACAACCACACAAACATGTAGTCCATAGACTTTTACTGCATCATCTTTTGTTGTCAGGATTGTCAGAGAGAAGAAAAGACAATATTTTACACAAGCACAGGGAGGAACTCAGAGGAGAATAGACATTTTTGAAAAATAGCAAATACCTCAATATCCAAACCAACCCATTCAGTTACATTTGACTTGGATTTACATATTAGTAAACAGTTAAAAGAGTAAAATATCTGCGTAACTTTTTTGAAAACCCATGCTTATGAAACTGCCTTGTTTACTCCATTCAACCAGAGAGCCTGTGTTTGCTTTTCATTTGCTTTGATCTAAGACAAGAAGATAAAAAGAAGGGAAATTTTGGGGTTTCTTCAGACCAGTTCAGCTTTTCATCCAGAACTGTCACTGGCTGAAGCGGGAGCTTGCATCAAAATGTATTTTAGCGTAGTTTAGTGATGAATCATTTATATTTTGTTTTTCCACAATACAGCTGCCAAGTGAGATACTGTAAAAGCCATAAGTCTTTGTAGAGTAAGGGCATTATCACCTTATATGCTTATCATACAACTGCAACTCATGACACCAGCTTTATTTAGACAGGTACTATATGCACCTGAACAACTCCAGGTCTGGGATGTGAGGGAGAAATGTAGCACATTCCAACTACCATGCATAAATGCCTTTTATTTTTTTCTTTAGACTGAAACAACTTGGTTGCAAGACACACAGCACAATGAAAACACCTCTGATATGGGAGAAGAGCTTAATATTTAGCTGACCCTCAAATTACCAGAAAAGCTTCAGTAAGGATCTCCTCATCTCCTCACCAGCAGACTGGTTTCCTGGCCTAGTTGCTTTGGAAATGCAGCCCAAACTTCAGAGAACCCTTGGGAAGAAAATGACAAGAAAATATACTGCTGTGAGACAAATTAAAACTCCCACTCATCAGCACTGACCACTTAACCAGACACTGGAGAGCATTAAATTTTTACACATCCACCACATTCCTTTTTGGATTCCAAGGTTAAAATGATGTGACTTTTTTTACTACCTTAGTTTATAGATAATATAAAACTTAGTATTGCAGTACACTAATTCATAAAAAAGCCTCTCCTTTCTTTAGGAAAAAGAGAAAAATAAATGCTGTGTGCTATGTCAGCCGAAAAAAGTTTTGCTCAGGCAGTTGCAGTTTTTACTAATGCAGATACAGTAAACATAATAAATCCTTATAAAAATTCAAATTCCCATGCTCTCTGAGCCATTGCAGTCCATTTGTTATTTCCCTTCTAATCTATAATTTATTCAACTCCTATCTCTTTTTTCCCTCTCAAATCAAAAGACTTCCTGGTGCAATGGATCTGTAATTATATTGCAACACAGTATAGAGTAGTATAGAACTATAATGTTATAGATATAACTGCATTTATTAAACCACACATTAATATATAATAGCAGTTACACTAGATTAGGCCAGATTTGGTTAGATTAGATTTTACTTGTTATCAATGGCAACTGTTTGATTTACATGTCATTCTCTTTCTGAAAGCCCTGGGGTGCCATAGGAGTGACACAGGCAGATGAAGGGAGTGTAACTCCTTGGGTGCACCCTCTTAGCAGGGATAAGAACAACATAATACAAGTGTTAAGATCTGTCTCAGATTCTGTTGAAGCTATCTGTCCTTGTGCAGATGTGAGAGGTATAAAGAGCTCTGGGCAGAGAAGGGATGAACTGCACTGGGTTGGCCAAAACATCATACAGTGAAAGTGAGAGCAGAGGAGCAAGAGGGATGCTCCTGAATTCTGATTTGAGAAGCTGGTGCAGAACCTCCTTGTATCCAAGCAGGAGCATCAATAAGTGTAAAATCACTGTTGCTTGGCCAGGAATATGAATTTTTTTTGGTCAGGGCAGGAGGTATATCAGAGAAGACAGCTGCCTGCTCAGCCCAGCATGCCAATACCCAGGTGGAAGATGCCATGTAAGTACAAGCATGGCATGGCCAGACAATCACCTCAGAGAGCCCCTTGCAGGGATCTTGTCTGGTTATGCTGCTTTTTACCACCACAGCAGGCACAGCCAGAGTGTGGGCAGCACCAGGCCCACACAATCTCAGATTTTTTCACAGTGCAATGGATTCTCACCTCAGTCAAATCCTAGAGACAGCTTTAAATTCTTCCTCATGGATTTGTAATAAGGCACCATTCAAGTGTTCTGCTGAATTTGTTTGGCCCCCAAAGTAGATGCATTATCACCATTCCTCCTTAGGCCATTATCTCTTGATGTAAATCCTTATTATTTCCAGTAGTTCCTAGATTTTAAAATGAGACACTTCAAATGTAATATTTTGTATAAATTTTATATTTTGTAGAAACTTAGCATTTTTTATGGCATGCATGTAGTTTATCTTTGACTTATCTTTAAATAGTTTATCTGTCTGAAATACTATTGTACGTTTTAAAATAGCATCCATTTTTGGTTAGGAAAGTCCCTAGCATACAAGGAGTTTTTCTCCAGTTAAATAGCATTGGAAATAACTTTCTGGACCTTATTTCTAAGTCTAAATTTGTTTACTTTACACCTTTTAAGTAGTGGAGTATTGTATCTCTTCCTGCTAAGCTGAAGAGGTCCCTATTGCCACACTTCTCCATGTAGAGTCTAAGAGAGTTTAGCTGCTCACCACCTTCCCTTTGCTGAGCTGAAAAGACTGAAGTCCCTGAAGAGAGCATTGTGTTCCAAGAGTGTCTTTGCTGTTGTCACTTGAGGAGGTTTGAAGGTAGAGACAGGTGAGCCAAAAAACCCCAACAACCTCGATGTTAGCAGCAGAATTGTGTTTACCAAACAACATATTATCTTTTCCTATATGGAGGGAGATTTACTGTGTGAATATAACAAAATAGTTTTATAATCACAGGAGTATCCACAGCAGGAATGTTTTGCAGCATGTAATGCAGAGGTCCCTCACTTGATAGCACTGGGAAACCTGTGACCCAAGGAGAGAGTGTGGTCTTATGGCCATGAGTCATGGTCTCTCTCTTTAGCAACAACCTTTTGCTTCAGAATGACCTTGAGTAATGCATTTCATCTCCTTTTTAACTTTGAGCAAAGAAAGCTTTCTTTAAGAGTTCACTGAATACATGGCTTTGGTTCAGGCAATACCCTTGATCTCTGAAACTTTAAGGACTCGATATTCCTGACTGTAACTGACAAGTGGTTGAAATACAGCACCTTGAAAGGAGCTTCGAGGTACCCCTATCGCTGTGCAGAAATCACCGCTATCTTACATCTCTGAGTAAAGAATGAGTGTGATTGACTTTGTTTCCTTGATAGCAGTGAGACTACACTAAAGCAATAGCATATTCCACTTGCTCTAAGATGATGTGGATAGTCAGGGGTAGTTCAATTGGTGGAAATAATACTTGCAGGTAACTTTTAGCTTTCTGGTTGCAGGATCTCTCCAACTAACAGTTTCTCACACCTGATTTGTAAGCATGTACAAGAATTTCAAATTTCCACTTTTTTTAAAAAAGAAATTAGCCCACTAACCTGTCATTCTTTCCAAGGAGAATTCTGTGGAAGTTCAGTTCAGGGAAGTGCTTCCAAATGCACTCAAATCTCTCTGACCTACAAGGCTTTCACAATTGTTTATCATTCATGGACAATTCTGAGTGGTTTTGTGCTTCTTTGGCTGAATTTAAGAGGTGAAATAGGCACAGAGACTGTCCTTCTGGTGACAGACATCTTTAAGCCAAGCTGCAAGTTTAGACAAGCTTTAAAACAGTTATATTTTTTTTAAATGCTGAAGAAAATTGAATTTTTTTTCAGTTGTACTTAATAGAATAAATAAAGGGTAGGTTAATTAATTGTTCTTTTTATATTAGGACATCTTCCCACAGGAGAATGATTGACCTCAGTGGGCATCTCTGGTGTTCATCTGTGAAACTGTTACTGCACGAAAGAGGCGGTGACAGGGGAGAAATGTCCCTTTCCAGGAAAATAATTTCCAAGGACTGGTTTACTGCTCTTATTGATTTAGCATCAGCCTTGGAATTCAGGTGACTTATTGCTTCTTGTGTGGCAGCTGGGATCTGACTTGGAAGCTTGCATGACAAGCCAGAAATTGAGCTGGAGAGGACACAGACCAAAAGGGCAGACTTGCTGATGAAAAGCTAGAGTTAAATAGCCTATGGTTAGATAATTGCAAATGATGTGAATCAATTCCTTAGTAATTGATGGATTACTGATGGTCTTGTCCATCCTTTCAACTCTAGGTTTCTGCAATCATGAGGTTGGCATAAATCACCTGTAATGCTAAAGGATTTAAAATGAAGAGTTAGTGTGTAGGATGGAGAAGTCTATAGACAAACTCGTGTTACTAAATCTGTCTCTGCGCTGTTGATAGAAAATGCATGCACTCCACACTTGCTTAGCAAAATAGCGGAACAGTAATTTTAATTGAAAAAACGTAAAATATTATAAAGGCATAGAATGCTTTATGAACATAGTCTGAGCATTGAAAGAGTGGAATGTCTTCTTACATGTACTCAACATGTTACTTTTTTTAACTCTACCTATAGGGATCGGTAAAAAAAAACAAACAAAAAACAACCACAAGCAAGAAAAACCAAATCATAAAAAAAAATCCCAAAACAAAAAACAACAAAAAAACAAACAAACAAAAAACCAAAACAAAATTAAAAAAAAAAACAAAAAAAAAACAAAAAAACCACCACCATAAGACAGTTTATGCTGTTCACATGATTCAATACCTCATTTGCCTTAAAAAAAATAAAACAAGCCCAGCTGATGTAATTGAGTCCAGTGCTAAGACAAATGTTCAGAAGGCTGTGGAAGCCTGAACGCAGAATACTTCTGCAGTTGCATAATGGATTCATAATAAAAACTTAGGAATTCAAAGGTAATAAAATCTAATAAAAACTAAGCAAGTGGAAAAACATTCAACTGTTAAATTTACTTGAAGATTGTGGTTACATTCTATTGATTGTAACGTTTGCAGTTTTGCAGGTAACAATCTGACCATGAATCTTGCTTATTAAAGCTGGTTTATTTTATTGCTGATCTTGTCTCCTTCAGGACTGAAGGGGAGTGGGGATGAGGATGAAAATGAGCAAACTATGTCATTTGAGGGAGTCCGACTAACAGAAGGACTAATGCCTATCCTACAGCACACTAAAACCTGACATATATTGGTGTGAAATTCCCTTGGCCTGAGGAAGGCTAAGGTACCTCCTCCTAAAGGAGCAGGCAGAAAACCAACCCAACTAACCAAAAGCTCTTCCCTGTTCTTTGTAGACCTCCATGGGGTTCAAATGTTCAAACCCAGATATTCTTCAGAACTGGGACCAGATTGTCATCCCTATGCCTGTAGTTGCATGGAAGCACTGCAAATTTACTCGAAGAGAATAACAAAGCTAGGAAACCCATGTAAATATACAGTACAGCCAGGTGCACACACCCAGGAGCTGGTGACTGGGCACTGGGTGACATTAGCACCTGGGTCAGCTTGTAGTTGATGCTAAGACTTGAGTAAGTTAGGTTCATGAGCCCTAACTTTAAATGAAGGGACATTACTGTTGCCCAACCTCCTCCAAGGCGGGGTAAGAAAGATGTGCAAGGAAGGGACAAAAGGAAGGCCAGAGAGCAGTTGTGAAATTTAAGCAGAGTTTCTGCCAAGCAGGAGCACCATAAAGTAGTAGAGAACCCGCCCCCTGTCCAAAAAAAAAAAAAAAGAGATCCATAACCTTCCTCATCCAGAGGTCACACACTTGAAGAACTCTGCCTTGTTCCCTTAACCTCCAGGCAAAACCAATTGTGTTCCCTCAGAGTTACTCTTTTTTTCCCCAAAAGATTAAATATCAACTCCCTGTAGCTATTTGAGGATATGTCACTCTTTAAGACAATATGTTACGTAGCATGATATTGAGGCTGTATCTTTAGTAACCTAAGAACAAAGGTGATTTCCCTAATAGAAAAGATGAATTGCCTGAGCCGTCTTTCAAGGTACATTTTTAAGTTCTACCTTTTTACTTTCATTTCCTGGAATGCTGGGTTCATTAAATTTCAGAGATGGCACTGCACTTTACTGCACCTTACTGTGACTCTAAAAATAAGAAGCTATTCATAGGTACTGCACAACATAACACACTGTGCCAGTGTCTACCGTGAGGAACTCCCGGGACTTTTTCAGTCAGCTTTTCTCTTTTGTTGTTGATCATACTGCTTCATGAGGTCTAAAATAGAAAAATAGCCCAAACTTATATTCATGTTAAGTTTGAGCGACAGCTCAGGTACTGGATCAGATTCAACATGCAAATAGCCTGATATGAAGCAGACCATAATGGATTATTAAGAAATTACTTTAAAATGGAGAATGAAATTTTTTGGAGATTTGCTGACTCTCTGAGCTGAAGGCTACTTCTGGACCATCCTATTTACTAGTCCCTGCTGGACTCATCCTTCAAGAAGATCCCTGTACTTTTTAAACCCTCTTTATTACCTCTTATTTCCATAGCATCCTGTGGCAATGAGTTTCACATTTAATTCTGTGATTGGTGGCGTAAGGAAGTTCTGATTTGGTTTTAGCATGTTTTCTAACAATTTTGGTGGGACCTTCCTAGTGCCTGTATTACAAGAACCAGCAGTAAACCCTCTTTATTGCTTAAGGGTGCCAGGGTAGTTATTTTTTCTACAGAATGAGATAGTTCATGCATATCTATAGTTAGACAGAGGTATAGGGAGTATATCTGCTGTGGAGAACTCTTTTTTTTTTTATTATGTCATGAAAATAATACTTCATTCATAATATTTAATTTGCCTCTCACTGGGCTCAAGGTTACTACTGCTACTGCTGTTGCTATTATTGCTATTGCTTTTATCACTAGGAATTTTCAGATGCTCATTAGTATTCTCACCTGGGCAAGGAGAAACCTTTAGCATGCAGGACAATTTGATGGTCCTTGTAAGAGGATTGATATACAGTCCCTCAGCTGGCACAGCCTGTATGAAATGCAGTTAGAAGAGACTAGCAGCTTCCTTTTCAGCAGAAAGGACCAGGTGTTGTTTGGGTTAAAGATTTTCACCCTGAATGCCAGAGAAAGAGTTCCAGGCTGTAACAGTCTTATCCTGGTATAGGTCTTTCAGATACTTAGCTTTTCTGTTTCACTTTTCTTACGATATTCACCTTTCTAAATGTAAGTAGATTTCCTAGGACGCCTTTGAAAACCTTCTCTGAAACTTAAAATTTCTGTGGACATCTTGAAGTCTTTTCTACTTAGGATCATCTACTATTTTTTGATGTGCTCTTATTATTCCCTTCAGTTTCTGTTTTCCAGACAGCTTGCTCTGCTTTGGCAAACCTTGCTCCTGACTGAGGCCCTTTGAATGCATTCCACTTGTGCTGCAAAATCTCTGGAGAGGCTGAGAGCAGATGAATGCCATGCCCTTCTCTTCAAAACTTTTCAAAACACTTAACAAAGAAGATCAGTATCATTTATTCCCCTTCTGTAGATAAGGACAGTGAAATAGAGCGAGAGCAAATGACTAGTCTCACTCACCAAGGAAATCAATGGCATAGCTAATACCAGATGTCTTAGACCCAGAGACTATTTCTAGATGCTGAGGCTGTGCTGGCTGAGGGAATGCAGACCTGAGTAGCAGCATAGCAATTTCAGACAATGCCTGTTGGACTTTCCAAAGAATTTTAGGATTTTGATACTTGGCTTTCTTCTGGACTGGAACACATTTGAAAGTTCTCCAAGGAAAAAAAAAAAACCAAAAATCTAGGACTCTTTTCCTTCTGTTTTGAAATATTTCCTGTCAACAAAACTGAAGGGATTTTTTCTTTTGATAGGGACTCTGAAAACTACCTTTTACTGCAATACATGATAACCTCAAATAATAAAACAAAGGCAAGCCAAGGCAGTAATTTCAAAATGAAAGACTCAAATGAACACTTAATTTGGATGTCCTGACTGTTCTGCCTCCATGAAAATCCCCACTGAGAGGTTTAAAAAAAAAAAAGATTGGGCAAAATGAGCTGACATCACTGACATCATGTTTCTAGGGTTTCAATGGCACCACACATTTCTTAACATCTGAGTCCACTGTGATTTATCACTTGGTCTCTAGCTGTTATACTAAGGTAAGGAAAAATACTGTGAAATTACACAGTGGACATATGTAATTACAGATTTTCCTTCCTTTTCTCCTAGAAATCACTTTGCCATGACCAAGAGCAACAGAGCATCGCTTAATAGTACAAAAGGAACAGGGAATTCTCACGGCAGGCTCTATGAAATGGGAAAACATGCTTTCCAGGGTGCAACATGCCAGTAGCTGGCAGGGCAAGTTGCAGTAACAACTTTCTAGCCTGATTCCAGCAAGGAGGGAAGACTGCTAACTTTCCAAAATCATGTACTGTTCATCTAAAGCCCTGGCTCTGCAGTGTGCTTTTTCTCAGTGAGGCTGCTTTACTTTTTGTTCATTACAATTCAAAGCTGGTTTGATATCCACATGCTAGCAAACCAATCTTTTCACAATTCCTCCCTGAAATAAAATTGAGCTGAAGGAGTGTGCTTTATGTGGTTAATTTAGCTAAAAAGATATTACATTTTATAATGAAGAATCCTTAAGGATATGTGATTTGGTTTAATTTTCACCTGGTGTTTATCACTGTGTATACTCCAGATTCTGTTAGTATCTATAAACACAACAGCAGGTACTTGGACCTTACTAAGATTTCTGGAGCCAGATCCAGGGAGAGATGTAGAGTAATGGAATGGCAGAAATTCAGCTTCTAAAATAAATGTAATCTGTCTGCTGCTAATGAGAAACAAAACAACAGCTTCAAACTCCTCCAGAGAATGAAGCCACCTCTTGAATGTTTGATTGCATGAGGAATTTACATCTCCACAATTGCAATTGGAGTAAAGTACAACATTTCTGAATGACCTGTATTGAAATGAAGGTACTTACACTCTGGTCACATAGCTTTATTTGTGTTACACTGGCAGCTAGGAAGCCCAGAAAAATAACATGAGAGTGGGAAAAGTGATGAAGGACATGTAATTGATGATGAAACAAATCACTTGAAAGTTACTGGCAAGCCAGGATGTAAAATAAGGACTCCTGGCTTTCTGAATAGTAGAGGCTGCTACTTTCTTCATCATGGTAAAATATTTACACTGAAAATCAGACTATAGTCTATTTTTGGATACATTGTAAACATGCTCTTCCCCTCTGTCCCAGTAGGAATGATGAGAAAAGGAAAAAAACCCCAAAGATTAAGTTGTTTCTGTTTTGAGAAGTGCTTCTGGAAGATCTCACTTGTTTCCTTTTGAGGCAGAAGTTATTAATGCAGCCTAGGTTTGGTTTAGACAAAATTGAAAGAACAGCATTCCGGGAGAAAATAAACCTCACAGGAGAAAGGCATCCTGACAAGTCATTCTGTGTGTGAAGAGTATCAGCCTTACTGTGATGCTGAATAACAAGGAGAGAATCTTGCAAAAGAGCCTTAAAAGGAAAACTTAATGCATTTAAGAAGTATCAGTTTGACTGAACTGGAAAGAATTGTTTGTGGAATTGATGTTAATTCTAGTGAGAAGAACAGTTTTTAAAGGTTTCCTGCTTAACATTCAGGTTACAGAAGAATGTATCTGCAATCCATAGAAGGTGCTAGAGCACCTTTGTGGAAAGCTCCACAAAGCAGGAAGAAGATAAAGCAGCATCTGGTACGGATGTTATTATCAAAAGAGCTGTTAATAGGAAAATTGCATTATTATAATTATAAATTAACGTAATCAGGGAGCAATAATGAAGGGGGAGCCTTCTGAAAAATATGGTACTTAACATTCCAGAAATAAGTGTACCTTCTAAAGGGAAGTAAGACTTCCCTTGTAACTCCATATGTCAGGCCTGAATTTGCTGAATTAAAAATTAAATAACTTTATTTATGATGCTTGCATCCTTTACCAGATTTATGCTGCCTCAGTTCAGGTGCTGAACAGAATTGCCTAATTTAGGACCTCATCTCTTAGTCAGTGGAAGATGTTATGCATTTTTAGAGGTCTCGTCAGCCACAAAGATCCAGCTATCCTAGGGAATTTCCTATTTCCTGGATAGACAATCTCTTGATGAATTCAGAAAGACATGAAAGCACAATCCTAAATCATTTTAGCCTCTAAAGTTAGGAGTGGTGGATTCTCTTGCTTCACCCACTAGCGAGGGTCAGAAATGATTCCTCCAGACAGTAACTTTGTCTGAACTTTCTTAATGTGTCTTACACTCAATCCTACTGAGGATCTCAGAACCTTAGGTGAGAAGTCCAGTCTTATACAGGAAACGCTCAGAGGTTTAGGTAATTTTATTCTTTTACTTTAATTATATGAAAAATGTAGCTTTAAAAAAGAAAATAGTCTGGCACAGAGAATTTTTGAGATAACTGTAAAATGTTGCCATGTTGGACAACAGCTTGAAACCAAGGCTCTGCTAAAATATTGTTACTACTTAGACTAAGTAGGTGGAATATGGAAAGAAGATGTTGCAGAGTAAATCCAGGGTCACATCTAACTTAAGGTGCTCTGACTCAGCCTGTACATTATGAAACAAGGCATCCTAGGCAGTCATTAGGACTCAGGTCACAGAGCTAAATCTGATGGATACTGAAGGGTAATAACACCTATAGAAATCCAGGATAAAAAAGCCGAGGATAAGAGTCACCTCCCGTGATAGTGGAAACTGCACTTGCTGACCCTGAAACTCATAGTTCCTTTCAAGTGAATGTCTGTACTACTAAATACCAAAGTTAATTGCAAATTTAATTGATTCCAAAACATATATTCTTGGCTTATAAACCCCAAAGGTGTTTATTCGTAAGAAGTGCAAGTGTAGCTCAAGTGACTGCATTGGATGCAGATGTTTCCACAGCAGGAGTACGTGGTTGTTTAGATGAATCTCATTCAAACTGTCATAGCTGCAAACTATTTCTTCAAGTGCTCTACAAACTTAAAAGCCCCTTCCAAAAGCATGGGGAAACAAAGATTGGACCAGATAAGAAACGGAGATAAGAGAAGGTACTCAGGAGAAGGAAATTACAACAAGACCACTGTTGCAAATGGTAAGGCTTGGGGTACCTGAGGACCAATTCTTGTCCTGTTTGGAGGTATTTTGTAGGTTACACAACAAAGAAAAAAATAAGGAAGAACCTGAAACTCAGTAATGAAGCACCAATGCAGATGGTTCAAACATTCTTCCCAAACATGTTAAGCATCATATGGGAGAAAGTTGGGAGTTTCTAACCTGAGAGCTTGTAATGAATTAACTTTTTTATATATGGCCCAATGAAGGAACGATTATGGAGAATATAAAAATGGGCTCTGGCAGGCTCTGAAGGTAAACCTTCCAGTTTTTTTGATGCCAATGCAAAAGCAATATATCTTAACCTCTAATCAATTTGACCTATTGAAGAAAAATCTGTGATAAGTAGGAAGGAAGAGGAAATTTCTTCCATCATTTTTGTTCTATAATTTTCCTTCCTTTAATGTGACTGTATTTTATTAGCTGAAAAATGTGTCTGTGGAGAGAGGGCAACATTGTAATTTGGCCTACACTGGCTTTTCTTACAGTAAAGTTTAATTCATTGTGCACGGCACTGTGCAACAGACCAAAACAATGAACTATGACTAAGTAACTGATCACAAAAATACCTCATTATGCATTGATCGAATGCTATTTGCATACATAATAACAAAGTTGTGACCACTAGCACCAGGCAAAGTTTAGTGTGCATATTTTAACAGAGCTTTTGGATGTCTTCATTACTTTTTCCTATCCTTTATGATTTTAACGCAAAACAGCTTGTACAATTTTAATTAAAGAAATTTTAACAGGTGGCTAAAAAAACCCCACATTTCTTTATGATTTCATGAAAAATATAGATGCAGAAATGTTGTCCACAGACATGTCTATGCCAAATTGAGGTAAGCTCATTAAAACTCATTCTATTAAACTACTCAGATTTTTGCAATCAGCAAATGTGATGAAAATAATTTTAAGTGACAAACTGATACTATGTGGATCTTGAAATGCTGTACTCTGTCCTTCAGGAGGCAGACAAAGCATGCAGAAAAGCAAAGAAAATTGAGTTTAGGTAGTTTAGATTTCTCATTTGAATTAAAAGATATCCAGATGTGTATTATAGAATCATAGAATATTTTAGGGTGTTTGAAAAAAACCTCTAAGGTCATTGAGTCCAGCCATTAACCCAGCACTACCAAGTCCACCACTAAACCAATGTCCTTGAGTGCCACATCTACACATCGTTTAAATACGTCCAGGGATGGCCACTAAACCACTTCCCCATGCAAACCATTCCAATGTTTAATCACTCTTTCAGTGAAGAAATTTTTCCAACCTGAACGTCCCCTGGAGCAACTTTTGACAATTTACTTTTGTGCTACTACTTGCTACTCGGGAGAAGAGGCCAAACCCCACCTGGCTACACCCTCCTTTCAGGCAGCTGTAGAGAGTGATAAGGTCACCCCTGAGCTCCCGTTTCTCAAGACTGAACAACTTCAGCTCCCTCAGCCACTCCCCGTGTGACTTGTTCTTCCCTTCACCAGCTTTGTTGCCATTCTTTGGAGGTCCAAACTTATCCAAGGTCAGAGAATCTAAAGAACTCGTACTTAAAATTCATATTCCCTGAAATAACAAAACTAATACTCACAATGGATTTTTCAAAAGCAGTGATGTTAACTGTGCTCACATAGAAATTACTATCTTCAAAATGAGCCATGGGCTAATAAATAGTGGAAGTCAAATCATTTTCTGTCAAGAAAATTAAGATGTCTATACACATACGTAAATATAACCCACCTGTTGCCTAGAGTGATATCGCAGTAGAATATACAAGAATTGGTCTTGAGGTATCTTCAAGTGGATTCAAGTCTAGAATTTTAAAAATAGCAGGTCTCATTCCACTGCCCTAATATTTTTACTTTCCCCGACTCTGAAATATAATTTATCTTTCAGAAAGGAGAATTAAGTGTTTTATTAAACTCACTAATTAGCACCCAGAAACATGAGCTGGTTAGGTGTGGGAACCTAGAATACAGAGAACGTTTCTCTGCCTGTTTTGAAGGGTTCTACCCCCCTGGACAGCGCTGTTTTTGACCTTCGTCCTTGGAGAAAATTGCCTACCCTTTGGGAAGAGTTAGAATCTACACTGGTGTGAACTAGGTGATAGAACACTATGTAAGATTGTCACAGGGTAAAAAATTTAGAGGATTTGGGTTTGTTAATATAGTAAGTAGATAAAAGTAAAAAACATCAAAATGGAGGATTGTTGGTGTTCTCCAGATCTTCATCTTCTTCTACTACTCCATATTCTGCAGTGGAAGAAGTTTGGGATCATTGGATAAAGAATTCCGCAGTTCCTGTCTATGTGACCAGACAATTTACTAGACATTGGAAGAAAAGTGAAAATATCTTTCGTTTTAAGTTTTCATTGGGTGATTTACCTTTAAAAGACTGTGTAATCTTGATAATTCAGCTTTTCTTGCATTCTCTATTTCATGCTATGTCTGGGTCAAGACAGTGGCTTATATTTCTCTGATAAGACTTAATAAACAACTACAGAAGAAAGAGAAGGCTAAAAGTCCTGTTCGTCTCTGACTGCTGACAAAGACTCTAAAAAGCCTCCCCCATCAGGGGAGACACAATTAAGGTGCTGGACTGCGACAGTTAGGTAAATAGAAAATTACTCATGGATGTCCAGGAAATTAAATTAAAATGAAAAAAAAAAAAAAAGAAAAAAAGTTGTTTGATTTGCCTAGAACCTTTGCCACTAGTCTGCCTTTGCCACTGGTCTTTGAATCAGAAGTCAGTCTCCACACATCAAAGAAGTGCTTAAATATATGGAAGGAAAGAGGTTAAAAAAAACTCCAATAAAAAAAAACAACAGAAAAGAAGTTTAAGTAATTATAATAAATTCAGTTATAATATTGATTTTAAACCGTGGCCAGGATTTTATTCATCTGTGTCATCTAACAACCAAACTACTTTTCCTTTCCTCTCCTTCATCTGCCATCTTCCACATGATGTCTCCATGGACCAGCATTTTAAAATTCTAGGTAGATTGACAAAAAAGCAGAAAATTTGTTAAATATAAATAATCAGGTGTCATTTTTCCTCCCACATCCAAGTTCACCACTGTGTAAGATACAGGCTGATTTGCAAATTCTAGTGTTGGGGCTCAGTAAGCTCAGTGATTACTGCTTATTGAAAGCGTATAACAATAATTCCTATTTCTTCATGAAGTTACCTTTAGAAAAAAAAAGAGATAGTAAGTGAATTGAGCATACAAAATGTGAAACTAATCAAAACTTTTTTTTTTTTTTTTTAAGAATTTGAAAGGAGAAAATTACAGAATCTTAGCATCTTTTAGAGTGGAAAAGACTCCTAAGATTATCAAGTGCAACCATTTCTGCCGAGTGGATGCCATAGCTCCCTGGTGGAGCTGTGAAGGCTTCAGTGCCCTTCCTGCAGGAACTGCCATGGCGTGTTTGCCCACTCTGTTGGCAGTGAGCCAGGTTGCCACTGCTCCCCATGAGCTTGTTTTATAGGAGCAGGAGCCTTGGCTGCGGTTGATTCCTGCCCCGCCCAGGTCCCATGGGTCACTGCCGTGTGAGCTACAGGCTCCTGGCAGACCTTGGCTCCCTATGAGGTGGAGTTCCCTGGTTCAGGAACCACACCCGTGCACCATGGTAGAACACTCTAGAACACTTGTGCTGGCACCAGAGCTACTCACCTTGGTGACTGAGGCTCTATGTGTTTAATTATTCCTTTTGTGTTTAATCCTTGTTCACATGTGGCTTTCCCCAGATTCCCCATCCCAGCTTTTGTTTAGACTGGAAGCTATTTGGATTTGAGAAAATCCCTTTCAGTCAGAGGGAAACATGACATTTACAGAATATGAATGGATTTGGTCTCATAAACATCCTAGAATATCTTATTGCCCATTAGTAATGCAGCACTGTCCTGTAAGTCACTATTTCATAGACAATTATCTTGAAACTCAAAACTTATCTCCAATCTTATGCTACTGAGCTTCAGTTCAGCTTTCCTCAAAGCATTCAGAAATAAGGAGTGTTTAAAATGCAATTTTATGTGAGGAGCACTCAACCTGGTATGGATACAGCAGCAGTTTCCGAGGTCTCTCACTCCCTGTTCTTCATTGTTGCCAATTCTGGAATTTCTTCCAACTTAGAAAGTGAAGACAAGCAGTTTCCTGTCCTCTCATTGAGAAGGTAGCATGTAAAGGTAATAACCAGGAAATAACCAACTTCACTGCTGCAGAATGAAGATACCCACAAGATACCACTGCACAGGATCAGACAATTAATCTAATTCAAAGAGCAGATCCATCAGTAGCTATTAAACACCCAAGGGTCTGATCACATATTGCAGCTTAGGAAGTCTCTAATCAAGCCTTCAGTTTACCTACAGCTTTTATCATGGGTTGTTTTCTACCTTCAGATATGGGGAAGTTACATCACAGTCACTATTACCCCGTGGTGATGGAACATGGTACCCTGTCCCATAAAAGGGGACAGAGGCAGATGTGTACAGAACATTCTGGTAACCAAACAGTAACCATAGTGATTAGTTTTGATTATTCAATTGTTATCAAGCTTGCCTGAAAACAGATCGTGTCTTGGCGGCTGGAGAGCTCATTTTGAGACAGCACTGCTGCACAGCTGCAGTTTGGGATTAAAGCAGTCCTCGTGCTATCCCATTCCCCCATTTCTGCAGGGCAGCCTGGGGCAGGATAGCAGCATCTCTCAGTTTAGAGATTTTATATCTCTCTGTAAGCTCCTCTAAGCAAAGTGTGTCATACACAGTATTCTTAAAGCCTCATGCCCCTTTCTTTAGATGCTGAAAATAAAACAGGAGAAACAAAGACAGAAAGAGAGCAAGAGGGATATCTGGAAAATGCATTACTGGACCCTGATGTCTCATCAAACATTTCCACACTGCCAGGATTATGGCTTCCCATAATAATACTGGAATGCCATTGAATGTTGGGGAAGGAACGTATCATCAGCTATCTCACTATAGCACAGTCAGAGTAATGAAATCCATATCTATTCAGTAAAGGTTCCCAAAACACTAAAAAGGGTTCAGTTTCTCATTCTTTAAGGGAAATAGAATAGTAGTCATCCTTCAGTGAAAGAGATGCAATGCCAAAAGGGTTAAGGTGTCAGCCTCAGACAGCAAAGTCTAGGTTGCATTCTCAATTTCCACCAAACACTGTATTGGCAGTGGTTTGAGCTGTGAAGAGAAGAAATCCTGCTCTTTCAGTTTGGAGCTAGAGGTCACTGAGAGTAAATTTTATCTACCTTAGCCCCATATACCACTAGCTTCAAGAGTTTTCATGACTTATGTAGACAATTCCGGGGGGTCTGCTCCCCTCAGAGGGAACATAATGGGATCTACTGTAGTAAAGCACTTCTAAGAGGAGTAAGAGAAAATAACTGGGATGGCTGAGGATTTGAAGTACAGGGATCGTCTCATGTACTGACTAAAAGAGCTCTACCACCACACTACATGGAACTTCATTCCAGTCCCATGTTGCTATGATCATTATCATAAATAAGCTAATAATAATAAAAAATACAATATTGAACCCACATTAATTTTTATTTTCATTTCAACAAGAAAGTACACAGAACTTTTTTTACAACTGTCTGTTTTAAAAACTTCTCATCTGAACAAAAGACTGCCTGTTTATCATGAGTTTCTGATTTTTGAAAAGTCAAAGCAGTGTGTTCACATTATTTGAATGAAACTGTGATGTTTTCATCTTAATTAGTTAAAAATTAAAAATCTAGCTCCTCTAGCACAGTGGTACTTCATAGGTGATTCAGTGTGGATGCCTCATGGTCGCATTCTGACATGCAGACTCAGCTGCTGTCCCATGGTACGTCTGAAATCCAGTGGCATCCTGTGAGAGACGGAAATGGTTAATGGCTTAGACATTTCTAAAATCATTGGAGGACTTTGGCCCCCTGCAGCAAACTGCAAAGAAGCAACTGTTCATCTGTGACCAGCGAAGCCCACCCCTCCCCAAATATGCCTACAAATTGGAATCTGGACTGTGACAAGAACTTGAGATACGATAAAGGGGATATTATTGCCTAGCTGTTCTAGGTCTAGGGAGAAGAATGTATCCACAAGCCATACTGGAAGAGAGTCTGGGATGCTGATGGCTCAAGCATTCAAGGGGCAGGCTGCAAATAACTGCCTAGGTGCAGAGGGTGAGCACACCCCACCTCAGCTGGGTTTTGAACAAGATAAGAGAAGAGGAAAATCCTGTGAGGCAGGTACTGACTCTTTGTTGCAAAACCAAGTCTCATTGCAAGGCCTATGGGTGGTGAGATCTTCCTGCTCTTATTCTTTCCTTCCCTTTCTTTTCTTAAGTGATATTTTTATGCTTTCATATTGTTATATTACTATGGATAACAACAACCAAAACAGTTACATACCTGTTTGCCTGTGCAACCAAACTGCTCTACAATAAATCCTACATGTATAACATGTACAAAGATGATCATTCCGTGTCGTTTCACTCTAATCCACCCCAAGGGATTTATTAACAAAAACGTGGGTTCCTTCACCTTTTGCAGTGGGTGGTAACACAGACACAGTGTATCATGTAAATTTCTTAGGAAAGAGGTACATCTGGAAACACAGGGCTGAGTAAGGAAATCAGGAATCAGACCTCCACCAGCACGTTTGGTCTGTGGCTAAGCTGACTGTAAGGTAAATATTTTTATTTTGATTAGAGTAACACCAATCTTTTCTTTTTTGACAATCATCATAGAAAACTTTTATTTGTTAGGTCTTCTTTTATAATGAAACTTCAGTGCCAAAATGTGAATTATTTAATGATGGATTATGGAAACTCTTGAAGAGTGACTACTTTGACAAATCTGGTTTTTACACTTTTTCTTATCTTTTTTAAACATCGTTATTCAATTTTACCACTTGTCTAGCATTGCCTTTTGATCAAAGCCAGATGTAATTATTGGGGAAGTTTTTCATATCCTTCAGCAGGCTCTGGATCTGCTGAGATCCCCTGATGCTCAGTGACTGCTTAACAGCCATGCTGAAATGCCGGGCTGCTCTCAGGCCTTTTCTCAAAGCTTGTATTGTTTCTCAGGCAGCTCTAGTTGCTTGTTAGCACAGGATGACAGAAGCACAGCTAGACAGAAAAATGTCATCAAAACTCTCAAAAATTTTTTTTATTATGCCTGCTTGCTTTAGGGTTGTTTCTTATAAATATCTAAAAGTTGTTAATAAAGTGATAATAAAACATTTGTTATGAAAATAAGGAATGTCCTCTTTCCATTTTTTATTACAGAATTTTGTATTTTGATTAAAAAATCAGTTTTAAAATGTTTCAAGCATAAATTAGTGTGCTTTCATTGTGGAAACAAAAATCATGAAAATTCCCTTTTTATGACTTTTTTCTCCTAAAAACTGAATTTTCTTTTTTTTATTTTGTAGCAAAAGAGAATGAGAACTTTCTGAATTCCTTGCAAGTCTGCTTATTCTTATGCACACCAACACACACTAAGGTCATACCTCAAAAGCTAGCTAAAACCCCATTCCCAACAGTAACCTGAGATATAATTGGAAAATGTTGTTTTTGAAATGCATTTTTCCCATTCATTAATGGGCAAATGTAGTAGAACCACATGCATTAGTTATTCAAATGATGAGTGTGTGTCATGAGCCTTGCAGAACCAAGATATGTTTCCAGTCTGTGCTGCACTTAATGCTGCAGTTTCCTTCCTCACGAGGCGTATTCCCAATAACTACCACTGGGACTGCGCAGTGGAGGCAGCAAGGGACCTGCTTCAGGCTGTGTGAGTAATGTGTGTGGGGCTCGAAACAGAAAAGGTGAATGAGAGAAGGATGATTGATTGAAGACCTGGGATGTTTTCTAATTAGAATTGCTTTATAATACTTAAAGCACCACCATCAATTATATATGTCCTGATGATCATGCTCTTCATCCTTGTTTAGGCCTTAATGAGCACTATACGCAGTTCCAATTACTGTCACATGCAACCACTTTATAACAACTTCTCCCTCAAATGAAGGAGCATTAAAAACAGAGTAAGAAGCATTTAAAATGGCAAGTCATGAGCAATTATTCTGTGTTGCCTCTCCTTGAGTCAACATACATTTTCTTTGGCCTTAGTAAGTCTCCTCTGAATGATTTTCCTTCAAGGGTGAGAAGAGGAAGAAGGATGATGCAGCCTGGCGATCAGTGATCAATAGTACAGAGATTAATCCAATGGCACCTGGGAGCCACCCAGCTTGTCTGTCCTGATTCCCCTCTCATTCCCACTGATACCCATCAGAGTGCCAGCACTCCTTGGTTTTGGTCCTGTGGTATGGTGCCTTGACCCAGCCTGGATGTGGCCAAGGACCATGCAAACAGCCAATGCGTGCACTCATCCTGTGGCACTCATGCCTTGTAGGGAAGGAAAGAAAGAGCTGGAAAAGCAAATTGAGCAGAGGTTTTTAGTGGCAGCATCCTGCTCCCACTGATGTTTTTCCTGATGTGCTGAATCCTGTACTGAGGAAGAAAACAGAGACTGAAACGCAACCCTTGAATACCTTGAATGGAAGATAGTACTTGCATATGATGTGAGATGGGGTACTGGGACCATGGAGACATTGGACAAGAAATTCCATCCTACAAATCTCAGGTCCACCCTCAGAAAAAAAGACAGAGCTTCCCATGTTTTGCATTGTGTTGTTGCAAAAGAAATATTAGTTAAAGAATGTTTTCGTCTGCTATGACCTCGGCAAAATTTTGGTGGAAAAGAAACAATACTGAAACACCTTTATCAGTTTCTGAAGACTTGGAAAAGGAAAAAAAAAAAAGGAAAAGCAGCAATTGATGAACTAAGTAACTGATAATTACAATCTTGTGAGTATTTCTGTGTCCAAATTTAAAACGATAATTGTTCTGGATGGGCAATATCCAGACAGGGAGTGAAGACACCATTTTAGATTTTGCATTTTGCAGGAAAACAAAAAAATATTTTATTTCCAGAGAAAGATAAATCCCCCTCAGGGTTATTTGTGTTGTGGTATGTTATGCCACTAGCCCCAGAAATTGCCTTGAAGGAATGGCAAACAAAAATCTTTAGCTACATATAGAAATTTCATTGACATAAATGATAGCTTTTTGGCCAAACTTAGGTTAATTCATTTATCCATGTGAGCATAGAATCATAGAATGGTTTGGGTTGGAAGGGATCTTAAAGATAATCCAGTTCCAATCCCCCTGCCATGGGCAGGGACACCCTCCACTAGACCAGGTTGCTCCGGGCCCCATCCAAACTGGCCCTGAACACTTCCAAGGATAGGGCATCCGCAGCTTCTCTGGGCAACCTGTGCCAGTGCCTCATCACCCTCACAGTAAAGAATTTCTTCCCTACATGTAATCTAAATCTCTGCTTTTTTTAGTTTAAAACTGTTCCCCCTTGTCCTAACACTATGCATGAAGCTTCTGAATATTGGGACAAATACAACAAAAAGGCAACTATTGACATTACCTAGTTTGGTACTGTCAGACAGAAATCTAGTGGAAGGGAGAAAAGTCCCTGATAGCTTTGGCAACTACATTCATCCTCAGCTGGCTGTGTTACCTGCAGGAGGGGACTCTATGGCCGACAGAGACACCTCTGCCTCCTGAGGCAGAGCCTGATGTCTAGTAGAGACTTACAGTGTCCTGAAGAGAAATAATCTGGTACCTGAGAGTCCTGAAATGAAGATCTCTCTTCACTGAGGTTTGCATAAGTGATCCCACCTGTTGATAGAGCTGGGCAGCCTCCTGCCTGTACCGATGCTCAGCTGACATGTGGTAGCTCCTCGAGGAGCAGAACTCTATATGTATCTCTTTTTATTAATTGTTTTCTTCATTCAGATTTAACACTGCACTGCCCCAGGTTGGATTTGTTGAATATCTTTAAATTGGCACACCAAAAAGTTTAAAAAAGCACAAAACCTTCATTTGTGGAACTCATATTTTCCATTTTAGAAGTTCCATACCAAAACAGAATAAAGTGCATATTACCAGAGATTAAATAAGGCCATTTTTAGGTAGAGGTAAATTGCACTGAGACAGGCAGTCTCTGATTATCCTTTTTTATTGGAATTTTAATGCTGCTCAGAGAAAATCACAGTGAAGGGTTATGATAACTTCCAAAAAGAAAATATATTTAGAAGAAGTAATATGAAAGAATGGGGGAAAATAACTAAAGTGGTTAAACCATGAGTAATGACATAAAATGAGGAAAAGAATGAAATTAAAAAAAAGAATTAGACAAAATTTTTTAACATCTATGCCAGTTAGGGAGCACATTAACTGAGGTCAATGAAGCAGTGATGAAGATGTTAAAAGAGAAGGTGGATGTTCAGAGCACTCACATAGTCCCTATACATTGTAAAAAGGACTATCACACCCCTGCCTTTCCCCTGCAGCTAATCTGCCAGCTCAAATAAGCAGAATTCCTCCTCACCAACCTTGAAAACTCACTACCAGTGAGGTAGAGACGAAAATGGATATGGCAGCATCTATGTATCTATTGCCCTCACTTGAGGACTTTACTTGAATGAAAACTTATTTACCTTCAAGGCCTTAGGATGATTGAAGGGACTCCAGCAGAAATGACCGTACAATGACTGTCACCTGTGGGGACAGCTGTAGGACAGGGAATGACAGCAGCCTTTCCTGCCTCCATCTGTCCCACTGACCCTTGCAGCGGGTCTCAGCCTTTTCCTGCTCAGATGAGGACAGGATTTAAGGTCAGCCTCTAAGGGGAGGGTGGATAATTCAGTCACTGGCAACTCAGAGACAGGCAGAGGTCTGGAAATGCAGGGATGGGTCAGGGAGTGCTCTGGGTTTAAGCTTTTTTCTGAAATAATGCCTTAAGGGAATAATAAATATAACTTTCATTACATGGCTATCCAGCAAAGGGGTATTCTTTGAGGGGAAATAAGACAATATCTTACCAAAGAATTAAAAAATATACAAATCTATCCTCAGTGTAATCAATTTGTGTTCTCACTTTCCAAAATGCTGGATAAATTTCTGCTGTTGTCTGGGAAACATTTTTAGAGAAGTCATTAAAAGAGCAACACATTAAACGTACTTCTGTTCCTTGGGAATTAATCCTAACAAAGAAAACCAAGCCATTCCATCAATTCCACCAGCCTACTTCAGGGTGGGTTTTTTTTAGATAACAAGATAAAAATAATAAACCAGCTTTAATCCATAATTATTCCTAAAAACCTTCCCTCCAAAATGGAAGATTTCCCTTAAATAAAGGAGATATCCCGTGGGAAGACAATTGTGTGCTAATTCATTTTTCAATTTCTCCATACATATTTCTCATTTCAAGCTCTTTAATATTGTCTAGCTCTTTTATTATCATCAATGAAGACTGCAATGATAAAAAAAGTATTTCTTTTTCTTTAAATATTTGCTGTAGCTTGTGTAATTACTGTGCTTGGTAAGAGACACAAAGCACTATTGAATTTTCCAGTGTATTTTTTTTTTGAAGAGTAAAATACTTTTGCTTCCCTCTTAAGAAACCTCCAGAGGAAGGCAGAAATAAATGTTGTTTAAAAAAAAAAATAGGGAAATAAAAATAAGAGCATATAAATGAGAAAATGTGCCTGACTTTTGAGAATGCAGATATTACATGTTATTTGCACAAACGAGCCACTTCAAGGATCACAGCATCTCAGGTGACCCAGATTCCACTAGCTTCCAAGCCCATTTGTTTGGAAAATGTGCACAGCAAACAAAACCTGTATAAAAGCCTCGGTGTTGCTGGAAGTACTTTTGCTCTTGAGGAACAAGAGAGAGGTTATTGCAAATCTCTCTGTGGCTTTCCCTTCTCTGCTGAAATTACAAATAGATGACTACAGTAATAAGATGAAGCCTTCTGTTTAATTCAGAGCTTGATTAAGATGTAGACGAGTCTGTAGCAGCTTGTCCTTGTTCTGTCTATCATAATACATAAGACTTTATTCTAGGCTGAAGCTTTGGATCCCTCCTGATGTTTTCAGCTAAGGGTGTATTAGTGCTGTGGACATGCTATTTGTCTAATCAGTATGATAACCACATGGCAGCTATAGATCAGCTGTCTACTTGTGTTGCTCTGTGTTGGAATATGGATTTTTACCATGCTTTTTTCCCCCCCTGCATTGACAATGCTAAGTACAGGTTACACTTGCCCTCATTTTGCTGAATTTCTCTGTTCATGTAACTGACACATCTTGGGAAAAAAATGTCAGTGCAGAGCTGAATAGCATCAGGGCAGCTATTGCACATGCAAGGACCAGCTCAAAAGGAGGGAGAGGTCAGCCTGCTTCCATGCCGTCTCAGGGCTTCACAGCTGCATTGATACAAAGGCTGCTGGGTTCTTGCTGGTGCATTGATTTCAAACATTTATCAGAAATCCTTTGTATTTAAGCAGGCAAATGCACAAAAATCAATCGGGTGCTTCCTTACACAGGCTGGTTTTTAGCTCTATTGAAATCCATTCTCTCTACTGGGAGGAGATGTGGGTATGCAGGTTAAAAGGTTCAAATGTGCCCATATGAATTAAGCATCTACATCTCAGATGCTTACTCTGAAAATTGGTGGTCTTGTCCTCTCTTGAAGGAGCCTGACTCCCCATCCATCCTTACAATAGAATAAGTTCAGCCATTTCATGCTGTAACTTAAATCATCGTAATTCACAGAACTGATTGAGAGTTTTCTGTGCATGCTGTGCTGCAAACCATATAGCAGCTCAGCAGCTGCTGCAGGAACAGCTGAGGCACAAGCTGGAAGAGGGATCCTGCAGGCAGCCTTGGGGGTGGTAGGAAGATCCTGTAGTCTTTCCCTGCCAAGACCCACTGCCCAATCCATCAGCACCTGCATGGTCATCACAGAGAGGTCTAAGAGCAAAACCATGAAGCCACATCAGTGAGAGGCGTAGAAGAAGCCCTGCAGCCTAAAAGCCTTTATCCTGGTGAAACCCTGGATGCATGTTGACAGACACCTGCTTTTGCTGGCTCATGACGTTTCCAACTGTGGTATGAGGGTACTGATGAAAAAGATTTGGCTAAATTACACAGCTTCTACAGGAAAGGGCTCTGCCAAGGTTGTGCCATGCTGAGAAGATGCCCTTCAGAGGCTAAATCCAGTGAGAAAAGAGAAATTGAAAGAGATTTCAAAGCTTATCCCCAAACAAATATATGTGCATTAACCCTCAGACAGATATCCTCCTCTGTCTGAGCAGTCAGAAAGTTGTGCTCAGATAGCTCAGTTAAAGACAGGCTTCACAAAAATCCTCATTAACCTCTTTCAACCTTGGTTTTGGTTGATCTCGAGCAGCCAGTGGAAGTTGCCAGAGCTGGCTCAGCTGATAATTTTTCTGCAGTGCGAGTGCTCCAAGGAGAAGCTGCCACATGTGACAGGTGGATGATAATGGCATGGTCCTGTGCCACAGATTGCTCTGCAAGAGGGTACTTCCCTGTCAAGCCAACTCATTGTCCATTTTTTCAATCAATTTAAGCTTGAAATGCATACGCAGGGACACAACACAAGTAATTGTCATGTGCAGATGAGAGTTGCTGCCTTAAGGGTTCCCAATTTTATCTCCCAAGGATGCAATTTTTGTACCAGAACAACAAAATGAGAGCACTCACCTGAGATACATTTAAAAGAAGATGCATGAATTATTGACATTCACCCAAATATCAAAACACCCAAATATATAATGTGTCCGCCTGAAAGATATTATAAGAAGAAAATAACTTCCTCCTGTATCTTTCCTTATTCTGCTCTAGAAGTGCCTGTCAGACCTTCAAGGAACTTCAGTGTGGGGCCTAATTCACTGATTTTGTCATTAAAAGCTGTGCTTAGGTCTAGAGCTGGAACTTTCTCAACAAATTTTCAGTGCTTTCCTTGTTTGTTTGGGGTTTTTTGATAAATCATTGAAACTTCATGTCCTCACGGGAAAGAGTGATTTGGGTTAAATATTTCAGCTGTTTGAACATGTAAAGAAGTCCTGTTTCAACACTTCCTAATAAAAGTACCATCTGAATAATTTTCTTCAAGGTTTAAATAACTCCTCATGCAGAAATAGATAATCTCTATTGTATTGAACTGTTGATAACAGCAGTAGAACAGAATGGAGTTGTCAGAGACTGAAAATAGTTCATGCCTCAAACATTGATATAAAGTTTTGCTCATTATAAAGAAGCTACAACCGAAGAAGCTTCCCTGAAGAGTGGGACTTTGAACTGAAAGTCAAACTGTTGATTAGATAAAGGGAAACCATTGTTTAATCATCTCAGGCTGAGGGAAAGGTTTGCATCCACAAAAGGTCAAAGCCACCAGCTGCAACTATCCCCGGGTGAGTTTGGGGTGGGGGGAGAGCCCAGCTCACAGAAGCCAGGTTTACACAGACTCCACCCAGCCGAGGGGGAGGAGGAGGTTTTGGGTGCATGGTGCAACCTCTGGTGAGAGGCAATAAACACCCATCCTCCGTTACACAAACTGGCCCAGCTGTGGAACCCCCAGCCCCACAGGGCACATCCACAGGACATTCCCGTGAGAGGCTTGGCCCCACAGGGCTGCACGTGGTGCAACAGACCCAGAGTCTGCTGTGAGAGACTGACCCCCACCCCAGGGGGACATGGCCGGACATGCCCACCCAGCCTGAGCATGTACACCCATGGGACTCTGTGCCTTCCGGGGGGACCTTCGCCACCAAGAGACCAGCTGGAGAGGATCAACCAACATCACTGGGATCCATGGAGTGGTGATATTTTCCTTACTCTGTCCCAGTCACTCTTTCTGTCCCCCCCCACCTATCTTCTACTTCTTTCTTCCTTTCTTTCTTTTCTTTTCTTTCTTTCTTTTCTTTTCTTTCTTTCCTTCTTTCTTTCCTTCTTTCTTTCCTTCTTTCTCTCATATTTACCATCAAATAAAACCCTTAGTATTGTCACTGGCATATGGTCTCGTTTGCACCTTAATTTGGGCAGAGACATTTCTAAGAACCTTAAAACTGGATCATAACAGGGGTAAGGGTGACAAACCCTGGGCTCAGGGTGTTTGGGGGCGTAGGTGGCCGCACAGTAGCTGTGTGTGTTCTGTGACAGAGGAGGAGAGATTTTAGACAGAAGTGTTTCCCCACTGGAGTAATGAAATTCCTGGAGGAAAGAAATTCCATGGTTAAAGCCTGCCTGCACCCAACCATGCATCAAATATTAACAGTGCATCTGCTGCATGTAGGACTAATGTAGCACAGCCCTGCAGGGAAATATTGAAGATAGTGAGGTTTCATTTCAGTGCTAAGCAAGAATGTGCTAAGGATGTGTGTTGTGTGAGTGATGTGACACTCTGAAGCACTGCCAAACAATTATCAGTAATTTTATGACAAATTTCCTAATGAGGTGTGCAGGCTCCTTTTCAGAGAAGCAACAGCCATGGTGCCCTTTTGGGACTGAAAGGTATGAGTATTTCAGTAATACTATAGCTATCCAAAATATTGTATGGAGGCATACTGATTTTAACAACAGCTCTGATTTCTGAAGTTTACAGTCCAAGTAAGAAAAAAAGACAAACCAAGGTTGATAAAGGGAGAGAGAAGGACACATGATTAAAAGGAAAGGAAAATAAATTTAAAAACATGATCTTTCCATCTGAGTCTACACAATCAGTTAAGACATTATATCATTTTAGAGTAAGGTAGAAAACAAGTTTCCAATTCGGTCATGATTTAAGGATTTCAGATACATAAACCCCTTTGAGTGTGGTTTGACATCAAACCCATTTATCTGTTTGCTGAAATGTGTAAGATGGAGTGAAATTAAGATTTTTTTCCCAAATCTGGGTTAGTTTAATGAACAAATGATGAGTTACAGCATTAAGGTATTTTAAACTAAAACCTTAGTCAGATGAAAACCAGAATTTTGTGAACTAGTATTACTGCTGGCCTGAGCCCTAGGGTATGTCACCGTGTCCCGCAGCCATAGGGAGGAGGAGGAGAGATGATCCAGCAGGCAGGAATTGTGCAGCAAGATTGATTGATTGAATTATTTTACAAACTCTTTTATAGACTTTTTTCTTCATAGTCTAATTGGACAAAGGATCAGCCACCCTTGGGTGGATTGGCTAAAATCCTAAAACATGCATTGTCAAAATATTTTTCTACTCTACCATAAACAAGACTTTTCAAGGTTGCAGGTGTTTGGTTGTTTACATTCCCTGCTACCTCTTCTGTGAGAGAGAAAAGTCTCTCACGGACTTAGAAAATAGCAAGAAAATCCTTGCTAGCAGCATTTTTGTATCTACAAACTAGTTTTTGCTAATGGGTTTTTTATAACCCTTCATGCCATCATGACCCAAGTGATCTGAATATGCATGTATCCTTCCTAGAATGTCTGGACACTTACTGTCCGCTTCAGAAAGCCGTGGTGAAAGTGGCATTTGGGAAAAAAGAAAGGGAAGGGAAGAAAAGAGAATAATATTGATTCTTAGTTTATACAAGTTTCAAAATTGAGTTCAGGCAGTTTCCCCCACATCCCATACAGCACATGGGGCATCATCCTGCAACCCTCTTGCATGGGTCACCCTCACTTAGACGAGGAGCAGGCTGCTCAAACTGCTGATGCACACATCCAGCAAGTTGGTGGCTTTCAAGCTGTGCTCGCCTGTTGCTCCAGTCTGCTTCTTGTCTGCATGTTTCCTGCAGAGTATTTAATTAGCAAGAGTGCTCAGGGTTTCCTGCAAAGCAGGAGGGGGAAGAGAAAGATGTGTTAGCATTGCATCTAAATAAGGGAGCTAAGGAAGGGATGGTTTAGATTAAGCAGGGCTGGTTCAATTCTCCTTAGAACTGGTTGTCCCACAGAAGGTAGGAAGCAAAGAAAAGGGACTGAGAGAGTTACAGCTCTCTGAGGATAGGTAGCCTTGCTGTTCATTTTGCTACCTGAACAAGTTGTCATGAAAAGAGAGAGCAACTGATTTTAGATGAAAGATGCCTTCTTCTCTTTCCTCATTTCTTCTTCCTTGGGAGTAACTACACAGGTGCCCATCTCTCAGCAGCAGCAATTCACCCCGTGTTTCAAGGCTCTGAAATAAGCAAAGCACGTGGTGCCATTTTACTGTGTATGAATATCAAACACCCTGTTTGACTGAAGAGACTGTCAGATGATGACTTGAAGAGGACATTTCAAAAACACTGTGTTCCCCTTTTTCATGGATACTACCCCTCTAAATGGTTTAGGATATCTCCTCAACTCCTATTTCAGAAAACCTCCAAACAGCCCAATTACTCAGGAAGTGGCAGTGATTTTTTTCTGTGCATTTGTGCTCAAACCACAATTAGAAGTCAAAACCGCTTCTCTAGGTGTGTTTTTACTGCCTTTCTCATGCAAGTCCAAATCACAGGAGGTTCCTTCTCTACCTTTGCAGGCTGGTTTCCTAACCCCAGCAGTATACCTGATCTATTCAGTGTTCTCTTTTTTCCTCTGCTACATGTCTCCAAGTAGCTAAATCAATGCCTTCGTCTCACTCTTCCAGTGCTCTCTCATACTATGCAACAGTCCTCTGACTATTTAATCTGTCACCGTTTCTTTCTTTCATTCTGTGGGACTTTGTGATGTGTATTGTTCAGAAAATGTCTCATAAACAGTAAATAATTTTATGAATTCTCAATGTAGAGACATATATTGACAAAAGATCCAGAAGGTGACAGGGGAAGCCTTGGCCCCATACCTGAATTGCAAGGTGCCCATCTTCAGTGTTGCTGTGTGTCCACTACATAGAAAGAATAAAGTGAGAATATGATTCACTGGTTGCTTGCTCTGACACCTGGGATAGTATCATTAAACGCTCTTTTTTGATTGTGCTTTTACAAATACTTTTTGACTTAACATCCTGTTTCAAATTATTTTTTACTAAGTATAAATTTTACTTGAAGTTGAGTATCAGTAAAAATATCATATAGGGTTATGTTTGCTCTGAAAGTAAGTGATATTTATTTTTATTTATTATACAAATAAGTGCTTTGACAGAGAAAATAAATCTATTTTCAAGAGGAAAATTTTTTTTCAATGGTAAATTTCACTCTCATTGTTGGTCTAATTGTCTATCAGTCAAGTCATGGGCTATTAGCTGCTTTTGCTCTGAAGAGGTAGCATAGGAGATTTAAAATAGTTGATGGTAATAAGGAGTGGATGTTCTTCCCTCCAACCTCAGCAAAAAGCTACAGATGAACACAAAAGTGCTGGCTAATATCCTTCCATGGAAAGTCAAGGCTATTTTTTTCAGTTATGAAATTATATTATACAATGATTTACAATACAATCAAAACCAAGCAAATAGTTCTTGGGTAGTGTGAGTATCCTAGATGGGATAGGAGTATCTATCTGTTCCTCTCTCTCTTCCCTGCTGATAGATGATTATCTTGAACAAACATGTGGTCTTAGATGGCAAAAGAAATGTAACTAATCTATCACTCCTATGGGATCTTTTCAAAATCTCTTTACTAGATACACTGAAATAAACTAGGAAACCATCAAGTGTTTCTGCTAAGCAGTTCATATGTTAAGAGCAGAGGAGTTCATATAGCCATTAAATCAACCTTCATCAATTTGATGCCTTTTTCTGGACATTGTCCCTTGTTTTAGTGATATTACTGTTTTAGTGACATTACATCCACATGCTAACTACCTTCTGCATCAACCTGTCACAAAACTGACTTGAATATAGCTCTGCTGGTTTACTTGTTCTGTGGGTAAGGCACCTTTTCAGTGCTGTGAAGACCCACTGCTGACCTGTGAGCTAGACTTATCTCCAGCCCTACCATCCTTTTGTGTGAGCAGCAATGATCTGTGCACTGGTGCAGTGCCACAGCTCTGTGTCATGTCTGGTTGTGCTGCAGAACTCAGTTTAACTACAGCTCTGTCTTTGAGACCTCGTGTGACAACAAAGCCCAAGTCTCCTGTTTAAAAACTTTGAGCGTGAACAAAATGTGTTAAAGTGACTTGAGAAATGGACAAGGGAAGAAAAAGAAGATAATAATGGTCTTTTGACAAGCTTTCCCCTGGACTGTTTCTCTTTGTATCCTTTTGGAAGGGAAATAAATGTTCTGGGGCCTCATTGCCTTTTTTCTGTTCAGTCCTAGGGTAACAGATTCTGGTAATAACTGTTAAGAGAGTTTTCAGCACCACTTAGATACAGAGGAAAATGTATTCTCAAACAACACACATACATGGGACTTTAATTTCATGACGGCTCTGTTACTGTGTGAATTATACCATCCAATTCTGAGGAAAAATTTCATGTCAAACAGACAAACAAGTAAAGAAAGACAAAAGTCCAAGAGGAAAAGAGAGACTTTCAGCAAATACTCCTATATCCTCCAGAAATAGAAAAGAAGAAAACAAATCTCAGTCCTAACTGCTGTTAAAATCCCCATCTATTTTTCTGCTATTATTACTAAATAAGGTCATCAACCTAACATGAATGGCAGTTTAGAAGGAAGCTTGCAAACTTAATATAAAAGAGAGTTTGCAGGGTCAGACCAAGGATTCGGAGCCAACATGCCAGTATCTCAGACCCCAATTTATTTCCTTTTCTGTCTTGCTTTTTAGGATAACTACATCAGTTTGGACTGTTCAGTTCCCCAGGCAGCACACAGCATGCGTCTCTCAGAGAGCCAAGAATAGAATTGGGATTCTTTATGATCAGCTCCCTACTGAGTACTAACAAGCAGCCATGTAATATATTGAGAAGGTGTGAGCATGTCAAGCTCCTTGCCCAGCTGGATATAAAAATAGGAAATAAGCACCAAGACAAAGGTGTAACAAAGATTTCAGTAGCAGTGACATAGAATGGTCTGTCAAATGTGTGTGATACATGATTCTTGCAGGACTGCTCTGCTTTTAGATAGGCAGTGTGGAAGCTCTTGCTCTCTTGAAGTAAATCTAGTACCTTTCATGCAAGGTGTTGGAAATGGAGTGATGGCCTTTTGGAGAGATTGAACTTCTCATCTATTAAGCTTCCAACATAAAAAAACAGGAAGCCTTTTCCCTCATTACTTATTTCCATTCTTTTAGCCAAGAGAGAGTTGACAAATATTCCACATGATTTGCAGCCATAAATTATAATTTCTGTTAGCTAATTTTGTCCTCTTTCAGCATCCTTGGATCTGTTTGTACTTATCAGAATGCTCCAAGAAGCAAGATTTTAGTCCTGACATTGATTCATGGGTTTGAATTTTTTTTCCTCTATCTGCATGAATTTTTTGAAGCACAGAATGTGTTTTATGCTCTTTGAGACCTTGAAATAAAGCTTTTATATTAGTCAGATGTATTTTTCAGAGAGTTTTCATGAATGTCTTAACCATATCTGTCAAATGTTCTTTGCAGCATTCCATTGGATAGAGATACAGGACACAGGACTCATCTTTGGTCCCTGAGGGTAAAAAGGTGAAACTTCCACTTCTATCCACCACAAATGCTCATGATTCTGCATTTCAATTGTGTGTTTTTAATATCCTACAAATTATCTCTCTGTAGTAAACTAATCTCAAATAAAATACAGAACTTAAAGGTTTTCAATGTCATAAAACTGTACAATCATAGAGTGCTTTGGGTTGGAAAGGACTTTAAAGTCGATCTGGTTACACCTTCCACTAGACTATGTTGCTCAAAGACCCATCCACCCTGGCCTTGAACACTTCCAGGGATGGGGCACACAAGCCTCTCTGGGCAACCTGTGACAGCGCCTCACCACACTCACAGTAAAGAATTTACTCCTAGTATCTAATCTGAAGCTGCCCTCTTTCAGTTTAAAGCCACTCCCCCTTGTCCTATCACCACATGCCCTTGTCAAAAGTCCCTCTCCAGCTCTCTTGTAACCCCTTTAGGTACTGAAAGGCTGCTATAAGGTCACCTTGGAGCCTTCTTCTCTCCAGGTTGAACTCTCTCAGCCTGTCTTCATAGGAGAGGTGTTCCTGTCCTCTGATCATTTTTGTGTCCCTCCTCTTGACCATCTCCAGGAGGTCCTTGTCCTTTCTGTGCTGGGGACAGCAGGGCTGGACACAGCACTGCAGGGTGTGGTCTCATGAGAACAGAGCAGAGGGGCAGAATCCCCTCCCTTACCCTGCTGGCCAAGATGCTTTGGATGCAGCCCAGGACACAGCTGACTTTATGGACTGCATAAAGTACCACTGCATCAGTATTTAATCCACCAGTACCCTCAAGTCCTTCTCCACAGGGCTGCTTTCAATCCACTCATTGCCCATTCTGTATTTGTGCTTGTGATTGTTCCAATCGAGGTGCAGGACCTGGCACTTGGCCTTTTTGCACTTCATGAGGTTCACACGGGCTCCCCTCTCAAGTCTGTTCTGGTCCTTCTGCATGGCATCCCTTCCCTCCAGCCTGTTGGATGCACCACAGAGCTGTGTATCATCCACAAACTCTCTACGAGTGCACTCTATCCCTCAGTCCATGTCGCCAACAAAGATATGAAGCAGCGCCAGTCCAAATACCAATCCCTGAGAAGCACCACTTGTCACTGCTCTCCACTCAGACATTGGGTCATTGGCCACAGCTCTTTCTGTGCAACCTGCAGCCAATTCCTCATCCTCTGAGTGGTCCTTCTGTCAAGTCCATGTCTTTCCTTAGAGAAAGGAGGTCACGCTTAGAGATGAGGAGGTCACGCTGAACAGTGTCAAATGCTTTGCACAAGTACAGGCAGATGACATCAGTTGCTCTTCCCTCATCCAACATGCTGCAACCCCACTGTAGAAGGTGACTAAATTTGTCAGGCACAATTTGCTCTTTGTGAAGCCTTATTGGCTGTCACAAATCACCTCCTTCTTTTCCATGTGCCTTAGCATGGTTTCCATTAGGATCTGCTCCATGATATTGCTGACCAAGGAGAAAAATTAATTTAAGAGTAAAAGATGTATTTAGCACGGTTACTTTGTTATTTCACTTAGCTTTGGGAACTTAATGGAAGTTGTAGTGTACAGCAGTGGGAATAAACTATTAGTTCTCAGGGTTGGGCTGCAACCACTCATTTTGAAATGAAACCACACTATTTTTCTTTTAAGCATTATTTAGTTAACCTGTAATCTGTCAACAACAGAATTCTTCCATCATTTCTACACAGTCATTTTCATGACATACATGGAAGAGATGTACAGAATAGATTCAGTTCTGAAAAGAAAGCCCCGGGTTATTTTCACTGAACAGTTTTTATCAGAGATATTGTGAACATTATAGAAATATCTGACCTCTAATTCTCCTTAAAGAAAGAAATACTGTCTCCTTGGGACACCATTTTTATCTCATATCTCTGTAAAGAAAAAGAAAAAAACATCAGAAAAACCTGTGCCTCTACAGAAGCAGAAATTTTCCTGCTGGATTTCAAGCCAGTTCCCAGCATCCAAGAAGCTGAAAGCTCACTTCACAACTCTTGTGTCCCTGTGACCTTGGTGGACTATAAAGACTTGGATGTCAGACTTTCAGCTGTGGAATGTAAAACTAAGCTGTTTGACAAACCACATGAGTCAGTGCCTCTGAACAGTGGCTCAAGAACCAGGACTTACCCTTTCTCTATTGAATGATTTATCAGAGTGGTAGAAAATATTGAGCTACTGCTTAAGAAATGCCAGAGGACACTGGACCCAGGAGGGATACATGCATAATTCATGACACTGATCAACAATATTCATAGGGAACAGTAACTACTCACTTTTCCCACTTTTTTAGTAGACTTACATTTTATAAAAGGAAATTGCACAGGCACTCATCTTTATTCATAAATCCTAGGGCAGATAGTTTCCCACACCCATTGGAAAAACTATACATGCAAAAGTATATTATGCATGTACTATTTTCCAAGACCATGTGTATCCTGAGATATGGGGAATAACTGGGAGATGGGAAACAAAAAGAGGAATCTGTCAGTTCACCCTGGCACTTTGGATCTGTAAAATCTACTGTCTACCACCATGAATCAGTAGGTTTCTTACTGCTGTCAGCTGCCAGGTTTGAAATACAAAAACTAAAGCTTTTTGTCACTTAAAATAAAAAAAAAAGCTCTAATTGAGCTGAACTAAATGATGGAATGTTTGTTCTCTGCCATAAATTAGTGTTTGCCATTGTCATCAGATGCCATTTGCTTTTTTTGGCAGGACAGAGACATATATCAGTTTTAGGGGGAAGCGTTCCTTTTGGTTAAATCTGAAGTTCTAGTGTTATTAACTTCTCTCTGTCCCTACCTACAAAGGGGGAGCTGGTTACCTGCCCATTTCTGTGAAGTTTTCATGCAGATTGTCTTCTCCCATTAGTTAAGCTGAAATACCTTCCCCTGCTGCAAGGGCAGAGCACTCAGGCACACACGGTCACTGTGTGTCAGCTGATTTAAATATGGCCATTTGACTATGAGGGAGCAAGAAACATGTTTAAACACAGGTGTATAGTGCCAGTGCAGAGATTCTGCTGTACCTACTTGCAGAAAGATGTGTCTCTCATGTGTCTCTCATGATATCTGGTCTGTTGATGCTTTGGACAGATGAATATGTTTGAGAAGGTATTAAACTTCTAGATTTATGTATTTGAATTGATCTTTTTATTTTTATGTTTATTTTTATTTTTGCATCAATTCCTTGTATATAATTGTGCCTCAAGGGCACAAAGTACTGAAATATCAGATTACTGAAGCAAATGTGTGTGCCTTAGATCATGTCATATGGGGCTCTTAGAAAATCATCTTTGCACTTAGAAAAAACATACTTTGAAAAAAAGAAAAAAAAAGGGCTAATGTTAAAGCTTCAATAATTCATCAAAATTCAGTTTAAATAAATAATAAACCATATAACTAAACACCTAATCATCCAGCTCCTGATTCTTTTGACTCATTGTTTATCAGCTTCTCAGTAAATTAATTTGCGTGACTTACCAAGCTAAATGCTTAAGAATAAAAAGGTTAATTGAAGGTTGGAGTAGGATACATTATTGAGCAGTTGACATATTGCCTTGATGTTATGAATAATCTGGAAGTAGTTCAATAGAGTTGCTGCTGCTTTTCCCAAGTCTGAACTTGACCTGTAGTCTTTCTTGTGGAAGCATTGTCACTTCTTTGTGTCTAACAGGGCTGTGAGTAATTTGGTTTTTTACCTCCCTTCTCAAGAATATGAATTATTAATAACATGAAGAATACATTGAGGGAAGAAAAAATCAGGCTATATCACATCTCTCCAGGCCTATAAGAATTTGAAAAAAGGGAGAACAAAAAAAGTTAAACATCCATACCTGAGGTTGCTCTTTTGCATGCCAACAAAAGATAGTGAAGGAACTACAAAGATGCTTTGAAATGAGAGGATTATTAGAACAAGAAGAATTTTGAATTAATCAGGGCAAGCTTTTATAAGCAGATCCAAGATGCCAGAGGGTTTGGAAACTCTTTTCTGTAAATCACTTCCTATCACAGATACTCTTTGTGAAAGGAAGATGGGGAGGTGAGCATAGGGGGCAGATGGGGAGGAGGTGGTCCCATCTCTGACATGTTCTGAATTAATGCAGGTTTCAGGCAGCAGCTGAGTGTGTGGAAATAGAACTCTATATCAAAACAAAGGTTTTGCAACTACTGTGTTAATGATGAAGGGCCGATCTGCAGCAGGTTTTATTTGTCAGATATCCAATAGAGGTAATGCAAATCACACTAATTGAGTATCTATCCCTCCATTTTGTGTTATTTCTCCTCCTCTCCCAGCCTCATCTCCTTTCATTTTTATGATAAACAGGACTTGAACTCTGCTGAGCCTCACAATTCTGCATCTCGTTGATGACTCATTAAGATTTTATCATTCCAGTGACATGTTATTGAACCCAGTTTCCTTAGGGGGCTGGTCTGGTGATTACAGAAGTAACCAGTGACTGCTTAATCACCCACTTCATTATATTCATATTAATAATAAATACCAGCAGCTACACAGTTATAATTACGTTGCTAGTTTAGGAAGACATGAGCCTATAAAAGTTGGCAACACTGAAATACAAATTCGGACATTTATATCATGTGAATAGATGTGACTTGGAAGGTGCAAATAAAGGTAAGAACATAAACATGGTTATTTTAAAGACAGTTATAGTCACAGCAATCATGATGCTGTTTAATTAGGCAGAAGAAAAACACTTCCTTGAGCAAGAGCAGCTTAGAACAGATGAGACAGGATGATATTCACGTCTGGTTCAGAAGCATTTTCTGTCAGGGAAAGAGACCCCGAAGAACCCTCGCGGCAGCATTGATGTGATGTTCTTTGGAGCAAGAGGATGCAAATTTCTATGTCCATAATATCCCTTTAGTATGCCCCATATCTTCCACCTCCGATGAGCAGATACTTTTCAGAGCAGGGATTTTTCAGCATTGTGTAAGTCTCACAGCACAGCAGTTCCCCAGACATACCAGTGATGCTGAGCAGACAGCCCCTTCTAACTCTAATGAACTGTGGCAAACACGCTGAAAGGTTTGACACAATATGATTCATCACAAAGTGGCAAAATGCTGAGCTGGATGCATGCTGCACTGAAGACACAGACAGGAGAGGGCTGTTTTCTGGTTTACTATAGATCCCTGTTTAAAGATTAGGTGAATGCCATCCAGAGGATGCTACAGAAGCAAAGGGTGACTAACTGACTTCTGACACCTAAGTTAAAGAAGACGTTGAGTGAGGGCAGGAGAGGGAAAATATTGGACCAAAGAGTCATGAACATCAATAATATTTCTCCTGAAGCAAGATAATGCTTTCATGGCTGAGAATTTCTGAAAACTACAGGTTTACAATCAAACCTGATTTTTCTGAAAATCCAGAAAAATATCTTTCTTTTCCCTATTACGTTTAAAAAGAGGTCTAGCTTTATTTTATTTTGAACATATCAATTTTTTGTTGCAGAACTGAAAATGTTATCTGTACAGTGCAGCTAAAGTAGTTGACAAAAGCAAAGAGAAGGCAAAGAGTTGCATCCCGAATAGGACTAAGAAAAGTCTAGCCTAAGTTCAGAAGGTGAATGCTCAGGAAGCTCATGACTTAATTAATTTCCTAGAGCTTCACATATTTATGCAGCACTTTAAAAATCAGAAAGCTCAAATGAGCAGAAGCTGGAAATGTTGGTTCAAATTTCTTCAGATAAGGGATTCAGTGCTCTCAACTGCTAGCTATTTTGTAAAACAGGAGGTTCATACTTGTGCCAACTCTTGTAGAGAATTTCACACGGTTTGAGCAATGTGTGAGTTTGGCCTGTAAGGAAAATAAGCAGTGTATCGTAAAAAGGCTTAGACTAAGAATCCCTGCCAATAACTCAATGATTATTTCTCTGAAATGTCTCTGGGATTTAAACACTGATTTAAACGCTGAATGTTTAGGTGCAAGGCTAGTTTGACTACAGACTTGAGACAGTGGCTGACCATGCCACCAGTCCCAGAATACTTGGTCACTTAAGTCACCTTAATATTTCAATTCTCCTTGCCAAGCTATGCCTCCAAGTATGTGCATCCAAGAGAATCCTGACTGTGCACAGCTTCCAGCTAGTGTGATACCTCAATTTATAGGGAATTCATCATTATTTGCCAGGCTCATACTTCTTCCAGGGAAGAAACTTTTTGTGAAGCTATTAAGCTTCAGTGGTAGGAAGAGATTTGGGGGAGTGGATCCAGTTGAAATAAAACAATAGTGTAGTGGTTCTGTTCAAATTATCACTTACTTATTTACTTTCTGTGAGATAAGAATTAGGAGAAAGCAAAGCAGGCACAAAACTTAAAAGAATATAAAGAAGTTTATTAACAGACCTAAAAGGAAGGGAAAAAAAAAATATACCACACCTTCAGAACACTTCTCTTCCCCCCACCTTTCCCCCTTCTCCCACTGTAAAAAGACAACCCTTAAGATTTTCAGTCTGTTTACCACTTCTATAATAACCTTTTTCAGTTCACTTAGGGGGAGAGGAGTCTCTCTTGCTCATGCTATGGAGACATCTCCACAAGAAGTTCTCTCATGGCTTCAGTATCACAGCGAAACAGCTGCCTGGGTTGGTTCTCTGCTCACATCATGTGGGAGTCCCTTCCCCCGACTTGCAGCTTTTCCCCCAACTGCTTTTGAGGGTCCAGTCTTGAGCTACTGGGGTACCATTTTAAGGCTGAGCTGTTCAGAAACAAAAGTTGTCTTCACCCATCTCTGGGAGCATCTTCATCTCTAAGAACAGAGGCCCTCCTCCTTCCCTGGGAGCAAAAAGGGTCCTCCTCATCTTCATCTCTAGGACTATCTCTGGGAGCATCTCTAGGAACTGAGGTCTTCTCCTTCCGATTGGAGCAAGAGTCGTCATCACTTCCATCTCTCCCTGTTCAAACTTCTCATCAAACTACAGCTGCTTCAGGATTTGCTTATTCCAGCACAGGTACTTTTGCTCACAAGTACAGTTTGAACGCTCCACCCCCCATGCTTTCATGAAATTACAATGGGTACTCTGACATATCATAGCTTTACAACAGAATTTCAGCTTCTAAGCATCTCCTCTTTCTCCTCCCTCAGGGTTTCAGCTCTTCTTCCTTTACTTAATGTCTGCAGGCTTCATCTGTTCTGGAGGAAACTTACAGCACTAAAAGGGTTAATCTCACCTGGGCCTTGCAGCTGGAATTCACTTATCGCTGTTGGTCACAAAATCTTTGCTGGACAGCAGGGCAGCTTCAGCTGAATCTTCGGCCTCACTGGAGAGGGGGTGTGTAGAGCTGGGCCACGCCTTCTGCACGTAACAGGGCTGTGGAGGGGCCGTGGGTGGAACAGGGCCGCACAGCTCCATGATGGCTGTGTCCCGGCCCGGGCCCACTAGGCCCCATACGGGCCGAGCCCGGTTACCTGTCCCAAGGCCAGAAGCAAGAGAGAGCTTTCCCAGGGTTTGTCCATTCTTAAACGTGGACCACAGAAGCAGTCAAAATTTTAAGTGGCTTAAAAAATTGTCAATATTCAAACTAGCCAGTTGATAGGTTCTGTTAGGTCATAGAGGAAGCTGTAAGCACCTCTTTGCAAGAAAATCACTTCCGGGACTATGTTTGCTAACCCATGACAAATAGCTAGGAAAAACAGAATCATTGATCTGTGGAAAAAGGTCATGTACATCTTGGACTCCTTGAAATACGGTGCATTAAAACTGAAAACTACTGAAGGGTTGAGGAACCAAGACTGGAAGATAAAGGAATGCTTCTGCACATTCTTTGTTTAAACAGAAGCACACATTCTTTGTATAAACAGAAGCACACAAGGATGGTTTTGAGCAACCTCATTCATTTGCACACATATGCACCAATGCATACGTGAAGAAAAGAACAGTGAGCTCATTGTCTACCAAAAAAAAAGGATAGAACAAACAGTACAGGAAAACCAGGACACGTCTTTATTGAAACGGAACAGCTGAAGGTTCTGGCACCTGAATATATATTAAGTAGATCAAGAAAAGAAAAACTACTATAATCCAGCCATTTAAAATTTACAATACTTTTATAAAAATAGATTCAAACTTTGCTAATATGCATTTTGATTGACTATACATTTTCATCTCACTTCCGTTGCTCCCTCAGGCTCCATATCCCTAGTTAGGGAAATAGTTGGCCTTTGCCAGATGACATTAAATTGAATTCACTATCTGAGTTACAATTAGATAAAGCACTCAGTTTTGATTCTTTATTCTTCTGAGTTACTGGAAAAAAAAGATAAAACCCCTACAGTCTTGGCCTCTGAGGCTTCCCACACAAAAGGATATTGCCTCACCACAGTGAAATATGCATAATTGGTTAGACTCTTCTCTAAAGATACAATTAGTAACTTGAATTCTGAGCTCCTCTATTGAGAACAGAAATAAGTATTCCAAAACCATGCCTCACTGTTTCCCCCCCTAGTTTCAGCAGAGCTTTGGCTTGAACAGAAAGAAGTATAAGAAATACCAGCTTATAAGAAGGCAAAGCAGAGAGGTAACATCAGCCTGGACAAGATGAAAGTGACTGGAATTTTGTAGCACTTAGCTGAACTGTCTACTGAAGAGGTGCTAGGGGAGCGATTTCCAAGAGCAGAGTCAAGAAACAAAATGCACTTCAGAATATGGTATCTTGAAAAAGCAGAATAAAAGTAGTGCTAATCTCAACAAAGGTTAAATCTGACTCACACGCTTATTAGCCCTCTTTGCGCAACTTCTACCTTGATTTTGGGTGAACATCTATTCTGGCTTCTGGTTCAACCAAACACAGAAAGAGGCTTTTATTCTCTCTTTTTGCTGCACCTGCAACAGAGAACCCAAAAATGGGCACAATTGTGAAATAGTTAAAAAATACCACTAAAGATCTCTGAACTAGAGTGTGATATTTACTGATAGTTTTTGCTCTGAGAAGATTAAATACAGAATGCAAGTACTCTGCTACACCACTCAGCCCTTCAAGGAGAGAATTTTGTAGGATGCTATTTCTTATTAATGCTCCAAGCAAGCAATCACAGGAAAGTTGCATTTCAAACAGTATTGTGCCACTTCCCACATAACTATGTACTCAGATTGGTACATCTATCTTTATCCTATATGATTAAATAACCTCCACAACCCCTAGAAAGTCCAGGTTGCTTGTCCATTAGCAGATTGTTCTTTGGGCACTGGGTTGCCAAAGCAGAACACGGAAGTTTTTTAGTTCAGTGGAAGTCACTTGGACAAAATCCAGCACACAGCTTTAGCAGATAGACCTCTTGTCACCACAGGAATGATAAAGGGTAGAAATGATGGAGGATTTGGTGACCAAATTTAAGTTGCCATTATACAATAACATCCTGTTTCAACCCTCCCCTCTTGCTTGCAGAAGTTGTGTTCATTGCCTTTCAAGACGTGCAGAAGCAGAGGAGTTCTGCTGATGAGGGGCAGTATCCCAAATGTAAGATGTTCACCTGTTGTCAAATCCAAGTCTGCTCTTTCAGTGTCTTATATGCATTCATCCTTTTCAAACATGGCTTTCTACACAACAAGCAGTCATTTTTTTCCTGCAGTTTCGGCACTGCCACAGGGAATTACAGTAAAGTCCACAGAAATCTTCTACATGTTGTTGATCAGTCATTGGTATAAAGAACTGTAGGTTCAGAGAAACAAGGTTATCCTAGTGTATACACTAATATACAACTGGGAACCTGTCAATTTTCCAGTGACTTTTCTAGACAATATAATATTTCCAGGTGCAGTAAAATGATGGATTTCATTGGAGCAATACCAGAATAAATCTCTGATGTGAATCTGCTATGTCAAAATTTCCTTAGAATTTGATTTATTCTAGACTTCATATTTTTTCAGGTCTGGTTTTATTCAGATCCAGCATATCTGCACTGGAGATTGGCCTTGGGCCAATACTAGGTAAAACAGTAAAATGCAGAACCCCCCCCACCTCCAATTAAATTGATTCAATCAGCTGTTAATATTTTCACTTATTTTCTTTCAGTTATTAATCTCAGAAGTTTTTGAAGATATGAATTCCGTGATCTTTATTCTGTACGTTTTGAAGGGCTCTCATGACCTTTAATAAATATGCTGAGTATAACATGACAATGATTCAGGGAGTGGGGGGGTGGTGTGTGTTTGAAGTGTGTGTTGGATGCTTAATTTCAAGAATCTCTCTGCCTCACGGTACATACTTCCACTAGGATTCTAATAAAAAATATGGGTGCTTGGTCATGTTCTGTGCAGTGGTTCAATTAATTTGCTGTGTTTAACTGATTGAGATTACACAGTAAAGGTTTGGAAAAGGAACACTCAATTCATGCTTATTCCCTCCTCAGGCCTCCTTTCATGCCTGCTTTTAGCATCTACCTTGTAAAATCTGCAGCCATGATAACCATCAGCAAACCATGTAAAAGAACAAACCCCTGGGACTGCCTTTATCCTTATGCATCTGTATAATATTGACCAAACATGAGACAATTTTGACCTCTGGTTTGGATCCATCTTCCAGTTCAGAGCGAATGAGTAGACTAGAAAGTCATGAGGAATAAGAATTTGTGCGTAAGAACTTGTGCACAAGAATTTGTGGGTAAGAATAGTTTCAGAGAGGAAAAGAGAATGGGTATAATGTTTTCACTGTACTCCTTTCTCAAGCATCTTGAATATTTACTGAACTCTGAATATTCGAGACAGGAGCTATAGTTGTCAGGCTACATGAGACTCCTTGAGGAGGAACAGCAGCTTTTGCAGTACCTTATGAAACAATGAATTTTCACTGAAATAAGTCAGCATAAAAAAACACACCAGGATGATTGAGGGGGAAAGATTATTTGATATTTTAAGTAACATTTACATATAATAATAAAGTTCTGTCTTGAAGAAGATGCAAGAATAATGATCATAGAATCATTAAGGTTGGAAAAGACCTCCAAGTCAAATCTAACCTTTGACTGAATACCACCACACCCACTAAACCCCATTGTCCAATGCCATGTCCACACAGTTTTTTGAACACTTCCAGGGATGGAGACTGTTCCAGTGCTTTAACATTCTTTCAATGAGGAAGTTTTCTGATACCCAACCTGAGCCTCCTCTGGCAGAACTTGAGGCCATTTTCCACTTGTCCTATTACTAGCTGCCTGGCAGAAGAGGCTGATCCCCCCCTCACTACAACCTCCTTTCACATAGTAGTAGAGGACAACAAGGTCTCCCCTGAGCCTTCTTTTCTCCAGACTGAACAAACCTAGTACCCTCAGCCACTCCTCATAAGACTTAGGTGATGGTCATTTGCCACGGAAGTCTCCTGATGTCAGTGGGGTAGGAGTTCACCCACAGGCTTGAAGTGAAGGGGGCACTTCAGCATCCTACCATCTTCATCCAGAAGCGTGTGTCTCATTTGACTCAGCTACGTTCTCAAGTCGATGAGGGAGGTAGGCATCTCCACAGGATGATTTGTCTAAATGGCAGGTGTTTATGAAAGGGTGGATAAATTACCTTTTCAAAGAGCCTGTCTCTTTCCATTCGCTCTGTGTAGAGAATAGAGGTCTTCACATCCTACTCTGTAGAACAGAAAGTAGAATCCAGCCAAGCTTCCTTTGTTTCCTTCATTACCTCTTAGTTTATAGCACATGGTAGGACTAATCTGTTGTTTCTGTATAAACAAAGGATTTTGAGACTAATTCAATATTTCATCTTTGTTTTGGTTATTAATCAATCTCAGCAGCAGTTCATTGAATTTTATAGCACAATGCTAACAAAATTGATCATGTAATGATGTGATATTTTATATACCATCAAAGACATAATAAAAAAATTCTTTTATACTGAATTTAAAAAATTATATCTATGATCATTCTGTGTATCTCTAAATGACAGCAGACATTTATTATTGCACAAATGGAGATTTCGATTTTGATTTTTCAGACTTTGTTGATTACTATTGAAAATGAAGAAAATGTTTGCTGTATATGGGAAAAACAAGTTTGCCTGAGTGTATTTCTTAATTGTAAAATGCAGTGCTTATCTTACAAATACGAGCATTTTGTTAGAAGTAGCAATAGTTTCAAAGCCTTTCTTGTCTTTCATATCGCCACCTTTGCAGACCTTTATTTCCGACTGGAAAGCAGGAAACCATAACAGGGTTTTTTTCAGACCACATTTAGAATATTTCAGAAAAGGTCTTGTTTATTCCAGCAGTATTTTCTAGCCAACCTTTTGCAATCTCTCTATCATATCTGTAATACACTGTAAATTTCACTTTGGGTATTTTACTATCGTGATCTGCAACCATTCTCAATATTTTCATCTGAAATTTCCCATACACACTCCAGATATTTTGGCAGTTTGATTTCTTCAATTTCTCATAAATCTCTCATATTGAGAAGCATCCTCAAGGATCACTGTGCCAGTCCACAGAAAATGGTGGCAGTGATAAGGAACAGTTGATCATCAATATAATTTTTTTCAGGTCATTGAAAAAGTGAGAGGAAAAGATAATGAAGATGGAAAGATGACTAATTAGTTGATTAAATGATGACAGTTCAGGGATATTCAACTTTATAGAAGTATTAATAGAAAGAACATGCTTCAGCTGCATATTACAGTAGAGAAATGTCTGGGTAAGGCCACTGAGACTCATCAAAGAAGCTTTAGAGTAGGAGTAAGAAAAGAAAATTGGGAGATGAGGTGTTTCCACACTTGATACTAGGGAAAATAGACAAGTGTAGCTGCTACTGTAATGGACAAAGGAGGACTGTGAGCCTAGGTGCCTGAAAGGAAACAAGTATTAATATAAGCAGAGGTGTAGCAGAGTACTTACATTCTGTAGTTAATCTTCTCAGAGCAAGATTGTAGTCAGGCTCCTGAACTGATTAGGAAAAAGGATTATTCCCCTTTTCAACAGAAATTTTTAGTGATATGTCTATTGCTGCTGTGAAACAAAAGGGAAGAACTTGAGCTCCTACGGGCTTGGGTTTGGACAAGGTCAGAGATCTCCTTTGTGTTATTTGGAACGCAAACACTACAGAAAAACATCATTAGGAAGCCTTTTTTTTTTTTTTTTTTTTTGTCTGCCAGGAGATCAGACATTATGGCAATGACTGCGCTACCATTTCTGGAGATGGCAGTCAACAGTGTGTCCCAGGAAATCACAAGAGAAATGCACAGAATACTATTGCTTTAGACAGAGTTTTGAATGGAAACGAGGATACTAAAATAGCTTCTTTTTTCTTTTTTTTTTTTCTTTTTTTTTTGTCCAGAATCATGGTTGTTTAAAGTTACCTGAAGAAATGAACAAATAACAACTGCAGTGGAGGACCCTGCTTTTGAAACTAGCTTAGAATTGAACAGAAAGAGGACTAGGTTTCTAGAAGGTAAAGACTTCTGAATGTTTTTCATGGCCAAAGGACTGTACTGTCATGAATTTGACCTTAGCAGGGAAATCCCCTAACAAGGGGAAATCTCGTTGGAAGACACTTCACTCCTAAATAGACAACTATTCAATCAAAAAAGATGCTAGAAAGTAGGGGAGGTATATACAAAAATAGAAAAATAAAGGAGTCATCATAAAAAAAGGTTATATCCTAGATATCAAGAAGAAGAGAAGAGAAAATTGTCCAAATCTGGGATATGCTCATCTTTGCAAGGCATATTAAGAGAAATAGCCATTCAACTAAATGGAAAGTTTGCTGCTAATGAAATTTGCTCATGACTCAGTTTCATAGTGTATTACTAATACATAGGGATGTCAGAATATCACATCAAAAGATGCAGGAAAACTCCAAGACTAGAAAAAATAGGAACACAAACAACATAAGGAGGAAACTTCTGTACATTACTGTCAATGGGGTGATTATCAGCTGGAAATAGCTGAGGAAAAGGAGAAGGTGGTTGTGTTAAATGATTTTATGACAAATGGTTTGTAGGATGACAATAAAACACCAAGGGTCTTTCCATGTAGAGAAAAGAGTTTATTCTTAAAATACTTCAAGAAATGGAGACCTCCTTCAGTGCCACTCCCAGTCTCTGATGTTCAGATCAAATCAATTCAAACAGAAAAAGAAGCAGAAGACACCTTCTGAAGTGGTCAAGAAGTGGAAGAATGAAAGAGTTTTGTTTGATCAAACCCATAAAATAAAACCTCAAAAGATGATAAGATCTTTCTCTGAAAATGTTTCTGGAGAATGAACAGCAGGAGGAAGAAGAGTCACAGAGTCTTCAGGAGAAAACCTGTGTGCAAATACATAGGTATGACACAGATGCAAGCAAATGTGGCTGAAGTGGTTGTCCTAAAGTCTTAAACAGTTTAACTGTACCTTTCTGCACCTAGGGAAAACAGAAACTCTGTTCACTTTAAAAAGTGGATTTGCAAACCATGCAAACTGTAGTCTTCACTGTTACTTAGACATAAATTTGATGCCAGAATCAAACTTCTCGTAATAAAAATGAGAATGAAATTTAGGATGCAAGTTGGAAATTTAAGATCTCATTATCAGTCTTTTTGTTCTTTCATGAGGATAAGCACCTTTCACAAACATAACCATTACCTGAACACACCTGAGGGACTTTTTTGTAGCACAGTATAAGAAAAATCTTTCATAAATAATAGTAAAAAAAAAAAACCTGCCTAAATTATGAGTGCTTTTTAAAACAAAAAATTCCCAAATTGATTTAACTTCTTAAATCATTCATTTCATATGAGTAAAATCACCACCACTTAAGTTAATAGTGCTATTTTTGGCTTCCAGGCTGATACAAAATGTAAGTAAATCTAACCCAAAGAGCTGTATTTTTGTAGCTGTTAGGAACTACCAGATGTGCCAGCATAAGTAATTTCACACAGCTCCACTCTGTGATAACATACAGAACCGTTTTGAATATTTTACTAATTCAAATCAAATACTAGGTTCCCAGCACTAAGAAACTGAGCAATTGTCTAGGCTACTCTCTGGGTGTCTTGTCATTTTGTCTATATGGGATCTTTGTCATTTTTCTATGTCATATAAATTAATGTCGTCTTTTGATTGCGAATTCATGAAAGCTCAGAAGAAACTTAATTATAATCTGTGTTTAGGAGATTAGGATGTTGCTTGTAAATCTGATTTAGCAGAATTACATACAATATTGATTCTGGAGAATTTCCATAGAAGGAAGGTACTACTATATTCAATGACATCACTGCATTTCTGGTGTCCTTCAGCGATGTTTTTTAATTCAGGAAACCTATGGTCTGCCACAAAAACTCACTGCACTGCCTATACTTTGCTTTTTTATTCTCTGCCACAAATAATCCTCTTCTAAGTAATGCAAAAATAATGGCAAAACACTGCTATTCTCTTATTATTTAATAAATGCATTTCATTGGCACCAATAAATGAGACTGTGGAGAGAGGCACAGGCTGGCGAAGGCAGGAGGACTGTGCATTGTAGACTGTGCTCATTATTTCTTTGCTGACTACTGCCAGAAATGGCCATGGGAACCGAGGAGGTTTGGTGACAATCCTTTGCCTCGGAGGGTGTTTCTCAAGGACATGCAGAGCATGAAGGAGTGTTCAGGTGCTGGCAGTCATGCTATGTCTGTGCCCCAAGCAGCTGCCATCAACCACCACTGAGTCCAGAGCTAAGTGATTGTGTGACCTCTGTGCTCAGGAGGGGCCAAAGAGAGCAAATGAGAGGCCAGAGATGCCATCTCAGAGTAGGAGTGGAGCAGGTTTCCTGCATGATTTCCTGCACCTGACTCTGACAGCAGAACACGAACAATAGAAACAGGGTTGAGTCAGAGGACTCCTTTGCCTGTTTTGCAGGAAGGGTTGTAAGCTACCCTATAGAAACAGCACTAATTCTCTACCTCGCCACACCAGTGTTATTGAAGAATAATACTATTAAAAGAGATAAAATTACCTTAGGTTAAAATGGGTTTTATGCCCTGGAGAATCAGATCCAGAGGAATGAAAGGATTTCTTTGTGGAAGGGACACGTTTGAGGTATAAAAAATTAGTAAAAACAATTGATGTACTTTCTTGTCACATATTATAATAGCTTCTGATTATTTGTGCTATTTTTAAACAAGCACAGAATCAAACTTGCAAATTTTTTTTTCTCCCAATGAACTAAGAATCTCAGTGAACAAGACATATTATAAACTTCTAATCCTGAGAATTACAGACTGGAAATACCAGACACCATACAAAAATATAGCAACAATATGTTATGGCTGTTTGGCACTGCTTTTTGTTTAATAAGGTTATATATAGTCTGCTACATATTTTCCTAAAAAATCTGTAGATCTCTACAGGCTATTAAAATCATCTAGAGTGAAAAACAAAGTACTTCTAAACGTTTCCTTCTGCCCACCATATGTTGTTAGAAAATTGCTTACATATACAGGTAGCATGTATGAGAACTCTGCAAAACTGCCAAATATGCTTCAGGTAATCTTCCCTCACACACATAAAAAGTGCCAGATTTTGAAAAGAGGTAAATACATCATACATGAATTTTTCATCTCGTAAGCCAATGGGATTGAATGAGTAGCCTCTAGCAAATTTGTCCAATACAGGGAAGGAAAGCATGTGTTTTTGCAGACTAAGGGCTATAAGAACAAATGAGGGAACCACAGGGCAGAAAATATGCTTTAATGCAATATGTATGAAATTTGGTAGGCCTTGGCCAAGCTTCTGGAAAGCATATGTGCTGTCGATTAGAATAACAACTATGTTCAAGTGACATCTTCAAAAGCACCAAAATATGATGCTTTATTAAAAGCTGATAAGTTTTAAGGTCCTAGCTTGCAGAGGAACTTGTGAGAATTAAATATTATGTTTTTTAGGATGTCATCATCCAAGCTCAGCAGGAAGACGAAAAACTTTTTAAAGAATGAAAAATGGGCACATTGGTTGATATAATTCGTCTTTTCCTCTTTCCCTTTCTCCCAGCATTGCAAATAAGGAGTGTAATTCTCCCTTCCCAAATATATCGAGTGTTAATAATTCACTATGATGATTTTGGACATTTTATATTTAAAGTCTGCATACAATCTACTGATTAAATCATATTATGAATAGTTGGATGAATATCTTATTTTAAAAATTACTTTCTTCTGCCACCACAAATTGTACTTTTGCAGCAAATCACTGGCCATTTTAATGAGAATGAATGCAATTATTTTTACAGTCTGTGCTCTTTACAGGCTGGTGTACTTCATTTTCATGTAAGAAGTGAGTGGGTATTATTGGAAAGGAGGAATTTTAAAGTTGCTGTTTGTGTCTATAATTTAGAGAAAATGACCTTGCCTGGAAAAATAAATAAGATGTGGAGGGCATCACTGAAACCACTGAATGCAAGAAGACATTAGTCACTGAGTATTCTTTTTCTTTTCCATAACCCCCATGGTGATATTTTCACTTGTAATTTTATCAACTAAATGACGAAAGAAAAAATAAAAAAGCTGATATGGGCAAAGAAATCCTGAAGCAAAGCCAGCAGAGTGGACTTAATTCTTCCTCAGGATATGTGAAATCGTACTAGCAAATGAAGACCTTAATTTTGCATCTTTTTCTCAGGTTTATTCTCTCAGATTATTTCATCTGTGTTAATAGCATTGTACTTTGTATTGCTGTAAGTCATCCAAACAGTGGGGGCTGTCTGGATGCAACCTCTTCCCACAGCAACTGCAAAGAGTGGGAATCAGCTGAAGTCCAGTCCACTTTGCAGGTACCATGTGGTACATTAGTGGTAATTTTCAGAACTCACAATGAGAAGAAATTTTCAGAACTCAGATGAAACATCAGACATTGCACCATGGTAAAGACAGATGACTAAGTGGTGCATATGGATGTCAAATCCCAAATAAAAGCAAGGGGATGTAGGTATTTGTCACTGAAGCCCTAAAAAATCCCTTCTTTCAGCTACTGTGTGCTAAAGCCTTTGTGAAAATGGAACTCAGATTCTTAAGTCAGATATTTTTGAAAGAAATATCTCTGATCTGCTTTGACCACAGAACCAGGGAGGTATAACCGATGGTCACTGGCCTCTGTATGTGCTATACTAGTGACTTATGGAAAATCACTGAAAAAACAAAATGTGCTTTAGTTCTTAAGGCCCTACTGGGCTAAGCATCTAAACCATCAAGCTACAAGGAAGAGACCTACTGCATGCCTGTAAACCCAGAGTGCAAAAGCAAGGAAGCACAGAAACTGCACTAGTTCCTTAGGAGTTTCTACTTCATCATGATTTTACTTGATCCTGCTGTGCCCTAATTTAGTTCCTTAATCGCTTAATCATGATATATATCCTCAGTCTCTTCTCTTTACCTGCTCCACAATGTACAATCAAATAAGTATTTCCTGAGACAAAGAACTGATGCCAGAACCCAATAGTTAGAGACCTGCCTTACCAAGGTACAAGGCAAAAATGTCCCTGAATGAGAGCAGAGATAGGTTGTGGGTCACTTGTGTCTTGCATCACTATTTTAGGGATTTTGACAAATGGGATGGGTGGGAGAGGTGGAGCTTCAGCAATTCTGGTTTTGAGGGTGAAATCCACCATTCTAAAAAGATTTTAATGAGACAGAAAAATTCCCATTATGTAAGTACATATATTTGTGTATGTGTACATATTGTGTACATTTGTGTATATATATATATGTGTGTGTATTTATATAGTACCATGATTCTGTTTGGCAGCACAATTTGCTTGAAGTGGAAGCAGGTGAAGATCCTTAGATGAGATTTGCCCATGATGCTACTCCTCCAGTTAACTAAAAAAAAAAAAAAAAATCCACTCTAGGAAAAATAGTGGTGTCAGGAAAAGGTGTGTAGATAGGCTCCAGCCTCCTGAAAGACAAGGATGTCTTGGAAAAAAGAGCTAGTTGAGACAAGCAGTCACACTCACTGACTGCTCATTTCCAGCTCTTTGTCATCCCTCCCTCCTTCTATATATACTTTAGGCATTTCTTAGCTCAGTGTCCTAAAAATTACTGGTGCATTTGATGTGACCTATTGACAATGCATTACTGATGCTTTAATTGGCTCAGATGAGCCCTGTGATCGTGCTGATTCCATCAGCCACAGCAGGTTATCTTTCTACACCTCAGTATTTTGAACATCGATAAAATTCTTGGTATTAGATTCCCAGGTAACTCAGTGTGCTTAAATGAGCTACCTGACTCTCCATCAACCCAATTTCACCCAACAATTCTCTGAAACTGTTCTTAGGTTATGACCTCATTGAGTAAGTTTCAATCAAGAGTGAATTTTTGTGACATTTTTTAAAGCTGTGTAAATGAGTATTTATAATGGGAAGCATGAAACACCTTTACCTATAACTACACTGCTGGAAGCTGAAATAGTAAAAGAACTTACCCTGTTCCATTTCATATTGTATAAGCTATTAGACTGAAGAGTTGGAAGTACAATTTAATTCCTCTCTCCAAGTACATTAAAGCTTTTTGGGTTTTTTTAGTTCCTTTTACTGATGCTGTTTTACATTTTTGCCCTTAGCATCCAATAAAAACAAAATAAGAGAAAAAGACAGAAGAAATGAAACTGCTGTAGAAAATAACCTCAGAGAACAAGACAACTTCATTTACAATCTAATAAAATATTTTTCATGAGTGTGGAGGGGTGCAAAGCACTCTGTAATACCAAGTTACTCAAATCTGTTGTGTTGTAAGGAAATGGAAAACCCAGCTGTCATCGTGAGAGGGGCCACACTTCATACAACTGATCTACACCTAGTAACAACAAAAACAAATTAACTGGTAATTAGGAGATGAAGGCACAGTAACCACTATGTTTGATCAATTACACTCTACAAGGATCTTCTGTGCTGACATTATATTAGTCTTTTTTCGGTTTGGCTTTTTTTTAGCTGACAACTCTCCTGTGAAGCAATTCCTACCCTGCTCTGATCCAAGTCTGATGTCAGCAGTGCTGATCCACCCAGATAGTCCTAAAAGCCAAGAATTACTTTCCCTGCCCTATAAAGATTCTTTCAGTTTCTCTGCACTCTCAGGAAGTGAACCCTGTTTAACTTAAAACTCATTTACTGCAGTTTCTTTGGTGCAGCTGAATTTTTCTTGGGCAATATAATGGGTTTTAATCAAAAAGAAGCCTCTAAGAGATGGTAACAGAAACAGAAATTTCTGACTTTAATAATTTATGTCACAGCTGAGATTTTATGCAAACACAGAAAGACCTTCCAAAGACAATTCAGCCATTGTTCAGGTACTGCTTAAAGCAAGTCACCAGTAGAATTAAGCAACATGCAGATTATGTCATTTGTAATTAAGATGGAAGTTATACATTTTTAATAATCTTCTCATCTGTAGCAAAGTTGGGGTTTCCCTTTTATCCCTGCCCTCCATTGCAGGTCTAGATCTTTCCATAAATTACATGCAGAAGGGAAACTTATTATTCTCCTTATAAATTGAAGTTTTATCCTCAAAGAAAAAGTAAAAACAGCATTTGATTTCCTGTTGTATTCAGAACTACACGCTCTTTTTTGTTCTTTTTTGTCAACTCCATTGTTAATCTCCTTTTATCCTTGTGAGGGTCTTGGTGGCAACATACACACACTTCCGGATACATGCTCCTGCTCAAGCATTGAACAACCCAAGCACAAAATCTTTATTCCTAGCATAAGAATGAGAAGAAATACAGTTTCATTTCTCAGAAACTAATTTTTTAGGTTTACCTGCAAATTCTTTTTCTTGTAGGCAGCAGAGACTTAATCAAAAGAGTAGAGAAGGCTCTGTGATGGCTACAGACTTGCATTTCTTTCAGCACTTCTGTGAGTCACTGAGCTAATTTCCAGTGAAGTGAAGCTCAGCTGTTCTCCCAGAATTCACACACTTGCAGATATGCCTCTGCATAATATGAACTTCATTGCTGTGTACAGCCAGTAAATAATAAGGTAGAAGAAATCAGTCATAAAGAGTTTGATTTTGTCACACAAGCCTTCAAGGTTTTTGTTTAATGCAAAGCCATTCCTATCATTGGGGTAGTGTGGGAGCTGATCTTCCTGCTATGCTGCTGTTCAGTGAATCTGAAGAAATCGGACCCTTTCCTTATCAGTGGTTTCCATATCTGGAAGGGACAACCAACAGCCCCAGTGTTGGGGCACTCTGTTCAATGAGAGGTGATCACCATGGAACCTGAGCTTTCTAGGACACTCCAGATCCGTGATTTCTGCCTATCCTTGTTAGTTATTCTTGCTTTGGTGGAATTAAAGCTCATGGAATCACATTCTGATGCTGAGTTTGGGAAAGTCACTGCCACCTCTTTCTTACCAGCTAGTCTTGTATCAAACAACACAAGGTCCAAACAAAAGCTGACAACTGTATCAGGAAACGGAGCATACTCATCTTCCCAGGTGATTTCAGGGCTGGTGCCTTGCAGTTTGTTCCAGGTCATCTCTGTACAAGACAGCAATCTTGGCAGTACAGGGGTTTGCAGCTGAGAACAAGCTGAGACCCACTGTTCACCAATAGTACACACTCAGTGGTGAGTATTGATCACTTGTACCTATCATTTACTTTTTCTTGTCTCCTTTCCATGTCTTTTTTGTTAGTAACATCTGTCAGATCATTCTCACCTTTCCAGTGTCCTTGGTAAGCAGAGCAACAGGAACAAACACATGTGTGTCTTGCCTCACAGTTTTCAGGAGACAAAGCTTCACTTCCTGGTAGTTGTGAGAGCCTTGGGAACAAGGTTTTGAGGCCACCCAGCTGAGCAGATGTGCAGCAGCAGATGAGGAGCACTGTTCCCAGCAGCTCCTCCAGCTGCAATCGTTCCCCATTAGTGAGCAGCAGCAGCATTGCTCCATCACTGTGTTGGATCCAACCACAGGCCTTCTGCTCCTTTCCCAGAAACGATTCCTTATACCTTGCCAGTCAGCATCAGCCTTCTACTTTATTAATTACAGGCTCAGCTGTGAGTCCTTCCACATGCCCGCTCCGGGAGTAATGGTCCATGAGAAGTCTCATTAGTCTCCTGTGTGGACTGCCCTCACTGCCAGATCCCTCAGAGGGAAGAAAGCAACTGTTAACTAAAAGCTGCTTTCCTTCCCCACACAGGTGAGACATTGCAGGACAAGAAAACATGGAGGAACGGACAAAAGTGATGCCATCTCTTCCCAGGACAGTCTTTGCAGACTGAGGAGGCAGCAAATGCCAGTAGCATGGTATTTACTTAACACCACTTCTGAGAACCACTTCTGTGTCCTTCCCTGTCTATTTTCATCCTCAATATTCCAAAAAGCAGCTAAAAACTCCAATGAACATTGAACCTCTGTTATTCTGAAACTGGTATGAAGCTGAACTAAGGCACAGTTCCCTGCTTGTAGCATTGAGAAGTTAATGAACTAACTCACTAATCCTGAAAAGGTGTGGACACTGCCCAGCTTTAAGCATATGATGAGTCTGTGAATCTATTGGCAGTGTCTCTCTGCATAAAATAAGTTTAGAATAATAGAATCACAGAATCACTTCTGTTCAAAAAGGCCTTCAAGGTCATCAGGCCCAACTGTTAACCCGGCACAGCCAGGTCCACCACTAAATCATGTCCCTAAATGCCACATCTACACGTCTTTTAAATCCCTCCAGGAAGGGCTACTCAACCACTTCCCTGAGCAGCCTGTTCCAATTTTGACAACGCTTACCATGAAGAAATTCTTTCTAATATCCAATCTAAATCTACCCTGGCACAACCTGAAGCCATTTCCTCTTGTTCTGTCGCTTGTTGCTCGGGAAAGAGATGAACCCCCACCTTGTTACAAACTCCTTTCAAGTTGCTGTGGAGAGTGAGAAGGTCCCCAGTAGCCTCCTTTATTCCAGGTTAGACAACCCCAGCTCCCTCAGCCACTCCTCATCAGTTTTATGCTCCAGACCCTTCCCCAGCTCCATTACCCTTCTCTGGACATGCTCCAGTCCCTCAATGTCCTTCTTGCAGTGAGGGGCCCAAAACTGAACACAGAATTCGAGGTGTGACTTCAGCAGTTCTGAGTACAAGGGGACGGTCACTGCCCTGGCCCTGCTGGCCACACTATTGCTGATACAGGCCAGGATGTCATTGACCTTCTTGGCCACTTGGGCACACGCTGGATTGTGTTCAATTGCTGTTGTCCAGCATCCCCACATCCTTTTCCACCAGACAGTTTTCCAGCCATTCTTGCCCAGCCTGTAGCACTGCCTGGGGTTGTTGTCACCCTAGGGCAGGATCCAGAACTTGGCCTTGTTGAACCTCACACAAGTTTCCTTGGCCCATCAATCCAGCCTGTCCAGATCCCTCTGCAGAGCCTTCCAGCCCTCCAGTAGAACAACACTCCAGACTAACTTCATGTCATCAGCAAAGTGACTGAGGGCGCACTTGATTTCTTCATCCAGATTGTTAATAAAGGTAAAGATTTGGTTCATATCTCACTGCAAGATGAGGGTCCAAATTTGTTCACAGTGAAATATGGATCTGGTGTGAATGGCAGGCTCAGTAACACTGCTAACAGAGCCAATTTCCTCATGTCCTGCAGATCTGCTGTGAGAATTACACTTTTTCTGCCTGGCTCATTAACCTTGCTTCTGACATGGCTGTGAATACCTACTGACATGCACTTGTGTCAAATGACACAGGCAGGAAAATGGAGCAGAATGGAACCATATCAAAATGATGGGGTTTTTCAGTTTTTGGTTGGTTTTTTGTTTTTTTTTTTTTTATCTGCCACATTTTGTATATCCACACCAAAAGTTCTGAATTTCCATTTTAATTATTTTTATCTCTGCAGATATGCACTCACACATTGTGGGGTGGCATTATCCAAGATTGAAAATGACAGTGACAAGCTGTACAATCCTGGGGGTGATGATTTGGAGTTATTTTCATGGTATTATGTGAAATCACTACAATAAAACAGTCCATACAATGCACTCTAATTGCCTCCTTACCACACTATTAAATCCTATAACTGAAATTTTCTTGCAATTCTGCTGAGAACTAATGTAGCATGAAGATTGAATTATCTCATGTCCATTTAAAGATAACTCTTTAGGTCACTAAAATGGGCTAAGCCACAATGAAATAGCTGCACCACAATTTAGCTTGGAAAGGACAAACAGAATGTTCGTATTTTGGGCATATGTCCACAGCAAGAAGCCCATTTCTTCCTTCATTAAAACACATACACCCAGAGGGTGGCTGGGCACTGGAACAGGCTCCCCAGGGAAGTGGTCACAGCACCAAGGCTGACAGAAATCAAGAAGCGTTTGGATAATGCTTTCAGGCACATGGTGTGACTTCTAGGGAGGGTCAGGAACTGGACTTTGTCAATGGTCTCTGTGGGACCCTTCCCTGTCAGGATATTCTATGATTCTATACACACAGAGGGACATGTGTACACATGTGCACAGCAGTGTGCACACACAGGGCCACAGCATCTCACAGAGCCATGAATGCACAGCGCTGTGATCTCCTGAGGTGCATCAATGCACGGATAGCCCTGTGCACGCACGCTGAGCCACGCCACAGAGGTGTGTTCTGCACCCAGCCATGCACACACAGCAGGCTGCAGGCACAGCAAAGCATGAAATTAAAAAAAGGGTAGCAGGCACTCCTAAATTTAAAATTCATTGCTTTCTCTTTTAAATCTAGTAGGAATTCATTTTATGCGTTGGACATAACTGTTCCTAATCTTTTTTTTTTTCAAACTGCGGTCGAGCCAGATGGAGGGAAATTGCAAGTGTCCTAAGCTCACACTGAAGATACAGAGATGGATGAAATGCTGAAATATTAAACTCATTAATTTCAACAAGGATTTAATATGTGACATCATTAAGTTTAAAATGTCCCTATAGGAAATTATGAGAATAGAATAGCTGAAGGCAGTGTCCTATGCCTACATATTCTCCATTCATCTCTTTCCATTCTGCTTCCTACAAGAGTAACCACACTGACATAGCCTCTACAACAGGAGCTAGGAGAAGAGAAATATACCAAAAATACTGCTCCTGCCACACAGCATTTCCCTCACCGATCTTACTTCCGAACAGTGGCAGCTCCCAGCCATTCTTTGTTTAATAGCTGGTGATTTGGAGTCAAATGGGAGTCTTTGAAGTACTTTACATGAATCTTTCTACTGATGGACAGATCCTTCATGATAAATCTGTTTCATCATGTTGCCAGTGCTTATGTGGAATACATAATTATTAATGAGTAATTCCCATATCTATCTAGATGTAATATAATTGGGTGAATAATTTATAGCAAATAATTTAAAATTTTGCCCACTTTCTACTCACATATTACCCACAAATACATTTTAATTCTCTGAGATGAATTCCTCATTCAGAATAACTTACTATAATTACAGAAACCTGATATAAAGTATATTGAATTAGTAAAAAGTACTTCATTGAATTCTATGAACTCTAGATTAGACCTACAATTATTAGTCTGTAGATAAATCAGAAGTTCAATAAAAGCACCCGCAGTAATAATTTTCTAATTCTTTTGACTAGAAATCTTTCACTGCTTTGTTTGGATATGCACCTAGGGAAATGGATATGCAGCTAGGGAAACAGATATACTGCAGACATCCAGCCTCACATTTAGCTTTACATGACTCAAGTGCTTTTAAAGATGCCATTGGGCCATTTTTTATCTATTTAGGCATCTAAATATCTCTCTTACATAATTCTTCAAATAACTCTAAACCCTATCACACTATACATGTTTTGCAAGCTCTCACCTTCTATTGCCTTAGGCACTGAAATAAGTTTTTTTCCCAAACTAAGGTATTAAAAGGCCTGCAATAAGAGACCAAGCAATTTAAGATAAATAAAGGGAAATTTTTTATTAAAAGTCTCATATACTATGATTTTTAGCTAATTCTAATCCAATCCAAAGGCAGGGCAAAGTGACTACAGGAACAGACAATTCATGACTGACAGTCTATTCCACCCCCAGTAGTGAAAGTCAAAGCTCTTACCTTGCCAATATAAATTGGCTTTTTTCCAAACCAGAAAATGCTACCAAGAAAAAGAAAAAACCACCAAAATTCAAAGCTGTTTTTTTCCCCTGTACAGTAGATTTGGTTTCTATTTCTTTGAATTAATAATTCTGCTTTCTCTTTTATTTTGCCTTAAGCAGTCATCTGGCTTCAAAGAACTGCTGTGTTTGCTTTAACTCGTCTGCAGTAGAAAATACCTTATTACTGTAATGAGCTAATGGTTTAAAACAGGGCACTTCTAAGCTTAATGGAGGCTCATTAAGTATTCATTCATTATACAATGCTGTTTGTGATAAATATACCATTAAGTCACTGTTGTGCACACTGTCAACTACCAGCATGAACAGAAAGGAACGCAAGCCACCAACAATCTGCATTGCATTGTCTTGAATTGTTCTGCCTTTAAATACTGCTGTCACATAATTTCCTGTATTGAAAGCAATGATTTGTAATCTCTGGGGGCTGATGTTGCTTGATTTCCCACCCAGGTATTTGGTGTGTATTGGGCTTCTGTAAAGAAGTTGTCCTACTTCTCCTGAGCAGGGTTTATTGACACATTTCCTTACATAAATCCAGGTGCTCAAATGAGCTGGGAACAGGTCTGTAGAAAGGGAGATCAGAAATTATACTCAAAGGAAATCATGGGATCACAGGAAACTGGGATGATTTGGGCTACCTCCTCTGAGTCTGTGTATTCCAGACTCTGGTTTTGGTAGACTGTATTAAGATCAGTCCGGAGAAAACCATGCATGGTGTGTGTTTGTGTAGTCCCATCATACACTACTGCTATTACTAGTAACGAGTTATAGGTTTTTTACTGAGTTTGCAAGGCCTCAATAGTGAGGCCAACCAGCCTTGCTCTGCCTGAACCTGGCCAGCCTGCAACTCTATTAGTTTAGCTGTGACAGCAATTTGTTTAATTTATGGGTGTCCGTGGCTAATTTCTTTTGGTTTTGTTATCTTCATAAAGTATGACAATAGTTTTATACAGATAGCAGAAAGAAGCAATTATCAAAGATGTTGTTTAGAGAAATACAGGCTTGGTGTGAAAGAAGACATCTTGAGAAGGAGAGATGTAGGATATGGCACAGAGGAGTGCAGACATGGGATAATAGATGGGGCACAGCCTGGCACTGCATACCCCATGGCTATAAAAAACCATACAAACGATCTGTTAAAAAAATAAAGTCCTGGGGCTGTCTTTAGTCTTTAGGGGTAGTAAATAGAGAAATAAACTATAGTGCATGTAAAAGGCAACATCTATAGTAAATTCAAATGTGATATGGAATTACGGAATAATGTAAAAAGAACCAAGTATAAAAGTGTGTTAACAAAAATAAAAATAATCAAAAATGGATTGGAGTGAAAAAGCACAAACGTGAAACATTTCCTCCTGGTGAAAAAATACAGGCGCTGACAACTCCCTCACCCCACTCCCAAATGGAACCACTGAATTAGGACTTGGACGAACAATAGAAAGAGCACCAGGAAAAAGGGTGTGTATAGCAATTACAAATTACTGTGTTTGTTCATTTTTATTATCATTGTAGTTGTAACATTTTCTGTATTTTTTTTCTCTATGTATAGTATTTACATCTGAACTAACAATGCTACATTGCATAATAGACTGTTAAGGCTCTGATTATACTAGTAATAAATTCTTGGCTGTTAGTCTATTAACAGGTATTTGAGCATGACTAGGGCATTGCCACTAGGGAGGTCAGTGCCTTAGCTGTCTTTTTCTACATCACATTTCCCAGTGTCTATAATCCAGTTGAGAAATACCGACTTCCAAGCAGTTATTCATTCTTACGGCCAATGGTGAGTGTGGGACTTTCTCTGCTACAGACAGGGGCTAAGTCTGTATTTCTTTATTGCCCAGCGTACCAGCAAGGTGTGCATTGCTCTTAAAAAGCAAATCAGTCTAGATGTAACTGTTCACTGGTGCGTCCCTCAATACTGAAGTCAGGCATTGTCAAAAACAACCATATAATTGAGAAAAAGATTGACCTCTTCTTAGTATGAGTTATATCGGGTCTGCTCTGCACTGAGAAGCATTTGTTTCTTCTAAGGGCTGTAATGTGTTTTTGATGTTGTGTCAGCTTAAAGCTAGATCTCATTCTTTATGACAAACTCCCTGATCATCTATCATGCACTTGGGCCAGCTCATACTGTGGCTTAAGCTTGGAGTTAGACAGCTGTCTCCCAAAAGAGTAGCGGCATATCTGAACCCAGCACACTCCTGTCCTGTCAGGTTGGCCACAGTTAACTGGAGTTGACTGAAAGGGAGAAGCAGAACACTTGCTTGGACACTGCAGAGATGTAAGCTGGGTTCTTTTCTATGACATGAAGGTCTAACAATAAATTCTCTTGCCCTGCCTCACCTCTGCCCTGTTCTTATCCTCCAGTGCACCTAGTCCATCCTTGCCGTTCATTTCCACCCCTCACACAGCCACCTGCCTGAAGATTAGTGCAGGGCTGTGCCAGCTGCACAGCCTGTGCTCTCTATTAGCAGGGCCTTTGTAGACAGGGCCACAGGATTGGTACGCGTTGCACATGCATTTCTCTAGCTCAGGCAGAGGGGGATAGTGCTCCTGGGATCAAAGGGATGGGAATTTTATCCCTTCTCTCTCTGTGCAGCTCCCAATGGTTTAAACTGAATGCATCTGGCAATTCCAAAGGAATTACACTGTTTTAATTTGCATAACATCCATTTCTTTGGATCTGAAGCACAGATTTTCAAAGACATGTATGAAGGATGAAATTGCTGAGTAACAGGGATGAATTTGTTCTAATGCTGCTTGAAATTCTTTGAAGTTCAGGGAAGAAAAAGTCAGACAAGCAAAGCATGATGCTACAGAATTAGTCAAAATAAATCTTGAATACTTTCCTCTAGTTGATTTCTTAGAACTTCTTTTTAACTTAGTTGTGTTCTTGGGTTGTAGCTAAGCGGCTGCTTCTAGGAAATACACTAAATACTTCCATGATGTTCTGAACAGGTGCCTCAGTATTATTGTGGTAAGCAAATAGATTTCACAAGCAGATGGTGTTCTTCTTTTCTTCTCTCATCCCTTTAGCCCTATCAAACATACAGCAAGCTCTTGTACTAAAACAGAAGAGATAAAGGAATAGAGTAGGTAATGACATATTTTATCATTTCTGGGTGCTCTCTCACTGTAGCCAAAAAACATTTTCCCACAGAAAAGTTAATTATTGCCTCAGACTCATTCTGCTTCCCTCCTGGGTGTGTTCCAGACCATCTAACTGCATCTCCTTCTGTACCTGCCTCTTATCCACCAGCCAGCTCTAAATGTAATTGATCCAAATGGCAGAAGCAAATTAATGAATTACATATTTGTGGGTGTCTTGCTCTGAAACACCCTGAGAAAAGTCCAATGTGTACAGTTTTTCCAAGGTTAGGTTCTGCAACGGTCTGATGTAACATCTTATCAGAATTGAGGATCTCTGCTAATGACCATAGCACAAAGCGCACCTCATGAGATTGCATTATGTGACTGAAGCTGTTCCCCTCCCCCTGATTTCTCTTCTTTTTGTGTTCATGATTTTACTTATATTTCTTTTTTCTTAGTATTAAATTCACCCAGCTTCTTGCAACTGATTGATTTTCCAAGTGTCTGTTTTGTGGATCGCATACTGATATATTTTGGAAATCATTAGAAAGAGAATGAAACCGAAAACTAATCACACACTTCAATCAGGTTAAGTCTGCTGCTGCATAATCTTTTGTTTCAACCTATGTATTTCATGGGCATAAAGTCACAAAACAGGCTTCTCTATTTATTTTTCTGCCTTCCATCTCAGCAAATGGATTATAGCATGCCTGGATCCTTCTATTTACATAAAATTATATAATATATGGAGGTTTATGGTAGAGGACTCAAGTGAAATAACTAAACCTATGTCAATTAAGACTAATGTTGAATCCAAACCAATATCACAAAAGCAAGTGGCTTGCTAAAAATGAAGAGAGAAAAACTGTTCTCTATGAAAGTCTTAAGTAAAATCAAATCCAATATAATCCTCTTACTAAGTAATATTTGACAGTTCAGTCATGTTTCTCCTGAAAGAAGGAACTTACTTATTTTAAGCTCCCTGAGAGACAATTTGCATAATGATGGTCTTCTCATAGAACTAGATTGATTTACCCTTTTTAAACAAGTATCTCCATAAATAGAGTTTGAAACAGGTATTTACGTGTTTGTTTCCAGAGACTATAGAGGCTTACAGCCGAATGAGCTCCTCCTCTGCATATATTTCTGCCCCAACTTAAATGCTCTCAGTCTCAAGCCACAGCTGTACTCTTTGATATGTTTTTGCCCACTCTTCAGTCCCATATAACCTACTGCTGTGGGTCTCTAGAGAGGAGGAGAAGGCTGCAAGGCTTTGACTAACCAGAAAGAAATGGTGAACTTTCCTTAGAAAAGAATCACAGGCGTCCTGCTCTGCTTCTGCAGAAGTATTCATTCATTCAATCAATAGAATGATGTCTGTAGTCTTTAAATGCTGTTTAAATGGTTCTTCATCCATAAAGGAAATGAGATTAAAAAGAAGAGATGGTGGTAGGAAAATAAAGATAGAAGATTAAAGCTTTAGCAACACAGTCAATAGCAATTAGATATGGAAAGACCAATTATATCTAATTACACATCTTCTTTCCTGCACTCACTGGTAATATGCTATAGTTCTCTATCCTGTGACTATGTTGACTTGTAAACTGCAGTTAGTTTTAGCTAACTTGAAGGCTTCTCAGCTAGGCTTCCCTGTCTCTGTAGCTATGTGCATTTGAGCACACTAGAGGTGGTCTGTAGCCTTGCATAACTGTGTCAAAAAGGGGTGGTAAAAGCTCTGTGGTTAACACACCTCACATCTTCAGGCACATGCTAGTTTTGTGCTCCTTACACACTGGCCCTCAAATCAGAAGATATTCCTTGTCAGATGGAAAAGGGAAGGAGGAAGAACAGAGCTGCTACAAACCTTTCACCTCGGGTATTACAACATTTATAAGAATCATCTTACTTAGTCTGACTGGTACTATTTCTTTAATGATGAGACTAGCTCCAACTCATGTGAAAAGTCTTTTAACCTTCTGACAAATTCTACGACAGACCTTAAAGTTGCTGAAACCTAAGCAGCTCCCACTGGCTTTCCCTTCAGATCATTTACCAATGCCAAATGAATTAACTTGCTCGGGTGCCCAAATCCTGCATTTGTAGTTGCAAGGGTAGAGTCCGTCTCCATCTAATAAAAGGATAGACTGAGCAGCTGCATGTTTGTTCCCATGTCAGATACAAAGACTTATGTGGGTGGTAATAGGCAGTACCCACAGTAAATCTGTGTCTGGATTCAGATGTCTTTGGCAAGACCCTTAACTATAGTTCCCACAGAATGAGGTGGCTCTGTCACTTGTGATAGGGACTTCATGTGCATCAATGACCATTTCGGGGATTTAGTGTTTGCTATCATGGGCACGTGGGACAGATAAACAATCAAGGTGGTTTTTATATTGCCCCTGAGCATGAAGTAAAATTGTTAAAACTGTCAATGTGCATGATTCCAATTAGGTGCCTTGCTGAGGAATTACAGCAATTTTTGTTGGCTCTGAATTGAGACCATTCTGTGTTGACCTCCTTGTCTCTGTGCCACTTAACTATGCCACTTAGGGTGACTATAGTTCTTCGCTGTTCTTCCCTATCCTCAAGGGAGGTGTTACCTTGGTGATTTTAAAAAAGAAAAAGGTGTTTTCAGCTGCTTCCATTTGTTAACATTGCGGACGCCATCATTTAGCAACAGTACATCTGAGTGTGCATGTGTGCAGGCCCGTTTCAGCTGCCTGCATGGGCAGAGTTCTTGGCACAAAAAGGCCTTTGCACTGCATGTTCTACAGTTGCTTTAGTGACACACACAAAGAATAAATAATTTCAGAAATTAAACTTTGTGAATTAAAAGTGTTTTGTCCATGTAGAAAATTACACTTTCTCTCTCTAACACATTTTAGTGGCACTTAACATAGATGGCTGTCCTGATTTTGGCTGGGGCAGATTTAATTTTCTCCACAGCAGCCAGGATGGGACTGTGTTTTGGATTTGTGCTGAAAATGGTGTTGATAATACAGAGAAGGTTTCGTCCCTGCTGAGTGGCTTTTGCAGAGCGTCAAAGCCCTCTCATGATGACAGACTGGTGAGGGGTCTGGGGGAGCATGAGAAGTTGGGAGGAGTCACAACTGGGACAGCTGACCCCAACTGACCAAAGGTTATTTCATACCTTGGGGTATCATGCCCTGTCTTTATCTGAACTCATGAGTTTCCTCACTTTCTCACTCTCTCATGTGGGGCTGAGTTGGCATTAAACCCCAAACCTGCTGGGGAAGTATTAGGACTCTACAGACATGTACGTGGAGAGTAGTATCCATTTAACTGATGACTTCCACTGAGAACTCTCCAACTGTCTAAGGGAATATATCTTCTCTCAGGGTACTGTCCTTCCTTGGCAGTTCAAAACCACTCCAAAGACAGAACTTTTATTTTTTTGAGGAAAAAATTGATCATTATGAATAAGATCTACTCTAGTTATGTCATACATTCTGTCAGCTTGTATTTAACTGCATGACATCCATGTTAGCAGCAAAGTGAGTCTGACAAAATTGTTCTACTTGATATGGAAAGAATGATCTGGTTCTGCACATAAACTACCAGTCTGCTTTAGAATTGTTATTTGAAAAATAAATATTGCAAAGAAAATTGATTTCTTATTTCTTCTCCTACAAGAATACAAGGACATAATCTCTATAGTACTTCATAAACTTGATTTGATTTTTTGAAAGCTTTCTCTAGCATATACCTCTTACCTAGCAAAGGACTTTAGTGCTTTTGATTGCAATATATTCCCTGCTTTAAAAAACCCCAAAAATAAAAAGAAATATGTAATGTATAACAGAAGATGAGAATATAATATTTTCTTATCAAAAAATTGCATGAAAATACACTAGCAATTTCCAGCTGGGAAAAACATTAAGAAATGGTCAGTAACTTAGCTTCCTTCTCTTAGACAAATTTATATATGGATCTAAAAAAAGACATAATTGTTCATAAAAGTGCCATGTCGTGAGGAAAATTAATAAGAGAGGTTGAGTTATAAGATAATTTGTAAAGCAGAACTGTCATCAATACATGATATTGGACTAATATAATCTGATCGATGTTATTAGAAATGTTTAAGAGTTTTCACTTAGATTTGTATTGTCAGGCATGAAAAGACTTTAAAGACTTGCCTGTTTTGGAAAGCTTGTCTCTCTGTGTCTTACTCTGGAATTCCTACTCAGAGACTTCAAAAAGATGGGGTTTTTTTCCTATCACACTGTCACTTGCATTCATTTCTGCTCTGCTCTCAATTTACTCCCTCTTTGGCTACTAATAGCTCTCCTGAACAAGACTTTTCATGAGACTGTGATTTCTATAATTAGCAATGGATCAGTCCTAAAACAGGACATACAAATGTTAAAAGCCTGCATACAATGTTTACATGACTCTTTAGAAACAGACCAGGCTTAGATTCATCTCACAAATTTTAAATACTCAAGCAAACCATAAGATTAAGGTATCGCAGGCATTCGTAACTGGTACAAATATCAGTCACTATAGGCATCACTATAGACAATGACAACTCTTTGGTACCTTCAGAGGGTGAATCATTCCTCCTAAGACCTCAGTTGTTTTCTGAGCATATATATGGAATTTGGTGTATTTAATATGCAAACATCTTGTTGAAATTACTGTACAGTGAAAACAGAACAATGGCTCTCACAGGTTCATCATCTTCATCAGCCACATAAATGAAATGTGATAAATCCAAGCCTTGATATTTCAGAAGACACATCTAAAAAACTGCCTAAAAAGAGAGATGGTTAATAGTAAACTCTAGAAATAGGCATGTGAAGGCATCTGAGTATCCCTAACTTTTAAACCATGGCCAAAGAAATTCCCTGTAAGACTGTATTGGAAAAGCTGAGTAGCATTCCAGATCCAGGACAAGAAGTCATGGACTACTTCTGGATGTTAAAAAGATCTCTTTCTTTGTTTTTTAAGATGTTTCAGAATTCAAGAGATTGTTTATACTGAAGAACTTAGAAAGTAGGCAGAAGGCAGATATTTTTCAGTATTTTAACAGAAAAGGTGAGATGATATAGTATAAATTATTTAACACACAACAGCTAAATGAAAATAATGCATACATTTTGTTCCTAAGTCCTTTCCATTTCTGTTTATAATAATTTTTATTTAAACATTGAAAATTTAATTGTAATCAAAGTCTTAACAATGGCAATGACTGAGCTCACATATGAACATAAATACACATATGTTGCTGCATGGTAGAAGTTCTTTCAAAGCTAAGGTTAATAAAATAATGTAGTTCTGGGTTTATAGAAAATATAACTGAAGTAGAAATTTAAAAAAACCAACAGAATCCGCAGCAAGAAATTATAAATTGCCTTAAGGAGAGAATTAAGTTTATAATTAGCAGAACAGAAGATAGAGAGGCAGAGGAAGAAATTTTAGAAGCTGTTGGAATATTTGGCTTAGAAGATGATGTTCAGGTAGTGGTCTAGACAAGTGTCTGGGGAAAGCATTGAGCAGAGCCAAAGAAGAAATGCATGTTTATGCCTCTTGCAGGGAGGTTGGGATGGAATGAGTGATGTCATATAGGAAAACAGAAGTGAAATGTAGCGGGATGCTCAAAGAGAACAGGAGAGCTAAGATCTGATCCAATATTCAAGACAGGGCAGCCAAGATGCAAGGGGTATTAAAAATGTTTCATGTCAGAGGAAGGCACAATGATGAGGAAGAAAACCTGAGCTATCACACAGTGGAGTTGTTTACATACAGCTTAATTAGCACAAGGACTTCAACAAATCTGAAGGAAACACTTCACCCCTGGGCTTGTTCTCATACCAAGGTTATCACACTGTGATGTGTTACATAAAATTAGCTGTAAAGAGTAAGCTTGCCTGAGGTCCTATCCTGCTCTTTCCAGCAGGGTTTCTGTTACTCCTGACACAAACTGACTAAAGATTATCCTCTTTTCCCCAAGCTTTTCCTTGCATTTTCTTATCCAGCCTTTCATAATCCCAGGGTTGTGCAGGTGCCATACATAACCTTCTGCGTTATCAGGAAACAGCACTGCAGGGTTCCATTTAAGTGGCACAAGCTGTCGTCTTCCATTGCTGAAGCTTTATAACTATAAAAAGACAATTACAGATATTGTAAGACTGCTAATGACTGCACCTTGGAAGGTTGAAAAAATTAAGTGACTTCAGTCATCTGGAGTTATGATAGCTTGAAAGTGTAAGTTTGAAGTTCAGTGCCTAAGATGTAGCCATGCCTCCCAAATGAATTATTTTGTTATATATATATATATATATATATTTATGAGGAATGTCATCAAATCGTTGTTGTCTAAATTTTGTAGATGTGTGCCCTTGCTTTGGGGTGCAAGTCACATGAAAAACTACTGTAGTTCTTTTGGTATTGTGACTGATTTATCAGGCAGCTACGGCTAAGGACAAAACTGGAAATACACAGCCCTTAGTTGCATCAGCTGTCACAACTGTTGTTGCTATTTTTCTTTAACTATAAACTATGCAGAAAGATCGTAATTATTCACATAAAATCGCTGGCATAACCTGAAAATAGTGAGTCTTCACAATATTGATAGATTTATTGTGTGCAGTCTTCAGTTTCACACATGTTGAATCATCACCTCAAGATTATGGTCATAATGTGAAGTAGAAATTTCATATTAGCTTCACACTGTCTCTTCATATGTCTTTATATAAATATTAAATTTAGTTCATCAAAGAAATAGTGAGACCTCAGTCACCCTTTCATTAATTGATCTCATACATTACATATTGTGCCATGTCTTCAAAAAGAAACTGAATCCAGATTAAACAAATAAATAAAAAATAATACCAATCAACTGATCATGAAAGCCCCACTTCAGGTTAATGTGTGCTCAGAGAATTGAGTCCTACTTCTTCTTTCTTCAAATGTCATTGGAATTTGCACATACTAATTATCAAAAAGTGCCTGCCACACTGGCAGGATAAAATACCTAGCTCTGTGTCTAGGCAGAGGTCCAGCACGAATGCTGATGCTGATTTCAGAAAGGATCTAAACATTGTTTTAGAATCTGCTTTAGGTCTTTATGCCACTGGAGACACTTAGGAGAGAAGGGTCACACACCGGACTCCAGGACAGAAGGAAGGAAATCAGTTTCCATCCCAAAAATCTCAAACAAAAGGCGTGAATGAATTATCATTACCATTTGGATTTTTGACAGTGTAAGTGAAAATCCTAGTGAAAGATTTGTTCTTTATGTCAGGCAATCCTATACTCCCCTGCTACTCTCAAACTCTAAAACTAAGGATTTTTATTTTCCTTTCATGAGCTATAACAACCATATATTTCCCTCAGTAAAGGACATGCAGAATGTTGAATAAGTACATGGGCACATAATATTTTTTCATCATCATTTCCTCCAGTATAAATCATAATAAAATGGATGAAGGAAGTCCTTATGTTAATATTGCCCTGTTTGACACAGGCAAGGTCAGAATTTGTATGGCTTATCTATTTCATGAATGCTGTGCTTGTCAATTAAAACTGCCTGTAGGCAGCTTTAGTCTGTGCACCTGACAGAAAAGCAGATTTGTTTGCATTGTAGCCATGAATTGATGCATTTTGCTTGACTTTTAGTAACTATTTCCTCTTCTGTTCATCTCTCAAGAGCTTACTAAGCAAAAGTTTCCCTGTGTCTAGTGCATCCCAAAATTTAAAGAATATTTATTTATACATTGTAATCATGCATTTTCAGACCAGCCTCTGAATGAGTTGATTCATTTTCAGCCTTCTGGAATCTCGGTCCTGAGGTTGCACTCATATATATTCAAGTCTTTCAATATGGGGAAACAGTGATTTTATACAGTCTATAGACATAAAATCACTGTATATAGAGGAAAAATTAGCAAGGACCAGCAGATTTCTCTAGAGTTCAGAGTAAAAATCTAACTTTGATTCATTTTCTAGAAGACCAGTGTCTCCCTGTTGGCTATAGAAGGAACACAGAAAGACCAACTTTCTATCTTTAGCATCTAATTTATATACCTAAAATAAGGTGATGTGATTACTCTCTGAAACCTGAATTCATCTACCATAAATTAGCCATCTGGAGGTTTTAAATGATTAAGTACCAATTCATGATTCATACTGCCTATCCTCAGCCCTCAGTCAACATCAGCATGTGCTATTCATCCAGATTTAGGCAAGTGAATGTTCATATCATAGATGCTGAAGCTGCCTATTTTGTTAATCTGCAGAACCTTTCCACCTCTACCCAAATTAGACACCCAGCCCTTATTAAAGTCCAGTTACGATTAATCCCCTTAAAGGCAGCTGTCAAAATCCTAAAACTCCCTAAATGTGAGATAACTCATAATTCTTGTTGAGTCTCAGACCGACATAAGTACCTGGTAAGGGAGGATCTCAGACAGAAACACTCACCGTGTTGTACTCAACCCTGACCTCCTCCTACCATCTTGACCTTGGAGTTAATAGGCCATGAAATCAGAGAGACAGAAGAGGTAGTGAGACAATAGAGGGATTTTTTTCCCTAGGACCTTTTAAACATTCTCTGGCCAACTGTCCTTGTAGTGGATTGGATGACCTTTGTATTTTAATTAGCTCCATGGTTTCTTTTAACATGATGAGACATTGGCATAAGTTGCCCAGAGAAGTTGTGGGTTGCCCATGGCAAAGGGATTGAAACTAGATGATCTTTAAGGTCCCTTCCAACCCAAATCATTCCATAATTTCCCAATCCTTCTATAGCCCTGTCGGAGACTGAAATATTATATTTTATGACTTAAACATTTTCTTAAAGGACTTTTAAAACTGTATTACAAAAGGTGCAGAGAAGACTACTGCAGCCTGAATGGGGCCCTAACTGAGGCCTTACACCACTCGCAGATGAAGATAAGATAAAGTAACAACTCAGGGCTGGGGACATTCACAAAGCACAGGCTTAACACCTCCAAGGTGGAGAGACCACAGCCCCAGGGCTATCAGCTGCCAGGCTCACACAGACCCTTGCACCAAAGGGTGGAGGGAGGAGAGGCTTTGGGTATCTTGGAAAAGCCTCTGGTGCAGTGACCGCCCATCCTCCACTGTGCAGAGGAGCCCAGCTGAGGGGTCCTCAGCGGGGCAGGGGGAAGCTTATCCACAGCAGGAGGGGGTGACATGGCCCATCACAGGGGTCCCCCTCAAAGGGGTCCCCAGACCCTGCACCAGAACACCAGAGATGATGCAACAGACCCTCAGTGTTGCAAGGGACAGTGTCAAGCCAGTCCCTGCAAGAGAGACACGTGGGCATTCCCACCTGGCCCAAAGTGTGTATGAATCCACGGAGTTCTGCACTCTTTGGAGTGTGGCAGCATGGTGTGGCAGCATGTAGCGGCGTGGCCACGGCGGTGACGGGGGACCCTCACCACCAGCAGAGCAGATGGAGGGGAGCAATGAGACGTCGTTGGGACCCTCAGATGGGTGATTTGCTTCCACCTAACCCCTGTCACCTCTCCCTGTTCCCCCACCCCCCACACACACTTCTTTTTCTTTCTCTCTTTCTTTTCTCTTGCCTTCTCTTTGCCTCTTTTACTATTAAATAAAATACATCAATTTTTTGGCAACAACATCTAACCTTGTTTGGTTTTAATCTCGTTTCTGGGAATATTTTGAACCTTCTAAGTTCTTTCCAGTTTATGCACAGAGACTTAGCTTGCTTTGCGTTCCTGGGTCTAAACCAGATTGTAACAAGCCCTTGAGATTACTTCGTTTTAACACTGGTAGTGTCAAATGCCAGTACTCATTTAACTTCAGTACTATCCATTCATCTAGTGATAGAATATGGCAGGTAGTAAGTGACTTGCCTTTTTTGATGCCCCGTCTAAAACAAGGAAGATTCTGGGTGAGAGATGAGTCTTTGCTTGCAATAGCCTTTGCTAAAGGAGAAGAGAGGAGCACCGGCATTCACAAAAATCCTTTTGCTGGCCTTCAGCTGCCATCTGCACAGGTCAGACAAAAAGCCAGATTCCTCATTCAGGATGAAAACCTTTTGATCCAAAGTATTGCAGTGGCTAAAGAGGGGAATTGACTGTTTGGCCTGGGGATGTGGCAGAGAAACAAAAGCCAGTCAGCTGCCCCTCAGGAGCTGATTTATTCCCCTTTGGCCATCTGACTTAGTAGAAGTGAATCTAGCCCTAGTAAATTTTCTCTGATTATTTCTGAAGTGGCCAATTCCTATAAAATCTAATCTGACAAGTCTTAGGAATGCATGACATTATATGCAGCATGCATAACATCATTTGGAGAGATCCAATAAAATAATAAAATTCAGGTGCATGATAAAGCAGAACACATTCCAGTAACTTCTGTGAAACCCATTCTTATGGAAATGTGAACAGAGATCTTCATATCTCATATGCAGGGGAAAAAAAAAAAACAAACTTAAAAAGTTTGTCACAAATAAGGATCCTGGAAAATAACTTTTTTCTTGTGCCTTATGTGCCTTATCCTTACACCATACTTATGATAAGGGATTTCAGGTTATGAGGTGACTGTTTTGGACTTGTTACATTATGTTTACCACACAGACAATAAAAGCATAGCTCTGTCTCAAGGCAAAAAAAATCCCAGATACACAGTTTCAACACAGTACATATACAATTATACCACCATCCTGAAAAAAACAACAGTTGTTAAAACTAAATAATGTTACCTTGATTTTGATATAAGGAACCATTTTTATTTTGGGAAGAGATGCAACCATATGGTTGCAGTCAGTCAGTATAATCTAGATGTGATGGGACAGATGTGGAGAATGAGGGCATGATTATAACAGCAAAGCTCTTCATGCTGAACTGTATAGAAGTTACCTGAATAAACTCTTTCCACAAAAGAGTTTGCACAGATCTTTCTGAATCCTTGAGACCCTTTGTCTGGATATTGCCACTTTAAAAGATGGCAATGGTTAGGTAAAATTCTACCTAAAACATTGCTTGAATTCCTATTCTATTTTGTGGGCATCAGTTTGGTTTTTTGTTAGGTGTTTTTTCCCATGAGATAAAAAGCACCACCCTTTATGCATGGTAGGCACAATCCTTGGGGGAATGACAGTAACCTCTTTTGTTCAGAACCATCAGGTTAAAGTTGTTCATTTATGCAATCTGAGTTAGAATTACTTTCTTTTTCCATAAAAATATGATGTTTATTTAAAAATCTGTGGTTTTTTCCCTCATCAGGTTTATCCTGTCTTCTGCGACCAGGCAGAAGTTACTCTTTCTGAACAACTTCTTTAAGAAATACAGTTCCCACTAGTTAAAATCCCACCCTAAGGAGAAGATCAGCAGACTGTTTGTTGTACCTGATGTTGTGCTCTCAATGAAAGAAAATGTGTGGAGCTCCCCCTTACCTGCAAGATATGGAACATTTTTTGAAATTAGTATCTGTTTAAGCTTTTTCATTAACTGATTTACATTCGATGACCTTCACTTTTTATTATTGCCTCATTTGTCTGTTAGGAAAGAAAAATATGTTAAATTGTCCCATGGCATTAAAATATCTTGATGGAATCAAATTAGTACCTGTCTTTGTCATCTTGAGGGTGAAATACATGTAAAGATAAGGGGTTTTTTTCTGATAAAAGTTTTTTGCTTCATTTTTTTTGACCCACATATTGTTGTTCATGATAGTCTTAAGGTAGTGAGAAAAAGAAATTGTTTGAACTGTGATGCATTGTATCTAAGGCTAGAAAGGTCTAGAAAAGTAATGTTTTTTAAAAAGTGTTTATATTTATATATACGTAAAATAAAGATTCTTTGAATTCATGCTTCTTATTATTTGAAGTTCATCACATCATGAGCCATGAAAACTTAATGAAATGCCTTTTTCTGAGTACTGGAACTAAAACAAGGACACAATAGGAAAGAAATGCAAACAATACTGAGTAGTCTAGTGAGCATTAATGCTTCTATGACTCAAAAGAAACTTGCTTTATGGTGAGAGCTAAAAGAAGTACTTCCAAAGATAGTTAGACATTAATTAAGACTGAAGACTGTGCAATTCATCCAAACTCAAACAACTAGTGACAAAGGACTGAAGGGAAACTTCAGAGTTAAACCTCTTTATTTCACTCTGGCTGCTAGGCAAATTCCTAGAGAATTATGCTGGAAATTTGCAGCCCAGAATCCAGAGTGAAAGCACAGCCGATTAGATAAGCAGTATAAAAATGTTAGTATGACTAAATTATGTCTTGATCATGCTGTGAAACCAGGAACAGTGTTAATTTCCATTTCAAATAACATACATAGCTCAGCTCTGTTTGTTTTGTTGGACAGCGAAACCCAGATTTAAAAAAAATTAGATAAAGAAGGGGAGCCTGTACTGTTGGCATGGCAAAGTACTTGGCTACAGTAAACCTCAAATTTCATCACAAACTTAGTGTCAACAAGTCATCCAGATGATTAGATCCTAACTTGTACAAGACTGTCTAATAAACAGAGTGTTCTAAACACAATGCAGCTTCTCAAAGTTACACAAAGCAGGTTCTTAACTACATGGCAGCCTGTGTGAAAGGCTTTTCAGTGAGTCAGAAATCTGGCAAGAGAGTTTGATTCCATTAGATGAAGAGCAGAGGAGACATAGGAAACCTTGCAAATAGTAAAGGAATAGATTTAAACATGGTCTCAAAATAAGATGCACAAAGTCTCAAGAAGTTTATAAAAAATAAAATGGTCTCTGTCTACTCATGATTTTTGTAGACACACAAAACCATATTTTATTATAGTTTGTTTCATTCCAACAGGTATCTAACAATCGAGTTAAGGTTTAAGGGGTCAACATTTATATTTATCTCAAAGGGTTGTGAAACAATGGCCCTCTTTTGCAGCTGCCAAGCTCTGGGATGTTAGGTTTTGCAGACCCATTAAGCATTGAAGTGTGTACCCAGTTTCTTCCAGTTTCTGCCAAAGATTAATCAGAGATCCCAGGTGCCTAAGGCACAGAAATGAAACCACGTGACGACCCAGAACAGATGAGCTCATCAGAGAAGTAGGGTAAGGAACAGGCACTAGGCTTTCATTTGCTATGTCTGGATGGCCCAGGGGAGTGTACCAAGCTGCAAAACAATTTTTTTTTGAATCCACAGGCTCCGGTTGGTCCTGTCTGCATAGAAAAACTTTGAATTCTGCTGACTATTTCATGCTGAATGTTGCTATGCATCCCCAAATCATCAGGCAGTAGGAACAAACAGTAGGAACAGTTAGTATGATGCAGCTCTCATGTTATTGAGAACTAGCAATTAATGTCACACCTACATATGTATAATTCTTCCAGCGTATTGTTTGCACACTCAAATAGGAAACATATCCAACTGGAACAGGAGAAGACGTGGTCCTACTGAGATCTGCTCAAGCTGAGGTGGGAGTCCTTTCTTTGTATCCTAGATTGTTCATACCAAAATCAAGTCTTGAAAAAGCGTGGAGAAAATTATGTTCCTTTTTCTAGTATTTAGTGCTCTGGAGCTAAGAGAAAGATTCTGTCTTCTAAGACGATCAGTCTGGCAAGTCTCACTGACACTTTATAAAGAATTAAGCTTGACACAACTAAGTAACGTCTAGACATGAGAAATTGTACATTGACATCTTTAAAATTGTCCTGAGGGTATGGAACAAGAGTTAGGAGTTTTATGTATCTTGATTTTTTTTTCTTTTGTGGGGAAGTAAGATCACAGCGCTGAGAGACACAAAACAAATATTCTCTTTACATATAAGTAGGAAATTGAAAAAAATCCTCCAATAAATATTATCACCTTGCCTGGAATTCGAGAGTGCATTTCCTGATCTAAATTTAGCCAGATACATAAAAATTACATCTTTTGCCCAGTGCAAAGGTCAGAATGCAGGCAGAAAATTTTCAGCACAGGTAATTTCCACTGAAGCATCATGAGACAGCCTTTCATGCATCAAAAATAAGAAATTCACACAATGTAATTTTTAAAAAATACCTCCCTTCTCCTCCTTTTCTTTTTTATATTTCTTAGGGAGAGGGGCAGGCAAGGCATTTAATACAGCAATCAGAAGTAGTTAAAGCCTTATAATAACAGCAGAAGCACACAGCTAACACTGCTAATTAAGCCAGAAGCATCATGGGCAGGTTCCTGTTGATCATAGGTTTGCATGTTGGTTTTGGGCTCAGGGCCATGTTTACACTCTCCATTACTGATATAAGTAAAAAGGGTATTTTGAAAAAACAATGGCATAACAGAAGACAGAGGGCCTCTGTAATTAAAGATCTGTGTAATTAGAGATCCATGAAGGTGAAGCTACAGAACTGACACTATTCTGTCCCTCCCTTCAGAACCTGGTGCTGAGTTTGCCTGAGGTACCTCTAATCTGAAGACCAGCTGCATCTTTGCTGTTTTTCCATTTACAACTTTGTTTCCTCCATCATTAAAACCTTTCATCCCAAGGAGAGTCACACTTCAGAAAAGCATTTTGGTATCAAAATTCATCACAATTAATAGGGCAATATAATATCACACTAATTTTGACAGTAGACTTTACTAGTTAAATGGCCAGACCTCTCTCTCTTTTTTTTCTTTGCTTTGTTTTTTTCTTTTCATTTGCTATTGTTCTGAGAATACTTGGACCACTAATAAAAAAAAGGTTGACACCCACTGAGCCAGAGATTTGTTGTTCACACAGTGTAGCAGAATAAGGCTCTCAGCTAAGTCACTGGGCTCTTCAGCTCTAAAGGATTCTGAGTGCACTCAGAACCTTCCCAGAAAGATGTGTAGGCCCAGCTGGAACTATGGCACACGCACGCACCCTCACTCTTTTAAAACAGGGACATGCAATTAGTAATACAGTTATCGTGTTAAAGAGGGGAGAGAAAAGCCAGAGAGAAAGAGATGGAGTATGGGGGGATGGAAAACAGGGATGTATCTGGCTACCCAGGGTAGCATGAGTCCAACCAGCTACCAGGGGTTTCACCAGCAGGAACATCTCCACTGCAGAAAGACACTTTAGGATACAAATTCCCCTGCGGAGTCTGGCTACCTTTCTGTGCCCTGTGCCCCCAGCTCACATAGATATCCCCGAGAGGGAAGCACACATGCTGTCACAGCACTGACATTCAAAATATATGAGCAAAGCAAAATCTGTAAAAAAGAAGCAAGGCTTTTATAAGACCAACTAATACAGTTGGAACAGCAATGAAATAGAAAGGCTTTGAGTCACATGGAACCTCGAAGAACAGTTTCTTGCCTAGAAGTTTTCTGCTTTTTTCCCAGCAATTTTTCAAATCAACATCAGTTGATTTAACATGAAGGATTACCTCCCAGCACAAAACAGTGATTCTCTTAGATCTGGCAGCAAAGAGTCAGTGATGGTTGGCAGACAGCTTCGATGGAAAGTCTATCTAACACACAGAGACATTTTCTGAGATCCAGAAATGAACTCATGATCACAGGACAGGACATACTTGTCAAATCTTATATTTCATTTGCTCTATAGAAAAACAATCATAATTACAAGTCTTTTACAATTGCATGATAATGTGAAATCTGATAATAGTAATAATAAACCCAAACAACTATTTCCATTCTGAATCTCAGAATAAAGGGGGAATAACTTTAAGGAAAATTTATTTCACCTATAACAATCTGGTTTTATCAATTTAGTTCAGACAACTTCCTGAAAATTAATGAATGTCACTGGAATGATTTTCTTGCTGACTTGGTGTCTCAGGGATTACCAGCCTGACAGAAAGAGAAAAAATGTATATATATATACACACTTCTGGGTACAGAAACTATTTTCGTTTTATCAAATATAAACAAAAAGCAGCAGTATTTTATACTCCAGTAATTTATGAGCAAATATCTTCACTGACACAATAATTTTGCACCTACTCACATCAGGAATGATTGCAGGATGGGATTTTGCTTGAGATGTATAAATTAGAATTTTGTCATAAATGCAGAATATTTAGCAAGGCTCTCTGTCTTCACTAGGATTCATTTATACATATTAAAAGAAAACAAAAAACCCACAAGGATCTAAATTAAGGGCTACATAGCAAAAAAAGGGATTTTCAAGTATGGCTGCCTGGCATTACAATGTAACTAAATTAAAAACGAGTGATAGAAGAACAATATCACCTCATCTTGCGTCGTGCAAGCCTTCAAAGCAAAACTATGAAAAGCAAGAACACAGCAAGTATTTGTGGGTTTACAAATTATGTCAATAATGTATGAAGTGCTGAATACACCACAAAGTGCTAGATTTTGTACCCTTGGTTTAATCATGTAAACCATTACATGTTTCTTTGTCCCTATCTGGTGCAAAGCAGAACTCACAGGCTGCTGCCAGGAGACGGCTACTGAGCAAATACAGTGAGAAACATCTTGACCAAACCAGGTTTCAGCTTAAATACACAAAACAAATAATAGAAGTTTCCAGCAGCAAGATCTTGAGGTGGAAGTGAAGTAATTTCCCTGTACCGAGAGTAAAAAACCCTCCCAAAACACACGATCTTTAGTTCAAACACTAAATTAATAAGATGAAAACATATTTCACATTAGTTTCTCTGCTGGACATCAACAGCACCTTGAGGAGGTTTCTAGCCTTAGATTCATTCTGCCTGACTTCACACTGTAAATATCTACATCTGAACCTGTAATCTCAGCTGCCCATTTTGTCAATAAGGAAAACCAAGCTTTTTTAGAGCATGATTCATCTTATCTGTTGTAGACATCTGCCTTAGGCTAAACTGAATTTCCCTGGCAATGACTCAGTCTCTCTGGAATTGCAAAGGGAGTCTGGGGTGACCCACTAGGGTGAAGGGATTTACAGAGGAAGCATGTAAATTTAAATGGAGGAATCTTCCTCCATGTGCCAAAGGTGTGAAATGCCATCTCCCTCCCTATGCTCCCCACTCCCATGAAGCAAAAAGCAGAAACAAAGTGGGAAGTGATAATTTGTTTCTACAGTTATTTGCACAGGTGTCAGTGCAATGTTAAAATGTAAAACATAATTTAGAGCACAGGTTTGGCCTGGATGAACTTCCTCTCATTTCTTCTGCTAAGGAATAGTAGTAGTCCATAACAGCACAAAAATGAGCTTTGGGGGATGAAATAAAGGCATTATTCAGGCTGCCCTCTTATTTCTACTCTGCAAAGAAACTGAGTTTTCTGTACAAAAAGGACTGGCACTAAATGTGATCCCCTTGCATGAATTTGAGGGAGATTATTATTCTTAGAAGAGAGCCTGATTTCTTTGTCTTGCAGAACAAATGATAAGTAAGTTGGCTACTATAGATTATTAACTTGAGGCTAATTGCATAGGGTAGATGCTTAGTGGATAAATCAGAGGAGAAATTACCTTCTCAAAGAGAAGAAATAAAAGCAGAAGTGAAAACTATGTACAAGACAACTAGTTAGACTTTTCTAGTTCATCTGGAGAATAAGAGCATGACTAAACAAATATAAAAAATAGGAGGGAATTTGAAAGTTAGAGTGAAGTTGTAAAACTGATAAAAGTCAATGATGCTGTAATGAAAGACATTAAAACTTGGTGAAAACATTTGCAGTATATTATATTTCTGTGTCGGTTGTCAGTGGGTGGTTCTTCAGTTATGTACTTGGATTAATAGTCTTATGATTCCTGTATATTTCTTTTTTCTTCTTTGAGACTATTTTTGGGTTCCCCAAGTAAGTTCTTTGATGAAAAATAAAAGTTGGAATATATTAGTTGCATGGTAAGAAGCTTCACAAATCTTTTTAAGAGCACAGAAGGCATGATAATTTTCAAAACACATCACCCTATGTTTTCAACATGAAATATTTCCCTGTGACTGAAGACGCCGTTTAAAGTCTTCTTAACTACATTAGAGGTCAATTTTACACAGAATTCAACTAATTTTCTTGTTTCTAGCTTCACCAGGGTAGTAGGCATTGGCTACACCTACCAAAACAGGAAGGAAAAAGCTGTTCAAGAAAAATGTACTAAGCCAGATACAAGATGGTGGGGATTTGAGGGCCCATGCTTTCAGAGCTCCCACAGGGGCACACCACAGCCCATTTTCTTCCTGTTGTGTTCTTAGGGGAAAAAATATTAATAGGAAAAATGGAGACTATTTTAAAAGGCAGATATGTAAGACCCAGTAGAAGACAAGGCAAAAAATATTTTTAGTCACAAGTGTAGCAAAACTAATTAATCATGTTAATTAGTAGGCTTGCCAAGTAGTGATGAAGCACTGGGGGTTGGAAATTATGAGAAATTGTGTAAAGCTACAGTTCTCTGATGTGAAGCAGAAAGTAACTGTGTCCAACATCCTCAAGCGTGCAGGACAAAGTTGCTCAGGAGCTGGCTGTGTCTGCAAAGGATCTGTGAAGGAGTCTCACAAAAAGATCTCATAAGAGACAGAATAATTATGTAATGCTCTGAAATGCCCATCAAATGCAAGTCTGTTCTTGAGAATACAGTGCCGCTGCTATGCCAACTCTCCCCATTGAACAGAACCGTGTGGAGAAAATGTCAGTGTGGAAAAGTCTCCTTCAGGTAAGAGGGGGTGTAAGGGGGTGTCCCAAATACATGAAAGTTATGAGTTTGATCACCATCCCTACCAGTTTCTAAAATTATAGCTACTTTCTACTGACAAGAAAAATGTAATGAAGACTCATAATTTCCTTTAGAAATATCTTAACCATAGTAGACATTTTACTCTGAGGACCGTTGATGCATTTTTGTATTTGTTTTTGTCATATTACTTAACATATTCCTGAAAAGCAGTTCACTGGGGAAAAAATAGAAATCTGAATGGAGTAATATATGGATTGCTTCTCCGTCTCTGGAACTCGGATTCAGACTCTAATGGGATTTCGAGAAAAACAGGAGGTACAATATTTTACTAGAATGGTATTTCAGGCCATGATTATTTAGCTCTTTTAGGACCTATTGAATATACTCTGTCAATATTTTCATAATGCTGAAATCTTGTTGTTAATGTATTTTATCAAACTAGTGCAATATATGATGTCAGACCCAAGTAAAGTACAATGACTGTCAGATATTCTTCTCTAAAAGGGACACTCAAAGCAGGCTTTTTCTTCTTTTTTCTTGTGAGATTTGGAATGACTGAAATCCAAGTCATTAGCATTCAGGTTGTTTATGGCACTACAAAATGATGAAAGTAGTTTGAAATGAATAGTATCTTAAAGTGTGAGACATTTTGTGAAATTATGCATCTGTTTCTTCCCTGGAAAATTTGTATTCCAGCCAAGGCATAACAAGGCAGAGAGGCTACAATTAAATCAGATAAAATTTTATTATGGTGTCCAGTTCAGGGCCTCAGCAGTACAGGTAAGGAATTTTTAGCATTCTCAATATAGATAAAACACACTTTGAAAATAAAAATGAAGTATAAAAGCTCCATGATAATCTTCCCATATTTTATTAAAATAACTTGAATTTTTAAATTGACAGACATTTGAAGATATTTAGACAAGGCCCTGAATATCTAATCTTGTGATTTTGTGAATAATCCAATTTATTATAATACTCACAAGACAAATATTTACCTGAGAGTCCATAATAGCTTAACTAAACACAAAAAGGCAACCATGAAAAATAAAAGAAGTACCTTGTAAAAGCTCCTAGTCACAATTTTGATGAATTAAATATAGATGGCAGTCAAAGAGACAGTCATTTTTGACCACCTGTAAAAAGCTCTGAATTCAACACCCCCCCCCCCCCAAAAAAAAACTTAATTGCCAGGCTGAGAGCAGACATAGTAGCAGTTTGTCATCTTCTTGGGTCTTGGTTCAGAAATTAGTTCCCAATAAAGGAAAATATGCACATACTTACATTTAATTTCAGAGTCGTGTTTGCATATCCCTAAAATTAAACATGTACTCAGCTAATGAGCTGAAATGCATCTTCAAGGGCCAGAGTCCAAAGTCCTGGTTTGCATATCATATTCAAAGTTTCCTATACACACTAGTTTTATTAAATATTACCACAGGATTTTTGTTCATCTTGCTTTCATTAGTATATCCACTTTTTTTACATGCATTTCAAGTAGCTTATTTTGGGTCAGGTATTCATCATGAAAATGCTGGTTTTGCCGCTAATTCTTGTTTGATCTCTATAAAGATTTTAGCTATCTGAACATATGAAAATACAAACATTGATATATTGAAATACTTGAAAATAGAAGCAGGTTCTTATGCTAAGTTAAGCCATATAGTAAATTTTACAAAGTGTTAGTAAAGACTTCTGTTTTACTATCAAAAGTCAAAAAAATACAATTTATTGCTGATAAAAAACATACCTATTATAGCTGTTTTGAGAGGACTGGAAGGTTCATACATATTTAGAGGGACATTGATCAAGGAAAAGTGAAAGATACTGCTGCATTTTGTGTGTTCTTTGGCCAAAGGGAAATTAAAAGGCTGAATTCAGCCATGTTCCCAAAGGACAGGTGACAGCATAAAAAAGGATCCCCAAAACACATAATTCAGTAACATCAATGGAACAAAGATGTTAATGATAAACTAGGCTCACATCCTCATAGACTCATAGAATGGTTTGGGTTAGAAGGGACCTGAAATATCATCTAGTTCCATTCTCTCTGACATGAGTAGGGACACATTCCACTAGACCAGATTGCTCAAAGCCCTGTCCAACCTGGCTTTGAATGCCTTTAGGGTTAGATAAAGTGCTACATCTATGAGGCAGATCCTACACATTGCATTTGATGTGATATCCAACTTAGGAATGACTCACAGCATAAACATCCACCTCCAGTACAGACAGCTCACTTTGCTGAGCTGTTTATTTTGTAAGCATGGGGAGGGGAAGGAGGTTTGCCTCCAAGCCTGGGATTTACAGAAGTCATGATGAGTGTTGGGATATGGAAAACAGCTGAGAGACACCACGTTGTGGCTGTGGAGGCATTCCCCATGGAGCTCAGCCACCTGTGGGGTCTGCAAATCAAAGTCTGTTGTTTTGTGGCTTAGAGCGCAAGCAACACAATATAGGAGATGGGTAGAATTGAGGTGACCTCCTCCTTGGGTCATTGGCTCCTTGTGTCATTTCTAAGTCATGAATGGTCTTTCTAAAGAAAAATACATAAACATAACAAACTTCCCCTCTCTACATATCCAACCAGCAGGCTACAGCTTCTTCCCATCCTGGCTATGCGCTCATTCAAATTGTGCAGGCATTAAGTTCTCTGTAGTCTCTTGTCCTGGATACTTAGGTGAGAGATCAGAGCTGTGGGCTCACCTGCTGTTAGTCTGCAGTAGATGACTTCTCTAAGTACTGGAAGAAAAGATCTACTAGCACTATGTTTACTGCATGAATTATTGTTGAAGTGAGTTAAGATCTAAGAATTTCAGTGGTCTCTTCCTGAAACTCAGGCCCACGGATAGCAGTTTTCATAGCTAGGCTTACAAAAATATTTGCTGATTGTTTGTTTTTGTTTCCCCATAGGAAATCAAAGCCACGCACCATTCCCTACGTCAGCCTCAGAAGAGAAGCATGTAAAGTAACTTTACTGCAGCCAAACATGAGGCAGTTCAGCCCCAAGGTAGACAGCAGCCCAAATGAACCAAAAAGGGCTTCACAGATGTTTTGTGAAAGTGGAAGACATTTCTTCTTTAATGGTATAGGTGGATGCATGCTGGGCTTCAAGCCTTGGAAAGAGATCAGCTCTTTGGGCTTGATGGGCAACATGTATCTGCCTTAAGTTGTGTTTTGATTTGTAAATGAAAGGTAAAGTAGTCACAAGCAACAATGAGGACCTCAGTTCTGATGTTTCTGTGTCCATTCCATCAGAACCAGTCAAAATATTAGGACAGAGTATCAGCATGTGCCAAGCATCTCCTATTGTATAGTCATCAAGAAAAGATTAAATAAAAGAGGAAAAAAATAGAGCTCAGTATCTCTTTGTTTTTAGCAGAGTTAACACATTTGAATTTTGGGTATTGCAGCATCCTCAAAAATCTCAGAACAGTTTTGTAAAATTTGGAAGGAAGTTGCCTAGAATTTCTATTTTTCATCCTCTTTTATCCCTGGCTAAAGAAGAGATTCACAGTAAACCACTTTCGGTATTTATTACAAGCCTTAGTACAAGACAGATCTATTAAAAATGCATATTGAGTTGAGAGTGCAAAAAATATAATAATGCATTATTTTTTTTCCATTTTTTGACAGTATTTATTCACTTTAATGGTTGGGTGGTCCCGTTCATCACAACCAATTTGTAGGAAGCAGTGACACCAACACCCTTGAGCGAAACAACCTACAGAAAACCTGAGACAGAAGAACAGGAGGGTGCTTTTTGCAAGCTCAGCATTAACATTCCCTTGTTCTATAGCCATGACAAGGATGGCAACAGGAAGGTTCACAACACAGATGTGGTAGGAGTGAAGGATATAGGAAGTGGTGCAAAAAGTCCTCACCTATTCCCATTACATCCTCAAAAGGGTAATCTGTGTTCTCTCCTCATGGACTTCCTGCTTTCTGTGAAATATTCCATCTTCTCTTCTCTTCTCTTCTCTTCTCTTCTCTTCTCTTCTCTTCTCTTCTCTTCTCTTCTCTTCTCTTCTCTTCTCTTTTCTCTTCTTCTCTTCTCTTCTCTTCTCTTCTCTTCCTCATCTCTTTTCCCTTCCCCTTCCCCTTCCCCTTCCCCTTCCCTTCCCTTCCCTTCCCTTCCCTTCCCTTCCCTTCCCTTCCCTTCCCTTCCCTTCCCTTCCCTTCCCTTCCCTTCCCTTCCCTTCCCTTCCCTTCCCTTCCCTTCCCTTTCTCACAAAAGGCAGTTCTGTAATTCCTGAGTTTTCCAGGCTGTTCTATTTCCACAGGAGCTACATGAACGTGTCTGACCCCATTTCACTGTGGCACTGAATAGCATGGCATCAAGGTTAGAAGAAATGAAAAACAAAAAAAAAAAAAAAAGACAAAAAAAAAGAAAAACATTATACAATAGAAACCTTAATCATGTAGTTATAGGTTTAGAAAAGGGTTGAGAGTCTGTTACTTTGTCTTTCCCATTTCACATGGTCCTGCTGCTAAAAAAAATTTCCCTGAAGTTCCTGCTGCATCTCTCCTATGAATGATTCTCTTTGATCAGAATCCAGTGCAAGCAGGGCTTTTTTTTCAGTCTTACAGAGGCAATGATTTCATATCACAGCATTGAAACTCTTGACAGCTCAGTGGGGGTGAGAAGAAGAAGCAGGATTATCTAAAAAAGAGAGAAAAAAGAGGAAGCAATTCAAAGTCAGGCCAAAGATGACAGGAGAATCAGGATAGCAGCTGTACAAAATCGTACTTGATCTCTGCCAGAGATGTGGTATGTAGGGGTGAATGACAACTTCTAATTAAAGTTGTGACTGATTACCATGTAAGAAATGACACAATTTGTCGAAGACCTGGAGCCGAAGATGAATCACTTTTATTTGTGGAAAATGCTAATTTAAAGTTATGAATTTTTAGAGGAACATCTGTGGCTTTTTTTCTTTTTTTTTTTAAATTCACTCCATAATTAAATCCTTCAGGTTTTTACTGAAACTTTTAAATTGTCTTTTATCCAAGCACTGACTGTGCATTACACTACATAAGGAGGAAGAAATACTGAAAACAAAATTTGGAAGAGACTTTGACCGTAATTCAGCAGCTCTTATTTGAAATTCCAGGAATGATGCAGTTTTGACATACATAATCTATTGTTGTGTAATAGATTCACAGATCTGTATCAAGAAACTCAGGATATTATTTTTCAGAGATTTTGAATTGTTTACTTGTCACATATGCATGTGAACTGAATTCAAATCCCTTTTCAAAGAGACACATGAATATGAGCATTATTCAAACATGTGCTGACTCACTTGAAAGCACATTTTGAAACTGGACTCACACTGAGATTAGGTGGCTTCTGTGCAGTTTTCTCTTTGTTGTCCAAATTGATATTTTTCAGTACAGAAGACTAAATTATTGTCACCTTCTACTGGTTGCTTCACATTTCTCAGATAGGGCAAAGCCTCTGGGAATCCACCTGGTTCAGAGTTTTCTTAGCATGAAGTCTTTGCATGGCCAGATACTGCTTTGCCACCTGTTCCGATTTGATCTCATATGGAATTTGTCTCCATGGTATGTTTTATCTTTAAATATCTAAAACATAGTGTTTAACATTTTTAATAAGATCAGTATCTTAAAACAGTCACATAGATAAACATTTTCCAAGCACCTTTCTTCATTGGCTTGCTCGAGAATTCAAATTGTGTTTTACACTTAAAGGTAAATCTGAATTCTGAGGCATTAATTATCACATTTTCACACTATTCAGTGTTATTATATACCTCTAGGCTGTTGTCAGATGATCTTAGATTTAAAAATCTAGGAATGGAGAGCAAAGATTTTGCATATTTGCTTATGCCATTGTTTATGTCTGTAGTTAGCTTTACAAAACTGGAAGTTAAACTGTGCATTTATTTTGCAACTCTTTATAATTTGTCCTTATGTAAATCACATTTGGCAAACAGGCAATAAAATGTGAAAGTCAAATTTTATGTCTGGTTTTTTTTTTTTTTCTGAAATTACACATTTTTATGAGTTACCAATTAAGTTACATATGCAAACACCATCTTTCCCTGTGAGAATAAGGAAACAGGTAATTGAGGTAATTAATTAAGGTAAAATTAACATGCAAATATTAAAGTACTTCTGCCCAACGCTTCTCTTTCCATCTAGCATAGGAAGCATGGTTTTGCAGCTGTTATAGTTTTCCGTATCAGCACATCTTGGAGCTATGGCAATAAGACATCTTGAACACCATTCTCTCTTCAGCAAGGTCTATACTGTGCTTTATCCATGATACTGAAACAAACTACAGAACAACAACAACAAAAGAAAAGCCTAGGAAACTTCCCTAAATAAAATAAAAATCTGGTCAGAAAAGCAATGTTGGATGGGACCACAATGGGCTCACCCGGCCCAAGGTCCTGTCTCAAGGGAACCTGTTTTTACTTGAACATTTAAAAGCCAAAGCATGACTGAAACCTACAGAGGAGAGAGGACAAGAAATACTCTGTATTCTTAACTGACAGCTCCACTAATTCGACCTGAATCCCAACTGCTAACTTGAGTTATGCTCTTTTAAACCTCATCACTGATCTAGAAGCTTCTGTAGGTGAGTTGGGATATCAACCCTGCCTCACAGATTCCCCACTTTTCAGTAAGTTTTTACAAGTGCCATTGGTTTGTCCTGCATTTTTAATTTTTTCAAGCAGTTCTGAAATGTTGATGATGGTGCACAACAACAATCCAGCATTTTAATTGATCTATGGATTTTTGTGCTCTCTGCGTAAAATGCATTTCCCAGTAATCCCAGCAAAGATTATTCTGGAAGAACATACGGACAAACTTGGCTCGGTAGATTGGTACAAGTTTTAAAGATGGCCTGTCCTTTAAAGTGGTCATGTGGTTTTGCTTATTGTTTAGCATTAGACTTTTTCTAATACTTTAAATCTTGAATTGAAGATCAAAACACATCACTATGGAAAAAGACACCATTTAAAAAGTAGTGAATATATTTCTGGATAAATACTGAAAATATTATTTTTAAAAGGATAATAGTCTCTAAAAGCTGTAAAATATTCACTTTTCCAAGCATTAAGTACTTCTTTTAGGCTTTTCCTGTATCATACATTTAAATAAAATATGTAAAGCTGACATTTTATGTCATCTCTCTATAAAATAAGGCAAGCTCACAAACCAGTCTGAATGCAGATGATAACAATATACAACTTTGGTTCAGAGAGCAGATACTCTTAAATCCAAAAGTGTCTTTTGAAGTTCAATCCCTTATACTTGTCACAGCCTTCTTCTGCCTTCTCATGATAGAGGTCTCTCCTCAGTTCTATAAAATAAGATTTGCTGGGAAACACAGTTTTGACAGCTACCATTTTGGATTACGTCACAAGAATCTGGATATTGCGCAAAGGTAAGCTGAGGAGGACAGACAAACTCCAGATCTGAGACAGAAAAGAACTCATTGGCTTCACTTGTTAATGAGTAGTGCCTTTGGTTTCATTATCCAGGGACATTTCAATTTCATACAACAGTGCCAGTGCACTTCAAATTTCTCAAACATGCTCTTCTGACTGGTCTCACATTTTTGCTCCTTCATTTTCCACTAATGGAGAAGATCACTGATGAGAAGAAAGATACAGTGTACACCACAATGAGACTTGAAACACCAGGAATGTGAGATGGTGGAGGCTGATGACACAGCTGCATCAGCTACAAATATCCTTGGTGAAAACCACATGAGTCCATTGCACCGACCATGATTCTCACCCAGACCCTCCAATTAGCAAGCTGGCTGATTCAAATACTACTGCAGCAGAAAGAATCACCTTCAAAACAGAGTAGGTATGGTTGGCCATCTGTCACCCAAGAGAGGTGTCAATGGCTGCTGGGATTTATTTTGTTAATTAACATCTTGCAAGCAGGTTAGACATGAACAAGGAATAGTTTGATATCTTTCCTGCACCCAGATAATGCTTTGTTGCCGAAGCAGTCCTAAAGAGGCCCACCAAGAGACGAGGGTAAGTAGTAAGTTCAGATCCCAGATAGTGATGGGAATATACCCAGATTGCCATGAAGAAATCTTAGGGCTCTAAATGACCATGCAAAAGGGTTTTGTATCCCTTGATTCAGAGCTATTCTGCAGTTTGTGCCCTCCATAATAGCAGAGATAAGGGAGAATAATCTCCTTTAGCTCAAGTGCTCAGGACTAGTGCAAAGAACTTCAGTTGTTGTAAAATAAAGTAACTGAAAAATAGCAATTTGCAGCATATTATCAGTATGTGCAAGCCAAGCAGAAAGCTTTTAAGTGAGATATCCAGCTGGTCTGCCATGGCTGGCATTTCCAGCTGGTCTTAATCAAGCACTGCTGTCAGCAGAGGTGCATCACTTTCTGGTAGCTGAGAGTCTCATACAATAACTCCAGTAACGCAGCATTGATTTTCACTAGCTGATGACTTCAACTACAGATTTTCAGTTTTCATAAGCAGTTAAAGTCTTTAATTATTGATGTTGTTGTTGTTGTTACTGCCAGACTGGACATGACAATGATAACCTGGGAATTTCACTACAATCTGCATTGCTGTTGTTCTTATTAGAAGTGGGTTACAAGTGTTTGTGAAGACTGTTTTCAGACAGGTCTTCAGATTTAAAAAGGGTCTCATCTAAATGTAAAGCTAAGGTAATGATATTATTTCCCTGATATTGGGAAGTCAAGTTAATGAACAATTTAAAAGAAATTTGATATGTATAGATAGAAGGCAGGTACAACCAGAATGTATCTTTTTTTTCCCTAGCCTGATCTAGCCCCACAACTTGCAATTATTCCACCATGTACGCTATTAAAACCGCATGTTTTATTTTTGTTCATTTTTATGTTTTCAGTTTAAGTTTTATAAGTTTTATAACAGGCACTTCTAACTTTAACGATCTAACAGTGGTGGTAAATGTTTAAATCAAATTGACTGTATCAGGGAACTATAACCAGGCAAGAAAGCATCAGTTACAGCAAATATAAGACACAGATGTTTATAGAGAAAAAGGAGGAAGAGACAGATCTTTGAAAGAGGGTTTAGTTCATGCAATGGTATAGTATACTATACTATACAGTACTATTTTATGACTCTTTTAGAAAAGCTCAAAACACTTCAGGTAATGATTTACTCCGTGAGGCACTTGATCCTAACAAAAATGCTTAGCAACATAATGACAAGTAAACAGCTGTTCCAAAGCCACCAAACACTATTCCCAGATTAGCATTTTGTTAATAACATTGGCTTAAGGAATAGGACAAGAAAAAAACCCATGAATTCATGCCTTAAGGGAATATGAGATGATATTAATTTTGGTAGAAAGCAAAACTCGAATTTGTTATATCAATGAAAAAATCCATAGATTTGAAAATTGGCCATATATTCCAGCATCATAAACAATGGGCTTTGATTATAACAATCTGGGGTGCTTCATGGGAAAATACTACTTACTTTCCCCTTTAACACTGTTGCCAAATATAAGAAAACTTACCCTGACCAAGCTGATTATAGCTGTTCTGCAGTCATAATCTGTAGCTCCATTGCTGAGCAAAATAGTATGGAGTTAGGCAAAGATCAGAAAGTAATACATACAAGTCAAATTAATATCCTTGATACAATCAGTAGTTTAAAACAAATCCCAGAAACTGCAATGTCATGGGGCACTCATATGTATATGAACAGAACAGGTTTCCCAGAGAGGCGGGAGATACCCCATCCCTGGAAACATTCAAGGTCATGTTGGATGGGGCTCTGAGCAACCTGATCTAATTGAAGACATCCCTGGACATTGCAGGGGGTTGGACTTGATAGGGTTTGAAGGTCCCTTCCAACTCAGACTATTTTATGTCCTTCTATGAAGACATAGAAGACAGATGTTCTGGTTTTTTCTGTACTTCTCTTTCATTTCAAATCATGAGACTCACAGCATATTACAGTCTCACCTATAAGTGGTGTTACAAAGCACTGTACACAGGTTCCAAAGGAGTGTGCCAAAGTAGCCTTTCCTAAAATACACACATTTAATAAGAGCAGTAAGAAAGCTCAATTCTATGACTGCCTGTCTCTAATCATGCAACAACCTGCTATCTTTCCAGCCTTAGTCAGAATCCATAAGCAGCTACAAGGGAAAAAGTCCAGGGATCATAGATTTAAGTGTTAACTATTCAGTGCTACTGTCCCTCACTACATCTGACCAAATCATCAACACCTATGTAGCTCAAAGCTTGACTCTATTCAACTCATGGGAAGAGTTGATGCAGATCCAGAGTAAAATATGGTGTGCCCTCCAGCAGGAAAATACTGTGAAACAATCTCAAGGTTAAATCACTGACTAGCCTTTCATGAACATGACTTTTTACCAGTATCAGCTGGTTAGAAGGAACTGGTTTATCTTGACAAGCAAACCCTTAGTATTTCATGCATTTATACCATCTACTTTGGAATATAGAAGAATAAGCAGGAAGAAAATCTTCCAGACGTGGCAATTGCCATCTGGCCCAGAGCACTGAAGCATGACTCCCTATTCTTGAAACAGTATATTGCTTGCCTAAAGGTATCAGATTAGATTCATGGTCTCCATCCTTATCTTCAAAGCCCACAGTATCCCAGAATTACCATTCGAACACCAGGTATTCAGTGTTCTTAACACAATACTGATATAAAACTCATGCATGCTTATAAACAGGATTCAAAACAAACCTTTGTTCACAGTCTGATTAGGAGAGAAAGGTGGTGAATTTAGCCAATATATTTAATGCTGTCTTTATAGGCAGCCAGTCTTATAGTCTGCTGAACACTGTAAAGCCCATGTAAAACAACTGACACTTACTATCAAACTGGCTTCACAAGCACTTGAAAATTATATAGTCTTTTAAGATGTCCTTACAAATATAATAGCAGAGCATCTTGTCATATTCCCACACTCTCCTCTTACAAACATTATTCTGTAATTCTTGAAAGAAACAGAGAAAATAAATGCAAGATGAGAATTTGACTACTGTTAATGGTAGAATACATTTAGAAACACAGAAAAACCAAAATATGTGGTACAATAATTGATATACCAACCATTAAAGGAAGTATGGAGTAATTAATGAGACAGTAAAGAGCTTCCATCATGGAAAAAGGCAATAATGACTCCATCTGTTCTACGGGATGCCAGCGAAGATTAAAGTTCCTGAATTTGTTTTTTTTGCCTATTTGTTTTCATATGAAGTATCATTTATAGGAAGCCACACATTCTGTACTGTGTCATAAAAATTTCCTGCAATGAAACACTTTCCTTTCTAAGCATGGATTGCACTAGGGTAAACAGGGTACCAGTAAAGAAGATTCTGCATTATTTCTTAATCAAAACTTTAACAGGTCTAATACAGATATCTTTTCTTAGAAAAGGGGCTGTCTACAACTCAGCACCTAGGGTATTCTGTTGAGAAACAGGTTAGAAATTGATGTACAAATCCAAGTCTGCGAAATATAAAAGCATCCATGAATAGTAATAATAAAAAGTATGACACTTGAGTATCTAGAATTTCCTCTCACAGGTGAAAGATCAACTAATAGGCTGTATTCTTTGTACAGTTTCCAGAGGGAGGTACTGGTCTTGCAGATTAGGAAAATTTATCATCTTTCTGGAGCTCATTGGAGGCATCTATTCAGTCAGCACATAAAGCATAGATACCAATGGGCAACATCCCTATCTCTAAAGTTCAAGCACTTACATTTCAGTGAGGTATGACAAAGTTAGGCAGCTGCTGTAGGCTTAACTCAATTTTTCTGTCAACTGGTAGAAAAAGAGGAGTTTGCACTGACAGCAGCTCGTTGACCACAAGGTTAGATAAAATGTGTGACTCCCCACTAGGGTTTGCGTAGGTCTTTATGCCTTAAGTGTATGCATGCCATTTTAAAAACCTGAACTAAAATCTAATGGAAGTTAAGGTTATGTAAATAAGAGCAGCAGTTAAAATTAATTACAATAGCATCACAATTCAGGGTGTAGGTCTAAATCCATCCTTCACTGATAGACTGTTCTCATCTATTATCCTGTCACTGATGCAGCAGTAGCTTGATCCAAGAGAAACTCATACCATGTATAGTCCAATCTTATGCATTAGGATAAAAGATACACAAAAACACAGAGGAAGGACTTAAGCCAAGAGTTATCAGACTCCTTATACCAATGGTGAAATGCATTTCTCACAGTTGGCTGTGCAACTTTAGCATCAAACTTCTAATTGAAAACACTTAAAATAATACGTGCATTCAACTAACATGCTTAAAGTGATTTTTCACAAACTTCAGTTGGAGAACTATGTTCTAAGCTAATATGCTCTCTCAAATGAGAAGCCAGTGACAGCAAATTCATGCATACATCTAGGTGATTATATATAAAACATTAATTAATGCCACACTGATTGACGACCTTGTGTAAAGTTAAACCAGCAACAGTCCTTCTCCAGTTGTATTTCTTCTATCCTGAACAGATTTGTGTTTCAGAGATGGGCAGCTCTTCTGGCTCCAGGAGTTGCATGTTGAACGCCTCACCTTGTCTTGCACCACAAAGCCATAAATGCCACATAACCACCGAGGTGAAATATGGTGTGGTCTGGGAACGCTTCACAAACTGGAAATGACTGCCCATCTGCAGGGATCCTGGCATTCAAATTATAGGACAAGGACAGTGTAGGCAAGCCTGATGGAGCCAGCCAACCATGCCATCCCAAACAACCTCTGCTTGCTCCCTTCTCACAGCCAGGCACCCCCTGCAGCTACTGCCTGGCCAGCACATGTTGAACAGTTTAAGAGGCCTAACCGTGGGTTTTTGTGTTGCTCAAAAGCCTCAACTGTTTTCATTTCTTTTTTCCCACTTTCTTTCCTTTATGCTTAAAGATCAATAGAGCATTCAGACATACTGCCTTGTAACTTGATAGTGATCTGCCCCAAGGTATGATGGTTCAACCTTTTTTTTAGTCTGAGGGTCTCTATTAGCACCAGGATGTGACAATGATTGTGATTTGTGATCAAAGCTCAATATGGTAGAAGAGAATCTCTTTTTTACTGTCAGAGGTAAAAAGTATGGAATTATAATGCATATTTCTTGTCATCCTCATGCTTCCCCCCGTAAATAATTACAGCTCCTGTTCACTTATTCATATATTTAAAAAAATTCACTGGTTTATTTATTGTCTTTGAATTTATTTGCATGTACTGTGCCATCTCATCAACTCAAATGCTAATAGAGATTCTGTGTGTCATTTGCAATAATAATCATATTTTCATCCTTTCATATTTATTGGTGAGCCTGTTTTGTCTTCTAGAATATACATATAATTCTCCTCTAGATTCATTAGTAAGAAACTGTGATACGATGAAAATAATGTTTATGAAAATGTAATTTATGCTCTTAGTGTTAGGGAAAGTCAGTTATACTAAGTAATATGCATTTTAGGGAGCTTACCAGATACCAGGAATGAGACTGAGTATGACTGAGAACTCCCAACTGATGTGCTGTGAAAGATTGTTTTGTATCATTTGCAGAATGCTGATGCCTAGGACTGGGATCTCATTTCTGCTATATCTAACATCATTTAAATTACAGTGAAGGAAGAAAGGAAGTGATGGTTGGTGTGAAGTAATGGTGATGACTGATTTATTTTGTCAGAGATGAAGCTTGACTCTGATCTTTTAAAATAGCTTTTCCAGGGAAAAATAAAAGGCATTTAAGTACTCTATTTATCTGCTACCTACAAAGAAATTGGCAGCACATTTCCTGTATTGAACAGCAATACTCCCTTCAACCGAAGGAGTCTCCATCTCCAGTTCAGTCAGATCTTCCCATGAATTCTGTCTGTTAACACTTGTATGGTAAACTGGTTACACAGGCAGCAAAAATTATGAAATTGAGCTGAAAATTATTCTTCTCTTCATAATAATTGTATATTTCTGTGAAATAACAGAGGCTTGGAAGGTGGTGCTCTGTCTGACCTTGAACTGTTAATAATAGGAGCTGTGAAGCTTGTTACCACATTTCATCATTCTCTGGCCTGAGGGAATATATCTCCTTTACCGTGCTTCTTAAAAAATCCTAGACAAGGTTCTGTGTATGGTGGGTGCAATGGCTGGAAATTTCAGTTGAAATTAAAAATACAGAATCATAAAGATTTCATCTAGTTAATATTTTGCTTAAACTGTAATTATAAAGACAGTGCTCCCAAATATGAAAGAAACAGTTATTCTTTGCCCCGAGTATTTTCTGGTAGGAAAAAGTTTGAAGGGATTTTTGTTTAAGATGTAGTCCTGTTTCTAAAAGAATGGTTGCTTTTATTTTCTCCAAAATGAACAAAGGAAACCAAAGAATGAAAAAAAAAAAAAAGATGTAGGAAGCTAACAGATCACTGACAGAGGAGTTACTAAAGTGGTGTATGAAGTAATCTAAATATGTGATCTGTGTGTTATTTTGAAACTTATAAAATGCCTGCATCAACCTACATGCGCAGGGATATGCAATACCTGAATGTTTGTTTTCACAATCACCACTATTTAAAATTTCTAGGCTAGCTCTGAGAAATTCAACCACTAACACTCTTCAAGGAAGATGTGGTCCTTGGTCTTGATAGAAATGGCAGCATTTCCCACCTCTGTGACAGGCTTCATATATAATTAGGGAGTCACTATTTCCCTCCCTTTCCTACCCTAACATATGCCCTTCACATCTCATACCAAATAGGATCCCAGTTCTATCTCATTTATTTTCACCTTCTCAGTTACCTGGTTTATTGGTTTTGCATGGCAAAGTTTTGTTAGCAAAGGGCCTGCAGTGGTTTCTGTGAGAAGCTGCTGGAAGTTTCCCCCATGTCCAACAGAGCCAAGGCCAGCTGGCTCCAAGATGGACACACTGTTGAGTCTGGATGGAGGGAAGGTGTTTTAAGGTCTGGTTTTTATTTTCTCATTATCCTGCTCTAGTTTTAGTTGGTAATAAACTAATTTCATCATGTCAAATCTACTTTGCCCATGCCAGTAACTGGTGAGGGATCTCTCCCTGTCCTTATCTCAACCAACAAGCCTTTCATTATATTTTCTGTCCCCTGTCCAGCTGAGGAAGAGAGTGAAAGAACCGCTTTGGTGGACACCTAGTCTCCAGTCAGGGTCAAGTCAGCACACCTTGTCATATTCCACCTCTGTCCTGCTACATATCATTCCAATGGTATGTCAACACACTTCCCTCAACCACAAAACTCGTGAAAGTCTAGGTGGCAAGAAAAGGGAGCTAACAGGAAGGTATGGGATGATATACAGCAAAGCACAGATGATATAACTTCTGAGGACTCAAGTAACATCTAGCTGTGACTCCCTTCCACCCACTTCTCAGCAGGATAAGGATAATCAGTCTGCCAGAGCCTGTGTTAATGATTCCTAATTCCCACCCCCTGCCGCACATTTAGGAATTCGCACAGCTTTCAGGATATGAAGCATCATATGCCTTGTGTAGGGGACGAGGATAGTTAATTTCACAAATCAGAGGAAATTTTTGAAACTTGTCAAATGTCTACTATTCCTGAAATAGAGATATTTTGAAAACCTAATGTGTAGCCTAAACTAAACAAAAACCCAACAACAACAAAAAACCAACCACAAGACATTTAGAACAGAGAAATTTGTTTTGTAGGGGGTAGCAGTCAGAACACTGAAAGCCTTGATTCAATCCCCAGGCATGGCTGAGGGAGTACAACAGTCTTGAGGTGTTACCATGCAAAATGAACAGAAGAAAGCAACTGAATTTTGTTTTTACTCTAATTTATGACCAACACCTAGCCCTGGAGGCTTTCATTCAGCCTAAATTCCATGTAAGTCTTGGTACCTCTTTGTTGGCTCTGGGCTTTTAGAGGCAGGCAGCCAATGGGAAATACCAGGCTCAGAGATTTAAGTGGAATTCAGGCTGGGGGAAAGTTCAATGAAGTATGATTTTCATAGATTTGTTTTTCCTTGATATTAAGATAACTTTAAAAATACATCTGCTTGGACTGTAGAATAGTTTTTCTCATGTTTTTTCTACGGGAAACCAAAAAATATTTTCATTCCTTTTAATTTATTAAAAAAGGCAACACCAGTTATAATAATGACAAAGCCATATGATATATTTGAGTCTGTTTTGAAAATATACCTTCAAGTAACAGAAAAGAAGGGGCTAAATTGTGTTTTATATAGCTTCTAATAACATTTCAATGTGTAATAGAAGTTACAAGGTAATTTTTACAAATTTAAAACCAGACTGCTGAAAAACCCTGATCAACAACAAATAATTAATAGCCATTTACAATGTACACAACAGCAAGATGTCTTGGCTCTGGGAATCTACTGAATGCTCAGTTTCAGCTTGTCCAATGTATTGTAGTTTTGAACGTTTAAAAAAATTTCTCTCTTCAGTACCACCCTAATTCCATTACCACTGGAATTTAATGGCAAGTACAATTGTGAAGAATATGCAGATGACATCTCAACTGAAAATTTAGTGAAGTCAAACAACAAACAATATTGAGAATGTTTCCTGTAGGCACTAAACTGTTCAGAAACTGGGGAAAAAATGATGAAAAACCCCATCCTTCCACTTTGTTTCTGTAAGATGATTATTCTTTTAGTGATTCCATATAACATCATAACAATTAGAAATACCTCAAATTGTTGAGACTCTAAATAGTCTTTTATTTTTTAGACCATTGAAAATTTTGAGGTTGATCCAAAACATTTTTTTTGGTCATGGATCAGAAACAAAAAAAATCATTATTCACCCTACCATGTTCTCAGGAGAATGAGATAGCAGGGCCAGTTCACCACAAATTCTAATGAGTATGAAAGATACTGTTTAAAAATGGTAAAATATGATTAACCTAGAAATATAGCTAAAATGTAAGGAGCCAGATGAAATTAGCACTTGATCTTGAAGCAGTCTGGGAACACTGTACAATGCCTGAGGACTGAAATTTCAAAAATCACTTTAAAAGCTTTCAGGCTGTGCTCTCAGTTACAAAAGCATGTTTGAGAAGAGAATGATGTTGAGGGAAAAACAATAAAAGTCACATTTCTCTGAAGCCTTACACAGCGTGTTTAACAATGGTGAGCCTCCAAGGATGTTAATCTTTCATTTCAAAGGATTATCAAATCAGTAGAGTAAAAATGAAAACGTAGAAAACGGTTTACCCAGAACCGGAATTATTTCAGAAGGCAAAAGGGGTAATTTCATGTTAGTAATTTTCTGTCTCCTGTAATTGCCCATATTTAAATGGTTGGTAAAGTACTTATAAACAGTTATGTGGGTACTCAGAGTAACATTCTTTTCCAAGGAATCCGTGGAAGAGTGGATGTCCACAGCAAATGTGGGGAAAGCTTGCTTGGTTGATGTGTCACCACAAGCCACTAAGATAAAAAACAGATGTTAAAGCTCCAGAATGGGCTACTGACTCTCCCAAGAGAGATTTGATCATGGTTTGGTAAGAGCATGCTCTAATTCCAGTGGAACAACATATAAACCCTTCTTTATTTTTGCACAAAAAACTATAACCCTAAATACTGATGAATGAATCACATAAGGGAGACCACATGTGAGCTGTTTAATCAAAGTTACTGAGAGCAACTGGAGGAGTTCAGCATTGTGAGAAAATTAAAAATCTCTGTATCACTGCCATGTGAATCTCAGTATGGATCATGGATGACTCTGCATTTTAAACAAGACTATTTTTAATACATGGTATGGCCATCTTCCTGCATTTGGCTTAGTTTAGAAAAACTTTTTCATCATTCACTTTTCCACAGTGGATTTCACAATCTTTACAGTATACATTATAATCAGAGGTAGGTGAACAGGAAGGTGGGGAGAAAAATTGTGCCAAGGCAACACATTTTTGGACAGTATTTACTATCCATGAATGAACACTTTCTTGTCAGTAGTCATTCCTACCAGTATTTCTGTGCAAATGATTCACAATCACTCTCAAATGGATGCTTGAAGTACTACTACATTGTGGATTGAAGGATTATACCTCCCATCAGAATGCAGAAGAGTTGCTTATCTAATGCATTTTATCATTAGGGGAGGATGATACAGAGGGAAAGCCAACAAAAGGGGCTCTTTGGACACCAGTGAGCCACTCAGAGCACTTAAAAAAGAAGCCAAAGCTGTAAGAAAAGCACTGTTCAAGTGTTCAGTGATAGCAAATTAGTCTTAATACTTCGTGTAACACAAAAGAGATGAAAAATCCCTGAGTTAAAAATAGAATTATCTTTATTTCTTAAGTGTGAGAAAATTTTTGTACCTACAGAGACCAGTCTCCCTGGGTTGCAAGGCAGCATCACATGCATCTCAGCTTATTCACATGCAGAATTTCTCAAGTATTTGCCATATTTGGCTCAAATTGCCATTGAGGGCTACAAATTGTTCCCTGTTTTCTGGAGAGTTTGTCAGTAAGATCAGTTACTGGAATACAGTAACACTTCAATGTGACTTCAAAAACTCATTTTTAATGTGAAATAGCAAACTTGCTGATGAGTAATTTTTCCTTCCAAAGAGGCTTAATTATTTAGCCTCCCCATTCTCTTTGATGGATGCATATTCCTTTTATTGGCTACCATGACAACAAAGAAATTCATGATGGGATGTAACAAAAACTTTCTATTCCCTCAGGTATTTAACTTTTCTCTAAGATTTCTCTGAAGTAGCTGAAGCAGCTGCAGAAGTCTGCTGAACTATTTAAGGCAATTGTAGAAGTACAGTATTAATAAGTAAAATTTCATTAAATTCTGGGCAATGTCTGCCAAATTGATGTGGAATTCTCTGTCCTTCTCCTAGAACACTTTTAAACCACCTGTGTTGATCAACTCATTATCAACAAGTAGTGAGGTTCAAAAAGGCCCAGTGCCAGGTCCTGGACTTGGGTCACAACAACCCCAGGCAGTGCTACAGACTGGGGGAAGAATGGCTGGAAAGCTGCCCAGTGGAAAAGGCCCTGGGGTTGCTGGTCAACAGTGGCTGAACATGAGCCAGCGTGTGCCCAGGTGGCCAAGAAGGCCAGTGGCATCCTGGCCTGGATCAGCAATAGTGTGGCCAGCAGGACCAGGATAAGCTGTCTCTGTTGTGTGCCTTGGTGAAAAATAGTGCTGAGCAGGGCTGAGATGATTCTTCCTGTTCAGGATGACCTCCATTTTCAGAGGCTGATCTCCCAACCCTAGCTCCAGCTTTTCTTTGAGTAAAACATTTTGGTGTGTGTGCTGTGCTGTAAGCATTGTAGAAATGAGACAATCTATTGTATTGTAATGCAATACACAGAGTTTCCTCTCCCAGAGTATATAGAGTGCCGAGATACCTTTCATGATAAAATACATCGATGTCTCCCTCTGGCCAAGTCAGTGGCAAATGAGTCCTGGGCACTTTCAAATATTCAGTGATGCAAACAAAAAAAAAGTAACAGCTTGTTAAAGAAAAGTAACAACTTTCAGGTTTTGTCATTCTGGTACTGCATATCAGGTCATTTAAGGACTTTGTCCCCGGTACTCTACTAATCAAATCCCTGAAGAGGTCAAAGTCTACTCTCCTGAAGTCCAGGGCATCCAGCTTGCTGTGTTCCCTCCTCACTGTCCTAAGGATGTCCATGATTTTGTAGTCACTGTAGCCCAGACTGCCCTTTACCTTCACATTCCCCACCCTTGTTGGTGAGAATAAGGTCCAGCATAGCATGACAGAACAAGATCTATCAAAGCACCTCTCCTTGTTGGCCCCACCACCACTTGATCATCAATGCGTTCCAGGAACCTCCTGGATTACCTGTGCTCTGCTGTGTTTTCCCTCCAGCAAATATTGAGGTGGTGGAAGTCCCCCATGAGGAAGCAGGGTTTGTGACTATGAGGCTGCTCCTATCTGTCCATAGAGGGCCTCATCCTCTCAGTCTTCCTGGATTGGCAGCTTCTATCAGGCCCACACTATAATGTCACCTGTCCCTGCCCTCCTTTCAATTCTGACCCATAAGCTTTTGGTTGTTTGGACCTGGAAAAACCTGGTAAGCTTGATGTCTCAACCATTTAAATTTGTTGGCATCACAGATTTAAGCCCTTCCAGCTTTATTACTGTCCTTTCTATTTCTGAGGAGGACATGTCATGTTTCATGTCTAGGAAATGTTCTGCTGAGGTTTTAAACCCTAATCCAACCATCTCAGCATGTTAGGATGAGGCAAGAACTTTCTCAGCGTTAGTTTTTGTGGTTGAAACAGGCTAATAGATGAGGCTTCGTGGTCATGTACAGCTGCAAGAAAAAGAGTCTCTTTTCAGGTAATACCTGAAAAGTACAACCCAAAACACTTGGCAGAGTATCCCATTTTTGCGCAGTGCAGCGCCATATGTGGGTGTGAATACGGCAGCTCAGTAAAAGCTGGTAATTATGGTCAGTTTAGCCCCAGAAATGTCTGGATTATGCTCAGTCCTGAATGCATTAATTTCTAAAGCACATTCAGAACTCTAAAGCAGCTGAATCTCCCCATTTGCAAGTAGTCTTTTTGCCTGTTTGAGTTCTGGAGCCACAAATTTCGCTTACCAAAGGATGATACAGGGTATAATGATAGACATTGGCTCATACCCAAAGAGTCATCCAAGCAAAGGAGTACATAAAGAAATTAGTCTTCTTCACTCTGTCACTTTATGTGACAAGAGACTATTGCCAGCCTAGAAATTAAAATAATCCTTAAATGATCAGTTTTCTCTGCTTAGCCCTTCATACACGTTTTAAATGATATAACACTTCACAGCAAGTTGCAAAGGGAAATTTCCTAAATGGCTGTATCTTTATCAAGAATTTAAAGAAATTAATGGTATTCTTGCATATTTCAACTACCCTTTGACTCAGAACTTGACATTCATAGAAGAAACTACTTCAGAGTGGTTTCTATTATTCCACTAAGAAATTTTGTTTGTCAAATGGAAAAAATTCAGTTGAGAGGTTGTTTTTTGATTAATATCTTCTGTTGAGAACAATCTGGTTGATTAGTAATTTTTTTAATTCAATATTTTTATTTTGTGTTTCAGATTACTTTTTTTCTTGTGTGTGATTTACTAATAATAGAAACAAAATTTCAAAAGATGAGGTAAAATGAGTATTTTAGCTGTTATAAAAAATAAATGCAATCAATGATACAGACTGGATGCAGAGCTTAATCTGCTAGGATTACACTCTTTTCACAACTTTTGCTTTCTTTTTGTGTGCTGAAAAAAGTCTATCTTCCCACTTCTGCTTATTTGGGGAAGAATTCATATGAACAAACACACAGAGGACATCTCAATAACTGGAATTTTCCAATAGTTTGTACGCAAGAAATGCTATTCTTGATGTACTAAAAATGCCATCCGGGTCCTACTGTGCTGCTTTAGTTTCTTAATGTTTCATATCTCAATTTCTAATATGCCCACAGTTTACCTAGTAAGGCCAATATGTAATGATGTTTACTCAAAGTGTGTCTTTGCCATCGGATCAAATTCTAATGCTGTGTTTAAGGCATCCAGCTTCTCTTTATAGCTTGCAATGAGATGCACATTTTCCTACAGTCTCTGCTGGAATCTTGTAACAAAGTGTCCTCTGGATCCTACAGAAGCCTGGTTTTCCCTCCAGCATTATAGATGTCTGCAGTGTGCCTGAAGTATTCTGCACCTAGAACCACAACACAATGCCAGGTTTTTGCCTTTCACTCCCCTTTTATGAGCTGCAAGTAAAACTGGATTTCCCACGGAGATGAAAGCTGACTTAAGTGTGTCACGTGCTCCTGTGTGGACAGCTCTCCCCACTGTCATCCCTCAAAAGAACACCTTCCAGGAGGAAGATGCAGTCTAAGTGGCATTCTCTATTTTCTTTAGATGACACATAAGAATGAAGTTGGATAATGAACTGTAAAGAAAAAAATCTGGGTTTAGAAGAAATTTCTTCAGCTGAGGCAGCTTTTCAGGAATCAGTTCCCTAAAACTAGGAGGGGGTAGTATTCCCCAGTCTTAGTTTCTTCAGGAAGCTTATTTATACATTTCTTAAGATGCATGTTGTTAAAAATATATTAGAACAACATTAGATTAATTAAAGCTGTTCTGTATTCCAGCTAAATAAACAAAAAATATAACCACAAATTTTACAACAATGTTTAACCTCTAAAAGCAACAAATATCATCTGATCATTTTGGGCTAACAAGATCACTAGATATCTAAGCATAGGGCTCTTCCCTGTTCCCAAATTTCAGTAGTTCTTACTTCTTTCTAAACTCTGTAATGGCAGAGAGAGAGAGCTTGATAGAAAAGTGTCAGATCTCCCTTGGATTCCCTAGAGAGACAGCTGCCTGCTGTAGGCACTCTGAAAACAGCTCAGTTCCCCTTTCTTCTACTTCTCTCCTGCTACATCTATGAGACTGACAGACCAGCTCATGAGGACTGTGGTGGGACAGATGGAAAACATTGCCCTGGGCTGCTAAGCACACCTCCTCAGGCAAAGATGGTTTGCTGACCTAGTTTATGTTTTACTGAAGTAGACCAAACATGTTCCTACAAACATCTATCACATCTCAGCTATTGGGACTGTCACCTCCACCTGCAGGATAAGGAGCAATGACTGAGAGCTCTCCAGTGTTGACACTGAATTGAGGTATAAGCACCTTCATGGACCAAGGCCTGGAGGAGTATCTGGCTGACTATTTGAGTTACACAAAGTGGTGAAAAAGTAGGATTCTTGGGTCAGCAGTGAAGCCCAGTGGCAGAGATGTCTTTGTGCTTTAATATCAGCAGTGCTCAGGGCCTAGAGTTTGCAGTTTTGTACCCTTTCACCTAAGGTGCCATAACAGTGGTTTTCCAAATTCTCTGTGGCACTTTCCCCTTGTTTCTCCCTTGCTTAAGTTCAGGTGCTATTGCCCTCAACCCTGTGCCTGCCAAACCCTGATGTTGGTGTTCTCACGAGTTCTCATGGGAAGCGACAGCTGCTAGCATAAGAAACACCTAGCTTTGCTTCTTGCTTGGCAGATTTCAGTTTACACAAAAGAGAAACAAGAAAAGCAGCACAGTAGATAATAGCCAGTTATATATTTGACAAGTACTATCCATGACTACATGGCCAGAGGCTTAGCAGCCAATGGATGTGCAACATCTGTACCCAGTTAGCCTGCTCCAGCCAGGGCTAATAGTTTCACAGGCAGAAACATGGAATATGAAGCTTGAGCCATCCCTGATTAAAAGTCTTATGATACTAGGGAAAAAGCATGGTGAAAGTGTCATCATTCTTATCAGTCATTGCTGTTCTTTCTTCCTGCACTGAAGAGAGCCCCTACTTGGGAACGCTCATTCTGGGCATCCATCATTGTTCCTCCTCCCTGGCTACTGGAGAGTTTCCCCTTTTCTGTTCCCTTTCCTCTTCCTTTTCTCAAAGCCTTTCATGTTCCCTTCTCTCTCTCTCTCCCTCCTTTTCCCCAAATGTAACTTCCAAAATTGGAGTCGATGTGTGTCATGTGGTGAGGACCCTGCTCACACATCTTCATGCATGTGGGCCCGTCTCACCTTCCTGTGTGCAACAAATGTCTATGCAATTAATCATGGGCATGGGAACATGATACCAGTGTGTATCAGCTGAGAGTCTACAAGTCACAGGACACCATGACCTAAAGTGTTGGAATGAGAATATGGAAGATTTTACTATGCCAGAGACCATGCTGATTTCCAGTCTGTAAATCAAAGCCGTCCTGTGACCACCAAATTCACTTAATGTATTAAGATATACAGGTAAAGTGCCATACTTGATAATTTATAAGCTGCATTTTGAAAGGCTTTTTTTAAAATACTTCAGCAATGTCATTTTTATTTACCATACTTTCAGGTATATCTCTTTTGTTAATTGAAAATATTCCCTAGATGCTTTTAAAAATAACTGAAATTATTAACCTTTATGATTAACCTGAAATTATTAGATTTTCAAGGATACAAAATCTTTTATTATGCAACCTTTGGCACTTGGTATTTCATGTAAACCCTGATCAAAACTATTTAAAAATGTATTTTAAAGTTTCTGTAACTCAGGTTTCATTGAGCTCAGAAAATTTGCAACTATTTTAAGATAGAAGCATGGGAAGCAGCATCATGAAGTAATGATGCTTTCAACACATTTTTCTGATTTTTGTGCAGCTTTGGCTGCATTTCACTCTCTAATGAAGTATCTATACAATTCTGTTCCATCTGTGGTGTGGACTAAGTACATTGTTACTAAGGTCTTTATTTCAGATTTTTTACTACTTAATCATTATGCCAAGAAATAGCATGACCAAATTTCTAAATGCGGATCCTTTAGCTTCTCTCACATTCTTGTTGCAACTTCCTTTCCCACACTGTCTTTACCACAGATCACCACAGGATCAAACTTGTTATTTGGGAAATCTATGAAGCTAGACTTCATTTCCATCATACTTTTTTAAAGGTTTTTTTTTTTTTTTCAGATGATGAATGAAGAGGTTAGAAATCAGGATAGGCAGGTTCTGATCCCAATGCTTGAGAGTTTTATTATTTTTTCACTGAGCTAAAAATCTTTTAGAAATATAAGTATTGAAGAATTGAAAGTACATCTTAAATTTGAAAATTAAAGTTTTTTAATGATTCTTTACCATCTTTATATATTTTCACTAGTTGTTTCCACCACTAACTAGCAGAATCCTAGTGCAGAAAAATAATTCCCATTTGATGATTCACAGACATTTTATATATATATATATAGCAAAATAATTTCTACCTCCACTCTTAACACTTCTGTTGCTAGTTTGATGCTAAAAAGTGGGAGACACTTCAGTGAAGTTCATGAAAAGTATCTTCAATTCTTTTTATTGGGATCTTACTTCAATAACAGGCTGTTTCTGGTTCTTTGAAACATATATCCTAAAAGCATATAAAATGGTCGACAGAAAGAAGGCCCTCAATTGCTCTTTTCATTTTGTGCCTTTTTTGGTTTTTTTCCTAGGAAAACTTTGCAAAATTTAACAGGACCATTACATTACAACAGTGGACAGCATAAGATATTTCCTTTATCTTAACAAATCCAGAGGTATAGTTGTTACTGCCCCTGGCAGCAAATTGTCTGAGGTAATTGATGTTTCGCAGAAAGTCTGGAAGAAATCCTCTTTGGCAGTTCCAAAGTGAGTCATGTATTCTGTACAAGATATCATTTCTCCATTTGCTTCATGTTTGACATTCTAAAAGAGCATTTTCTGAGTGGTCATAAACGTACTGTGAGTTAGTAAAGATGCCATTTACAATAACACATCAGAAATCTGCACTGGATCTTTTAGATTTGACTTTTGTCTCCTCAGTATCTCTTTCACACTGATGTGTTCCTTCCAACCTCTGCAAGCTACAGGGAATGGTGGGCTGTGTCCCATGTGTGTACCCATGCTAAGGGTCATCTGCACCCATAAGAGGCAGCTGGAGGCCATTAGGGACGTGCTCCCTATGCCCAGCTATGGTGATACCTTCATGCAGATGCCTACATTTAGCTATCTCAAACTGAAGCTGCTTTCACTGATTGGTTCTTATGGTGCTATGGGGCATCAATCGCCTCACAAGAGTGGACAATAAAATCAATTAAATTGCTTTATTGTTTCATCAGATTTCTTTCTTTCTCATGTCTCATTTTACACTGAGATTTTAACTTCTGTCAGCTAGGAACCACTTTATTTTGTAAATTAACAGTACTGGCACAAAGTCCTTGGCTAGAGTTCCTAAGTGTGATAATAATACAATTATATTCTCTACTTTCCTAGGCTGTTACAAAGTGCAACAAAGTAGTGCCCTTCAGTCAACTGAAAATAATCACTAGGAAAGAGGCTTGGGTGCCTGGATGAATCGAAACCCTGTTTTGTTCTCCTGCTTTTTTATTCATTGTTATGAATTTTTCAGCAAATTATGCAGTAACAGAAGTTATAGCAGACAACGTTAACTGTAAGTTAATCATGGAAAATATTTACAGAAAATATTTCTAATCCCATTTTATAGAGGAGTAAAGTGAAACAAATTGAATTGAGTGTTTTAATACAAACTAACCATTGGAGACTGTAGCAGAATTGAGAACTGAGCCAAAGCTTCTTTCCCATAGCAACTTTAATGTTTGTTTCCCCATTTATGTTCAGTATTTGTCCATCTACTGATGAACACTTAATTGACAAAAGTTATACTGAGTGCAGAGCCTCAAATAACCAGGAAAGTAAACCACCACAAAGTATTTTTTTTTCACCAAAAATGGAAGAAACTAGTGCCTCGTGTTCCTCAACTATCAGTATCCTCAAGTGCAGATAACTCCCCCTGTAAAAACTTGAGCAACAGCCCAGAAAATTGATTTGTTTGCACCACAAATCTCTCAGATGGATGAAAGGAATGGAAATTGCTGAAACAAAGCAAGAAGACTGACTCAGAAAATACAGTAATAGAGCTAATAAAGTTCAAAGTCAAAGTGCAATTCTTTGAATGTCTGGCAAAACAGAATAGTGTATTAAATGCAGCATGCAAATGAAAAGTCTTTTGTTGCCTATGATCCATCCCAGTGGCACAATAAAATAATAATTTCTTAGACCACATTCTAGTCGTGATATTTATAACCATAAAATGCAGTTCTTAAGAATTAAGACTTGGTGATTATAAAATCTGTAAGAATCTCAAAAGAAGATGATTGTACATCTCTCAAGACACAGAGTTTTCCTCTGAAATTACTGTACAGTGGATTTCGAGTAAGTGTACAAATCATTGTTAAAGAATTGAAATGCTGAAATTGAACATATTGATATTTAACCACATCTTAATCATCCTTAGTGACAAAAATTTATTGGAATTTTTAGTGTGAATTTATCTTCACTTTCCATTGTTACAGCTTTGTATTATCTTCTCATTCTGTTGATATAAGAACCTTCAGTCTTACAAATTAATGTAGGCAGCTATGGAATTCAAATAGAAAAAAATTTTTATTCCCCCATGGGTAAGCAACAGTTCAAGCATGTTAGAAGGCAGCTTCCCAAATATCAAATGATTCTTTCTGCTCTTTCATGAGCAATTTCCACATTTCTTTTTATATTGTCCATGAAATTTGAGAATCAAATCCAGATATGGCTTTCTAGGAATGATTTAAATAGTTTTATTTAACCACTTCATAGAGAAGAGAACTTAAGAAAAGTTAACTTTTTTCTTTTTTTCACAAATACTCTGACTTCCACTATCTAGAAAGATGTATTAATCCCTCCTTCCCACAACTGACAATCACTATTTACTTATTTAAATTATTTAGCTTGTGGGACACAAAACCCAACCCAGTTCTTGCTAGATTTGTGAATAAAAAACCTGCAAATAACTTCCAAACATAGACTTCTGCATGGAATTAATATAATTTTGTGACTTTGGGCACCTCTTTAACCTTGTATCCTTCTCTCTTTTGTAGTTTATGAGTTGTGCATCAGAAAGAGATTCCTAAAATTATGCATCCTTAACAAGTTTTCAGATGTTAGATTCCCCCTCTCACAACTCCTCAGGAAAACAAGAAAAAATCCTATAAACCAAATTATTCTCCCATTTCATTATGGCCAGTTTAGTCTTCTTATTTTAAGTTGTGTTATAGAAGAAACAAAGAGATTACTATGTCTAAAACTAACATCCTGCTGATCCAATTTTTTTGTGCCCCCAAATAATGGCTGAGATTAGCTTTTTTCACCTTTTCTGAGTTTAGTCTGAATTATATCAATTTCAATTATAAACCCTCTAACACATACATCTTTAGAGATTTCAAGTTCTTGTTCAGTCTAATCTCTAGGAAGAATGGAATTTTTGGACGTTGGTTCATGGTGGACTTTACTGCAGTGTTTAATCAATGCCAAATGCCATGTTTTGTCATACACTCCACTGCTATATTAGCCCAGATACAACAAGAGGACTTAATTTCCCTCCAATATGTCACAGTGAGAACAAAGTCAGCTGCTTAAGATGGGAATTAGAGAAGAATGATGCCAAGAATAAGACAAGATTAAGGATTATTAATCAGTGCTTTTTATAGCCCTGATTCACAATGCTCTCAAGAACCAATGGGAAATTATCTCCAGCACATTAGCCATAATGTGCTCTGACAGTAAGAAAATAATAAAAAAATGTTTCAACAGTATTATCTTGCATTGGTGTGAGTAGCAAACACGCAGATATATGAGTGATGCTAAGCAAGGCAGGCTCATGAACTTGGTCTAAAAATCTGCTTCCAAGTGTGGTTATATTCAGCTTGCATGTTTTACAACACACAGATACAGCCTGAGCTGACTCAGAACATTTCTCACAGAAATGAGAATGAGTTGGTTCTTCTCTTTTCTTTGGATTTGTTTATTAGTGAATATGATACTGTCTTTACTCAAATCTGAATTTTTCATCATTAGAACTCACATATAGCTGTGAAGGGAACTCAGAAGGTAAGCGAGTAGAATGTGTCCTTAATCCACTGAACTCAGTGGAATAAAGAACTTGGCCCAAACGAATCACTCTGGTTCATCTTTATACAGCTTGGCAGGACAACTTCTCCCTGGACAAGACCCACAGCATCTTCTCCAGACACCTATCAAAGTCTTCTCTGGGGTCCGTAAAACGTGAAAATATTAATCTGGCAAATTTTTTAATTCAGAGGTGGTTATAAGAAAAACTGTTATGTGAAATAGGATTTGTCTTTCTGTTCTTTATTTTTCTGTTGTACCTTTCTGAACATGCTGCACCCACTAAGCCATGTGAATCATATAATTATGATTAGCCCTCCCAATAAGCCCTGTTGGAAATGAAGGTTTATATAGACAGCGTGTGATAACCATTATTTTTCTCTAGCTCACTTAGCTGTGAATTTTTATGGGAAGTATTTAAATAAGTGTTCCACTTGGTAGAACTGACTGTCTGAATAAAACCCCAAAACACGGAGGAAGCTCAGAGAGATTTATTAGAACAAAAATTTTAACCATTGTACTGCAAACACATCAGTTTTTATACTCTTGTACAGAATTTTGTCTTTAATCAAGATCAGACTGTACAAACTGTAACACAGACAGGACTTGATAGCTAATCTGAGGCAATTATACAATAATATGTACCTAATAACCATATTAATAAAATAAAAACTTAGCATTCAATGTTTCCCTCCTTCTATGGTGGTTTCTTATCTTCCCCTTTTCTGTTTCCTTTAGGTTTAAAGGCCTCCAAGGGAGAGATTTTTCCCCTGCATCTATAAAATAATAGTACAGCCAAGCACAACTTCAGTTCCCTTTGGGATGTTTGTGTGTTGGTTGGAAATATTTGTATTGATTTTTTTTTTTTTTGCCATTATATTCTCTTTAGAAAGTTAAGATTTTTATGTAGTTTTCTTTTAGTAGTCTATAAATGTTACAGCTACACTTTTAACGCTGCTCCTTTTTTTTTTACATTTTATTTGAATTAAAGAAAAATATTTTCTAATTTTTTTGTTTCCATCACGAGTTGTAAGGACAGAAAGGAGACGTTTATTTCATTTAACCAAATAAAATAAATAGAAGATTAAAATTAAGATATTGGAATTCCTCTAGTACAACACACACAGAAAAAGTAACTGGAAAAATATAGTCCTCCTCAAACATTAATATCTTTCTAAGAAAATAATCTTTTTCCTTCAATCCATGCTCTGCCATCTTTAACAGAGATATCAGGGAATTTTTTTCTTTAGATTAAAAAATTATATATTTTTTTCTTTTCATTAGAAGCGGATTGAAAAAAAAACCTAATTTCATGTGACAAAATATTTCAGAAAGTCTTTGGGGGCTAATCAAAACATTCCTGTTTTGATTTTGTTCTCCTAAGACATTTTGAAGTGAAAAATCAAAACATTTCTCTAGAAACACCAAAAAGGGACTTTTCAGCACTTCAGAAGCCTGTCATTGCTGGGTTTGATTCTCAAAATAATTTCCCCAGCCCACAGACAAGCACTGCTGAATCGGTGCACAATGGTGCCCACAGGAGGGAGCAGTGTGTGCGACGATCTTTTTCATTCTATTTCACCTATAGCTTCATTCACATCCAGCAGGATATTTTCTAAGAACAGATTTAACTTTAAAATCATGTGTAATTCACTACGAGGCAAATATTTAAGCACGTACTTACCCTGCTCTGACCTCAGGAATACATAAATACGTACTTCAGTGCTCTGCCGAGTAGGGATACACTAATTCCTCACTAGCATGTTGCAGGGCTGAGGCCTCAAGCTTTTAATAAGGGATGCACAGATATGAAACGAAAGAGCGTCAACCATCATCAAAGGCTTGGATTTCTCATTTCATTGCTAACACATGAGAAAACACGCGTTAGGAAGATCTGTATCAGGTTAACTGCTTCAGTGGTGAGATGATACTGACGTAGCACTGTCTATCCTCATCAGTTACAGAAGGCCTGAATTGATTTATAATACACTGCATGGATTCTTTTACAAACCATCAGATATCTGATAGGAATTTAAAAACTGGGTCAGTTCCAGAAAAAAAAAAAAAAAGGCGAGAGAAAAGAAAAGATTAAAAAGAAAAAGAGAATAATGTTTAAAGAAAGAGTAGGTCATGTTTAACAACAGGCATTTTCTAGGCAAATTCTTATGATCAGCTTAACCATAGTTGGATTTTTTTGGGTTTTGGTTTGTTTTTTTTTTTTGAAAGCCTTTGCTTATACAAAAGGAAGATAAGATTTCTTTTTTAAAAAAAGGAACATGAATCTGTCAAGAAAGACATTATGACAGTGTTACTACATGCTGGCTATATTCAAACACCCTTCTCTGAGAATCCAATTCTGGTCACTTAAACTGATAGGAGAATGGGTTAGATGGACCTTTAAACAAACTTAATATGGCCAGTTTCATATCTTATTGAATAAGTCATGGAGGAGAGATCTGACATATTTCATTAACAAGCCAGTTCTTTAACCTTATTTTCCTGTTTAAGCCATTTTGAAAGTTGGGGTTTGGTTTGTTTTTTCTTTTTTACTTTTTTTAAATGAAATCCTGCATTTTCCTAGAGTACATGTAAAAAGAGTCTGCAACTGTTTGGTGAAGGATCTCCCAAGGTGTCCTTGCACCTCATCCTGCCCCACTGGTGAGCCCCACCCAGCTGGTGTGATTTAACCAACCTGGAGAGTCGATGATGATGAAGGGCTTCTGTACAGCCTGGTACTTGTGTAACCACTAAGGTAGGTCTACAGAGACCAGAGAGAGACTACAGACGTGACTGAAAACTCCACCAGATACTATTGGGGGGGAGGAGTTCATTTTTTTTTGCACTGTTTAGAGTTCAACACACTCTGCTCCTTTTAATTTCAATTCCTTTCCATTCAATATTTTCGGGTGCAACACTGTGTGACAAAAATATGTAGAGGATCAAAGAACTCACTATACTGAACCCACCAGTCCTATTCCCAGCTTCTAACCAGTGCTGGCCAGTACCAGAAGATTCAGAGAAGGTTTTGAACAACTTACGTTTTATGAAATGGGATAATCTGGTTCACATTTATATCACACTCTATTTATACTTGGTTGTTTTAGACACTGACTAACAAGACTTAACATAAATTTTTTCTGGTTATTCTTGTCCTCCAAGTAAATCTCCAAACTATTTCTGAAACTTGTGAAATTCTTTGTCTCAATATCTTATTTTGACAGTGCATGCATAGTATGCACTCATGAGAAAAACATTTCTTATATTAATTTTGAATTTGCCTTGGATGGTATTTATTTCTTTATCATGCCTCTATTCTTACAGTTTTCAGTGTCTGATTCTTTCCATCAGCAAAGACCATGAAGCTATAAGAACATCTGTAAACCAAGACGGAGTGGATTAGCCCAGTAGCTGTCTCTAGTAATGGACAGCATAGAAGGATATGAGAAATTCCTGCAGCATTTACGAGTCTGTAGAAATCTTCTTCTCATGGCTGCTTCTTTTCTGTTTTGTCTTGGGTTTTGGTTTGGTTTGGTTGCTTGTTTTCATTTTTTTTTCCCCCTGAGGATTTTCTCCCATGTGTTTGGCTTTTTCATTTTTAACTCATACATACTTTTTCATATACAATATTCTGAGTTTCACAAGTTATGTGAAGTAACATTCTGTTTTGATTTTCCAGACATGGCACCTGCTAGTTACATTTAAATCTCCTTAGTTCTTGCATTGGAAAAGACAGTAAATAATGATTCCCTTTTGGCCTATTCCTTGACTCTCATCATTTTATAGTCTTCTGGCACAGAAGACTATAAATTGGTGCCAATTAAAGGCTGGTGCTGACCTGTAAGGAAGAAGCGATCATGCCCAGCCAGCTAAACACAAACTCCTGGACCATTCAAGCTCCCACCCAGGATGGTATAGGGCCACCTGAAAATCAGAAGCAGACCAGATATATTAATATGTGCCTTCTTTGTGCCAGCTGACTGTGCCAAGGCTCAGGATATATTTACTTCTCCAGAGCACCGTGCCCCGCTTTCAAAGCTAAATGAAGTATCTTCCCCTGGAGGCATAACCCAAAAGCAATTTCTCTGAAAAAAGGACAAGACCTACAATCAGCTTCGATGTCATTATTTCTGATGATTTTTTTTCTAGAGAAAGAGAAAAGAAAATTCTATTTCTCTGGGTATTTTTTAAATCCCAAAATGCCTCCAATAAACGGAGGTGCTTAGGGAAGCTCAACAAATGCCATTGCCATTCTGTAAATATGCAGGGAATCTTCCAACCAACAGGAAAGAAAAAATGGGTTTGTTTTTTCATACTCTGGACAATATAATCCAGTGAACAACTCTGCTAGACAAAGAACTGGATTGTGCTAATTGTTGACAGAATAGTCAGCTTTGGGCTACCCTGTGTCTCATTTTCCTGTCTGAAATGTGGCATGCCCTCTCCAAAATACAGTCCTTTTCTTCATGCATTTCTTATACTTTGCTTCAGTAGTTTTTAAAGTTTGCAGATGTGATGGGTCCCTACAAGTGGATTGGCAAACCTGACACACTGACTGACATTTAACTCGAATATTTAACTTTTTCCTCTTCTACTTCACAGTAAAAATTGGCTAGTGGGGCCAGCATAGCAATAGAGAAGAAAATTCAAAGAGAATAAAAATCCCTAGTTTGGGTAGGGCTGAGAAAATTTTCCCTTTTTTCAATTAAAAGAGAAATTCAATATAAATTTTATTTTTCAAAAAAATTAAATTACACGCGGGATTTAATGTCAATCATTTTATTCTGTTTTCCTTATCTTTTAAAAGGAATTTCAGTCTTTTTAAGCCAAAAATATTGGTTTGATACCAAAGAATTGGCAGATTTTCTCAAAAGTGTGTTGAAAATAACATTCTCATGTTTCCATGATAAAATATATCACTTAATATTGGATACTTAAAAATGTCAAAATGAAATGATTCAGCATTTTCATTTCCCTCCCTCTTTATTTCTAAGTTGGAATTGTTATGATTACATTCATTTCCACCTATTCTCACTCCAAAACCTTCTTACTGTTAAATTTTCTGTTCCTCAAATGCTTCCTGATTGCACTGGGTAGAATGGGTTGATCCAGCCTAGCCATTGCACATTGATCCTGGTACTTGGAAGGGCTCAGATAGCAAATTCATCACACCAGCAAGCAGTTTTAGTGACCTACTGCATGGAGACCTCAAAACATCACACAACCCAAGGAACTCTCTAACCTCAGTAATTTTTCTCAGCTTCAGCTCCCACAGACACCAAAAATCTTCTGTTCTATCACTGTTTAAGTGAATGAGCACTTTGTTTCTTCAGCTGAGAAATCCAATTTAAAACTCATTGGGGAATACTGTTATCCTGTAAAACACATACAAGGGAGAAAGCAAGCATGAAAAGACTGCTCAGCCAGGGACTAAAGTAAGTGGGTTATTCTGCAAGTAATCCATTCACTGATCAATTTTAGTGGGAGTTGTGGCTAAATCAGGACAGAAAGAGAAGCACACAATGGGTCTAAACCACCAACATCTGCATAGTAATGTTTCTGAAACAACTACTTCATAAGCTTTTTCCAGCAGCTGGACAAAAACCATGCAAGTCACTTCTCAAGAGATTTGTTCCAGAAATACTGCTTTTAATATGTACCGTTCCAGTTACTACTTTCTGACCTTGCATATTTCAGGATCTCTGGCATATCTTATAACATAAAATAAATACTTTCCCCTCTAAAGTTGCTGTCTGTTTTAGATTTTGTGCTTTATTTGAAAAACTGTGCAGTAAGTGATTTTTCCATCCTATTTTAATTTAACAACCTCTGGTTTCTTGGTGTATATCTTGTAATACAACTCCATCCACTCTCTGTGGGTTCAGGTATTCCTATTTTTGTCTGTCCTTAATAAGGTCATTCAGATCTTTTGCATTCCAAGGAGGCCTTACACTATTCTTTTAAAGGATTATTAAATCTTACGATTTCTCCTTTTCTTCTTCCTTAATGAATTTTAAAATTATTGCTGTTTCAAGTTCCTTTATTTGTTGCAACAACTTTATCAGAACTCACTGTTCTTCCCAATAGCTAAGTGGCTTACTCTCTGTTCAACTCCTCCTCTGACTCTTGATTCCACCGAATCAAAATACTTAAAGGAAATCTCCTTCAATTATCTTTTTGGAGGGTTAAGCTCTTTCCTCTTTCCTTCTTCTTTTTTTAATGCAAAGACATGTTAGACCTCTGTTCTAACTAGTTTCTTAAAGAAAATGGTCAGCTAAAATTGTCCTTTCCTTTTTTTTAATGTTCTCAATATTTTATGCTGTCATCTTAAAGCACCACATGGGTTTGATTGTCCTCCTTAAATCAATATTTATAGAAATATTTCTCAGTGGAGTACCATCTAGAGCAACCTCCCCTGCTCTTGAGTGGACTGGTGCACCTTTGGAATGGTCTGAGGCTGAGCCTGGAGGACTCTGCTGTGGCACCACATGCAGACAGCTGCTCCCTGGCTAATCCTTCACAACCTCAGCAGATAACTAATATGTGCTCTAATACAAGCTTTTATCCATCAGTTTTTGATACAAACTTTCATCCAATCATATTACCCTGCCTTGATCCTTCCATCTTGGGCTTGCCACCAAAGCAATTTCTACTTTGGCCATGGACACACCTCTTATTAAATCCCTTTCCTGCCTGCCTCTTCTCTGTCACATCAAACCAAAGTTACATTGGTTTGACAAAACTGTCAAAACAAACCATTCTGTCTCATATTTAAATCTCTGCCTCCATTTTGCTAACTTTCTATGTCCGTAACCGAGCAATTTTTGCTTTCTTCATTCTGTTCCTCAAGTGCTATCATACTTGGGAACAGTTATCATATGTCTTCTTTGTCTTCCTTCCCACTCTCTTTAAGAGTCTCTTACCACACCAAATCTGACAGTAGTTATGCCTCTAGGACGTGGATGCCAGGCTTCTACGTGTCCCACAATAACTTACTCCCTTTCCCTCTGCATGCAGTTACCTACAGATAGATGACATCTCTTTAGAGTGTTGTCATAGAGTTCCCAGTCCCAAAAAGCCCCTTTAGGGGTTATCTAAAATAGGACAAATGTTATCTCAGTGATTTTTATCTTTCCTCTTGTTGAATCTCCACTCCATAAGTAATAAATTACTTAATGAAACACCATTCTTGCTTTTACTTAAGTGTTTATGTAAATTGCATTATATGAAAAAAATATGTATATTATCTCATGTATTATGTAAAATATTATGTGGATTGGTCTGCCAGGAAGAGATGTGCTCATGAACTTGTATGTGGCATGTATTGGTTCATAACCTGCAGAACACTAGTAGAAGCAGAATTAATTCAGCTGGATATGATATTCTTTTTATGAAAGCTGTGTCAGAAAATTACTGCTTTAGATGACAGGAATTAAGAGGTGAGCCACTTTCCTAATAATATTGGTTATCAGGAATATGAGGTAGAATAATTTACACTGAACTGAAACGTGATTGGAGGAGTCAGCATTGTGCTCTTGCAGCCAAGGAGCCCAACAGCACCGTGGGCTTCATCATCATAGAATTATAGATTGGTTTGGGTTGCAAGGGACCTTAAAGATCATCAATTTCAAATCCCTTGGCTGTAGGAAGGGATGCCACCCTCTATACCACGTTACACAGTACCCTATCCAACCTGTCCTTGAACACTTCCAGGGATGGGTCATCCACAACTTCTCTGGGCAACCTGTACTGGTGACTCACTACTCAATTCTTTGGGTACAGAATTTCTTAGTAACATCTGATCTGAATCTCTCCTCTTTCAGTTTAAAACCATTCCCCCTTGTCCTATTATTTTCTCTCTGTATATATAAAAAGTCACTCTCACTCTTTTTCATAACCACCCTTTAAGTACTAGAAGGCTTCAATGAGGTCTCATTGGAGTCTTCTCTCCATGCTGAACAACCCCAACTCTCTCAGCCAGTCTATACAGAAAGGGTTCTCCAGCCCTTTGATCATCTTTTTGACCTCTTCAGGACTCATTCAAACAGGCACATATCCTTCTTATGTTGGGGCCCCCAGAACTGGATGCAGCACTCTGGGTGGGGTTTTGTCACGGGGGCAGAGTAGATGGGAAGATTCATCTCCCTCAACCTCCTGGCCATTAACATTATCATAGCCACCAGGTCAAGGGGAGTGAATATTCTCATCTCTTTAGCATTTCTGAATTCATGTTTGGAGTACTGTGCCCAATTTTTAAGTCCCCAGTACTCTGGGAAAAAAAGTATAAATTAAAAATTATAAATTTCATTAATTTTCCCAGTGTAGGACAAATCTCATGGGTAGAGCATGAGATGCTCAGGGAGCAGCTGAGGGACCTGGCCTTGTTCAGCCTGAAAAGGAGAAAGTTGGGTAGATACCTAACTGCTCTCTTCAACTACCTCATGGAGGAGTTATAAGATAGCCAGACTCTGCCAAGAGATGCTCAGTGAAAAAAGAAGCAGCAGGAATCCAAAGCTGCAGCAAGGGAAATATCAGCTAAGAATAAAGACAATACAAGTCACAATGAAATTTGTCAAATATTGGAACAGGCTGTCCAGAGAGGCTGTGGGATCTCCATTCGGGGATTTCCAGAGCTCAGCTGGGGAAGCTGGAAAGCATTCAGATAGAAAATCAAAACCAAAGCTAATTATAGCTTTGTACTGTTTGATTTATCAAATACAATAACTAGTTACTTACACCTGGTAGTTTAGCATGAAAAAATTTAATTTGCTTTTACCTTCTCTATCTCATAATAAGGGAGTGAATTCATGTTGATCACAGTGGTATCTCAGTACTCCAGGACTGGTGATATTAAACACACCTACTCTTCCCACATGGTGATCAGGAGGCCCAAGGAGTAGCAGGGTGCCTCTCCACAAAATTGTGGGGGGAAGGAATTTTTTGGACATGGTGATGGTGAGTCATCCCCCAGGGCAGGCTCTGGCTCTCTATCCTTGCCTCACAACATAGTGGGGAAAATACCTGTATCACAAGGGACTCCTCAGAAAATAACAATTGTCTTTTATTATTCACAGTGAAAGGAACTTGTGAATCTTGGCCCATAAAGGGGCCTCTTTTGTGCTATAGCAGTAAAAATGAAAATAAAAAGAAGATTGCTCTGCATCAAAAAGAAAAGAACATTTGTTGAACAAGCTGCTATCCCAACATAAATAATGATGTCATGGTCTAGCTCTTTGTCTCTTTTTCTGCTCTTTTTTAATTACCTTTGTCTAGTTAGCTTCTTAGGTATAGAAAATGGGGTTTTTTTCTCTTTCCATCCCTTTTAACTCTTGTTGTCTTTTTTTCTTTTTAATCTTGTTTTTATTTGCTTTATAATTTCAGGTGTCACTAAACTCCAGTGTAAATTACATGTGTTTGATGGAAAGAGAAGACAAGATTCTGCTTGTGCTCTGCAGGGAAGCAACGCTTGGGACAACCATGTCCTCATCCATTTATTTTTCCACTGTATTTAGTAGCTTTCCCAGACTAAAATTGATGAATCAGGCAAGATCTCAGTTGCTATTAGCTCATCAAGGATGTCAGTGCTGGAAACATAAGACAGTTCCACCTTTTGGGCTTCAATGCAAAGCTGCACATATATATGTGCAAGCATAGGCTTGGATACTTTCAGGCAAAGCAGGCAGTTTGGAAAATTGAGAAAGCATTAAATCTAAAACACTCTGCTTCTCAAAACAGAAAGAGAGAAATGCAAGAGGCAATCTCCCTGCCCTTGCTGTGATAATGCCATGTTCTTCACTTTCCTGAGAATATTCTGCAGTCACGTTCCTGAATGTGAGCTAAACTTTTCTGAAAACACCTCTCCAACACTGTGATGAAATTCTGTCCCTGAGCTGATCTGAGTAGCTGGCTGTCATATGTGCCAGACAACATACACTCACTAAAAGAGACTTTTCTTTCAGGGAGCCAAAGATAAATGATCCTTACATCCGCTAACCTAGAAACAAAGGACCCTATCCCTTCACCTCCTAGTAACAGAATAATAATCACTTGACACCAGGTAATGAACAAAACCTACAAAATGTCTCTTACTGCAGACAGTCACAGCACTAGAAAAATTATTCCTTCTAGCTAAAAACTAGTAATTCCCATCTGTTTTTTCCATTAAGTATTAGCAAAGAAATGTGAGAGTCCTATACATTTTATTCTCTCATTTCTACACTTAGACCCCATGAAAAATTGAATAATGTCTGTAGGAAACATCAAGCACCCCTCACCCCCAGTTTTGTACGATTTGTTGGTCTATGAAAATTAATTGCAAAATGTCTTGACTTCTTCCTGCAAGGAAGCACAAATCTAGCTTCCTTCACCTCAGAAAAAATGTAACGCTTTAAAACAAATGGTAAGGTTTGAACTGTATGACTTTGACTGATTATTCAGACTGATTCTTTCCTTACCAATGCTTGTATAAAGTTAGAATAAGTCCTTTGGCTTCCTTGTTTTTCCTTGAGTTTTACTCTGACTTGAAGAAGAGCAGAACCTCGGTGAGAAGCTGATATCATTCTGGCATGACATCATGTAACTCAGTTGATTGCAGTAGAGCTGCATCTGGTGAATATGGGCTTGACAACAGACTCAGGTCTGAACTGTTGATTGAGGTATCAAAACTAAAAGAGGAGACTTTTACTCTGCTAGGCTATGATGTTCCCTTCCTTTTGAATTGCATCTCAGAAATATTAAACAATTTAGAAAATCTGAATAAAACTTCAATACATTTACTCGATTATTATTATTAATATTTCATCTGTATTACTAACCAATTGAAAAAAACTAGTTTGCTTGGTTTTTTTAATTTGAGATAAATACGGTTTTAAATCTTCACATAAAGAAAAGAAAGGATTCTGTTAAGCCCCCAAATCTTTCAAGTGATAAGTATGGGTATAATGTTTTATATTACATTTCTGTGTTCAACCATGCCACAGATGGGACTAATTTGAAGTTTTAAAAGGTACGTGATCCTGGCTGTCTTTATATTTTGTTTTATGTTCTTTTTTGAGTATTTTTGGGGAAAAGGTAGACTACAGGATTAACTTTCAGGAGACTGAGGATTAGATACCTCTGTGAGAATAAATCCGTGATTTGCAAGCAAGACAAGATGTAATATTTTGTAAATGAAAATATCTAGGGAGAGAATTATATACATAGAGGGTGCTGACTTGTTGAGTGCTGGGAGAGCCAAACTGCTGTCTTTGAGAGCCAATTTACTGTAGTGCTATACAATATTTACTAGCTTGAGGCAATAAGCTTCTTCCAGTCCAGGAAGAGCCCTACAGCAGGTAAGTGCCTTTGTCTGGGCAGGGTGGAGCACTGTCTGGGAGCTGGCACTAGAACAAGCAGGCCAGCCAAATGTTTTAGCCTTCCAAAAACTAGGGATACAAAGGGCTTTTCTCTTTTGGGCAGGGTGGTAAGAAAGGCTTATAAATAGTCTGCAGTAATGTAAGAGAAGGTGTAGACAACCCAGAGGTGAAGTCAAGACAGCCTATCCAGTCAGCAAAGCTCCCATGTTGCTTTTTTGATCATGAATATAAAGTTACCAGGCAGTCTGCATGAGTGTTCTCTCATGACCACTCTTAAGCTGCAATTAATGCCAGGTGTTCTAATTCAGTTTCAGATCAAAATCTGCCCCTACATTCCCTGTCCAGAAAAGATCTGAATTGACCAGCTTTCCTCTAGCAGTGGAATAAACTGCCTACTCTCTCCTGAGGCACCTACATGGAGGACAGATCCTTGCTACTCACTGACTAACCTACTTTGCCCATGAGTGCAAGGCTCAGTCCTTTTTTCTGCTCCTCTCTAGCACAGAGGCACTGAAGTAGGACATGCTGGTATCCATCCTGGTACAGCTATTTATGAACTAAACTACATCCTGTAAGTATGTCCTTTGCAAACACCCTAAAGGAACCCTGCTGAAATCTCTGAAGAAACAATACACCCAGCCAGATATATTTTTAAGATTGGTGGGGTGTGGGCACAGAAAGCCATGAGACACCTACCAGAGAATTTTTGCTCTACCCAGTCTATTTTTAATTTGTCAAAAATATCGCCAGGTGGCCAACCCTGAATTTAGGAATGCAACACACAAGCCCATTTTAAACTCCCTGTGGATACACCAGACAGTTAACAACCCTTCACACCAGTCATGCACAGAGGTCACCTAGATTCATTGTGAGGAGTGGGATGGAGTGGAGCATGCAGAAGTGATCCAGGGTTCTCCTGAGCAGACAGGAGATTTTTTGTTGTTCTTGTGACGCTAACAAGTTTACTGCAAGAAACAGGGCACAGGCTTACAACCTTTGGTTCTCAGCATTAGCAGCAATCTAAGGAACACAGGGGAAAAGGCATATGAGTTCAAACACAAGTTATTTTGTAGTCAGTGGCAAAACTCTCAAACAGAACAACTGAGTGGAAATGGAGAATGGAAAAAAGACACATGGAGAGAGCAGACAAAGAAGGAGAAAAATGTGGTGGTAAGGAAGGAGAAAGACTCTTGAGAGAACAAAAAGCAAAAATGTAAGGTGGGGTTTTTTTAATATATGTAATGTAGAAGCATGGAGTAAAAAAAAGAAACTTTCATTAATGTATTTTTCGTTAGTTGATCCAGACAGCAGGCAAAGGCATGGAGCAGGGCAAATAGAGGAATAATCTAATTACATTTATAACAAGGGAGTAAACAAGGGAGTATTCTTCCATACAGAAGAAAAAGTATGGGTGTTTAATTTCAGTGGAGCAAGCTTTGTTAGAACTGACACTGTTGGATAAAAGTGAAAGAGAATCATGAAAGGAAGGGGCAAGTGAGCGAAATTGGAAGGCATTTAAAGTAAAATTCATGTTTGCCTCAGGGAATGTTGTGTATGTGCATGCTACCTACCCAGTAAATATACTGTAAAGGAAAAGGTGTGCCAATGTGAAAGAAAAATGCTCTGTAGAAAGTAATCAAGGTTACAAAGGGGAAAAAAATGGGAGAGATAAAATGGGGATTATGGAAGGGAGAGATGAGAAAGTGTAGAGAAAAGAATAAAATGTGAGGAGACAATAGAAGCAATAGAAATGTGTTAGGGCAGGAAGGTCATCCAAGGAGATTACAGAGGAGGATATTGTAAATGTAACATATTATTAACTAAAAAATAGGTATGGCAGTGACACAAAGTTAATTCCCTGCCTCAGTTTTCACAAAGTAAAAATAAAGGACAAATGTTAAAAGCAGACATGAAATTTCCCCAGGGAGGAAAAAGAAGTATTAGAAATCATACAGGAAATCTCGGTTATGCCAGAACAGGTAATCAAAAATAATAGTCAAAACCATATACACCAAGAATATATATAGAAAAAACCCCTTCAAACCACCTCTACTCAAGCCTGCTTTACAACTTTCTTTATAAGGAAAGGAAAAAAAAAAAAAAGGAAAAAGAGGTTAGAGGAGAGATGAATAAAAATTTCAACTCACAGCTCTCTTTTAAAACATATTGATGACAAGCTAAAAGCTGTATTTAAAATACCCAGCTCACCAATTCTTCCCTTTTCTGATAAAATAAATGTCTTTGGAAAAGAACAGAATAAAACCACCCCTCAAAGCCTGTACCTTTCACTCTTTTATGATCCACATACCCATTAAGGACATCATCTGCTACCACTGAAGCCAATGGAAGCATGTAGTGCTGATTTCACTCAGCATTGAGTCATGCCATGGCAAACAGAACAATTTGCATGCCTGTACTGGAGAAATGGTATGGGCCTTCACAGCCCTGTATGCTGACAGTGTCTCCACCACCAGTTCATTCACGTTCATCACTTCTTGTCTCAGACTTTCCAGGTGAAAAATGGGACATGCAATTGGTGCTGAAGGGCTTGAGATCAGTTGGTGACAACTTCTGGACGTTAGGCATATGAAAACTGCCCAGAATGCTTCTTCTTGGGACATACAGAGGAAGAAATTGCAGCTGTGTACCTCTGTATTTCTCTGCTGTGGCTGCTAACCCTTCATAAAACTACGGGGCAGAAGGGCAGTTGCCTCTAAGCTCCTGTGCTTTTCCAGTTACTCATGTTCACTTGTGTACCAAAGAGCAGGTCAACAGGAGAGAAAAGTGCTACTTCTGTCCCCAGGCTGCTCTCTAAATTCCTGCTCTACTGCCAAACAAGTGTAATGACATGCGGCCAATTCCTCAGGGAAAATTGCAACCACTGTGTTTTCAAGCAGTGCTCGGTGAGGATATCTGAGACTCATCAACATAGTAGTCTTAGAAGAATCAGCCTTGAGGAGTTACCTGTTTGACACTTCATCTGAGGTCCCTGGTTCTAAAGCTACAGGAAAGTTCTTTTACCCCTTTTAAAAAGGTTCCCCAGCAGCAGGGCCTCTTCTAACAAAACTACAGCTGGCTCCTGCTCTGAGTTGTTCTGGAATTAATTCAAATGTTTTCTTGACTTCTGCATGCATGTAGAGTTGCCAACCTGCTACAGCAAAAAAGGAACTTTCCTCAGCCCAGAACACTGACACAGCATCTAAAGGTTACTTTTTCTTTTTTTATATAGTTAAAAGCTTTTAAAACCCATTTTCATAGGATCATAGAATGATTTGGATTGGAAAGGACCTTAAATATCATCTTGTTCCAAGCCCCCTGCCATGGACAGGGATGCCACCCACTAGACCAGGTTGCTCAAAACCCCATCCAGCTTGGGCTTGAATACCTCCAGGGATGGGGCAGCCACAACTTCTCTGAACAACCAGTTCCAGTGCCTCACCACCCTCACAATGAAGATTTTTTTCCTAATGTCTAATCTAAACCAACCCTCTTTCAGTTTTAAGCTTCCCACTTATCCTTTTACATGTTCCTTTTCACATGCCCATGTGAAAAGTCCCTCTGCAGCTCTCTCATAGCCCCCTTTAGGGAATGGAAGGCTGCTATAAGCTGTCTCCAGAGCCTTGTCTCCTACAAGCTGAACAACCCCAACTCTCTCAGCCTGTCATGCAGGAGAGATGCTTCAGATTTCTGATCATCTTGGTGACCCTCCTCTGGAATCACTCCAACAGGCCCATGTTTTCCTTTTTAGGGGCCCCAGAGATGGACTCTTTTTGAGAGTCTTCAAATGCTAGTAAATCACTTAGTCACACAGTACTCTTCTCTCTCTTAGTTCCCTCGATAAGACGCCAGGCATAAAGTGGCAGAGGCACAGGATACAGTTTTTGCTTGGTTTTATCTGAAGTATAAATGCTGTCTCATATCTTGCTGGAAGGAGAACATATATGTGGAAATGAAAACGTACATGGAAATGGGACATGGAAAGGAGCAGGAATAACACTTCCTTGAGTATACTAACTTCAAATTTCTACTGAATCCAGAGGAATAGTTGTCTTCTGTCTTATGAGGATTAAAAAGTGTTCTCTGATCCATCTAAGAATTTAACCAATGGGGTTTCTGTGGATATTTTCAGAGGTGTGAATCCCAGATGGTGGATTCACATTGGCTGTACTGAAATTAGACTGATTCACACCAGATGAGAAAGATTAAGCAGCAAATCAGGAAACAAGAAGCAGACTCCAGACTGCCTTGAATCACATTCCCACATGTATCTTGAAGGCCTTTAACCTTCCCAAGTGGTCAGTTATATTGATTAGACCTTCTGGTGTATTTATTTAATTAAGTATCCTATATTTGAGACTATACTTAAGGCTTTCTTGAGTCAAAAGAGAAATTCCAACTTCAGAATAGGAAGGAGCTGTACAAATGAACCAGCCCTCAGTCCAAAAAGAACAGTCAGAAGAAAGTGTCATTCCACAGATAAGTGACCTTTTCAGCTAGGTTTGCAATCAGACAAAGATCCAAGCTTTTGTAGCAGAGGCTTTACTGCAAGAACCTTTTGAAACAAACTGAAAATACAAGTGCTCAACACATTAAAACACTAGTAGAAGGCAGAAAATTAGTATTTGAGCTGCATTCAAAAGAGAAGTGAAGAAGATACAAGAAATTGACAGAACAAAGGGCCACAGTGTAGGAAAATATTATTGAACATGCTATGCTGCTTGGGAGGAATCCAGATCAGCACCTGAGCAGCTGCATATTCTGGACAATCTGTTGATGATTAATGGAAGGAAGATGGGAGGCCAGTTACAATCATCTCTGCCCAGTGCTATGAATGCAAAGCATAAATCAGGTTTTCATCATCTTTTTTAAAGAGCCTCTGTGGAAAACACAGACTAACTCTCAGGTGGCAAGCAACTAGGGTGTTGTGGAAACTCACCTTCAGTAAGCAGGCACAGTGTTCTAATAGCTCTTCATGCAGAATTAATTATAAACAAAAAGATACAATCATATGGCAGTGAACAAAAACTGAGGAACATTTTGGAAAATATTGCTGAAATAGTAGAGGAAGTGAATGAGGTCATTCATCAGCTCAAGAAGTCAGCATTTGCACAGGCATAAGACAAGCTATTTAGGCATCTCCAGTGTAAGGGTCCATTCCTAACATTCAGGGTTTCTCTTGTTTTTACAGAAGACATTCCTAAGATGTGTTTCTCTGACCTGTTCTAGTTGTTTACATCAGGATGAGTTCAACTGTACCTACGAATGCTCATTTCTGTCCTTCGACCATGAGGTGGATTGGCAGTAAAACAATCTGAGCTATAGCTGGCTGTGCAAATGCCTCATTACTCAGATCACACACATGCACACCACGGCCACCAGTAGGAAATGCTCACGTTGGGCATTAAATTTTGATGTTAAGGTTTGGAACTGAAGTCAAAGATATTTGGGATGGAAGATTCTGGCTGAGTTTCTTTGCTTCTTGTGAAGGCTCTGTGGTTCCCTTTACACCGAGCTATGGAGTGTGATCCAGAGATCCTCAAGCTATCAGCAGCAGCCCATGTGTGTGAATATGTTCCCACAGCAAAGCTTCTTGCTTAACACCTCCTCTTCAGAAGTGGTGTGATCATGCTGCCAGAGCCAAGGAACAATATGGGCAGGAAAATACTGTTTTGATAGCTCAGCAGCATGCTTTCTAGAGTGCTGGATTCCAGGTCAGGAAGAGCCAGTCTGAATTTCTCTGTACACAGTATGCAAAATAAAATCTCATCCTTCATCTATTATTGCAAGGACTTAAATACGATCTCCAGTTCCTTATTTTTTTCACTAGAGACTCGGTCAACGAGGACTTTGGGAAAGGCATGGATTATATAGTATATTCTATATTATATTAGGGATTGAATTTATAAGATATTTAAGGTCCCTTTTAACTCAAACCTTTTTATAATTTTAAGGGTGTTTTCCTACAGCTAAATGAGATACTTTAGCTTACTTTTTAGTGACCAAAACCTGGAACAGGAAAAAAAGGAAATATGTAAAAATTGTTAAGTTTATCAAACAGTTCAGCTAAAGTGAATTAAACGAAACACAAATTCTTAACCAAAGGAGAAGTTCTGCTTTAATTTAAGGTTTTAGAGAAGAAGTTTTCTGTTCCTAAATTTATATTGCATTTTTGAGATATTAAAATAAAAAATAACCAAAGAAGCTAAATATTTTTTAAAGTAAATATTTAATCTGAAGTAACATATTTTTAAACTCTTGAAATTTAATATTAACACACTTAAGTTTTTAATATTACTAATCCTGGTAAAAAAAAAATGAAAAATTAATGTGAATATCTTCATATATTGAAGTTTCAGAGAAGAGGGATTATAATGCAATTCTTTCTGCAGCTTAGACTAACATAAATCCTTAAAGAAAATTTTCACATGGCAGTGTTCTGATCCAATGTTCCACCTGGAGAGGTTCATCACCTGATTGACTAGTGTTTTTATAACATTGCAGCAACCCTCATGTGGTCTGCATATATGTTTCTAAATATGTGTAATATATTTTTAATATATGCATACATGTCATAATGTTTGAGAAGCCCAAAGTGATCATAATGGAACAAGGCTACTAAAAACACAACAAAATACTTGTGTTTAGAAGCTGCCTAAACTACCAAAAAAAAAAAAAAAAATCCTGCATTTCTCCTCACTATGTTTTGGATTTCTGTCAACAAAGGTGAACTACTGTATATATCTAAAACCCTGCTTGGTTAGGCCATACAAATATGACAGGCAAGAATATGTCTGAGAATCAGTTGCCACTTTGGGTTTTAGTGACTGATCTTCTCAGATGTTGTATAATTGTGCATTTTATCAGTGTCAGAAACTTATATCCGGATGGGATTTAGGTGCTGCAAGTACAAGGTGGACACAGGAAAGGTCTGTGCATACTAACAGATGTCAGCTGTGGTCATGAGTCTCCTTCAGGTACAATTTATCCTTAAGAGGTGAAAAAATAACATCTTTCTCATGCAAATTTTTGCTAGTATACAGAGCAGAACAAATGGAAGGCAGACGTAGCAAAGCTATGCAGGAGGCTATGCAACCATAAGATTAAGCTTAAATGAGAATAAGGGCACAATTTGTCTTCTGAATTCCTTGTAGGGTCCACTTGGTTCACATTGTCAAGCTTTTCTGTACACCTGTGACCAAAGAAATTTAATTTTCTTAAATAAAAAAGAAAGCTGAGAATCATACTTAACCACATCATTTTGCAAGCTAGATATGGAACACATAATCCTTTCCTTCTAAGTATTTTCATAGGCTTTCAGGGAATGGTCCCAGTTCTTAACGCAATCTCCTGTAGTTTTTGACATCAGTATTGACTGCAATTGAGTGAGATCACCTTATATTGATCCCAAATCTCACCTTCAAAGCAAACTTTTTGTTTAATCTGACTCACCAGTTCTCTGACTGACCATTTCTAGTCTGATGTCATGTTTTTTAACTGTTCGCATTCTTTCTCTTCAGGATGAATTATTCATCATTTGGACACACTCCAAAATGCATAGACACTTTTAAAAGTCCAGAGATAGTTCATAGCATTAAAAGTAACCATCTCAGGGAAACATGCCTTCCTTTCCTGACTCTGACTCCTGCTCTCCTGCAGAAAATGCTTTCAGCTTTCAGAGTCTTTTCCCTGAATATGGTCTTCATTCTTCATCAAATTACCCATTCATTGCTCCCCACAAGCATGTGGTCCCACGTTGGTCTGGAACACATAGAGGGTTATTGAATTACATGGTTATTTGTGACCTGTAAAATTGATACCAAGTTTGTTATAGTGCAGCTGACTTGGTTTCAGATTTCAGACATTATTAATCATAATAGAAAAGAGTGTAACAGCAGGAGCAGGTCTGGCGGAGGAGACTTCAGACTGAGATTTGTCCTATATGTAGGCTGAAAACCAGTTAAAACTATACATATTTTAAGCAGAAATTCTAACTTGTGAGATCTCTAATCCCTTACGTTTGCTTTTCAGACATCTAAACACACAAGGAGACTTACGCCCTTGGAAGTTTAGCATTGCTTTTATCCGGGAAACAAAATAAAAATAAATTTAAAAATGAAGGTCAAGATAGACAATCAAAAATCCCAGTTCAGGACTTCTTCATTCACACTAATTTTTGAAACAGTTTTGCAAAATGAAAATTTATTAAATACTGAAGGATAGATTCTGATTTAAGTTACCATGGGGTAAACTGGAATTATTCCCATGATGTGGGCAAACCTATGTCAATGAAAACAGAATCAGAGTTTTGTGATATCAATTGCCTAGAGATGGTTTATTTCTATCCCATTGGAAATCATTAGTACAAATCTAACACTTGCGCAGGAAAAAGCCCAGACACACATAGAGAGGGAGCCATGGTTAGTTTGTCTTCCGATGTATTTACAGATGTTGTTAGGAAAAAACAGCCCAAAAGTAAAAATTATGCTACAACAAGAAGTGCTTTTTCTTCTAAGTAAATATACATTCTTGTGACTTCTGGGAAAATCATCAGGTAGGAAGTGTTTAAGGAGCTGTGGCTCACACTGGAGCCCCATTAATGCTGTGGTGTGGGGCAACAGCTGTGCTATTGGGGCTATATGACCATTTCTGTTGTTGGCAGCTGACTCTCGGTGACCCTGTTTGAGCAGGGGAGTTGGTTAACATGACCTCTAGACATCTTTGGTGCTGAGGTGCATCAGTGAAACTCCTTGCTTCATAATGGCATTGAGCCCAGAAGTCAGGGAAAGACTCACCAAAAACTTACTGGGTATCCCCAGCTACTAGTTATTACAATACTGAAGACTAAGATTTTGAAGAGAGACAACACATTATGCTGCAAAGGCACAGGCTAGCAGAAAGCCAGAAAAGCTTTCCCAGTTGGCAGATACCTTTAAAGCTGCATTCTTGACCCATGGGTTGAAATATGCAATGCTCACCATGCCATTCCAGGATCTTTGCACAGACAAAATACAGGATGCTCATTACCATGCTGCTATGCCTTCATTTAGTCAGAGTCACCATAAGGGGCTTCTGCCTACTCTGCAGACAGGGACTGGTGACCTACCACAAAAAAAGTTTGGTGCCTTAAATTCATGCTCAGTGTCAAATTTGGGATTAGTTTTATCAAAGGCAGAAAGCAGAGTTTTACAGAGTATATAAACACTTTATTGAAGAGACCTGAGCTCTGCAGTCTACCTCCAAACAATAACATTAGGCAAAATTTATGGGTTGAATCACTAAAAATTATTTGCCCAAGTCTCAAAGACAATGTGTTGACACTACAAACACAGGAGTGAAGGAGAACATAACACAACCATTTATACTGTGTTTCTTTACTCTGTCAGATCCTCCCGACTGCAGAAGCTTTTAGAAACTGTCAATTTATGTTAGGGGTATGCAGGGATATTCAGCCCTGATAGCAAATAATTTTGCATAAAGCTTAAAATTCTAGTACATACAGTAAAGCTAAATCCCCAGAGTACTTCTCAGCTTCAAACAGGGCTGCTTAGGAAAAGAATTGATTGCACATGCAAGAGAAAATCAGAAATAAAACCCATCTATGTTGAAAAATGGAATACCAAATGGGAAGATAAATAATATGCAGCTTCAAAGTAAGTCTTGCCACAAAAATCCTATAATCACTGTGAGAAAAAGAGATTATGTAAATTTATTTGGTGATTAGAAAAATTACATATTCAAAATTATTTAATTTCATTATACAGTGAAAGTTACACAAATAAATACCTACTGTACCTGCATTTTTCCTATCTGCCTTTTTGCAATTTTTGACATTTATTATCTACAAGCTAGACAATGTATGGCCCATGTGACAAGCCAGATTTTGTTTAACAAATGTTTATCATGTATGTGCTGTGAATTATTTTAGAGCAAAACAGACTGATGGTTAGTGTATGAATGACAACCAAGAAATCTTGGCACTGTCTTCACCTTCTTGCTCGCAGAAAGACCATAATTTTTATGTCTCATCTTTGAGGTATGAAAGACGTGCTGACTGCCCAGCCACAGGTCCCCTTGGTCAAAATGTACTGCATCAGACGTAGAAGTAGAGCACCAGGAAGGGATAGGAGCAGATAAAGAAGATAAGGAAAACTGTGAGGTACAGTAATTATAGTGGTTGACACACGCACAGTCAGACAGCCAAGGGCAGAAGGTAAAAGGGACACCTTTGGACCATCCCGTCATCACAGGAAAAGGAAGGGCAAGTCTAAATACTAAAAGACACTCAATCAGCCTCTGGTGAAGCTATAGGGAGAGAAATAAAAAAGGCCTGAACATCTAGTGGGTCAGTGCGGATAAGGTTCTTTTCTGCCAAGAACAGAGTTATAAATTGGAGAAAATAAGATAGCAGTAACAGTCCAGGTCAGATGGCCCTGTCCAGATGTGCAGGTTTTGAGTGGTGACCCAGGGATGACAACCACAACCTCCAGTACTTGTATGAAAATTATATGTGATCCTCAGATAAGAAGAGTCCTCCTTGAGAATACAGAAGACAAAGAAAAACCCCACTTGGAATCTGTGATGTGAGAGACTGTCTTAATACACAATTGTATTTTTTTAAGAAGCAAAGAACTACTTCAGGATCTGCTAGAGTGAGTCAGAGCACCTACAAAAGCAAGGCAAGGAATGGTACAAGACAGACCTTGCAACAAAGAGGACAGCTTAAACGAGCAGGCAACTGTATGAGGCCAAGGGAGAGGAGGCTGCTAGTTGTGGCCTTGCTCCCTGGAAAGGCTTAACAACCTCCAAGTGCAGAAGAAAAGTATGTGGGAAGGAAATTATCAGCCTGAGATTAGGTAGCATCTTGGGCTAGGGATTTGCAAGTGATGCCCTAAAATTTGAATCTGATCATTGATACTGCCAAATAAGTCACAATGAAGGTTAAATGTGGGTGTCTGACCCACATACCCATGTCCAACTGTCAGAGCACCAGTCTTTACTGAAAATGTCTTTACAACTGCTCCACAAGGCAGGAAAGCATCATCTTGTAGCAGCAGGAGCATGGAGAGACAGGTGAACTCAGGGAGATGTCATTGTAGTGCAGGGAAATCAAACAATACTGTCTTCAGAAAACACTCTGATCACTGAAAGACCCTTCGTCTCCAGCCAAAACTCATATGAAAATAAATCACAGGGATAGACTAACAGTGTGGATATAGAATTTGTAGGAAGTGTGATTGAGTTTTGATTCAGCCAGCCGATATCTGTGGTATTTTACATTGCACCTAATCCAGTGGCTCTTCAGGTCATTGCCAGAGACAGTCACCCTCTCCTCTCCTTTCTCCTCACTCCACGCCATCAACTGGGCATTATGTCTCTTTTCACATGTGAGATCAAATAATCCCTTTCAGGATTTAGATAAACAAGGAGATTTCAGAGAAATCTTTTTTGCTCATTTGCGTGTTAGTAGGTTAATTTTCCACAGATAAGCTGGACCAACTTCAGTTGCAGCTCTCATACATGGGAAACAGTAGAGGTGCACAGCTGTGGACCAAAAGCAGAAGCAAACACCACTTTGGAGTGCACTGGTAAGTCACGTCAGTTTGAAACATTCATAGGTCACAGACCACGTGTCCCCTACTTACAATTTCTTCTCAGTAGGACAGAATCATTATTTTTTTCCTTCTACATAAGAAGATTGGAAAAACACAAATCAGTAATGATTATGGATCACTAAGCAGTGAGGACAACAGCAGGTAGAAAGTAGATAACAGATAGTCCCCTTCCTCAAGGCCTTCAAGTTTAGCAGAGATCTCGTTCAACTTTTTGATGGGTTATCAGCAGAACTTTCTTTTTTTTTTTTCCCCAGAAGGAAGTTAGGAAAATAAGATTTGTCATTTGTGAGAATTTGTCATTTAGAGGAAGTTAAAATAATAATAAACAAAAAAGATAAAAAAGCAAGGAGTAATCCTGAATCAAAATGGAAATTCCAATACAGCACAAGAGGTCTAAAAGAAATGAATTAAGAAAACTCTGAATTATTGTTTCTCACTTGCGTTTAGTGTTGACAAAGGGAACGTCTATCAGCCAGACACGCTGAACTCTCTTTCATCACCTGAGAGAAAGAAGGCTGTCTAGAGGCTCCATCAAGGTAAAAAACTTGTCTTGAGAGAAAAAGCTCTCTCTTCATTGCATTGACTACCTGAAGTTTAGAAATCTAAATATCCAAATCCAAATATCAAGTTCAAGCACTCATTTTTGTAATCAGTCACTAAATACCTGCCATGTGTATTCTCAAATATAAAAACCCCCAAACCTAGTCCAACAGGAATATTGATGACTATGCAAAAGTTAGAACAAATGAGACAAGAGAAAAGAAAGTTTCCTCTACCTCCAGTGCCATCGGGGGATAACACTGGAATCAGCGTAATCTGATTCTCTGACTCTTGAAAGAGTTTGTCTTTCTCATCAGACCTAACGCAGCGGTCATTCTCACAGGGTTCAGGTCACTTTGCCTACAGGTATCCATCCAAAAAGCTGCTGCCATGATTATTCCATAATTTATTGTTTTCCCAGAGCACCAGCACGTGAATCCCTTAGCTGAGGCATCATGCTGTCATTCATCCATCTTTATTCCCAGTGCCCCAAATAGTCTTTGTCGCTCTCCTGACTTTTAGCACTCATTCAGATGAAAGTTTGGGAGAGAACTGTGGCATCAGACTTCAGAAGAACCACAGTGTCCTTTGTCCTCTGAAATGACTGTTGCTTAGGAGAAGCTCACCTTAAACATCTACAAACCCATTTCCTTCTTCTGCTGAAAATCTCTCTGTAATACCTTACTTAGCTGTGGTGTCCACGAAATGTCATTGGTATGCCACAGCATTTTTTTCTGAATAGTTTACTGTGTCCTGATCATGATGGCAAGTATCATTTCTGTGCTTGGTGTTGTTTGCCATTTATGGGCACCTGCCCTTGTCTTATCCACAGACTTTAAGATCTGAGGATAAGGACTGTGCTCTTTGTCCCGAGCTGCATCTTACCCTGGCCAATGGAGTGGAAACATAATAAACACAAAATTTGAGTCCCACTGCCTTAAAATAAAAATTTATAGGTCCTGATTCATCAGTCATGTGTCTTATGCTAATAAAATATTGCGCCATTATGTTGTGTGGAAAGTTGGCATTTTGAATGGACCACCATCTGGAATTTCATTTTTATATATGGTCTATACTGATGCCTGAAGTTAATATTATGCCTGCATTTCCATTCCTAAAGCACATTACCACAAGCTTATAAATTTAACCTTTTAAAATGAAAAAATGTGTTCTCAGCTGTCAAATGGCTTTCAAAACCCTGAATGTAAACAGTTGTTACATTTGAAGGTGAAAAATCTGTGTCTTACTGTTATACGATTTTTGCAAATCTTATAAAATATTTCTGATGGCTTGGGAAGAGAAGACAGAATTAAAAATTGGACAGTGAAGCATAACTTCCTGCCATGGCTTCATGTAATCCCAAGTAAACCTGTTTTAATTCGGCTATTTTCTGGAGTTTTAGTCTTTTTCCTATGCAGTGCTCTTCATATTTAACGTGTAAAGGACCTGCCCAAGCTCCACTGTCATAGAACATGTGTGGAAATTGATTAAAAATTTCCAGTAAATTGTCAGTGCCTGTGCAGTACTGGTATTTTGAATAGAACACAAAATTAAAAGGAAGACCTTTCAAAGATATGTACTTGTGTGGAAAATGAATCTGAAATACCTACATACATTATGTGTGCTTAAACAGCATAGTTTGTATTTAGATATAAACCCACAAAACCTTAAGAGCATGCATGTAAAACAAACAGATGTTATTTATAAAACTGCCAAAATATGTACTGAAGCAATCAGAATTATTTAAAGTGGAAGAGAATATTTCTCTCAAAGATTAAAAGTTTTTCCTTCAAATTTCTCCATTCTCTTATAGTAGGAGTCATACTTCATTTATCATTAAGCAACTTGTAAATCTTTCTTAACTACTTTGCATCATAACATATTTCATACTTTTTCATTCTTGTAATATTTAACCATGTACTTTATATAGTTCATAGTTTATAACATTTTAAGGTCAGGAAGAATCAATAGTGTGATTTAATATGAACACTGAATAACCTGGTTATGAAACTTCAACCAGTTTTTTCACACAGAATGCTACACTCACACAGGTGCCTGTTATGGCACAAAGAAGTTTTAAAATTGTATCAGGTACACTTACCCAAAAGTCAATTTTTAACGCTTGAGAAGTCCTACCATACTGACAGCTAACTCAAAGGAATGGAAAACCACAGTGACAGAAGCCAAGCAATATGCTTCAGTTGGCAAGAATAAAAAAGTTGAAAATATTGTAAGAGCTGATTGAGAGAGAGAGAGGAGACTATCAGTTCTTCAGCATAGATTCCCGCTGAGATTTAAAGGCAAGTCACAGAATTAAGACAAGTAAGTGATCACAGGCATGGCATGTACCTAAGGTAAAGTCCTCTCTTTGTACAGGTACTTTAATATAAATTGGTATAAGTCCTACATTTCAATATAGCCTCCTAATGCCTGTACACCTCTAACCAACACGCTATGAAACAATTCCCAGTCTACCTTTCACTTTATCCCACAAGCAAATACATCCTGCACAATGATGTGGCATAACACGCAGACAGACAACACATGCACACTTGAAAGAGCACCACTGCATGTACAGCTGAAACAAAGGCATTTCCAGCAAATTCAGTAAATTAAAGTAGCCCTAGTGCAGGTTAGTTTAGCTGTATTTTGACTAGCCCATGAAGGCAAACACTCTTTTCTTCTAAGAACGAACTTTAATACTCACAAGAGGTGCAACTTTATTTATATATTTTAAATATTGCATTACATGGGCTTGCCCTCACTGCATTAACAGCCTGAAGTATTAAGACCTTCTAGAGTTTTAGGGCATGTTATAATAATAGAAGTGACCCACCCTGAGATTTAATAACTCTCAGTCTAGATGTCAGAAGGAAAACAGTAACTCCATGCTGTAGGCACTTTTCCTACTCTTTATCCTTTAAAAAGCCCTGGGTTTATTTGACGGCTAATATGACAATCATTGTTTGATTGTTCTGCAAGAAAAATACCATAAATAAAATTTTACATTCAGTAGAACGTAAGAATCACCTTATAAACATCATTTGAATCCTAAGGAAGTTTCCTGTTTCTTGACATTACAGACAAAAAAATTACTGCATTGGGAATGCCCTTGAGAACACATAAAAAACTGGCAACTTCTGAAATGAAGTGTGAAATATTTTAAGAAAACAGATGTGTCTTTTTGTGATGCGCTGAATGATACTGGAATATCATCAAGCTGTAGGCTGCTAATTAGCTTAGCATAGAATTATAATATTTTAATAGATACATAAACAGGTGAGTTGAAGAGCAAAACACACACGCTGAGCAACAATCTGCCTCCACTCTGCTAGTTTGTCTTCACTTCTTCAGAAGAAAGGACATACATATGGTCTCTTTGATACAGTGATTCCCAAGCCGTGTCTCTTCCATGTGCCCATTTCATCCTCCTGTGTGTTCACTTTGAAGCAGCTGTGCATGGAATGACTCACACATTAAGAGGTCCAGCTTCCAAATCATCCCTCATCAAATAATGACTTTGGTCTTACAGTTTTCTCACCTCCTCAGATTTCCTTTCATACTTCACAAACTCCTCTTGGTTCTGTTTCTTCATATAAATCAGATATTCTCCAACTATTTTCCAGTATATACAGTTCCAGAGAAAGACAATCCGGGGGAAAGTGCTCTGCCCTACTCACAGGAGCTCTTTTTCACTCTGTCTTCCCATTTGATTCATGTTGTAGTAACTGCAGAATTTGTAGCCACCCAGAAATATTGGTCAGTGAGCCTTCGATGCCTTTTTTATTTGTCTAGATTTGATTTAAAGACTGCAAACAGGGAGAAACATTAGATTATGGCCAGTTTCAAGAGTTAATGCTATCTTAGTAAATTAATGACCCTTAAACTGAGGAGGTTTAAGTATTCTCTATGAATTTAGAGAATGAGTATTCTCTAAATGTTTGGCTTAGTTTAAAACACTTAAGTGTTTCTCTCAGACTATATGAGTAGTAATTCAGATTAAAATCTTTAACTTTGTGTTGCATCAAACCAGGGGGGCAGGTATAGAGCAATATTAGTGTCAGTTTTTCTCTTCATATTTTCTACCTTTAATCATGCCCATGCCTAACCTCTGCTAATCTACATTTTTATGAACATCCCAAAAATATTATCAGATCAGATCTGGTCTGTTTATTTTAAAACTTGAACAGCAAAAATATTTTTGTGTAGAGAGACCGAAGTCATATTAAAAAAAATCCACTCCCTCAATACCAACATGTTTTAGGGACAGCCTGAAGAAAAATGATTTTTTTTTTTCTCTTGGACTCAATACAGAGAGTTTGGAATCTCTTCCCCAGGCACTAAACAAGCCTGTCTTCTTTGAAAACCCTAGAACCAGAGTCAACTTCCAAGTCAGCAGTTATTTTAATTATCTTCAAGTGTAGAACTGAATTAAAGCAACTGCTGTGCTGGGAGTCCCTGACGTGTGCTTCATCTGATTTTGAAGTGTTTGGCATCTCTAGACAACTTAAAGAGACTAAAATCTTTGCAAAATACATAAATAAATAGATAAATAGATAAAATGCTCTAAAAATAAAGCTATTTAAGAACGAAATTAGATCCTGTTACAGCTGTCAAGAATAAAAATGCATTAATGAGACTGAATACCTTACACAAGACATGATGTACAGCCTCTTGTGCTCTACAGCCACTCCTGCCATGGGGAGGGCACTTTCCACTATTCCTGGTTGCTCTAAGCCCCATCCAACCTGGCCTGGAACACTTCCAAGAATAGGGCATCCACAAGTTCTCTGGGCAACCTGTTCCTGTATCTCTCCAGCCTCACAGTGAAGAATTTCTTCCTAATACTGGTTTAAACCTACCCTCTCTCAGTTAGCAGGCAGATTGTTCGAAGGCTGGATCCATATGTGATCCCAGCATTGCAGAGTTGCAGACAGGCTGCGTGCACAAGACAGTCGGTGCAGAACACCAGTACCATGGACATCTCTCTGCAAGGTGGGCATCGAGGCATTTCGTGTGTCTAAAAGTCTCAGTAGGACAAGGCCCTCCAGCATCCCTGAGCTCATGTTTCCTGCTGACACCAGCTCATTTGATAACATGCCTTGACTTGTCCATTACCCAGGTGCAAAAGACAGTACAGCACCTTTTGCAGATCTGGTCAGCACTGACATACAGCATAACCACAGCCTTTTCCTCCATCCTTCTTGCCTCCATCATCATTTCTTCATGGCCTCTTGCACAGTGGGCCTCAGCCTGACTGGGTTAACCAAAATTTGTTGAAAGTATCTAAAATTTTAAAGAGGCTCCTTAAATTTCAGCCAATGTTTATTCAGAAATTTTCCAAATGCGAATCACTTATGTAAAGCCCTGCAGCCCTGAGACTCAATTCAGATTACTTACAATTACCTGAAATCATTTGAGCAGAGTAAATCTTCCTCTTTTCAAGCTCTTTAAGATCAAAGAGTCAGCCTTCACCCTTTATGGCTTGTCACTTTAAAACCCTGAAGTAATAATCAAAGGGCACCTTTTCTCAAGAGCTTCTATTATATCCAGACTACATAACTGTGCTGCAAAGGAAATAGGGGTGGAAAGATATTTGCTTTTTTTGTTATATTTCATGAGGTGCCTTTAGCCTCTTTCTAAGGGTATCAGTCAAATTTCCCAAAAATCATCTCTCCTCCTCTCTATAGAGTTTCATTTTCACAAGTTCAAACGGATATTTACTCCAAAGCTGTAAAACCAGGCTTAAAAACTCCATATTTCTTGGGTCATCTGAGTTGTGGAAATCCAAAAGGGGGCTATCCAAAATCAGAGGTCTGTTTAATAGACCTTTATGTTTCACCATGACCCTACAAAGCAGAGACGTCTCTTGTACTTTCTGTGTAACACACCAATCTGTGCCCTAAAGAGCAGAAAACCCTTGTAATCTTGATCCTCAGGACTCTTTCTCTCCTTCTTCCTCCTCTCCCCATAAGCATTTGAATACAGTTTTCATTTTCCTCCTGCAAAATAACTCTTAGCTGAAAACAACCTGCTTTGTGCAGCACATAGGGCTGGCAGCACCTACTGCTAGGTTTGAATTTACTGTTCTCTTTTAAAGTAGGGAAAAATGCCTATTGCCTGCTCTAACAAGCTGGGGACAGTAAGACAGTATGAGCACTCATGTCAGACTTCATAAAATCCATTCACAATCGAGCCTGGATTTTGGCAGTAGCTTTTGTGCCCACTGAAATCCCGTTTGTGCAGTCAGATAGATTTGATACAGCAGAAAGGGTCAGATGACACCGGTCACTGAGACAGTGAAGCAGGAGATCGCAATTCCAGCCAAAGGCCACACTTCTAGTACAAGAATCTAGCAATAAAACAAATGTTTCCGATTTTGGCACTGTCATTCTCTCTATAGGGTAAAAAATTAGCTTTGAACTGGACAACTTATAAGGACAAAATGAATTGCAATAATATTCACCGAGGGCCCAGCGGGTATTTGGTCAGATCAGAACAAAGGCAAAACAATCAGCATCCTATTAGCTTCTGGTTTTGTTTATGTCTTTTTTAAAACTAGGATAAGGATTGCAATTCAGGTGTCAGGGAGTGAAAACATTGGTCTAAAATTAATCCGCTCATCCAAGTTGTGAACACTGTAAACCGACTAAAATGCAGATTGCCTTATTACACTGCTCATGTTTGCACCATTTTAGACTTGTTAGATAGATTCCATCTCCATGAGGAGAACTATACTCTGTTAGATAAAGGTAATAATCATCACATACGCCAGTGCTCCAGTATGGTTGCATATGTAAGCACCTGGCATTTAAGGAGCACTAATTAAGGCCAAATATTCTGTCTGCTTTTATTTTCCCCACTTGCATATGTGCATTACAACACAGCCACTATTATGTGACATACAGTATATTAGCTGCAAAATAAAATCAATGCTCACTATATTTTCTCACATTTAAAAATGTGGTACTATAATGTAAGACTGTATTAGCCAAATCTCAGAGCATTTCAGGAATTTAATCACCTGAAACCCGGTAGAAAAGCTACTGATGAAGAGCCTGGAGTATTTTCCACTGATGGTCCTGAGGGCTTCATTCTCCATCTGTTCTGTGTGTCTCCCCTCCTGCTGCCAGGCACTCCTTCTGCCTTAGGCCAGTCATGGGATTATGAGTATGAACCTCAACTTCTCTTCTGCTTACACTGCTAGGTAAAAATCTGGTACCTTCAGAAACTTGCCTGCTGGGCAAAGACAGCAGTCAGAGATAGGAAAGCCGTGGCCCCAAACCAGCAGACCAGAACACACATGGAAGGCTGCTACCTGGGAGCTCCAGGGCCAGAAATGAACCAAGAGAGGTGTTTGTGCTAAGTGTATCACTCCAGGATTAGTGGCAGCGGCCTGTGCTTTGATGGAATGCAGGCTTCCATGCTGTCCCTGCTCATCCCAAATAGTTCCCAGGTGGATGTGATCAGTAGTAAAGAAACAACTGTGATGTTTCTAAGCAGCAGTATTTTGCCAAAGGACTGTTACCCTTTTTATGGGTATGCCTTGCCAGAAATGAGGCTCATAACAGCTAAAAAACCAAATCTTTATTTAGACAACCCAAGCAGTGGCCTGATTTTCTACAGCTTCTACTCCCCTGAAGGGAACAGGAGCTCTGGGCACTCGGCAGGATTGAAAAACTACCCATTAACTTCTAAATCTACAGCCATTTCACAGCTGTATGTCTGTTTCACACCATGCTGCTCAGTTTTCCTCGGCAGCAAAGAAGAGCCTCTCACACACAAAAAAACAGCAGACGGCTGCTCAGTGCACTGATCTCCGGTGTCCTGCCTTGGAAAATGCAACCCATATGGCTTGGTCAAGGTTGCTCACGGATTGCCTGTTGCATCTCCTCCCACTCCTGGACCTCACCCTCCCAGCAGCTTGCCCTTCCCTAATACCATTGTTGCATGTAAGACAAATAAAAGAGACCATTTTCTTCATTTACATGTAGAGTATAGAGTAAAACATAATTAAATCACATACTACAGATGCACTATAATAAAAAAGAGAAATAGTAGAAGCAATTATAGGCTGGCATACTTACTGCTTCACATTTAAATAATAATGTGAACTATTAAGTAAACTAGAGCATAATCAGCTGAGGTTCATTACATTATCTCACTGTAGAAATAGGACTACAATTCAATACAATTAGGTACATGCAAGTAGGAAACAGTGCTTTTTGTGCACCATGCTGGGTCCAGTCTTAGAGATGCTGAGGTATTTCACTTCCTGCTGACTGCTCAGAGCATGCCTGCTCCCCATCAGGAGGCACCCAGCACCCACTTTGCAAAGAAGCTGGTGTTGCATATGTCAGTTCATTCTGGTGCTGTTGATAGCCATGGAATCCTGAATAAACTGCTAAGAACAAGCTAAAAATAAGCCACATTCATGGATTACTTTCATCCGGGGCAGCATTACCTCTCCGCATTTAAAGTGAGCAGCAATGAAGGCATGTATGAAGGAGATATGTATGACATTAGCCTGCATACAGTGAGGGGTCTGGCCTGAGCAGACCCAAAATTACTTCAAGTAAAAAGTCTCCAGGACACTTCTGGCTTCTAAAAGCCCTGGGAGACACCGATTCTGGATAGTTTAAAGTCATGCAGGAAAAATGAGAATAAGTCAATCTACATTTAGCTATGGCACTTTTAGCATGTTACATCCCACAGTAGATTCTGTCCCACCTCCAAATGACCTTTGGAATCTCAGAAGACTTTCCTTTCTGGGGAATAGGGAGACAAGGCACAGAGCCTTTGAAAGGGTATCTAAAAAATCTCATTACGTTGCAAATTAGCCTCTTCACCAGAGGCCATGTGGTCTCCCTGGCTGTGTCTATTGTAGGAAAGCAGGCTAGGGCTTGACCGCTGACTCTGAGAGCAAGCAGCATGTACAGCTGATGTGCATCCAGGTTGAGTGTTTTTCCACTTCAAAAAAGATAGGTTTGGATAAACTGTCTCTCTGGTAAGGTTCCTGCCTGTCCAAACATGATCTGGTGCACTGGTAGAGGGCACAGCCAAAACTGCACCACAAATGCTCAAGCATTTAAATAATATGGAAAATCCCACATTGCTGTTTGACTCAAAGGCTTCACCCCATTTATTTTTCTTTGGTTTCCTAAGAGTTAGCCAAGGCAGGATTTTGATGAAAGGGATTTGGCTTGAGTTAACAGAGGATGCTGATAGATTGTAGTGAGCATCTGGAGGATTGTTTGTGATAAATGCCTGAAGAATTTCCCTAATCTTTCTTGAAGTGCTCCTTACTATCTGAACACTTTTGAATCTCTCGTTTCCTCAGCCTGTATATAAGTTTGTTCAGTAGAGACTATTTTTCCTCTTCCATCTGTGTTTATCAAGGAGATACAAAATAGGAGCAGATGGAGATGCTGAAGGTCTCCCTGAGACCACCATATGGAGAGTGGTCAAAAACTTATGCAAAAGGACATTATTCTTTTTGGACAGCATTTTAAATCACAATTTCTATATAACAGCATATGGCACAAGAGAGTAAAACACTCAGCTGCTGAGAGAAAAAATACCCTGTCATTACAAGTTAGGTTCCATAAATATTATCTATTAAATCAATTTATAATATACTCTTCAGGTCACACCCTTATACACCCCTAAAATGCATTCAGTTATATGTTTCTCCAGGTTATATGAAGTGGCTATGAGTTACAGCTGCCAATGTCTTCAAGCAAAGGGACTTGAAAAGAGATGCTCCACAACATCTTTACAGCAGGTGTCATGCAGAAAACTCAGCTTAGGAAGGGGCTGGTTTAAAATCCGGTACCTGTGAGCACAGTCAGGCAGAAAGTATGTTACGAAAAGCTCAGATGAACAATTCACAAAAAAGTGCTAAGCAACAATCCGTTCGATAAAACCATGGGTCAAACAACAGGTCAAACAATTGCTAACACCAGAGGAACTCATGTTTAAATTAAATCCCTCTCCATGTGCGCAATTAGGGATCAGAAAATGAAGCTTAATTGTCCGAATACATTTACTCCAAATTTCTCACTCAGATGCCTATACCAGGGAGCTAGTAAACTGGAATTTGAACTTCATGGAAAATTCCACAGATCTCCTATGCAATTTTCTTCCAGACTGGGGAAACAAACAAACAAAGGAAAAAGGAAAGCAAAGTATAAATCCATTATACTCTGCAAAGTACAAGATGTTATTTTTGACTTACTGGAATACATAATTGCAACAAAATCAATTTTTTTTGTTTCATTTTCAACTTTTTGAGTTGCCCAATTAAATTAACAATAATAAATTCAGACAAAGAAAAAAAAAAAAAAAGACAACTTTCCAAACTGAAATGCTTTTGAAAAAGAATAGAAGGTAAACTCTATTTACAAATGCAAACTTGTCCTCATACTCTTGAGGTGACATAGCATTTCCCAGCAGAAAAATGTTCCTTTGGAAAGCGTGTGACCAGACTACAAGGCAGCTCTCTACAGCATGTCTGTGACAAAGTTTGTTTCTATGATTATAGTGCTTCAGAGGAACTTTCTGCAGTATATCTTCTGTAGACATACACCATAGCTCTGTGGGTAAACATAGGAAATCTTAGGTCAAACTGAAAAAAAATCTAAGTACATGCAGGAAACAGAAAATAAGCAGTCCCTCTGGATTGCCATTCTCAAGGTTTTTCTCCAATGGTGCTTCCGTGATGTCTTGCAAATGGATTTACCAGGACTCCACAGGCCCCAGGTGATTAAACTACTGAAAACAGGGAAGAATATTCATTTCATTGCACATGTGTGAAGTCCATTCTTTAATCATATGAAACCTCATAACTTAGGAAATACATTATGGGCAATTTCAAACAGCAAAGCCCAACTGCTCCTTTCTTTTTCACTGCAGTTTACCACATCTAGATCAAATCAGAGCATTTTCTTTTTTACTTCTTTTCCTTTCTTTGTGAGGCTTGCAAAACATTTCAGCTCCCATTAATCACTTTCTACACCCTAATAAATAAGCTAAATTACTGACTTACCTGCACACACAGCTATCTGCCTACTTTTCTACCTTGATGATACAGCTCTGTGCATAATGCAAATTAGCAAAACTAATTTGGTATTCATTATGATGTTAATGAATGCTTCTTTTATAAAATGCTTTGAGATCTAATGACACAAGGCACTGTATCAGAGCTGGCATTAACATTTACTATGTATTTATGATTATTATACCTCTTACAAATATAATTGATTTTCCATGTTATTAAAATTCTCTGTACACTTGTAAAAATTCCCACTCAAGCATCTCAAAATCAGATGCATTGTTTCTGTTTTTTGGACATCCTAATTAATCTGTTACATTGTTGTGATTAAAGCTTTTCAGAGTTCTGGTTCTCGTGATATAATCACCATCATTTTTATTCATTAGTAGTTGATGGTAGTGACCACAAAGTACTCAGCAATTTCCAGACATTCAGAAGGGAGAATAACTGCCCTAAGGAGCTGAGAGCCCAAAAAAGAGCTCATTAAAACAGTATTTAATTTTTTTGAATCACTGAAAATCTGTATTAGACCCATTCATCTTTCGATTTAAAGGTTTTGCTCTGCAGAAGATGCAATATGGGGCTTAGTCAAGAAACGAGCCTGTAAAGCAAGAGTGGGTGTATGCACATGTGCTGAGGAATGCACTGCAGTCTCTCTCTCATACTTAAAATCCCAGTTTTCTGTCTGGCTAAGGTGGAGTACACAAAGCCACAGAAGGAAGGTGCTGTTCTTGTGTCACAGGCAGCATTTGCCTGCTGCTGGTCCCCAAGGGCCTTTCCAGAGCTACGGGTGCTTAAGCTGTGGCTTTATTTGAAAGACCACAAAAATAATCACATCCTGTAACTCTGGGTCAGATGCCTGACCTACGAAAGCATTTTTTTCTGGCTTTATGTGGGTATAATGAAATCCCTGCATAAAACACTTCTTAAATATCAGCTGCTCACACCTGACCTTCTGTCTCTAGAGACTGTATCCCCTCAACCGTAAACTTTCAAGATCATCAAGAGCTAGAAAGGTGTGTGTGTGTGCATGTGTGTGGATTCTGAAATAGCTAAAGGGATTTTCCTCTAGTTTTAGAAATTTATCAATTTAGTAGGCATACAAAAGATCTCAACCAGCATTTTCTTCAGTCTAAGCATGAAACAATGAAGAGAGTAACTGAGCTTTCATTAGAAGTGGAATTTGTACCTGGCAAGCAGTTTATAGCAGAAATGCAAACCAAGGGACAAAGCACATGTTTTGAGGATTTCATTTAACATTTTCTGTTATTTGATTAACATAGTTTCTATTAGCCTAGCAGCAGCTGGGATTTGATTCTGTTTCTGCAGCAGCTCAGAAGACAAATCGAACTTTTGAGCAAGCTCGTGTCCCCCAAAGCAGTTTCGTGGTGTAGTAATAGCAACGTCTCAAGCCCTTCCTTTCACTCTTCTTCCTTCTGTGTCTTTGCTGTTCTAAATAAAAATTTGCCGCCTAGAAAATGTGTTTTATCTGAGACAAACAGATTGAAGAGCTTTGAGGTTATTATTATTTTCAGTTTATACCAAACAGCAGCACAAGCACCAAATCTTAATATTCCTTTTTATAGTTTTAAATCTGTCAGTGGCTCTCTAACCTTCTAATATCCCCCTTCTCTGTTTTTCTTTAACACTGGTTTTAGTGCACCTGTTTTGAGCAACATTATCTAATTTCCTAAAACTATATGTAATACCAATCTGCAGTAAGTTAAAAAGAGATTTTGGTAACAGTTACTTATTTAAGACTGGAACTGCAAAACATGTATATTCCCATATCTGCTATGTCCACATAATTTGACATGTTTAATTTATCAAGTAAAATTGTTTCTAGATAACCTAGATAATACTTCTAGAAGTGTTTTAATCAGGTGCTGAAACTAGCGTGGGACTCGTGTAGGACTTAAGAGCGCAGGGCTATCAGTAAACAAAGAAGCAAATGAAATAAATCCCATTAATTAGGGGGAAACAGTAACAGAGCAGTTCTGGTTTTACAGATGGGCAAGATGTCTGATTGAATTTCCCAGGCTATGCAGATTGGCTGCAGATGGTGTGGAAAGTGGTCCAGAACTCAGAATTCATATAATCAAAAACATGCTTAGATCCAAACAAGAATGTTTTCCCATGTGATGCTGTATAGCTTGCAACCTTATCACAAGCATTTGGTAACTTTTCAAATAGAACCATAACATAAACCTCACACAACACAGCACTCAGCAAGGGCTCTCATTAATGATGCCATTATATCTAATAATTCAATAACAGCACAGCTCCTGGAGGCAAGTTAATTTGGCCCCAAGTTATGATTTCCTCCTGAAAATGCTGACTGATAAGTGCACGGGCCAACTGGAGATCTGAAGGGAAGAGCTCTGAGTAGGCAGTATATGAGCAGCACCTGTTATTGTTAAGAAAATAACACTGGAAGAACTTCCTGCCAGTGAAAATGTCCTGAAAAAATCAGCAACATATTTTTATATTGTAATACTTAATATCCTCAAGATCTGAATCTAAAATTTTGGATACTTCTTTTATCTAGACATTAGCCTGTATTAGTGACTTTTCTTTTTTTTAAATAATGACACCTCAGAGAACAATAATCTTTTGCAAAGGGAACTATGTAAATATGGGGACCTCTTACTCCCTTGAAGGACACTGAGACTCTTCTGCTGACTTCAGAAACCAGCAAATAGATGACTGCCCCTTTCAACCCTGTTCAGCTTGCAAGCTCATAACCCTTTTTACAAGGATGTTGCTTCGGTTTTAATTTGAACATAATAAACCCAGTTTGAACAGCTATTACAGGCCCCTTGATGCTATTCTGATGTTGTAAAAAGCCAAAAATATGTGAAACCACTACCTATGTCTTGTCTGACATAAAAGCTCCTTGCTTCACTACTGTCCTCAGGAAGAATGAGCAAGTCTGCTGAATGCCTGGAGGCAAGTACTGCATGGGAAATAATCCTTTTGTGCTTTTCTTTATACCTAGAACTGACCTCAGCTTAACTCACACTAAGACAGCAGATACAACATTTCTCAATGAATTTAGCTCACCTAGTGCAGCCTTCACCTCTGCACCAAATCAGTTTAATCTAATGGAAGAAAGATTGAGATTGACTAAGAGCCAGACTCGGTGGCTTTGCAGAGGTGTCCCTAATACTTCAGCCATGCATTTGGGCTTTTTTTATCCTCTCTCATTTTCCTTCTTGCAATAAATGAGAGATTCAGTCTTCAAATTCTATAATCTTTGAGATAAACATCAACCAGAAAAATTAACACACTAAGTTATGTAAGACATTAGATCATAAGAAAATACACAGCAAGACTTGGTAATTAACTGTTATAATGACAGTTGTTAATTTTTGCAGGAGCAATTTAGAAAGTTATTCAAGTTCAAGAATTTGTCATTGAGTCTCTTGTAATAGACTGGTACTGTTTGAAGGCAGCAAGACATCCAGAAGCAGAGCAAGAAGAGAAGTAAAAATGAATCTCATATATTAATTTTTACACTCAATTTCGCAGAAGAATCACATTTTATGTAAAGGCAGTGAGCCTTGTCAGAGAGTTTCACAAAGAATGAGTTATCAACAGAAGCTTAATTTTTATATTCCTCTCAAAAGGTCTTAATTAGCAGGGGATGATGAAAGTGAGCTTGAAAGAAAACCACCAAAGTCACTCTGTAAAGAGAAATGCCATTAAATAAATCCCCATCACTTGGTACTTTAAAATTGAACTTGACAAATGATGGTCTAAAATACAACTGATAGAAATTCTGCACTAAGGCACCCCTAGAGTTTATAGGCCTCACCAGATCTTGCAGCTGGGAGAAAAAAACATAGAAAGTCATGAAGGGGAAAAAGGAAAAGGAAAAGCTCATAATTGTAAGGAAAATTCACAAGTGAGGAATACCTTGTGAAGGTATCTCAAGGGGAGTAGGAAAAACCTGTTTCAGATGTAGCTGTCAGCTGCCAACCAAGAGCACTGTCAAATTCCATTTCCAGCAGAAACTGAGTTTGTGGCAGAAGGGGAATTTGACAATTTTCCCTCCAGCTTGGCTTCGGGGCTAGGGCATTTGGAGAGTCTTGCTGTCTAAGCAGCAGCTCTGCTTTACTTTCTCTCCTTTTTTTGGCCGATCCAGATAAATTTTGCTTTCTTCCTGGAAGCAGAAGTGAATATGACAACAATCTTCCCAGTCAAAAACTACGGAGACATAATTTTATTTTTTTTGAATCACAACTAGTGTTTTCAGCAGGATTCAAATTTAAATTTTGAACAGCTTCAGGTTTCCCTGGTGTTGTGGAATTAGAGGAGTCTGGAAATTACTACTATAAACTATGTATAAATCTCTGGACAAGGGGCAACATCTGTGGCACGATATAGTTCTCAAAAGTAGTGAAGAATAAAGAAATAGTTGTCACTGCATCAGATGATTGGGAAGCAGGTTAAGAGAGGGGAGAAAATGGAAACATATTTTTTGAGCTAGAAGAATTAAACTGTGAAATTCATTAACACAATTCAGAAAAGGCACTGGATTCAAGACCTGATTCCTCATAGTGATGGAGAAAAGTTCCTATTTAAGAGAATGAACCACATGAAACCTCCTAGCTCAGGAAGTCCTTAAAACAACGAAAGACAGAATCCAGGAAAGCTTATGGAACACCCATCTCATTTCTTATTCTGTGTCTTTAAGCATTTGAACACTGGCTACTATCAGAGAAAGGGATATTAGGGAAAAGGACTATTGGGCTGAACTGCTGTGGCAGCTTAGAGGCACTGGCCATTGAAAGATGTTTTATGTAGTCACAGTGGAAATGTGTGCAAAGCCTCATGTTTATCAGAGCCTTGTCTTCAGCTTGTTAAGGAGAGGTTACATATATGAATCATCACATATAAGGAGGAAAGTAAACATTCCCAGACAACAAGTCTACCTGCTAGGTTAGTTTTACCAATATCCCTGCTCGAATATCACTAATTTTCTCACTTCTAATTAAAACTTACAAACACTCAGAAGATTTACAAATTAAAAAAGTCTTGCTTACCATATATCCTTTCCCCTTTTGACTTTACTTCTAAATTTCTTCTAAGACTAAACATGTCTTCAAATTAAAAATATAAATCGCATTTGAAAGTACTTGATTTGAATCTGGTTAGAATCTGGTATTTTCAGTTGAGTCTTACTCTCTTCTTGAGACCAACAAAGAGAAAAAGAAATATTTAATAAATCCATTTCCTTAGAAAAGAGATTTCAAACTAAAGAATAGTAGACTGAACAGTACTCCAAAATAGTGAAAATTGGTTACCAATTTTTACCTCAGTTACAAACCCACTTTTTTTCACTTTATCTCACTTAATTCTACTCTTTTTCATTTCTTCATTATAAAATGGCACAACAGTTTCCTGGAATACTGTAGAATTCAATGTTTGCAATTCACTGTTTGCAATTCACTGTTTGCAATGTTCGCCAAAGACCACACATGAGCAATGTAAAAAGACATTTTAAAATAAAAAATATCTAAATAAAACCCATGAACTGCTTCTATTTCCCAGGACAGTGAGACAATTATTAAAAAGTCTGAATGGGACTATTTACCTTGAATTAATTTTATGAAAATCATTAAAATATCTGGATGGGGCTGCTTACCTTGAATTCACTTTATAATTAATGCTTGCAAAATTTTTGTGACACTGAAACAATTTTTTTTTAATAAAACAGTGGTTATCTGCACAAAAAATACTTTCAAACTCTATGCTATTACATAACAGCATTGAATTGGGCTGATCCATGCTTTAATTGTCTTCAAAACTGAGATATTAGACAAAAATATGGGCATGAGAACAAGCAGATTTTGAAGGCTATGGCACATTTCAGTTTTATTACATTTTGAAAGAAGGCCCTGGAGATGAAAGCCAAATGGCTGGTCAAACTCATCCTTGAAAGTGTGCTATGTTCAAAGCAGCTGATAATAAATGCTGATGACAGTCACTGCTTGTTTGCACTTCCTAGCAAAGATCTGTGTGCTCACACAAGAGAAGGAATGTTTAGATTGGGTTTTACAATAACTACATGCAAAGTCCTCAGCAGCCTTTTAGACCTGTAAACCTTACTAAAAGGCTCCAGTTCTTATAGCATCGTGCTATAGATGATCTCATAAATTACAGACACAGCTCATGGCGTCTGCACCCAGCAGATCACAACCTTCTGGTGGCTTGACTATGCCATTGCCAGAGGCCAAATTATAAAAGTCAATAAAACGAGATGTGAAACCTGGCATTGTACATGCTGCTAGAAGAACATATATAGGCCGACATAAAAGTTAAGCCTCCATATAAAGAAATATAATCTAAACCAACGATAACATTTTAGCACATAGGGATGGGAGAAAATGAAAAAAAAAATCTACAAATCTGTGAATTACCACCGAAATCTTCCAAGTTCAACAGTAGACTTTGACTTAGTTCTTCCATTGCAAAAATACTTCCATCCAAGGTGTGCTCATGTCCCAGTAACTGTCATTTTTGAGAACTGAGATTTTTGTTTCAGGATTAAAAAAATCTCAACTAAAACCTCACTCTTCTCCCCATTTTTATGATTGTTCATTTTTAAAAAAACGTGGCTTCTAATCAGAATATTTTGGGGTTTCTTTTGAGATCGATTTGTAAAAATCTGAAAAATATTCTTTCAGTCATTTCTAGTCCAATCACCTGTGATTTAAAAATCCATCTAGATTAAGATGTATACTACTCTAGTAGTTAAAAAACTGCAGTTGCTTTTATATGAGCATGGTTAGTACTCTGTCTATGGTGTTTTGGCCAAATTCCAGACCAAGTAATTACATTTACATACCTAAATTCACTGTGGTTGTTTCATCTGGATACTGCAATATTATGTAAGCTCATTTAGCTAATTTAGCACCCACATGAACAGCATAGGTTCAAAAGTTCAACTTAAACTTTATTAGGTTTGCAGTCTGCTTAATAATACTTAGCACTTAATTAATCTGCACAACACCCGTGTGAGCTACTTAAGTTAGTATTACCAGGAGAGTCTGTGAAAAGGGAACAAAAAGACGGGAAGAAAAATGTCCATCCTATAATGCCATCTCTCATACTCAAATAGCTGTTCAGGTGCCTATAGCACTTATTTTTAGTTCAAAGGTATTTAGTCTTGAAAAGACATTAAAGAAAAGCACACAAAAGGCAATGTGACAGTCTACCCCATTTTTTGGTGAGGCTATGCACATGTCCAAAAAAATCTGGAAAAAAAGAACACATTCTCATTTTCTCTTACATATATGGAAGCATTGGATACATTCAACAGGGGAATCTGTCATGGGAAAAAAAAGCCAATAATAGCAATAAGGTAATATTACAATAATGTGAGGACCTGACTGATGTACTTATCATACCACTGATGCATGGTATCATGCAGGGCAACCTGCAGGACAACCAAAGAACAAATGACTTCAATAAAAATACACTGAGTCCCATCCTCTGATACATGAGAAATCCTCTGTGCTCAAATTCCTATGCCAGCACCATGTCAGCAAACAGGCTGGAGTAATAGTAGGCATGTCCAAATGCAGAAGCAGGCAGTGCAATAGCAGGTTATCTGAGAAGCTGCCATGTGAAAAAGAAGCAGGTGGAGGAGGGCTCACAGGCACTTCTGAGATCGCTCTACCCTTCTACCTAAACCCTTCATTGCTAAGAGAAGAATTCAAGATGCCTAGAAATTGTTACTCTCTGTTTGTGTCTCCTGTCTTGTGGGAATTCTTCTCTGAATTGTTTCCTGAGATCCTACTCTTTGACCCAGCTCCATTTATCAGGACCTACCCCAAGTCCTTAAGTGATGTTTTCCATCTAACTGTACCATCTTTTCTGTGCCATTGGTGGGGACAAACTCTTCCTGTGCTGCAGAGAACTCCGTAAGAGAAAACCACAGAAGTCTAAACTAGGCTGTAAAGGGACTTGTGAAACTGTGGATATGCATAATACATAAACAAGGCTGAAACAGCAGACGAGACAAAGATTTCCTTTTCTTTTGAAGCTTATGACTGCAATTGAACTCAATGATAGACACAGACCACAGTCTGTATGGACTTACAATGAGGTTTACATATGGTCCCTATCACAGTAGGAACCTCTCACACTTTCAGTAACTTTATGTTCGCAGGCATGACTGTTACAACATCATTGCATCAGTCATGGCAACAACATGAGAAAACCAGGACACAATCCTGCTAGAAGATCCATGCAGGTAGAACTATAGGTTTGAGGTACTCTCTGACTTCAGGTGGGTCTGCACAGACATGAGGGACAAACTTTTGCTGAAGATGAGCAGTAGATGTAAATATCTGCATGGCAAAGGAGTTATAAAGTGTCAGGTATGTATCAAATAGGATAACAGCAAACCTGACACGGTATTGTGAGTACATCTTGGTTTTACTGGTTCACTTTGCCCACCCCATTACTCTTGCTCTTCTTCATTGTTCAGTGGAATGAATTTCTTCCTTTTCTAAATTACTTGATATCATTTTTTTTTCTGCTGCTGATTTCAGGACACCAGTTCTGCAACTGGGACAACTACCCAGCCAGTTCTTTTTGACTTTGCCATATAATTATCTTTATTCTCCCTTCTCTTTTTGTCAGAGCCATGCCCTGATACTCTATACTTGGTGGACTCATAGGAGCAGGGCGTAGTTGCTTGGTCTCTGTACCTCACTAGAGAGAATTGTGTTCCACTGGTTACTTCTGTTTCATCACCTAAAAAAAGCTACTCTGTGGTCTACCAGTGATGCATTGCACAGTCAGGAAATGGATACACTTTTCCTGACAAGACTGTAATGGGGGAAAAAAAAAAAAGTCTTTGACTTTGCTAGACATGGCAAGTTACTGCCAAAAATAGCATTACATTTCCTCACATAACTGCTGGTGATCCATGAGCAAAAAAATTCATCCAAAGCTTCAACTTTTGATATAATAAACTGGACAGACAAAGGTTACTAAAATTTTCATAGGAATGCAACTCAGATATTTACCATATACCAGGAAACATGAACACCTTTTGGGTTTTGTCGTGAAATTTGTACATTTCATTCCACCTATGCGCCCTTCTCTCCAGCTTTACCTCATGCTTTGTTGGTTTTTGGTTTTTTTTAAATTTATTCCAAATGGTTTTGTCTTTTCCCTGGATGATGTGACTTTTTTTTCCTACTGCCATGTGGACACATGGATCTCCAGCATATCAAACAGACCCCACCACCCAGCAGGTCTGACCAGTGGAGCCAGGCAGTGACTCCACCTTTGTTCTGTCACATGGCATGTCCTTATGATCATCCCTGATCCTCCAGATAAAGCTCCTTCTGAAGTTTCCTCCCTCCCCTCAGGTCTTTCTTTCTGAGGGAACCAGAACTCAGGGGAAGGAGTGATGAGCAATTCCCACCTCCATGTGCAGCTAGGACACCACCAACCCATACAGACAAGAGCTAGACTGCAGAGTTATCTCCCGTAGTAAACGCACAGCTTCACAGTGCCACTATGGTCCCCAGCTCAGAAACTCCCACACTCTTCCATTTTCCCCTCTCTAAACACACACACACACTGTCTCACTGAACTTTTTCACATTTTCAGGCTGCAAATTCTCTCGTTATTGCCTATTTACTTTTCTCAGACTGCTGTTCACAACCTGATCTCTGCTCTCAGGTGAATGTCCAGCTGGAAAAAATACGCTTCCTCTTCAGGTCCATCCTGGTTTTAATCTGTTGCTGTCACAATAAATACCCTGTGGAGGTTTTCTTACTTCCTATTGTTTTCCCTCTTCTGCTATAAACCTCACAAATATTAATCTCTTTTGGTCCTGATTTTCCCTAGCCTCCCATCTTTTATTTGTCTAAAATGCCTGCCAGGACTTTTCACACTTCATCACGTCTCCAGCAATACCGGCTCTGGGCCAATGCCAGAGACTGCAACTTGACAAAATATGTTGCAAGGTGGCTTTTCTTCCACACCGTCTGCAGCTGTCATCTTCTCTCAGGGTCTGATACTACAAATTAGGCAGAGCTGGCAGGAGACCATAAGTTTTTTACCTCCCAAAAGTTAGATTGGGAACAGAATTGCCAGGGAATTTTCCTTTTAGCTCCTTGCATGTGGGATAAGCAGCCTGGGAATCAAGGCGCTGCTTTATCCCAACATTTTCCGCTCCTTTTGTTTATTGTGCTGTGCCAACTTGTACTGCAACTATTGTGGTGCAATGTCTAGTCAATTTGCAGGCATCACTTCATCCCATGTTAGTCTGGGCTGTGAAATCAGTTAAAGAGTGGATAAAACTCAGAGAGAAAATATTAGAAGACCAGCAATTTCATGCTGCAACAAGTGCAAGAGTAAATAACCTGGGGACTCCTGGAGGTTTTGGTTCATTGATCTACAAGGACCAGTTCACTATGAGCAGGGAGATAGATTAGGTGTTTGTATATCCTAGCAATTCCTCCGTCAAACACAGGCTGCAGGCTCTAGGTTTTGTATATCTACTTTTTTTGGGCCAACAGCTAGAAGTGATGTGCTATGTATAGTTTGAGTTGGGAAGTATCACATCTTCTTCATGACCTTTCTTAGTCTACAAGTAGGTAGGTGCAATTTATCTAGCTGGATTAGTGAGAATTAAAAAAATTTCTTTCTGTTATTGGGGTGTTTTTTGGGTTTGGGGGTTTTGCTTGGTTGCTTGGTTGGTCACCTGGTTGGCTGCTTGGGTTTTGGAAGTTTGTTTTGGTTTGGGTTTTTTCCAAGGTTACAAATCAAGAAATATGTAAGGAAAGGTAAAACAGCTACCTTTCAGAGCTCTGACTGATCCAAAACTGAGCAGGAAGAAGTTTCAGGCATAAAAAGCTGTTACAGAACTTCCCAACAGCATGAGGAAGGTGAGCTGCACTGCCTGCTGAAGACTTGCCAACTAGAGACTCTCAGATTGTTGCCCTATGGCCCGGTAGTTTGTGCTTTGATCCTTAGAAATACACAGAGAATAGTGATAGAAAAGCAAGGTGTATAATTTAAGCTGATGATAGAGTGGAGAGCTGGTAGCTCAGTGCAAGGAGATCCTGAAACAAATATTTGAAAAAGATACTTGCTCTGTGATGGTATCAAACATCTTCTAAAACAAAACAAAAGTTTTTCAGTGCTTGAGGTTCCCATGGGATGAGTGGTGTCTGGCAGGGTTGATTCAGCAGTATTTGAAAAAGGGATGAGCAGCCACTGAGAGAAGACTCAAGTGGGTATTAAATGTAAAAAGAGGCCTCTGGAGGCTCTAGAGACTCCCTTTGAGCTCATCCCATCAGTCATGGCTTATTTTAAATCAGATTTCCCATTTGTTCTATGCTTTCTCAGAGTATTTTTCTTTTTGTTATTATACTGCTATGGCATGATGATTTTTCTGTTATTTTTAAATTTTTAGTTTCCTTGAGTTCAATCCAAAGATTCTGATGAAAACCCCTATAGCAAATTATAAGTGGTATAAATAAATTAATCTCTCTTGACTTTGGTGGGATTTGGTTGATTTCTGCCAGCTGCTTATCTGGACAGATTATCTATATTTATACCCAGTGGGGATAGAAAGTCATCTTTCCTTGGACTGGCTCAACAGCGTGATACAAAGGGAATCAGCAATCCTGGACTTCCTCAGTAGCTCTGATTCTGATCTGTTGTGTCTTCTGCAAGTTACTTCACTTCCCTCAACTTTGATTCCTTTGCCATACTTAAGAGTTTTACGAAAGACTTCCTGTTGGAGACACTTTATTTTGCTGCGTAATCTTCTACTGCCTACAATGCAGCCTCAGTCTCCCTACACACTACTGTAATACGAATAAGCAATGATAATGCCTGGTTGCATGCAATGTTGACAAACTGAGAAGCAAATTTCTCCAAGGATGCTTTTCCAGCTAATGTATGCCTATATTTATTTGAAGAGAGCAAAGCATATCCTTGTGGGACCATTACCCCCCTACAGCCAGCAGATATACCAGTCCCAGTGGAATGCCAGTTATGAAAACTACAAAAATAATCCAAAAGGAAAATGCATTTAAGTTTCTACTTTGAAAGATCTGAACATTTTTGCTGGCATGAAAATCTCTTTTTAAAGCAGACTCATGCTATTTGATAGATTGAAAGAGAAAAAAAAACCCCTAACATAAATATTTGAAAACCTGCTACTGTTCTCTGTGTGTTCCTGAGCAGTTCTCATCTTAACATTTATTGGCTACACGGTTAGATCACAGAAACTGAAGTGAATACATCACTGTCAAGAGGACTACTTGCTTTTTTCCATTTAGATACCTTTGTTTCAATTTTTATTACATACAAAGGAATCCAGTCAGATTAAGCCACATACCTATTATTTCCAAACCAGAATCAGGTTGCTCTTTGTTCCCAGAACCTCCCACCAATGCATAAGGCACACGTAATACCACTTTGCTCAAGATCAATGTAATCACGTATTTTTAATCTTATTTATTATACAGCATTTCTACACTGGCAGAGTTACCCTGCATATCTCTATTCAGCAGAGTTAAAGAACAAATGAAACTATTGCATCACGTGGTCCTTTTAGTATATGGTGTCTCTGTCATAAAAACATGCTACACATTGTGACTAATTTTCAGCTCAGTCTTTTTACTAGGTTAAATTGATTTCTGCGTCTTTTGCTAGAAGATGTTTCCTCTAGTCTTTGAATCAGAACGTTGCTACTCTCTGTATCACCTTTGATTTTCCAGCTTTCTTCTAAAATTGGTAAAAATTAGACCCATGCTGCTTCCACCAGTGGTTTATACAGGAGCAAAGAGATCCTTCCATACACCATTCACTGGCTTTTGGCTTAGGAAACTATGAATCACACCGGTCTTTTTGGCCCTGGTTTACCATGAGAACCTGTATTTAGTTGTTAGCTCCCTGTGATGCTCCAAGCTCATCATGTATCCAGTTTTACAAGAATGTGAGAAAAGAACAAAAAGTCCAGAAAATGTCAAAAATGGAGACAACTGGAAGGACACAGACACAGCAGTGTAAGGCAGGTCTTTCTTGTGGGTCTGAACCCAATCTGATTGTATTCTTACTCCAATAAAAGACAGGTATTTTAAAAAGCTTACATTCATCTCTATTGGGAAGAGTGTAAAACAGACATTTTCAAAAGATTATTCATTGTGTTGTGGGACAGGTTCATAAAAGAGATAAGTGACTGGCCCCTGAAGATAAATCTCTCTCCCTTGTTTTGATAGAGAGCTACTACATTTTCAGATAATTAAATTTTGGTGATATTAATCTGTGTCAGGCTTGTGCCTTCACCTGCCTCTTCTCTGAAAATTCTGTAGACATATCTTTCAATTTTTGGCCCTGAATATGCATTTTGTACTTGGATGCATTAAAGAACAGTTTATTTTAACAAGCTCAGTTTACCAAGTATATGTCTGTAGGGCTATCTTGTTAACGTAGAAATTTTTCTTCTATTTTTTGCTACTTGCCAAAGTTAAAAGTGCTGATATCATATTTATTCTTAGTTCATGGAATCATAGAATCATGGAAAGGTTTGGCTTGGAAGAGGCCTTAAAGATCACTTAGTTCCAACCCCCCTGCCATGCGTAAGGACACCTTCCACCTTCCACCTTCCACCTTCCACCTTCCACATTGCTCCATCCACCTTGGCCTTGAACATTTCTAGGGATGGGGCATCCACTTCTCGGGCAACCTGTGCCAGGGCCTCACCACCCTCACAGTAGAGAATTTTTTCCTAATATCTAAGCAAAACTTACTCTCGTTCAGTTTGAAGACATTCCCCCTTGTCCTGCTCCTACATGACCTTGTAAAGAGTGTCTCCCACCAGAGGTCAAATTATTAAAAAAAAAAAAAATTGGACCTAATCCTGCAGGACTGTAGGACGAAGTGAGAAACATTTCCACTTGATTAACTATTGAGATCTAAATTTGGACTACACTATTTACCCAATTTCTAGTTTATTTCATGTTTCGGTGGGGGGGGTTTCTTATATTTTTGTAATCTTACTCTTCATTGAAACCAGGGGTAAGGCTTGACAGATTATTCTTATAATAAGTCATTGAATTTGTATAGTTAAAGGCAATTCAGATCTGGCTTTTCAAAGGCCCTGTGAGGGGTTTACTACTGAATTTCCTTAATGTCTCTTGAAAATTCTGGACCATATTAAATTAGCATTTTGCTCCTAGTCTCCCAGAAATGTGTTTACAAGTCACAGGTGAGGGCAAGACATATTTCTACACATAACCTTTCCTCCTCCTCACACACACCATGTGACTATGTGTCAACAAACTTACAATTTGTCAGTGCAGAAGCTTTCACACAGAGTTTGGGATGTTTGTTAGGAATGCAGCACGCATTCGTCTTCACCGATGTGATGGAAATGGAGCAAGAGACATCTGAAACTATCATTCTTTCACTCTGCTTTTCACCAAATACTAAACAAAGGATAAACTCTTGTACCAGATGTTCATATCATGGTGTTAGGAGGCCAGCGAAGACAGTAAAAGTTTCTCACCATCTTATTATAAATGCTAACTTCTCTGCAATAGTAATACTCATATGTCGATATTTCGGACTGATTAAAATCTGTCTGGAATATTTCAGAAGGGTGAGGTTTTTCCTACTGCATGTGTGGGGGTTTTCATTCCTTTCTTTTTCTTTAAATAATCAGGAAAATAAGCAACCTTATTTTGATTAATTGAATAGTTTCCATAGCAGCTGTGAGCCAGGTGGCTGGAACAGTTACTTAGGATGCTAAAGTAAGGGTAATTAGTTTATTTTTAATCTTTTAATTCTGTGGGAGTGTAGTTTAGTGTGTTAATGGGAGAGGTTTTGTTGAGAAGTGTCTTGACTAATCTGTTATTATCATTTAGTTTTATTGATGAAGCTCAGGCTTTATAAGAAAAGAAAATGAGTGGAAAATTCTGAGGCAGGGCAAGCTACAATTTTCATTCTGGCTTAAAAGTCCCTAAAGGGCTTTTTTAAATTTTATTCTTATCAGGATTTTTTTTTATAACTGAAAACCTGAGGGATTTGGTTCAAAGAACAACTTGTGTTCATGCAGAAGGACCTGCTCTAACATAGCAAAAAAAAGGCACTAATTGCAGAATGAGAAGGCATGGAAAACATATTAACTGTGTCATTCTTTTACCAGCTCCTATTGTTGAGGGAGGGCTGATTTTGATTATTTTACAATGTGTACATTTTCTGAGAAAAAAAAAAATTATTACTTAATAGTCATGTTTCTTAACTCGACTCCCCAACTCCTTCTTTTTTTAAAATTCCTCCCACTAACTTCTGGTTTTAGTTTTAAAGCTACTCGTTCAATCACCTAGTTTTCCAGGTTAAAGAAATACATTTTTTTGCTTAAAACATGAAAATGGATCGATGCATCATTTCAGTATTTTCCATGTTCTGTGAAGGCTTTCTTTTCTGTGGATTAAGGCCAATTAGCAGATGGAGATTTGTGAACTGGAGAAAGTCCAAGGGGGAGGAGGCGCTTTCTTTCAACTAGAGGCTCATTGACTTTACATCTACTATCAGCTAAATATTTTATTAGAAGAAAAATCCCTTCTCAAGGATACTTTTACTGCCATCTTCCCCCAGCATGTTCTAAAGCTACCCAAACAACTGAAGCGTAAGAGTTTTCCAGAGCTGGGCTCTGCTGGACAAGGATGAGGGGATCCAAATTCAGACCACCTACTCTATTTCCCGATTTAGGCGTAGTTGTTTCTTGCCTGTAATAGAGTCGCAGGTTTGCAGTTAAGTTTTGGAAAGGCTTAGAATTGCTCCTGACCATCTTGACTTCACTTATCTGAATTAGAAAGCTAAGTCAGGTAACCAGGAAAAGCTCAGACTGGGCCTGTGATCTGCTACCTTTGTACACCAGTTGTGCAGGCTGTGGTTGCATGTCAGGGCCCGTGAGCCAGGGGTACAAGGGAGAAAGAGAGACTGCTGGTGAGACAGCCTCTTGTATCAGAGATCCTCCCCAGGTTAGGGTGAACAGAAAAGCCTTCCCACAGCATGCATTGTTCTGGTATGTCAATATATCCCAGTTTTGCATTCGTGGTTGGCCGTCGCCCACCCCACCCTCTTGCTACCTTATACGAATCATGTCCTAGAAGGTTCTCCACTCCAAGTTCCCCTCATTGGCCCTTGCCCCTCGCCGCTCCCCCAGAGCGTCCCTCTTGGCTCCCATTCCCTAGTCCTGCCTTTGTACCGCCCCTGTGCCATGAGATCATTGGTCTCTGATGCTCCCTCTGCTCCCGTACTTAAACCTGAGCTCTCCATTATTCTCAGTCTTCGCCTCTTGATTCCTTCATGGTGCAGATGCAATAAACCTCCGTCCATGGAACTCTAAGCAGAAGTCCTTCCTGCCTGTTTGCCATCGACCCATGTTATTGAAGCTGTCCGTGCGTTTGTGTGTGCAAACGTGTGTGAGTGTGTGGCTGGTCCCGCCAAGCGGTTTACAAGATGCTCTTGAAAGATCACAGCACCCCACACTGCGGCACAGAGGCCACGGAGCTCGGGCTAGCGATAGTTGCATTTGAATTAGCTTTCTGATTCTAATCTGACACCTACTTCTGGATTTAATCTCTTAGTAACTGTTTTTTACTGAGGTTGGCTTCATGACACAGAGCAGTGCCAAGGCACCTTTTGTGTCAGACTTAACAAGATGTGCTCCAGAAGCACACCTATTGCATTCTCATCTCCAAAAGGTGGTCAGTTCAAGGGAAAAGGAACAACCCAAACAAGTGCACTCCTCAGCACCAACAGGTTGACTCTACAGATCTCTCTGTTTGGTCTCAGTATCTACTACTGAAGTCAGAGGCTACCAGAGAAAGCAAAAACCCATACAAACAAGATGTTTCTATACAGTAAAAAACAACAAAAGGTTTATTTCATCTTCTCTTGAGCCTCTTCACTAACTACTGGGAAAAGCCCCTGGTCCGTGGCAGGACTATTCCCCCCAACTGTGTCAAGATTTTTTTCTGGGAGATTGCTTCTTCTTACACAGCTAAGAGGTACCATGGAGTATGACAAGGATTACATGATTTGAGTGAGTCTTTGTCTTCACTATGATGCTAGAGGTGACAAAGCATTACTTTAGCATAGAAGAAAAGGATTCTTTGCCTGTTTCAAACACTGTTAAAGGTGGAAATGCATCTTTACCCAGTTGAGTTCTTTGAAGGATTATATGCCATCAACTGGATGCTGTGTCTCAGCACCAAAGAGGCTACAAAACAATAAAGCAAAAAAGAGGATTCTGATTCTGGCCCTAGTCTAGATGTGGAAGCACAATATCTTGGTTGGGTATAAATAAAATGCATACATAATTTTTATTGTCTTTATAAAGAGCTTTTAACTAAACCTAAGTTGTAGCAGTCAGGAAATGTTAGCCAAATATTTAATATTACTGCATGACTCTACTTCCACTATCACTACACTGTTAAAAGGTAGGATTTGTGTAACTACATACCTAATTCTAAAATAACTATATACATATGGCCAGCATTTTCATATGCATAATAAGAAGATGTTCAACAAAGTTTTCATTGAACTTGCTATTACTTATTTTAAATCTTCTCATTTCAGTGTATATAGACATTTATGCACTTACTTTAAAAGGTATGAAGGAGCAATAAACATGGGGCGTCTCATTCTGAGCTCCCCAAACTGCCTCCTTCCCCCTTTGTTCTTCTCTCTCTGAGCCCTCTTCCCAAACCCACCATCTCCCATTTCCTTACACTTGCTGCTCACTGAACAGCTTCATTTGCAGAGCACTTAATTGTAATCCACATCCTTCCCTCACTGACAAGTTCTGTTCCAGTCACTGTAATAAGCTGGTTGATAGCCTTCTCTTAAAAAAAAAAAAAAAATTAAAGAAAACAATGCCATAGCCTAAAACAAAGACCAGAACTAGTGAAAGTGTAAATGTTTTCTTTCTTTTTTCTTTGGTGGATATTAAAAAGCTCTTGTTCTCTTACATAATGTCATCAGCTTGGTTTTTTCTTACTGTATTACAGTGATAAAACTTTAATTTTATTCAAATAATGATCTAAAAATAGCAAATACTATAGATTCCAGGGTGAGGGAGTGGTCAAGAAGGAGGAGGCTCATTTGGAGAAAGAAAAGGAAAAGGAAAAGCAAAAGCAAAAGGAAGAGAAAGCTTTGATGGCTACTAGGACAGCAAGGGTTTTTTTACCTTGAAGAACCCATCTGTGCTTCCAAACATAAATATGTGAAGGTGAGAGGTCTCCTTATTATGCAGGCAGGACAGAATCCTATCCAGCTGAGCTAGTTTTGTTGCTTTGTAACCTCTGGAAACATAAAGACCGCAGCACACGCCTGTGTAACTGCAGCATTTCTTGGTTTGTTCCGTCAGTCAGCTTTCTCTTCCCTTGGAGTATTTTTGGACTGCATCTTCAGTGTGGATGAAGGGTGTTAATGGAATGCTTTTTCTTAACCATAGTAAAATCCACGAAGACGAATTTAAGCCGTCTGTTGCAACATTTCTTTAACCTGCTCATTATTTACAAAGTATTACATGCAGTGGAAGGGTGAAATTCTTTAAATACTTCTACTTTCAAAGAATAAAATAGTCATGAAATGTGTATAGAAGGATGCATAAAAGGCAACTCTTTCTGTCCAAAGCTACAGGTTTAGGTTTGGGCTGGAGAGGTGTCAAGTTCTGTGATTCTCAAAAAAGACAATACGGCTTAACCGACTCATTAAAAAAATTATTTCTACTACTGTCTGAGTTTAGATTCCAAATAAAGATTGAATGTGACATCTCCATCCTGTCATGAAACTCTCTCAGTCCTCACTATAGTCCTGAAGCTGGGGGGAAGAGTTATGGAATTTAAAAGTTGTAGTTCACTCCTTTTCCTGCCTTCCCAGACTCCATTCTCATGGAGTTGTATTTCTTTGGTGCCTTGCTTGATTACTGAGATAAAAGATATTGCTGTAGAAAGACTGGAGGGTTTCAGAAATCAACGAAACCACAGTAATTTGCCACAGCTGAGGCTCTGGCTCCTAACTTACCCTTTCATCCATCTTGTGATGTACTCCTCTCCCTCTCCATTTCTGCAACCTGCAGCCTTTTCCAAGGTAATTCTAGGAATCCCTCCAAAGAATTATAGTCTACCACAACTGCAGTTTATTGTATCCATTTCTATGTTTCTATAAATAAATAAATGAATAAATAAATGAACAAATAGATGCATGTATAAGTCTGTTTACCTAGCAGAAGATGGCACCAGAACAGCTATTGGCGTTGACAAATTACTGTATTCACCAGTGGAGCTCTATCTACTTAGAAAGACTTAGGAAAAAAGCCCACTTTAATTAAAAATATTGTATGGATGGATAGAGGTATAGGTGCATTGTCAGTAGCAGTTTATTTTCTCACTGATTGGCCAGGGATTTTTTCTAAATATTTTCTTTTCTCCTTTGAGAAAAGCAATTCTAGCAAGCTACTGTATCTTGAGATTGAAAATGAACTTGAATTACTTTAAATTTTAATCATGTGCTATGTTTTGTGGTTTACTGTTACACCTTTGGAACACAATCTAAATGAATAATAGAAAAGACAATGGTAAAAATAAGAACAATCATATCAAGAAAATGGCATAGGTTTAATGTTGTTATTATTTAAACAGCAGCTTCCTGTCCTAATACAATAAAGTGAATAGTGACAGCTGTCTGTTGTCTGAAGACATCAGCAGACACTGTCACTTACTTTGAACTGGATTCAGAGCACATGAGAACAAAACTATACTTCTCCTATATCTTGATGACAGTAAAAGTATGTCTGGAAGATGCTAACTATTTCCTAGGTATAAATTAGTAATTCTCCTCAGTGAAGACATGTTAATGAAGCAGTAATGCTTGAACAGTAGGTATCACTTTTTTTTTTTTTAACATCTCATTTCTTGTAGATACTGACAGTTTTCAAGCTGAGGTGTATATTTCAGAGAGCAAGGTCTTGATGATATGAGCATATTGTACTATATAAATAATAGCTTCTGTGAGTGGGTCTTGGCACATTCTTTCCAGTGCCAGATTCTTTTGCTCAAAATGTTCATGTGGTGAGGGAAAAAAGGACTTGCATTTTTCAAACAGGCTTTGTTCATGTCAGACTGACAACATTTAAACAAACATAATCATCTGTTTTGTCATCATTCTTGAGTGCAAATAACTTTTGAGACAAGGTTTGCCTCATTTTAAAAAAGAAAAAATGAAAGATGTATGGGCCTGAAACCCCATGGCTCTGCTTAGATATCCTTACAACTTGAAAAAACACATTTTATTAAAGACAGGGAATTGGCTTCATGGTACCATTCTTCTTTTATTGATGCCTCATTACTGTGGGATAATGCATCATTAAGTCATGAGGCCAGGATCCTATGTCTTTTTCCCTGCCCATCTGTGGTGGTAAATTCAATTTCCTGTGTTATCTTATATGTTTTCAGAAGTTTTTTCCTTCTCCTTCCACAGCTTTATCCTTTTTCTATATTTGCAATCAGGAAAAGAACTTAATAAATGTGAAAGTGCTGTGAAACACTACAGGAGGAAAACCACAACATGAATGACTACTTTCAGAATTTGGAATAAATGTTTTGAAGTGTTTTATAAAATCTTATTTTCATCCTGAAACAATGACATCTCAGCTTCAAATTTTGAAGAAATTATCATGCTCTCCTGGCCCTTGTCAGGCCACACCTGAAATACTGTGTTCACTTTGGGTCCCTGCTATACAAGAAAGATGTAGACAGGCTGGAGAGGGTCCAGAGAAGGGTCATGAAGGCCCTGATTTTCTGGATACTTAATAGAGCTTAAAAGGTTTAACTCTACCCTTAAAATTGTTCTTACAAAACTGAAAAACCACTTTTCTCTGTGCTTGCACTGAAGAAAAATATCTCTGAAACTATCAAAAACTTGATTGGCTCTAGGGCTGAGACTGGAAATAGAGACTGGGAAGCCTGCTATATGAAAAAAAAAGCTGAGAGGACAGGATGTGATCCGTCTTGAAAAAAAAAGGCTTAGGGAAGGCCTGTCACCATGTTCCAGTATTTAAAATGTGGCTACAAAGAAGATGAAGACTCCTTTTTTTACAAAGAGTCACATGGGAAAGACATGGGTAATGTGTAGAAGTTACTCCTGAAGAGTTCTGTCTTCTCAGAAGGGTACTCCTGACAACTAGCACACAACATCTGTGAACTTGTCTTCTCACATTTGTTTTAGATATGGATAAAATGTGATTTTCATAATAACTAAATAAGGCAATCTCTGTATGTAAACCTTTCTACAACATTCAGAGGAGGAAGATCTGGTGATTATTATAAGAGAAACCTTGCACATGCATGTACAGTAACAAGGGCAAGCAGATTGCGAAAGCAGAAGCATGTGGTATAAAGCCAAAGCTTTTATGACCAACTGAAAAGAAGTGGTGAAATGCATTCCATCTGGAAAGGATTATGACCCAGAAACTACTAAAAGCTGGACAGCCATGAGGACCTGACCATGTCTGACCTCGAAGTTTTTTGCAGAAATATTTAACTGATCCACGGTAAGAAAAATGTTGAGTACTTGAACTATAAGCTTGTTTTGAGTCTTTGTATCTCTACAGAAGATTGGCAGGGGATCAAATGAAGGATTGTGCAGTAGAGAAAAACTTCACTACAAGAGTGGCTGGTCTCAGAACCTAGAATACATATTTTGAAGTGTTTCTTAAAATCTTATTTCCATCATTAGCATTGTTATTGATCTGGGAGCTTTGTTGGATGAAAGATTTTGCCCTGAAATAACTGGATGGAAGGAAAAATATCTCCCTTCCAGCACCACCTCTTAACAGTATATTGCTGAGATATTTATAGAGGTTTCCTCTGCAGGCATCACAGAGAAGACCTTTGTAATGATTTTCTTTAAAAGATATTTTTCAACAATAGGCATTCTGGGAGAGCAACTGACCTCTTGCATAGCATGAGAGCTCCTCCCAATATGTCTAATGTCTTCAGGGCTGGTCAAAATTCTGTTCAGAGAAATGTATCTGTGGCTGGGTATAATAAAAATTTCCAACACTAAATCCCAAGAAACAGAACGAAGGCATAATATCTTGGATGTTGTGTGTAGTATGTCGATTCAATTTCCTGAAGGTTTTCAGTTTCAGGGCAATTTCCTTATAGCTTTAAGCTTTAGCACTTTCAGGTACAGTTTTTTTTATGAAAAAAAAAAGAAAAAAGAAAAAAAGGGAAGGAATAAAAAGCCTAGAAAGCAAAGAAAAATGGTACTTTTTCACAAGGGAATGTTCAGTAATAACCCAACAGTCTATCATGAAACAATACTGTTTGATTGCATCACAGACTGTTCCAGTGTGATTTATGTGTTCCCAAACTACTCAATACCATGCTGTAGGAAATACAATGTATTAATTCCAGACAAAACACTTTATTAACCTGCAATTAAGGTAAAAAACAACTACTCCTCATTTGGTCAAGGATCTCTTCATGAAACACTGAAATATATCCAGGAGAAAGCCTGGCATTTAAAATTTAGGTTCCATTTCTCAGGAACAAAATACTGAAGTAACTCAAAATACTAGTAGACAACAGCTCAACTTTTTCAGTTTATTTATTTTGGTCTTGATCCTGTTCTTCAAATAAATGGAAAAGATCTGGAGGAACAAATTCTTTGAAAGCAGGCAGAAACCCTACAGTTTCACTTAGCTCCCTGATTCATCTCACATCTGAATTTAAAGCATAGAATATTTTGTGTTTACAAAGCTTAATAGTTCTACAACCTCCACAGTCTCCTCTAGTCTCTTCTCAAACCTAGAAATGGGTCCTAAACACCATGGAATGTTTATCTTGTACATGGAATGTTGCATATGAATAGGTCTTGTCAGTGTTGTTGTGAACTTGTAAGTGAGGTCTAATGTTGAACTCCATTTTGGGGGGGGTTGCGTGTGAGAGGTGAGCAGCTACAAATTGCTATTGATTAGCACAATAAATTCTGAATGTACAGCTCCCAAGTCATTTTGCAGTAATTAAACAGACACCTCCCCTCCCCCTAGCCCTCCATTCCCAAATATATTCTGATTTAAAATCCTTTTTGTTCTAAACTCTTCTTCAATTATCCTTAAAAAGAATAAAAAACCTCATTTGGTCTATGAAATGTTGGGTATTTTACTTCAGTTTAGATCAAGTTATTGGGTAGTGAGAAAAAGAGGTCAGAACGCAGAGGAATCTGTCTTCATCCAAAAGCTAAAGTAAAACTGGATTCTTTCCACAGTGTAATATTTCACTGTCCTATGTATCACACTTTCTGGTACATGAGATTTTGCAGCCAAATAAGGTGGTTCAATTACTTTAGAGAGAATGCATTATTTATTGACCAAAAGGTCAAAGGGGACCATGTGGTGCAGGGAATTTTCAGGAGGAATGGTGATCATTTGTCAAGAGAGAAGAAATGTACATTGATATGTGAAGTTATTATCCTTCTCCTGATCACAATTTGACCTTTCTCTTGCAAGATCTATGTATCACCCGAAGGGAGAGGAAAGCAGGACACAACCCACAAACAGGCAGGAGATGTAAGGTGATGATTAGAAGAGCTAAAATGAATGGATAACCAAGAAAAATGGGCCATTTGTACACACTAATATTACATGTGTTTTAAAGGATACAAGACAGTTTTATCACAGAGACTGGGTAATATGTAGTCCTTTCAAAATCTGAAGGTTTAGACTAAAAAGAAAATAACATTTTCTTTCTTTTTTTTTTTTTTTTATTTTAAGGCAAGAATTTAAAAATATTGCAATTCATAGACATCTTCATAAAATTAAGTTTTCTACTAAACCCAGTTTATTCTGTTCTTTATTTTTTTCATTTCTACCTGTCTTTCAGGATGTGCTATTCATATGCATATTACAAGAAGGGAGGAGGGAAAAGGACAAGAAATGTCAGGTTTGTGAAAGGTTGAATAATCCACAGATGGAGAAAAGCAATTTTGTTTTGTGACCTATTGGAACACAGAGACTGTACATGTGGCAAGGGTGAGAACAAAATACTTCTTCTGTTATGATCAAACTTGCAGCACACTATTCCAATGACAGGTTGTGTGGCACACAAAAGCATGCTGCAGCTGTGCAGAAAGGCAGGTAGAATTTATCACTTTGGAACCTGTATTTCTTTCTGTTTCCTGTCATTTTCAAGACTCTTAGGATATGCCTGAAGTTTTAATTGTTGAGAAAAAAAAAAATTAAAGTTTAATTTTTAATTCCTCCCTTTAGGCTATGCAGTTTTGCATACATGAATAATGGCAGGCAGATATCAAAGATACATCTACCAATGTGTGCATAGTTACTTCATAAAGGTTTTACATTCTTCTAGTGGGTTGGCCCTGGCTCCAGCTAAGCCTCACACAGCTTCTTACTTGCCTCCACCCTCATGAGGGCCAGAAGTCTTACCTTAATGCCCTCACACATGTATTTACAGGTATATTCTATTCAGCAGCATAGATGCAGTTTATCCAACTCTATGTCTAATTTTGCAGTTCTTTGTCTACTGCTCAGGTGCTTTAGGAAAGTGATATATGCTGCAGGAAATCAGAAATTATTAAAATATAACATCATGGAGTATTCAAATACATCATTAAAGTACAACAATTGGGATCATTGAGTTGTTTTCCCTATTAGTTGGTTCTATTTTCAGAGTAAAAAGTCTTTAGAAACGTAATCTTTTCCACGAAGCATTTTCTTTCTAATCCTAAAATCCTAACCCAACCAAGTCAGTAGAGAGTGTATCTTTTGTCTAATGTATTCAATACAATTTAGAACCTTATCAAACAAAAAAAGTTATCTATGTTAAAAGAATTGTTTTCACATGCAGACTGAAGAACAGTTTTTCTGCGTAATATATTGCCAAGCATATTGGTGGTTAAACACTGATAACTGTATGAAATCCTTTGTTTCACTGGAGTTGCTGATGATCAAACTTCTTTCTGGTAAACTATAGTAATAATCACTTTCAATGTTGATTTAAATCTCATTACAAAGCCATCTGAGGAAAAAAAGGAGAGAAATTCCTTAATCATTTTACAGTGAAAGGAAGGCATCAAGCTTAGTGTACAGAACTTCCTAGCACCAACCATTGCTGTGGATGCCGTTGAAAGATAACCTGTGTAGTAGCTCATTACTTAGTCAAATCTTTGGTTGGAAATATTCCACAATGCATGCCTGAGAGAAGCTAAGCTTTTCTAAAAGAGGTAGAGTTGATGCCATGAAGATTTTTTGCCTTTTCTTTTATACCCCTGTTATACCTTTTTACAGCTTCTGTATTCCTAGTGCTTTTTGCCTACATTCTTGGACTTGTTTGTCAAGCTGAGAGACTAAACATTTTAGAAGCTTTGTAGCTAGGGATCAGTGTGCCCCAGACCCCAAGGCCCTCTCCAGAACACATTCTGTAAACCAAGATAGAGCCATCCAGGGGAAGGTTCCTTGGGGAGGGGGGCTCACTTGAACCTCTCCTTGGGGAATCTTTGATAGATATGCTAATTAGTAAAATCTATAAGGTTATACCCGATCTTTGGGGGATACTTGGGCAGTGTGCATCTCGATGCATATGACCTGGACGTGTGCACCTAAGGATCCTTAAAATAAATACCAAGGTAAAATCCCTTTTCCCCTTCTAACGGTGTATGACTCTTGATTTTAAGACCAGGAAAAGGCATCAATGTCAAAACAGATATTCAACCTCACATTTATCATCATTTTGCCTATGCTGAGTCAAATGAGTAAACTTTTTGTTTACAAAATTATCGTTCACAGAAACTTGGGACTTGCAATCTGTAGAGAAGATGCATCTTTTCTGTCAACAGCATGACTTTCACAGATAACTGATGTTTCAGTTCATGTTTTGTTATTAAAGCCTTAGGCCCAGGTAAGCTTAAAAAGTCAGCAGTGCTGAGTCTGCTCTGTATGAGAGAGTAAGAAATTTTTTCCATTCTTCCAGCGTTTGTTCTTCAGAGCTCAAGAAAACTTTGGCACCAAAGACAAAATTTTACTGGTTGGATCAGGATACACAAAATTCAGAGAAGACGGGGACTGAAGAGACTGAAATTAGGTGGAGGCTGGTATGGGGTCCTGCCTGGCATTCACCAGGAGCTAAAACCGGATAAGCAATTGGCAGAAGGATTACTACTCCTGGGAGTTGCTGGTGAGTGAAATGAGAAGTCTGAACAATTCTGTTAGAAAGTATCACATTTAAGCCAATGCACTGAACAATTCCCAAATAAAAATGTCTTCTCTGACGTTGAGAAGTAACCTTAAAGTCTCATCATTTTTATGCTATATGAGTGGTGAATTTTTGGTTTTTTGCTTTTTGGATATTCTCTAACAAAAAGTCTCACCCATTAAATTGGCCTCTAAAGACTTGAACAAACAAGCCCTCAAAAGAGTCCAAAAGCTGCAGGAGAAAGGATTTTGGAGGGCAGATTCCATTATTTTGGAATAATCTCCTGGGAAGATATATTATCTTAATTAAAGAACAGCAATCCATCTGAGAAGACACTTTAAATTTGTGTTTGTGTAAAACTGTTAAGACCAAAAATTGTAAAAAAATGTTTCTGACATCACAAAGAAGAGAGAAGCAGTATAATAGGTATCATAAAACTCTGAAAAGTGTCATATGGCATCTGTATTATGGTGCACAGATAACTCCTCCATCACTGCTTTGCCATCATTCTGCAATTTCAAAGTTGTTTCAAGTCACTGCCAAACACTTCCAAGGTTTGCCAGTATTCAGGAAAGACTAGAAGAACTTGGCAACATCTGGACTCAAGAGGTAACTTCAACAAGCAAAGTTATTACCAGTACATCCTATCTCGAACTTTCATGATGAAGGGAGAGAGAACAGAACTCAGCTGGAGTAGCTCTCCATCTTTTCTTAATACAAAAGTCAGAATTACCTGAATTAAGATGAACTCCAAAGCTATCATTTTCCCCATTTTCAAATGATTGAACTTCCAGTCACAGAGGAATCCTGCCTCAATCAGTGTAAGAACTGAAACACTCTTGATGGTGTCTTTATACGGCGAGAGATACTAAGAAATGTCTGTAGGTTTTAATATGGAGTTTTAAAAGAGATTCAGACATAACACTGGTAAAAATGAGAAAACTTCATCCTGAATAATTTATTAATGATTCAAGATTTTTAATGAAATCCTGTAAGTTGACCTCTTTTTTCCTTGAATAAATGTCTTTTAAAAGTTCTAGGTTAATTGATCCAGAATAGATGGAGGTTTAGAACAAGTCAAAATGACATGTTTGGGCATTTCCAAACAGAAAATGAAGTAAAAATTGTTTTTTTTTTTTTTAATTACCTGACTTCACTTAGTTTAATTTTCTGTAAAATCCAGTGAAAAATTATGTTTTTGTAATACACTGCCCCAAAACTTTGGAGCTTTATGGGTGCCTGACTATACATATCCCAGGAGCCATCTTGAATGGTTATATTCCCCTCACTTACCCTCCTCTGAAAGAACAAGTATCCAAATAAAATATTTTAAAAAGTCAATAGGTTGATGGTAAAATGGAGTTAAAACTTCTTCTTGAAGACAATTAATAAAAAATATTTTAAAATATTCTAAATTGACAAGCTGATAGAAAGTAATATTAAGGTTGTGTCGTGGGGTTTTTTTCATAAGCCATTTCTGTAATAAATGATAATAATGAAAAATTTCCAAGCAGCATATGTGTTCTAAGCAAGATAGTAAATGTAGTCTGCATACATTGACTGCATTCCAATGTGAAAATTTAAAAATAGTTGGGCCATGAAAGAAAGCAGATGGCACAGATTTTCCAAAGAGGAATATCCACAATATTAATGAGGCTGTCTGGAAGGACTGAACCAAGGTTCCAGTATTTTGGTGGAAATCTGTGCCCTTTCCCCATGGGTGCATGATACAGTTAATGGAATCATAGGTCTTTAGTGGTGTTTAGAACCAATGTAAGTAATTTTTATCAGTGAAAATAAAGTACCAAGTAAGAGAAATTAAACAAGGAATATTAGTAAGGAAGGATTCAACAATAGTTTTAATCTCAGACTATGAGGAATACAAATTCCTGTTTGAGGAATTTCTGGCCACTTCTTCCTAATCCTATTCACATGTCTTAGTCATGTCTATGCCATTTGGGGAGCCTGTGCCATGCATTAGTTAGGTCTAATGAATGACATCTATTGGCAAAGAGGCAAATTCAATGCTATCATGCTGGGGATATCTAAAGATGGTTCCACATCTGAATTTCTTTCAGCCATAGAAGTGCAAGTTCTGTAATTCAAATAAGTAAAAGTGGAATTCATGCAGAGTTTTTTAAGAATCCACAAATGTAATGGGTAAAAAATGAAATGCAGAACTGATGAATGCCACATATGACAAAACACAGCAATAAGAGTCCTTCTGTTCCCTCTGTAGGTGAAGAATGACTCTATGAGAAAAGATAAAGGGTGCCTGGCGAAAATAATTAACCATATGTTCCTGCAGCCCTCCTACATCACTTGCAATTTGTATAAAATATGAGCCAGGTCAGATGCAGCAAATGGCTAAGGTGACTGCAGCAGGCTACTCCCACCCAAGAGTGGGTACCACTAGAAACCTGAACTCTCAGAATCACAGGTGTGGCTTTACAGCCATTTACACATTCATGAGCAATAGGTAACTCTGCATAAGAGCCTGCATGGGAAAAGAAGCAAGAGAAGATTGTTACAAAGGAAACATTCCAGGTTTGGTTCATCTATGGTGTCCTATGCTGCATTGGCATTCCATTTAATGTACCTATCCTCTACTGATTTCTATATGAAATGGGATAGTATTTCCTAGCTTTATGGAAGTTGTGTTTAGAAAAAAAATAAAGAATTTGGTCTTGTCAACTGTTACAAACACAAGTCATAAAACTAGACAAAAGGAGTCTCTTCAAATGGATAGATATAATGCATAGAGAACATTTTTCTGAATTTCACAAATTGCTTTGACTTTATTCACTTTCACTTATGTATTTTTCCTTATCAGAATGAGAAAGAATCAAGAAAGTCCTGTAGGTCATGGAGCTATTTCTGTTACGTTTTTTTCCAGTGCACACTAACTCTCAGAATGGTATTGCAGTGGCCAAATAATCTGGAAATTGCAAAGAATTCTAAAACATGTATCTGTATCTGCAGGATTTCCATGAGGTTCACAATTCAAAGATACTTTCTTCTCCTTAGAATCAGGAGGAAAATCACGCCATATGACTCATAAAAGCACCAGTACGTAATCAAAACTTTCTGTGGAAAAAGACATGCTATAGCTTTGGAATTTTCAACAAATTTTAAACAAATAGGTTTTAAAATGCTGTATGTGATTATGTAAAATTATCTTTGTTTTTGAGAAACTCAAAACTCTTTACTTCAGAAAGTATGTTAAAAAACTAACAGCTAACAAAAAAAAAAAGGAAGAAATATTACTAAGGTAATATAATAAAGTAGTATAATTTATTTTACAGCTATACATTGAAATGGCTTTCTCATCAGATATATTTTGGCCTGAATTCTAACAAACAGCTCAAGAGAACCATGACATGTAGAAGAATTAACCTCACTTGCAGAGAGTAAGGTAAACAAAAATCCTTCTGTTTGCAGCAGCTCACAACACAAGGAGCTAGAGTGGCTAAGAAAAATAACTAGTTAAATTAGTCAGCAACTGGTGTCTAATATCAAGTATACATATGAAGATATGGTATTTCATTTTCCTTCACTGTCTTCTTTAATTTTGGCACTTATCTATATCTTCATACAAATTTACATTTCTGGAAAAGAAAAGCTGGATAGATCCATAGAATACATATATGACTCCAATAAATTCATCATGTGCAGAGTGAAGTGTAACATTCAGGAAAGTAAAAGGATGCAAGTACAGCATTCCTGACCATGTAAGTTGGAAAAACTAAAACGTTCACTATGTAACAGGAAACTGGAATTTTAATCCACTTAGGCTTGCTTAAAGCTCGTGAGTCACGTAGTTTCATAATGCTCACAAAGCTTAGAGTACTAGACTGTGGATTTGGGTGAGAGGGCATAGTTACATTGACCTACTAGTTACAGCAAAGATGGGAGCAGGGCTTTCTCTGTTATTTTTATGGTTTCATACGTTCACAGCATAAAAGTCCTCCAAGGAATGCTGAGGAGCATGACACGCTGAGTGCTTTATGACCACCTGACACATTCATAGAAACCATTGTTACACTTGTCCCCCTATGAGAGTCCTACTAATACCAGCTTTGAGAGAGCAAGATCAGTCTGAGAAAAAACTCATTTAACCATTTTGGAGTTTTGCATTCAGATATCAAAATGATTTAATGCATTTAAATACTAAGTCCACCCAGCTCCAGTCAGTTATCACGGGTTCACAGTCTGGGAACTGTGACCTTTGCCTAACTGCTAATAGTTTCAGGAAGTTTGGCTGGACAGGAAAAAGCATTGAAGACCTTGATACAAAAAGGATTTGGGGTATCAAAAACGATGAGAAACATGGGAAGCATAGGTGATATAAGCTTTTTCTGAGAGGCAAATTTCTGTGTTCTTAAATTCTGTTACATTTGTGTTTTCCCAATTTTTTATTATCATACTGTGAAAAGACCACACAAAAACCTTGAGTTATGAGTTATGTGACTCATCCTTTCTTTTTAATGACTATACAATTGTTAAATTAATTTATTTTTTCTTTCTCTCTTTTTTTTGTCTTATTATGCTGCTATTCAAATGTGGATTTTGAAAATAACTTTATTTTCAGATGTGTATATTTTGATGGAAATAAATTAAAATAATTAGCCTGTCAATTTGTAAATATAAAAAATCAAAGAAAGAGCAATGAGCAGTTTCTACTTTTCACCATTTGCATGCTTTTTATTCATTTTTGAAGGACTGAGTAAAGGCAGGCAGATTGCTTACTGTTCTGCTCATTTACATTAAGCACAGAACAATAGAATACTTTGGGTTTAAAAGACCTGTAAAGCTCATCTAGTCCAATATCCCACATTTTCGACTAGATCTGGCTGCTCAGAGCCCAATCCAACCTGACCTTGAGTGTTTCCAGGGATGAGCATCTACCACCTCTCTAGGAAATCTGTGCCAGTGTTTGACCACCATCATCATAAAAAACTTCTTCCTTATTTCTAATCTAAATGGACCCTCTTGTAGTTTTAAACCACTACCCCTTGTCCTATCACAACAGACTCAGCACAAGAGAGACATTGACCTGTTGGAATGAGTCCAGATGAGGATCACTGTGTTGATCCTATCAACCTATTGTTGAGCCCCTATCCCATGAGAGTTAGACTGAGAGAGTTAGGGCTGTTTAGCCTGGAGAATGGAGAAGAGAAGGATCTGGGGGGAGCTTCTAGCACCTTCCAGCACATGAAGAGAGCTGGAGAGGGAATTTTCACAAGGGCATGTGGTGATAGGACAAGGGAGAATGGCTTTAAGCTGGAGAAGGGTAGGTTTCTATTAGATCCTAGAAATAAATTGTTTACTGCGAGGGTGGTGAGGCAGTGGGACAGGCTGTCCAGAGAACCTGTGGATGCTCCATCCCTGGAGGTATTTAAGCCCAGGGTGCATGGGACACTTGTCTAATGGCAAGTGTGTTGGAATTAGATGATGTTTAACATCTCTTCCCACAGTAACCATTCTATTGTTCTATGATCTTTCTTATAGCCCCCTTTAAATACTGAAAGGTCACCTAAGGATTCGCCAGAGTTCTCTCTTCTCCAGGCTGAACAACTCATGCCATGCTTGAGTATATTGAGCTGGGCTGCTTTGCAGAAATCTCTCTTCTGGGACAAAGACCTGCATTATTTTCAAAAAGCACAATAAGGAATTTTCTCTTAAGTGTTTATATTACAGAAGTTAAAGGAACTCCGCTATTAAGATTTGAGCACTATATCTGAGGTTGGTGCAGAGGCAAAGAAATCATCTGGTAAAACTATTTTAAGCAAGGAAAATGTGGGTATAAATATGCCGTACGTATTATATTATAATTCAGTTGCCTGCTTCTCACACTGCACAAGAAAGAATACTAATGAATATAGGCATAAATAATCAGTGCATTCATCAAGCTATAGTTCAGCAAAAGCCTGAATTAATGAATTAATGCAAACCTAAAATCATGGCTTTAGATTTAGTTGTTATCCCATGCAGATTAATAGATATATGATTAGCAAGTACTCATGAACATCAGTTATTTTATCTCCTCCCCAGAAACAACTCTAGGTAAGATGCTTTTTTACATTCTAGGATTGCTAGGAAAGGGAAAGGTGCAATGCTAGCTAGGTGCTGGTGTCACTAGCAGTACAGGTGTTCTTTCTGTCTCTACTATTTGCATCAGTAATATTGAAAGGTTGTGATGAAGTCTCGAGGAAAAAAATGCTCTCAAGGTGTAAAGGCTGGAATTGTAGTAGTGGTCAAATGAGTACTTCTGTAATGAGGAATGAGCAGAACAAGTTTTATTTCTGTCTGCTGTAGAGAAAAAAGTAACAGGAAAAGTTCAGTATGTGAATATCATTTTCCTAAAAGACAGAAAGATGAAGTTTGTTATTTGTCTGAATTTCAGATGTATGGAATAGTAGTAGAGACTATCTGGAGATCCAAAAGAAACATAATAATGAAAGAGAGTGTTCATCAGTTTTAGTTAAATTGATTAAACTGTTTCTCAGATAGATATTTTGGCCTGTAGCAGAGTAATTGAAATGAAGGGTCTATTCCAAAGAGACCAAAGCACTTACTAAAAGACAAGATACAAATAAATCATAATTTATTATGCTTAATAAAGGGGTAATTAAATAAAAGGCAATGGGGTGTCATATGTTATACATAAGAAGCCATGACAGATGGCTACTGATGCCATCTGAATTTAAACTTCAGTGACAGTCTAGAAACTAGAAATCTGAAGTGTTCTATACCTCTTTTCTATTTCCAGTACAATGAGGGAAACACACTGCAGATGCAAACACCTAGTTTAAATAATTTCAGAATTTTTTTTTTTCAAAATTAAATTACTTGTTGTCTTGTAACTAAAAAAAACCCTTTTAATTTTCCTATAAATAATGCTAGTAAAAGGTGAGCTATAATGATGCCCTCAGTGGAATAATAGACTAAGCTGAGTTATGAATGGACTTATCAGGATCATCTAGTCCAACTCTTGGCCCTGCACAGCACATCCCCAACAGTCACACCACACATTTGAGAGTGTTGTTCCAATATTTCTTGAACTTTGTTAGGCATGGTGTTGTGACCACTGCCCTGGGGAGCCTGTTCCAGTGCCCAGCCACCCTCTGGGTGAAGAACCTTTTCCTGATATCCAGCCTAAACCTACCCTGACTCAGCTTCATGCTGAGTTTCCTTGAGTGCTGTCACTGGTCACCAGAGAGAAGAGATCAGTGCTTGCCCCTCCTCTTCCCCTCATGAGGAAGCTGTAACTGCCCTCAGTCACTCCTCATAAAGCTTCCCCTCAAGGCCCCTCACCATCCTTGTGGCCCTCTTTGGACACTCTCTAACAGCTCAATGTCTGTTTTATACTGTGGCACTCAAAGCTGCCCCCAGCACTCGAGGTGAGGCCACCCCAGTGCAGAGCCCAGCAGGACAATCCCCTCCCTTGCCCGGCTGGTGATGCTGTGCCTGGTGCCCCCCAGGACACGCCTGGCCCTCCTGGCTGCTGGGACACTGCTGACTCAAGTCCGGCTTGCCATCAACCAGGACGCACAGGACTCTTTCTGTGGCGCTGCTTTCCAACCTCTCCTTCCCTGGTCTATACACACATCCAGGGTTGCCCCATCCCAGGTGCAGATTCTGGCACTTTCCCTTGTTAAACTTCATACGTTTGGTAATTACCCATCTCTAATTTGTCTAGGTCTTTCTGCAGTAGTTGTGTTAATGATGGGTAAACATTTTAGCCAGCACTTAACACCCCATTAAAGGTAACAGAAAACCTTGGAGTCTTCCAAAACTGACCCAGAACACTACTATATTCTGTTTGTAAGGAGTTTAAAGTTACACTGAAATTGTGGGAGTGAGAGCATTTCTCAGAAGACAGTGCACACTGCTGGTGTTGCATTTTCATGGGGAGATGAGTCTCAGTGATATAGAACTTAATTTCCCTTCCCCTAATACAAATAATGCAGCTGAAATCAGGTTACAAGGCAGATAGTCACAGTGTGAGCCAGCAGATTGGTAAAAGCAGAGTCATGGAGCCAGGACTAGTGATTGTATGGTGCTGCACTGATCATGCCTTCTCAGCCTTAAATTTCTGTAACTAAACAATGTGAATGGTAGTTGTGAATTTGTGTAATTAATCTATATTCCTAGAACAGATTTAAAAAATTTTGTATGTGTATTGCACCACTCAGAGAGATCTTATAACATGGTAGGACAAGAGTATGAATTTTCATTAAAAGTTTAATAAGAATATTAGAATGTTAGAATATTTTTTAGAATGCTTTTTCATCCAAGAATTCCAAGTTTAAGCCATGTTAATAAAAACAACAAATAATTAATAAAGTTTGCATTGAATGCATTCTGCTTGCGGATTCCTGTTTGAAGTGGATTACCACGTGAATTTCACCTGGTTGCAATTGGGATTTTCTTAAGTTCTCATTTAGAAGTATTGGACTACTTGTTGAACATATACTTAATCCTCATTAAAAGTCTAGAAACAATTTCTCCAACATAACTGCACACTGATTAATATTCTGAAAGAGTGTTCATGTGTCCTTTTACAAACTACACAAGAGGATATTAGAGAATATAAGGCTCAGAGGATAGTGGGCTTTCAGACAGCCAGAGAGGCACTGGTTCAGCATGTCAAACACTTGAACAGCTCCCCAGTGTTTAGACACCACATTTATTTGTCTCCACCCTCATGCTGGCCTCCACCTCCTTCTGCCCCAGCTCTGACAGCTGGGGAGGTGGGGTGGGCTGGGGGTGATGAGGGTCTGAGATGTGGCCACAGCCCTGGATGTCAAGATGTCCCCACATAGACAGGAGTGACAGGAAGCTGTCCATGTCGGTCACTGTCCTCATATGCCTGAGTTACCATTTGTTCCTCTGCATTCAAGCAAATCTGAAGAACAAAACAACTTTTTCTTGGGAAGCCAAGGGCTGGGCTGGCACCACCCTCCCCCTGCTCTGATAGCAGCTCTGTCATAGCAGGCAGAGCATGGGCAGGGGCCATGTCACCAGGGGCTGGTGACAGGGCCAGACCAGTGAGGGTAGAAAAAGAGCTGCACGGTATAAGATTTATTTTATTATTGCAAGGTTCACAGTGTGGCCACAGTAGTCATGAACAAGGTTTAGAAGCAAGGAGCTACATTCATGGTAGTGATGGGTTAACTTTGGCTAAAGGCCACAGTCCCACCACAGTGTTCATTCACTGCTTCTCCTCAATGGGACATTGAGAACAGCGGATGAAAAATGGTTGTTGCTTCAGATAAAGCCTGGGAGGTTGCTGAACGGTTACTGTCATGGGCAAAACAGACTTGGCTTAGAGAAAATTAATTTAATGTATTGACAATTAAAATAGATTTTGGTGGTGAGAAACTGAGGCAAAAATTAAAACTACAGCTTTGCTTTTCCCAGCTTCAACTTCGCTCCTGGCTCCCCTAATATCCCCATCCCACATGGTGCACGGGATTGAGGAACAGGAGTTACGGTCACTAAGTAGCTGTGACTCTGCTGGTCCTTCCCCTGCTCCTGCAGTCCTTTGGGAACTGCTCCAGTGTGTGTCCTTAACAAAGGCTGCAGAGTGAATTTCTGCATCTCCGTGGCCTCTCTGTGGGCTGCCAGGCAGCACCTGTTCCAGCGCCTGGAGCACCTCCTCCCCCTCATCCTGCTCTCTCCTTGGTGCTCACACTGCTGATTCTCACTTTTTCCCCCTCACTCCTCTGCTCTTCCAGATTATTTTCCCTTTCTTAAATATGTTTTCACAAGGGCACCCCACACTTGTCCCAGTTATCTCCTGAGATGGGTCTGCTGGAGCCAGCTGGAACCAGCCTGCCTCTCCTCACAGAGCCCGAGCAGCTCCCCCCACCAGCATCTCTTCCAGGGACAGCCGGCACATGTATCACGTATGTGCACTGTTATGTGACCCAGCTCTTTGCTCTAGGAACAGCTCTGGGTTCTGCATGACTGCACAGGAGAGTTTGAACTGCTCACCTCCTAACATGAGCGAGAGCACAAAAAGAGATTATTTATGGAGTCAGAAAGGATCATGACAAGAATGATGATGCAGAGTATACCAAAACTTCTGTTTAACCAGGAAGCACCTACTCAGAAAAGAGAACAGCATATCTGTCAACTTCCTGCTTTAATATCTCAGTGACAATGTTTCTGCACCTCACAAATGTTTATATGAAAATGTCACCGATTTTTAGGCATCTTAAACTGAAGTGCAGTGAGACTGGCAGTGTAATATAGAGTGGCACGCATACCGCAGGGTTACAGATATGCATAGCAACTGAGCAAAGCAAGAGCTTGTTGATGCACTTTTAAATTACTGTTTTCAATCCAGGCAATTAAAATTACTCTTATTGAGATTTACTGTGTTAGCTGGTATTTCCCAGGAGTGTAGGATATGAAAAATATTACAAATATTAGCAAAGTAACTTTTTAAACCACAATAATAAAAAAAAAAAGACATTAAGCTATTCAGTTGTTATCCAAAGGAGGGCCAGGAGGATGGTGAGGGATCTGGAGGGAAAATCTTATCAGGAGCCCTGAGGTAATTTTTTTTTCAGCCTAGAGAAAAGGAGACTAAGGGGTGACCCCATTGTGGTCTTCAACATCCTCACAAGGGGAAGTGGAGGGGTAAGTACCAATCTCTTCACTCTTGTGCCCAGGACCCAAGAAGATGGCCTGAAGTTGTGTCAGGGTAGGTTTAGGTTGGATATCAGGAAAAGGCTCTTCACCTGGAGGGTGGCTGGGCACTGGAACAGGCTCCCTGGGGAAGTGGTCACAGCACCAAGCCTGACAGAGCTCAAGAAGCATTTGGACAATGCTCTCAGGTACATGGTGTGACTCTTGGGGTGCCCTGGGCAAGGCCAGGAGCTGGACTAGATGATCCTTGTGTGTCACTTCCAACTTAAGATATTCTGTGATTCTATGATTTTAGGGTATTGATAACAGTCCTTAAGTGTTACTTGAGTTCAAACTTTCTCCTTGAAGCATATCTATCCTTACAAGATGCTGGATTATGTGGTTTCTTAGTAGCAATCTTCTCAATCTGTGGTATGGGAGAAAAAACAGTTCTTCCCACTCTGGTATTCTTCACCTAGCAGGCAAGGTATCTGGATGCATATGTTCAGGCAACATGTTAATTTGGGGAAAGGAAATATTCTTCTCCATCATGTCTGCTAATGTCCCTTTAAGAGTGTTTTTTTACAGCAGATGTTATAGGTGGAGGGTTTTGTTAATCTTTCTGAAGGTGAACTGGAGAGCTCTTCAGACAAATCATTTGTGTTCAGCTGTCATTCTAGCACAATGACAAAATCTGTCGAAATGGCAGTTGTAAAAAAGAGTGACAGAAGTTCTTTAAAATCAGTGTAAGCCAGCAAAATTTAAAACCCAGTTTTTACAAGGGACCAGGAAAGCAGTGTTTTCTGATCACTGTAATTTCTTTCTGTTCAAAGGTCTGTTAAGCCCAATTGCAGATGGAAGGTTTTTCTACTGAAAAGCTATAAGGTACTGTAAAATTATAGTACTTCCAGAGCAGCCTGAAAAGAGAAATCCCTAACAGATCTTACATCCTAAAATACTCATTTGACTATGTGCAACCCCTACCCAGAAAAGTACATACTTGACATATCATGGACCAAAAGAGATGCCCAATGATACAGAATTCCTGAGTATTAATACGTTAAGAATATATCAAGAAAGTTGATGCAGTTGCAGATGAGACTATATATGTTCCTGAAATATGTGTATCACCAGAGTTTATTAAAATTTAAACAATGATAAGGGAATTTAATTTTAAATTGGTTCCACAAAATGATAGTTTTTGATAAAGTTGGATCAAGTTTTAATGTCACTCAGTTCACACTTACTTTTGAAGAATTTTTCACTCCTGGGTTTCTTTCAGTTTTGCTTGTTATATGCACTTAATGTGATGACTTTAAAGATCTTCTGATTAACTTTTGTTACCATGGAAACAAACAGTTTAACCTGTTCAGTATATTCAGAAAAAAATTGATTCGGTCAGCTTCAAAGAAAGAAACCATTGCTTTGTTCATCTAAAAGCTAGAGACATTCCTTTTCAGCTTAAGCACTGAAAAGCTAATTAACTTCAGTGTTAATATTTATTTTACAAGTAGATTCTATAATAGAACTGTTCATTTAACACATGAGAAATATCTGTTTTAATCATAGACTCATTTAGGTTGGAAAAGATCATTCAGTCCAACCATTAATCCGGCACTGCCAAGTCCCCCATTAAACCCTTTCCCTAAGTGTCACATCTACACATGTTTTAAATACCTCTAGGGACAGCGATTCAACCATGTCCCTGGGCAGCCTTTTCCAATGTTTGACAACCCTTTCTGTGAAGAAATTTTTCCTAATATCCCGTCCAAACCTCCCCTGATACAAACTTGAGGCCATTTCCTCTTATCCCTGCCCTGATTTCTTGGGAGAAGAGACTGACACTTACTTTTCTATAATCTGTCAAAATACAGTCTTCTTTAAAATAGTAAAAAAGAAAAACCCTCTAATTCATCACCAAAAAGTGTTTCAATTACTAAATCTGTGTATCACCAATTTTAACATTAACAAAAGTGGCTGTAATTTAAAATATTTATTTTGGACATTTGGCATACATATATAGAAATTTTTATATTTTACATTTGCAACCTCAGGAATTACATTATATCTAAAGGACATGTTTGAATTAACATAAAGTCAAAAGATATTGAGGAAACTCCCCTTTTGTCAAGTAAATTCAATCAGATAAACGTATGTTGATTCTGGTTTGCTTCATGCTGGACCAGCATACTGTACGTGTACAAATGAGTATCCTCTGCAAAGGAGATCAAATTCTGGTCTCATATTTATATATTTATACCTTCTGAAGTAAATTTATTTGACTATCAGGCAAGATAGAGTAAGCTTTTTCTGTCACTCTTCTGTTCTGTGACCTGAAACAAACACGTGCCTTCTAAGTCTAAATTATCCAATCGATATATACAATATATATTGATCAATATATTAATCAATATTCTAGTAGAAATTTTTTGGTAGTGTGTTTCTTTAATTCAGACTGGTATATGCTGAACCTAACAGATGATATGGAATTCTCAGTCAAGAATGATGAATTCTCAGCCAAGAAAAGTTAAATTCAGACTTTTGTGTATCTTCAGTTTCAGTGATTTAAACACTTCCATTTGTGAACTGGATCCTGCTCTTTCTTTTCTCTGGGAGGTATACAACAAAATGTGTAAGGATAAAACCAGTTCAATTATCTTTACTGCAACACATCTGAAAGTTTTGGGAGCAGTCACTAAGTATAAGAGCGGTTTTATGATTCTACAAAATTATTTCATGTATACTTCCCAATTTCTATGTGCATTCATTAGTTGTGGCTTTATACATTGGTACATAGACTGAAAAGAACTTGAACTTTTTTTGCCTTAACCACAAGTTTGCGTCAAGTAATTCCATATAGTTTAAATTAAGCAGTGAGGTAAAGCACAGTTGTTTTAATTTGAGATATCAGGAAACCGCACTGAAATGAGAGTCCAAATTAAATGGCATAAAGTCTGTATAAAAGCACCTTTTTTGGAAGCCATGTCAGGACTCTGAGTAGGTCTGCTGGGGAATCTATTAGGTCATTTGAGAACCTGTGTACTTAGCTAACAAAAGTGGTTTTTCTTATTGCAAGCCCAGCTCCTGAGTGTATGCCACATGTTAGCTGTTCAGTATCAGAATTTGTACTTCTAAGACAACAGCAACATTTATTAGTGAGTTAGGGAACCATTGACCTTCCTTAGTTCCTCAGTAGACCTGCTGGCTCGTCCCTCCCTGAGACTTGATTAACTGAACTTCCATGTGAAATTATCTACTTGGCAGTGATTTGGGCCTTAATGAGGAGGGTGTGATTACTGCCTGAAGTTCATTTTTGGTGTACCCAGCCATTTATGGCATTGTTATGACAATATGGTGGTCAAAACTAACAAAACTCCTATGGCTCTCAATAAACTTATGAGTGCTTGATGCTGCTTGAAGTGGGTCATATCCCTTAATCCCAGTCTTAAGGAGTCACTCCGAAAATGTGACTGACATAGGAATTCAGCCAAAGAACAAAACAGGTTTAACAGAACATTTTCTTTGGGTGAAGGAGATCCTGTATAAAATGCAGCAGTGTGGGTTGTGCAGAAGATCTGGTTCCTGATGACCATAGCAATGCTGTAAGGCCTTGAAATAAGTACATTGACAAAAAACAGGAGAAAATTATAGACCTCAGATTTAGACTGTTAATATTTTTATATTCCATGGTCACTTTCAAAATCTCCAGTGTCTTTATATTTGATTTCTGTGTTCAGCATTGCCAAGTCTGAGAAGATAAAACAGAAAATAAAAGTAAAAAGAAAAAAAGAAAATTATTTTTCTATAGTTCTTGGATGCTGCTATAGAATTGAAGGGAAAATGTGTGTCTTTACAGTTCAATTTACGGAACAAAATAAAACCTTTATAGCAAGGAAACCGTCTCCTCTGCCTTCTTCAAGATGAAATCCTGGCTCCATTATGTCACAGAGGAACTGTTCTAGATACTTTCACTTAGATCCGGATTTCCCCACAGATTTTCAAAGCAGTTTTAATATTCAGTAGATCACTATGTCATTCCTACTCAGTTCTGTTTTATCTCCATGCGTTTCTATGAAGACACTCAGCAGAAAAGGACATGCACTCATACTTTGCTGGCCACAGTTACCATGGAGCTGTCTGTCACAAGAACAGAGCCATCACAGGTCAGGACCTTAAAATATTTATCCTTTTCCAGCTGTGAGTTTACTACTCCAGTTCTTGCACATGGAAAAACTCACATGGCTACATGGAGGCAAGAAACAGTTAATAACCTTCCTGTTCCTGAAAATGAGAGAGGTTTTATGCCAAGTCCCTAAGGAAGTATATTCCTTACTAAAGAATTTGAAAACTTCACTATTTCTATTATGCTACTTTTGCTTCATCTGCCTAATTGATAGGTTCATTAAAAAAGGAAAATAAAAGATGCAGGAGTATGCAGAAAAAAAATTTACATGCAAAAGCAAACAGAGTGTATAATGCTCTTGGAAGGTCCCAGTCTCTAAATCCTGGCTCCCCTCTGCCTCCAAGACAGGACTGCAGAATAAGCACTTTCAATGAAGCTTTTCCACAACACTTCAGTTTTCAGCCAAAGATGGAAGGAATAATTCAGGATTGTATTCCCTTCCACCGAGGCCATTGATGACAGTTCCCATGAGGTGGAAAGGCTCAGATAAGGACTGTTGTGACTTAGGTATTTCTTAGTTCAACTGAGTGTTTCAACTACTAATTTCCTAATAGTTGGTGATTAATGCTCCCTTGGATATTTAAGGTGGAAATGGTAATATTTCATTGACAAATAGGAAACATCTCAAGGTTATAATTGTGGAATGGAAAATGGATTGAATTCGGTAGAAAATCAAGGATGGTTACAAGTAATTCTGATATCTTTCAGAGTGAAATGTTTCCACTTTTTGCTTCAAAACAGAAGTTTTCCTTTATAAACTGTTCTACCATTTAAGAGTTCAACTAAAAATTCTTACATAACTTCAAAAGTAAATAAAAGACACCATTTGGGATCACACTGAGAAATCAGGAGGGTTATCTTTCTGAAAAACAAAGGAAAAATTACATTTTGGCTCAAGACAAATTACTACCCCCTGGAAAATTTTCTGCTGACTCATCAAGTCCTGTGTCAAAATCACATGACAATGAATTGAAGCACCTTTTTTTCTGTTTCCTGTTGCTCCAAAATACTACTTGGTGACAGTGAAATCAAATTCTAGACTCTTGTTCTGGTTTTGGTGGATACCGTGCTTATTTAAGGCTATAAGAAAAAAGAAAAAAATTTTTAAAGAAGACTTTTACCATCTTTATCAGCTTAAAAACACACAGAAAATTTCTAAATACCCAAGACTTTTCTAAGGGAACGGAGAAGTTTTCCATGTTTCAGTAAACAACAAGCAAAACTACAAAATATAATTATTTCAATGAAAGAAAAATCATGAGATCTAATTCCTTGCTCTGTTTTTTTCTTTTGTACTCATATTGAATAAACACAACTCCAAAACCAAAAAACATGGAACTTGAATTTATTGCTTCAGTTACTGCATAAATAGTGCTTATTCAATACAGACTCTTATGTACATGATACAGAGACTGCCATATTGATGAAAAAGCATGTTAAAGGAATGACTGAAAAACAGTTTCCCTAACCTACAATCAGTGTGACAACTCTTCAATATTAGCAATGTTCCTACTACTCCCAGTATTATTCCCAGCCTGAAGAGCTCCTTTTCCCCGCTTTCTGCCTCAGGTCCCATCTTACAAGTCTAAAAAGATCCTACATTTTTCTGATATTCTTCCCGTACTTCTAATCTGTGATGCTTTTGCAAGTACAGAATATTATGTCTGAATTCTGGCCACATTAACCAAGTGATTGTGAACCACTTGGACAGACACCATTGTTAAAAATTCCTTATTGAATGGGACACAACAGAGGTGGACAAGTCTCTCTCACTCAGTCTGATGGCTGAAAGATATGATGAAAACTGTAATTTTGCTACAAAACCATTCCTGACAAGCTTGACTATCCATCAAAAAAATATTCTCCAGGTTACAGCTCATATTTTCTTTACCCATATTTGGGGATACAGGTGGAGAATGTAACAGACAGCAAAAAGGAAGGGTGGGGATGGGAAGAATGTATAAGCTATCAAGGGTGCAGAATGATGTTTTATTGCAAATGTAGAAGAACAGAAGGCTTGTAAGGAGGAGGGTGGAGTGGGGTAATATGCTGAGTTACACAAGGAAAACAGAAAATATTAGGGGTTTTTTTATTAGTATTATTATAGAAAGCACAGGTTTGATTGTTATGAAGAATTTATTGCTATATGCTCCAGGTTGTTGAACCCTGGTTGACTGCTAGACAGAGAAAATGATTGGAAATAAACTACACAGGTGATATCATGTGGATAGGGAGGACCCAAAAGGAATCTTAACTACCATTTCACTACTTGTACTTTCACTAACCTGAGGGCTCTTCTTATATCAACTCCAAGGCTGATAATGATACTCTGTGCCTGGAGTAATAAAGAAGAGAGGCAAGGGAGCCACTTTTTCATTTTTTTCATTCTCCAGGGTAATCACAGATGCAGTACAACAAAGAAGAGTGGACTGGAAAGCCATCCATCTCTGGGACTCAAATTAGTGGCCTTACACATAGAGCACAAAGGCCGTGTTCTTCTTTTAGTCACCTACCTGTTACATTTTGAGGGGGAAAAATGAAACTGAAAGCAGGCAAGAGAAACACCAGGACTGCTTCTGAGCTAACTCTTGCTGAGAAGTTTATTTTTAATTCTAATTGTTAAGGAGAGGGGCAATAACAAACAGCTGCTCCAACGACACACCATTCACTTTTATAGGCTGTAAAAGACCAGACACTACTTTTCTAGGAGAAGAAATGTTCCAGCTTTCACAACACACAAGAAATTCAGACAGTGTCAGATAAAATAGTGGGAAAAATTAGAGCGATTTCCAGTTTTGCTGATGTTGTAACTAGGACTTCTCTTTAGGTGAGGAGCTGACTTACAGTAGATTCTACTTCTGTTTTAAAATTTCATACTACAGTAGTAGCATTAATTATTGGATTAATTTCTATTTTTTCAAGACTATAATACATAGAAGGAGACTTAAACTACAGACATGAAGGGTATTTATGCTGTCAAAAAGTCTCTAAGGACCAGCCCAGAGCTCAGCCCAAAACTCCTCATTCTTTAGCTAAGTGACTCCATGAAAAAATTTCAAAGAGTGCAGTAACTATGCAACAAAGTCTTTTGGCAATCCCCCAATGGAGTAGGAAAATGTAGGGAGAGAATAGCCTGATACCATTAAGCAGAGCTGCAAAATAAG